>NC_134406.1:159143857-159828857 GCF_038048845.1 Mixophyes fleayi
TCAGGTCCATCCACGTATCTATGTCTTTAAAACCCAGCAGGAGCCTAGCTCCTCTGGTCATTTTCTTCCTAAATATCTCATCATGTGCTCTCCAGATGACCGGACCGTCCTTTATGTACATGTAAGTTATCAAATATAGGTATCTCCAAACCTCAATATGTTTCTCCAGCCTAAAATCAGTGTAAATACACAAAAACCATTTACCCACCCAGGGAATGACCTATAGTTCTCTTCCCCCATACCATTTCTATCCAACGCTGCTGCCAGACCTTTATTACCCTCATCCGTCAGTATGAACATGTCTACGTAAATTCCCCACTTAATTTTGTCTCTGACACTGGGCCTAATGCCAAAGAGCAAGGCTTCATTCTCTACCCGCCCTGAATCCCCAGCTCTCACGACTATATAAGGGCACAGCACCTGTAGGGGCTTGCTGGCCCGTTTCCCTACTAGTTGCGTCTGGAGGATCTTAATCAGCTTACACGGCCTGTGATTGGAACCTGAGGAAACCTCACTAGTTGAAACTGGGGGGCTAATGTCACAAGATTTGCGTGCAGTAGAAGGGTTGTTCTCACCTATTGCCTCAGCGACCTCCGTCACAACACCCGCGGCTAGCCCGACCATAGGCCACTCGTCCATTGCTCCTGGCGCCTCTGGCAATGACTGTCCTTCCTGCATTGCTGAAGAAACTCCTGCTGCTGCTCCCAGCTCCTCCGAACGAATCCCCCCTACCTGAGGTAATGCCGAATCCGCGGAGATGTTCCTGTGAGATTCTGGCAAACCATAGCTGACTTCACCTAATACTTCTGTGTCCTGTGATGTTACACTGGTTGGCACAAATGTCGAGGAGGTGACAGTCCTACCTCGAGCTGTAACACTGTCACGGGCACTAGGAGTCTTTACCCAGGGATCACCAGATGATGGACTTACCAGAGCAGTATAGGTGGTAATATGGTACTCTGGTAGCGGGGTGATCACGGAACAGGAGACAGCAGATGGTAGAGAATGCTCGTGGAAAAGTCTATGACTAGCAGCACTGGTAATATGTAATAATAGTACACGAGGAACTGAATGGACAAGGGAAACGTGAGGGTAGTCAGTGGTCTGCGGATAGCAAGTTGTACCACTGCTATAGTGAGGAGGAATGTCCAAAAGTAACGAGGAGGTGATGAGAGTCAGCGGTCTGCGTTTAGCAAGTTGTACCGCTGTCTAGGTGAAGGAATGGAATCCGGGTGGAGGTATCCGGGAAGTCAGTGGTCTGCGTTAGCAAGTTGTACCACTGCTATGTGAAAGGATACTGGAAACAGGTGACTCAGGAAAGAGGGAACAGTGGTCTGCCTCTAGCAAGTTGTACCACTGAATATATATGTGAGGAGGAGCACGGGGAGAGAAATGCAATGCAGAGTATACACGGGCACACTGAACTTGATCCCACGATGATATGCACAATATAGTAATGACTGAACAGCACTGCACAATAATACAAAGTCACAAGAACTATCCAGGCAAAAGGTAACACAGTCAAATGATGGCAATAGTCACAGCGGATAGTAAACTCCAGAGGAGAACAACTCAGTCCAGCAAGATATGCAATACACCAGCACAGTCAATGAGAAGTATGCATACCGTGGTTCAGGAGAGCAGGCTGTCAGACAGAAGTGCAGAGATACCTGGACGGTGGGAGGCCGGCAGGATACGAAGTCCCAGAAGGGTAGAAGCGGCAATCTAGTAGGTGCAGCGCACAGGTAGGTGAACCAGCAGGGATAGAAACAAATACTCAGGAAGCAGTAGTATATAGAACTGGACATCTGGAGAACATTGAAGAGTAGAGATGGTCTAGACGAGATGAAAGCAGCGGGACGTTGATCCAATGCAGACAGGCGAGTTGACACAAGCGGAGACACTGTAGAAGCACGGAGAGCGGATCAGCTGGCTGCAGACGCGAGGAGTACTGGAGGGTTGCGATGAGCAGGGAACTGCAGATACACGGAGGCAGCGGATAGGAATCAGCTGGAGCAGTCACGATGAAACACGGGAGAGTTGAGGTGAGCAGGATACTGTAGATACACGGAGGCAGCGGATAGGAATCAGCTGGAGCAGTCACGATGAAACACAGGAGAGTTGAAGTGGACTGCAAACTGAAGTAGCACAGAGGCAGCGGATAGGAATCAGCTGGTGCAGTCACGATGAAACACAGGGGAGATGAAGTGGTCTGGAAACCACAGCGAACAACAGGAATCAGCAGGAGCTGAACACACGAGGAAACACAGGAACACCTTCAGAGGCTCATGGGGAATGAGACTCCAAGATCAGGCCACGAGGTATTGACCTTAGGTGCTTTAAATAGGGAGTGTTGCCTGATCAGCCAATTAACTAAAAGAACATGAACTGAAGGTTTGAAAGGGCTGCACATGCGCCGACCCTCAGGATGGTGGACGGCCACGGTTCCTAAAACACGAGAAGTAGCACTCAGAGTCCGGTGAGTGACAAACACGATAATAAGGGTCACCACCCTCGGCCCTGAAACCCCACCCCCCTGCAATGGGGGTCATAGCGCCCTAGAAACTTTGAGCACTAAACCAGTGACTGCGTGGCTCACTAAGACCCGATGGTGGGAACCGCTGTGAGGAACCTTCAATACTCCCATGATAATACTCAAAAACTTGTTCAGCCGCCTGATCAGAACGGGAACTGTACACACCGCTGGCGTCCCCCACATAGGGGAGAGCAGTTACTATTCAGCAGCACGACAGGGGCGCTCTCTCGCAGGTCAGGTTAGAGAACCTGACCTGCAAGAGAGCGCCCCTGTCGTGCTGCTGAATAGTAACTGCTCTCCCCTAACTGTCTGTACGACGGGGTGATGCTGCACACAGTCCAGACTCTGCCCTGCACGGCCCATGGCGAGGGACCCTTCCCCCACCCAGAACCCGGGATAAACCCCTACGGCCAAACCCCTATGTGACATAAAAACATCTTTGTTGGACCTACCATCCTCTGCCCTAAAACTAGCCCTGTTTTGGGTGAAAAACCTCTGCTATCAAAACCGGTATCCTCTACCCCTGCAGTGGGCTGATAAAGTGACCGAGGGGTGGCCCTGAAACCGTGCACCCCATGAGGATTCTCTAGCACTGGTGGTCAAAAAAGGCCTGTTAGGAAAAAACAACTGATGAGGCGCAGGGCACACCATTTCCCTGATATTCTCACCTGCAGCCAGCGAAGGGGGGTCAATGGCAGCACAACCACTGTGCTGCCCGAAAATGCCTGACCTGCTCCTTCTGGTGGCCTGAAACTCCCACTAATGCCGGCACGCTGCCCAGACCCATGGGGGGTGTGGTGTCCACCAGCTCCCCCTCCAAAGAAACACACCTACTGGGGGCTCTATTAGACCTCGCAGCTAGTCTGCGTCCTCTCCACTCAGCAGCCACTGCTCCAGAGACAGGAATTGCCTCCGGCACTGGGGCATGTGGCGGTTCAATGTGAACCGCTGAGTCGCACCTGGCAGTCAGCCTCCTGCCCTCAGTCCCCAAAGAGGTAGGCACTGCATTACTTGCCCGCCGGCGGGAGGCACTGACCATACTCCCACCGGAGATGCCCGATTCGCCCGCGACCGCGCCCCCATCCACATGATGGCGACCGCAATCACCCGGGGAGGGGGAGTGGAGATGGACCAGCCTGACCACCCCAACCTTCTAGGATGGGGCATACTGGAGCAGGAGAGTAAATACAAAAGGAGACACCTTGGGAGAAATTAAAGGAAGGGGGAAGAAAAAGGAACCAGGAGAAGTAAAAAGTAGATAAAATTAATGAAAATAGAAATAAAGAACACCACACAGGGACAGATAAAATGATGTAGGATATAAAAAAAATATAGACCACAATAATACAACCACGGAAGAACAAAAAAACTAATCCTTATCTGTTTCCACGTGATTCTCCCACAGGATCTTGCAAAGCAGAATGAGGCAACCAGGAAATGGGACCCACTATCAAATAACCCAAGACCCTCCCCTCCACATCATTGGTCGGGTCTGCAAAATTGTTAACTCTTTCAGGAAAGTGTAAGCTTGAGTGCAACACTGTCACTATTTAATTGTGTTCGTCTATTGGGACTCTCTTGTAAAAATCAGACAGTATATTCCTTTAGTGCAAAATAATAAACTAATTTGCACCCCTTGGATTGAAACATGGTTTTGTCCAGGAGACTGAAATAAGAATCCTCTTCATTTAAGATCCTTAATGAATCAGGCCCATGGTTTGTCCAGGAGAAAATGTACTCCTTTTTTTTTACTTTACTTTCCATAATGAATCAGGCCCATGGGGTATACTAACTGCTACAGTCAGTGTTTGAGAGCAAATACGAAATCAATGGAACAGTTCCAACTCGTAGCAAATAATATTTCCCAAACTAGCCAAGCTTGACGGTCGCATATGGCACTTAACTAGCTGTATTACTGTGGATCTTACTAACCACCAGTTTGCAGAAAGAGAAGGGGGGTTCTTTTGCTATCTCTGGAAGCGATATTCACCATGCTGTGTTCTGCTCTCAACCAAGCAGAATGTGAATCAGTTGATCCCAGCCATGCAAGTAACAGAAAACTTGTTGAGTGTGATGGTATAACAGGAAGAAGCAGTAAATTATCAGTTTCCTAGAATCTGCACATACACTGATGACAAATATGCTGACAACACATCAGCAGTGAAGCAATGAGCGATCAGTGTCCCTTTGTTTTTACACACACTGGTATTACAAACACTGATTATACAGACTAATGCTATAAAGAAGATATAGAATATTAGGGATTCACAAAGTTCCAGAAATCCGTGGTAGTAGTTAGCAATGCAATATTAATGATTAAATCAGAGTCCAGCTGTCACGAAGTGTTGCACACAAAGGGAAAAAAATCACCTGAAGCTTATCCCTATTCATAAAGGATTCATCAGAGTTATTCTGGTGGTCTCGAGGGCAAGATATTAAAACAAACCCAACCAATAAAATGACAAAGGTCTAAACTGGAGAAATTAACACCTTGTATGTCCACCATCATAACATAATCTCAAATGCACATACATCAAAGAAGCTTCTTAAATCAAATTTATCTTGTTCAAACATTATTACTATCTTAAATTATTAATTACATTAGCTGTTTTTATTTAGCATGGGACGGACATCAGGTGACCCATCTAGACAGCCTCACCCTAAAACCACACCCTCACCACCACTCTTGACTTTGCTACCCTGCCTCTTCTTAAACCCCAAACTTGGCAATGTAAATTTAACTAGCTACTTACAAAATGGATACGTACAACCGGACGCCACTGGAGAAAATCTCGTTCCTTGGCAGACTTCCTTCATTTCAAGTTCAGCCTATCATCCTCCAGTTCTGCCATCTCCCTTGCTAAACAATCCTTCTTCATGTCTCTCATCTCTTCACAATCCTCCAATCTGTACCATCTTATTTCCACTTTCAACACATTGCTTTTGCCCCCTCTTCAGCCTCTCCCATCTTCCCTTACTACCCCTAACTTTGCCTCAATTTTCACTTCCACAATGGAGGCTATCAGGCATGAAATCTCCTCCTTCCATCACTCTTCTGTCACCCCTACCACTCCACCCTCCAGCGACTAGCTCTTGCACTCCTACTGCCCCAATATGGGTGACAAAGTCCATACTCTTATATTATCATCTCCACTGTCAACCTGCCCCCTGGATCCCATCCCCTTTCAACTCCTTCACTCCCTCTCCCCATCTGCCTGCTCTAATCTTGCTCACCTCTTAATCCATCCCTCTTAACTGAAATCTTTCCCTCATCCTTTAAATATGCTCTAGTCTTATTCTTTCTTATAAAAGCCCATCTTGACACCCCTCAGTCTTTAACTATCACCCCATTTTTATTCTCCCTTTTGCCTCCAAAATCAACAGCTTGTCTACAATTATCTCAGCAGCTACCTCGCTGACAACTCTGTTCTTGATTGTCACCAATCTGGCTACCGCCCCCTCCAGAAACTGCCTTGAACAAAGCCACCAATGTCTTGTGTAATATTGTTGTGAGTGCTCCTTTATTTCTCTGACTGTTACAGTATGCTGCTTTCTTATAATTCTTACAATATGATACTGGCAATCAGAAGCTTAAAACTATAAATTTACAAAGATGTATTTAGATAGTCAACTTTACATATACGTATATGGGATTATGGAGTGGATCTCCTAAAGTGCTGATTAAATCACATATACACAATAAATAGACTTGATCTAAAAATAATATTGTTAAAGCCTTGCTTAGCAAAAAAATCAATAATCAAAAAAATCAATATTAAAGAAATCAGTAATAAAACTATATGGCAGGATGGACAAAATCATGCAGGACTGGGGCATGTAAGGTAAGACAATTGGGGCACCAAAAGTGGGTGTGTGGGTTAAGGTGAAACCTGGGCAGGATTGTGGGTAATGAACAGGGAGCAGGAGGCAAGCATGACAGAGAAAGTGAATTGTTGGCTAGGGCAGATGTGACAAGATGGCATAATGGGAACAACAGGGACATGAGTACATATTGGCTGTGATATGTAGGGCAGAGGTGGCAGGGGGGCAACTGGGGCATAGAAACATATGAGCTGTGACATGGGCTTGGGGGACAGGGTGGTAGAAAGGTACAACAGGTTCATAGAAATACATGGACTGTGACATGGGGCGGCTACTGGGGCATGGGAACATAGGGGCTATGGCATGGAGGGGGAAATGGGACAGGGACACTGAAACAAACATCATATCCAGTTAGTGAATTTACAAATCAGCATAACTTAGCAAATCTTCCTTTTATTGCAGCTGAACTTTATACATGCCCAGGTAAAAATCAGTCATATGAAATTTTCTAAACAAGTAAAAAAAATTGGTCAGGCAGCATAATTTATGTGTCGGGTAGAAATTCTTTTTATGCTTCATTTCATTTCATTTTATTGTACAATTTCTATAAAGATATAGTATATTTTATCACAGTCTTAGAACACTTTATTTTCATTTCACAACACTTTACAGAGACACAGAAAACAAGTGTACTGTACATTATTTGATCTAAGTTGACATTCACCATGTCCTTCCGGAGTTTCATATACTGATGGGAAACAACTGGCACTTACTTCTTGTCCAATCTATTTTATAGCTTTTTGTGAACATCAATAAGATGTATTCCATTTTAATTCTTCTGTGAGAGATCTTATTTATAGGTTAATTTCAAGCAGTGTGTCTTGTCTCTTTGAATGATTGCAAACTCAGACAGCGATTAAAGTTTACAACTTAAGCCTTGCGTCTAGGTTCAATATGATTAGCGCTCTTCAAAAATAATTTATTGTATAATAGTGTCAAAGTCATGTAAAATTCTATATTTTAAATATAAACAATTAAAACTTTCCTTAATCCTTGTAGAGCTGTACCTATCAAAGTAGCTTAATTTTATTAAAAAAAGCCATAGATTATTTGGACTAAGCTATACACATAGTAACAATATTGTCGTGAGGGATCACTTTTCCCTGATGCAAAAATCATACTGTGGCTTTAAGAGAGTACAATTGCCATGTTTTACAGCAGGTAATTTAAACTGATATGCAGCTTATTTTATTTAAAGGATGTTATAATAAAATTAAAAACACAGGCACTCACTAATTTCATTAGAAAAGGAAGAAGAAAAATTCCCCGCACTGAGCATCACTCTCCTGAAATCTATAATGATTAGGATTATTTCCATATATAGATATTGTTCATAAATCGGGTGGTTCACCCATAACATAAATAATTACACAAACAGAGACTCCAAAAGGAGTCTGTCTCATTGATTGTTGAACAGGATACACTAGCGAGGCGAATGCCCGTCACACGTTTGCTGCTCACTTTTGTTACCTTGACGAAGCGAGCAGCAAAACATGCGTCAGTTGTTCGCCACGCTAGTTTATCCTGTACGAAAATCAATGTGACTAACTAGTCAGTTACTTTCACTATTAGTCAACCAGCTCAGAAGGGGTTTTATTATTTTATCAATTATATCTGGGGGACTTATTTATTGCCGTAATTTAGCGGCTTCATAGGTTTCACTGGACAACAGAGATTATCATTAGCAAAAGCTGCTGTTATCACTATATAACACTATATAATATCGTTGCCTCAGTTTCTACTATGCATGTCAATAGCGAGAACTGTCAGAGATCATTTAATTAAGCACCTAGAGGCTATATTATTAACTACTAGCTGAAGTGGATATTAGTGAATCATAATACTGTCTCTAGAGCAGTTATAGAACATGCAAATAGCGATAACTGCTACAAGGTATATAATTGGCAAATAACAGCATTTACGAATTTTATTCATTATATTAAAGCTGCCATTGAAGGTATAGTACATTGCTGTCAACACAACTAAATAGATACTTTGTCAGTGGGAGCTGCTAGAAATCACATTATTGATAAAAGCTAGCAACCACTTAATATAAATTACCTAGATACTATTGTAATTATATCTGGCTAACTATAATCCATTATACCATGTTATTATGGTTATATGCACATTAAGAGCGGACAATAGTTATTATTGAAAATTTTGCATAAGATATTAGTCAGCTTCTATAGGAAATAGCGGGTCACAATATATAGTAGTCTATATTTACTGCTATTTGGTGCAGTGATAATCCTATTGGTGGTATAAAGCAAGAATTAGTTCTCTGCACATTATATAAATGATTCTTTCATATAAGAAATAATAATAAGGATCATTGAGATAATATATCAGTGATACCTTTATTGAAACTGATTGAGGAACTATATAACTCACATTATATACCATTCAGGATCACATAGCGAGGATAGGTGGAAAGTCCATCATTTTAATCACCACTTTCTCTTTTCACTCGTTTTTTTAATATTTCGCTACAATCTTAAAATCTTAATTTTAAAATCTGGATTAAAAGGGAAAGTTTTTCAGAATACAAAAAAGGCTTAAGTTTTATATTTGTTACCATTATAATCACTGAGTGCCCTATACAGAACATCCTTTTCCTCTTCTTCCTTTTGGAGTCTCTGTTTGACTCACTAATTCCATGTCAGTTTCATTTAACTTTCAATATTTTACTAAATTAACAAACTCAATGCTCCATTCAGTGTTTCATCACATTAAGATTCATGAATGATAGAATGGATGTGATTGGTGACTTCTCCGAGTTACACAATGCACTAAATCAAAGTTATAGCTTATTGGTCTTGTCCACTGTAGATTTTATTTAGCTTAGCATATCTGGCTACATTGATCCTAAATGATTATTCATGTGCCTGGAAGGATAGGTGAAACATGTGTTACAAAACAGGGATGTGTTAATATGCTGCTACAGGGGGAGAGCAGAGAACATGCTGATATATTGGGGAGAGGGAAAATGTGTTACTCCAGAGGTGAAGGGGCTATTCCAGAGGTGAAAGGGGAATGTATTGCTACAGGGGTGAAAGGGTATCATGGGTTACTACAGAGGTGAGGGATACCAAATATGTTACAGGGGAGGATCATAATTTGCTCTCTGTGTTATGTGATCAAGCCCTTTAAATGGGATAGTCACTCCACATCTGGCAGTTCAAAACTGCCTTTTTTGTGGTGCACAAACTTCTTTCCCCATATGGACGTATTAACAGTGTTGAGTGGTATATCATAAAAGAGGTATGGCATAACTGCAAAGATGTACTTATTTTCCTCTACTAAATTCTATATATGTACATGTTTTAGTATGTTAAGTTTTATTGTGGAACCTTTAAATGAGGTTTAGACAATTATGATTCAAAATCAGCATTATGAAATCGGTAACTGAAAAATTATCCCAGATATGATTAGGTTATATTTAAGACTTAATATTTCAAATTAAGTATTATAAATAAATGAAATTTGGAACTGCAATTATCTTATCCCCAGTGATAGAAAGGAATCAACCCATTCAGGCAGCACAGTGGGTTAGTGGTTAGCACTTCTGCCTCAAATCACTGGGGTCATGAGTTTGACTCCCAACCATGGCCTTAGCTGTGTGGAGTTTGTATGTTCTCCCTGTGGTTGAGTGGGTTTCTTGTCTGTGTGTATGTTAGGGATTTAGGTTGTAAGCTCCAATGGGAAGGGACTGATGTGAGTGTGTTCAGCGCTGCGGAATTAGTGGCACTATGTAAATAGCTGCTGCTGATGATATCCCTTAATATTAATCCGGCGACATAGCCCTTACATTCAATAGTCTGAAAGCATCTCAAATGTTTCCCTGAACACTGCTTAGTACAAGAGACTAACAGTATGTCCTGAAATAGATAATATCCTAACTAAGATGTCCCCTCAGTGAGAAAATTGCAGGATTTTTCCCAAAGCACTATTAGATAAAGTGACACACCTGTACAATGTCCTAAACAGAGCATACTAGACTAGCATTTAATTTTGCAACTTCCTCACAAAAAATAACACAATAGTTTATGGCTAAAAATGGAGTCCCTAATAATACCCCAAAAAAATCAGTGTTTCCATAAAGATAGCTGAAGTAGATGCCGTTAGGGTCTACTCTATCACTTGATTAACTTAAGCAGTTGCCTAGGCTTCCAGGGTGTAGGTGGTACCTAAACAACAGGTCCTGATTACCTGAAACACATGCAAGCAGTTACAAAATAATATAGAAGACAGGGTTAACGAAAAAAGCAACACAGTCTTATGTATCTTTTCACTCAAGCATTCACCCTAAGTTGCACCTGGTGACTGTGTAAATGGGCCTTGCAATCATTTCAAGAAATAATGATACCACTTTTAAAATTATTTTTGAGTTAAAATAGCCATTGAACAAAACTTCTCAAGTATAGGAGCAATATGGACTGGACATCAGTGTTCATATTCCTAATGTGTATTTAACATCCAACTATCTTGTATACTGAACATTAACTATGGAATTGAAATGCATGAAAATATACACTTCAACAAATTTTGCAATCATTCAGTCCTGGAAATATCAAATTTTTCCCTTCTTTACAATTTATTCAGAAGTTATGTCACAGCATATTTATATTCAGTTTGTTTTCATGTATATTGATGCTGCAGCGGATCTGTCAGTATAAATCAAAGTGTTGCAAAGTCTTCTTTCAATAAGAATATATTTAATTTAAGCTGTAATTTTCCTTTACGTAATTCAAGTTGAAATGTGTTTCAGATTGTTGCAATAACATAATTTTTTCTTTAAAATTGCACTTATTGGATATGAACTCCATAATTATAGCCACAGGGCCTTTGGTGATGTATCTGCAGAATACCATTGTAGATAATTAAACCTATATTTGCAGTGATATTAAATTATTCTCTTTAATTGATCTTTGAATTATGCATAATGTTAGGAAGATAAAGGTTTTTAAAAGAATCCTTCAGATATCACTTGTACTTAGATTTCAAATGTGAAAAGTGTACACGTTACGTGGCTTGCTTGCAGTCAACATTTTACATTTCTGAAGAAATTATTTTTTTCATTTTGTATAATTACTGTTTTCATTTTAAATGTACTTGCAGAATAGGTTCTTTTTTGCAATCTTTGGGGGAGCTTCAATTCAAAGTGAAGTGCCACTGTAGCCTCATGTGATAAGATTAAATGGTAATGTCCAGTCATGAAATCGCCTCTCATTTTGGAGCAGAGAATACTCTACTATGATTATCGTAAGGAGGACATTGCGCACATCTCTGGTGCCACTTTGTGGTTCATTAAATTCCACCATTTAGTTTGGGTAATTTTATGTCCCATTCTGGAGTGAAGAATATGTATATACCATTTATCATTGTTCTTCAGACTTTTTTGACTATGAATTGACAATAAATTTTCACTTTGCACACATTTTTTTTGGTCATTTTTTAAATTAAGTTGGATGTATTTGTTTGTTTCTCTTACTGTACTTTAATATTTTATACAAGTTGAACTACCAGTACTGCACTGTAAAGAAAATAGATGGGTGTCTACATGTATTCCTATACTTGTGGGGAAAATGACCTGTTTATACATCAACACCATGGAGACCTCAGCCTTGCTGGGGACAAAAAAAGTCCCCAGGAAACTGACTATGCTAGTCAATGCAGGAGACCTTGCCAAATAGCCAACATCAAAATCTGGCATATCTGAACAAGTTATTTTGTCAGACAAAAAATTAGTGTATTTTTATGCCATGGGGGGGGGGGGGGGGGGGACATGTGTGAAATTCACGACAGGTTGGCGTGGAACAGCAGGCTCATACACATATTTGATTTCTTGTTCTCTGTCTGTAGGCACACTTTCTCTAATCATGGAACCTGCAAGTTAGTAGGTATGACTATGACACATTGTTTACAGCCTATGACACATTTCTAGGAGCATCTGCATATGTTTTCAAGAACATTGGCCTCAACAAAATAGCTGCTGCTACTTTTGTCTCTAGTGTATTATTTTTACAGTCTTGTATTTAATGCTCTAGTGTTTGACAAAGAAAATACAAAAAGTAAATGATCTGTTATCATTTGCAGCCTGATGTGCAACACTGGGTAAGTAGCTATAACATTCATTTTAATAGTTAATATTTTAATTTGGTGTGAGTGGAGATTAATATTAGCTTTAAAGAGTAATATTAATTTGGTTAGATCATCAGATTTATTTAAAGCAGTGTTCACATTAACGTACAGCTTGCTTCAAGCCTCATTCATTTTTATGTAACATTTCATTACTTTTATGTATATTTTACATAAATGTTTTAATGTATATTTTACGTTTCTAATTTTAGTATTCATACTGCCTGTATATATATATATATATATATATATATATATATATATATATATATATATATATATATAAACTGCACAGTACCACTTCTATTTATGTAATTTTCATGTTGTACATTTGGACAGTGCACAGTATCACTTATCATGTTATAACATGCATACACAGCCATCATCATTAGTAAGCAGCATTTAGACTAGCCCTGTAGCTTGTACAAGTGATACGACTGAAAATAAGTTCCTGAAAGATGGCCAGAGCTTTAATTGGATGCTGCTGAAGGAGCTTGAGTGTGGGACATTCTTACTGTACATTGACTATTGCCAAATGTCCCTACCCCTGTAGTAAGTGTCCATTGCATTTTAAGATGAATTAAACATGGCTCAGTTCTGTGGCTTTTGGTCCAGTTCTGGGAATACACAGTTATTTTGCGAATTATACGCACTTTGTTTATATCCTTGATAAATCAGGCAGTGTAACTCAACTAGAGATGGGCGGGGCTCGGTTCCCGAGATCCGAATCCTACCGAATGTAGCCTATCCGAGTACCGAGCCGAGCACGCTCGGTACTCTCCCGCCCGTTCGGATTCTAAATCGAGGCAAAACGTCATCGTGACGTATTTGTATTTCTGAGCTCGGTTCTCGCGAGATTTGAAAAGCATAAATACCAGCCTCCACAGCAATCCATCGCCATTTGACATAGGGAGAAAGCAGGGTTAGGTCACACTGGCTATATCAGCGCAGGGACAGAGCAGTAATTCGACACATTATTGTTTCTATTCAATACCATTCTAATCTTAATACCAGTTGTTACAGCAGTAAGAGGAGGATAGAGGAGGATTTTTGTTTAGTTTCTGGCACTCCAAGTGCTTTTGAGGTGTCCGCCATTCTTTTGCATTATTTTGCTTACTGTCAAAAGTCCTATTTGGCAGCAGTGTCAAAAAAATATATTTAGCACTCCCAAGTGCTTTTGGGGTGTCCCCCATTCTTTTGCATAAAGGTTTCTGGCTGTCAAAAGTCCTGTTTGTCTGCAGTCTATAAAAATAATATTTAGCACTCCAAGTGCTTTTGGGGTGTCCCCCATTCTTTTGCATTAATTTTTCTGGCTGTCAAAAGTCCTATTTGGCAGCAGTGTCAAAAAAATATATTTAGCACTCCCAAGTGCTTTTGGGGTGTTCCCCATTATTTTGCTTTAATTTTTCTGGCTGTCAAAAGTTCTATTTGTCAGCAGTCTATAAAAATAATATTTAGCACTCCAAGTGCTTTTGGGGTGTTCCCCATTCTTTTGCATTAATTTTTCTGGCTGTCAAAAGTCATATTTGTCAGCAGTATAAAAAACAATTTTTAGCACTCCAAGTGCTTTTGGGGTGGCCCATATTCCCCAGTGTTTTACTGTAATTTTTCTGGCTGTCAAAAGTCATATTTGTCAGCAGTATCTAAAACAATTTGTAGCACTATAAGTGCTTTGGCCTCATTATAATAGATTCAAAGCAGTCCACATATGAGCAGAATCAGCAACCCGGTTCTGTCACCAGTCCTGATGGTAGTGTTCCCAGTACGTCATCTGGGAAACGCGATGTCAAACTACATAGTCTTTTGAAATCAGGCAAAAAAACACACACCCCAAAAAAATGTATTTACTTTGTTGAAGCGAAAAAAGTGTAACTGAGGAAAAGTTAAGTGCCGATAAAAAAAAATTGCCAACATGCCATTCTACACACGCAGTGGCAAAGCGAGAATGAGGCCTTCGCCTTCCTTTATTAGTAGCAGATCCAAAAATGTTACTGAGCCTTCTTCTTGAACGGTCACTCGTGAGCAAGCAAGACCAAGTAATTTGGAGTCTAAAAGTGGTGCACAACTACTGTTACGCGTCAAAGCCGAGCTGCAACAAAATAGTAAGGCATTAGAGGATAATGTATGCTCTGAATCAGAAATGACAACAATCCCTGTGGAGAGTCCATCCAACAGTGGTATGTCTAATCGTGAGCATTCTGTTAGTGACAGTGTACCCATAAAGAAGGTTCCTTTCAGCAGTTCTGCTGATGTGTGCCTTAACAGCCTGAGTGTAGCCGGTGATACACCAATTGAGCATACCACTTTGGAATTAGAAGAGGATGAGGGGGAGATTTGTGTAGGCGACGAGGACACTAATGATGATGTTGATGATTATGATGCAGACAGATACCAAATTGCCTTTCTCAATTTCTATTATTATTCTAGACTCTATAACGGCTGAATAATTTTCTATTTTACTCCTAGTGGAGAGGGGGTCTGATGCAGACAGACACCAAACTGCCTTTGTCCATTAATTTTTATAATCTAATTCTACAGACTATGCAGGCTGCTTTTTTTCTATTCAACTACAAGTGGAGGGTGGGGAGGTCATAGACAGCCACCAAATTACCTTGGTCCGTTTCTTATTATATTCTAATTCTACAGTCTATGCAGGCTGCTTTTTTTATATTCAACTACAAGTGGAGGGCATGGGGGGGGGGGGGGTTCATAGACAGCCACCAAACTACCTTGGTTCATTTCTTTTTATATTCTAATTCTACAGTCTATGCAGACTGCTTTTTTTCTATTCAACTACAAGTGGACGGGGGGCTATAGAGACTGAAACCAAACTGCCTTTGTCCATTTCAATTTATATTGTACAGTCTATAACGGCTGAATTTTTTAGTATTTTCTACAAGTGGAGGGGGGCCTAGAGAGACAGAAACAAAACTGCCTTTGTCCATTTCTTTATATATTTAACTATAAGTGTAGGGTGTAATATACACCCAAAGACGATGGCTGCATTGCCAATAGGCTAAGATGAAGAGCATGACAATCAGGTTTGTGTGTAGAATTAAGGACGGCCTACCAGGGATTAAACTGTTTTCTTCCTAATTTATTAGCTTTAGAATTACCTTACTTATCCAAGAAACAGGTGGAGCACTAAATTAGGTTATTTTATGCACAAAAACATTGATTTTTAAACAAAATTGCAAAACAAAACCAAAACCAAAACACGCAAGGGCGGTTTGGCAAAACCAAAACCAAAACACGACGGTAATGCAGATCCAAAACCAAAACCAAAACACGGGGGTCAGTGAGCATCTCTAAACTCTTACTCAACCAAACTTTTTATTTACAGTCACACAATACTACTTTATGTTGTGTATGTTGCCAGCTTACTGCAGCATGTTTTTGTTCTGTTCCAAAATCAAGCATTTGGAACAACCCCCCACTAGAAATCCTGAGTTTGTCCCTTCTGTTGCATCATAGAACCACCAGAGTCCTCAGTGTGCTGGAAGAAAAGGGGACTGCAGCAATGTTATCTTTATACACATTACAGGAATGACAAGAGACTATGACAACTTTCTCCTGCCGAAAGGATAGTAGGAACAGTAGGGTATAATAGAGCTCACTGGTAGTGGCTCTGATTTTAGAGGGGAGCAGTGGAGAGGAGTATGTCCTTGACTCATTAGAGGAGGGGATGTACCATTGCAGTGTAGCAAAACAAAAAGAAAGAACACAGAGACCTGTTCTACACACAACGATTTTCTACCTGATGTCAGCAGTGCAGTGTTCACCCCAGCACCTTTTTTCTGAGTGCTCCACCCCACTGTTTTTACTTGCCTCCCGGCTCTTAGAGACCAACAGAGTCCTTTTTATCATGTAATAATAAACCCATGTTTCTCCTATTAGAACAGGTGCTATGTGAGCACTACAGCCAGCAGAATTTTGTGTTGGACCAGTCCTAGCAGGTGTGGGCAGTTACCTCAACATTTTTCAATATTATTGCAATGTTTTACACTGACCCCACCCGGCTGGCAAAATTTTCTGGGGAGAACACTGCAGTGTTTTAAACATAGAAGGCCAGAAATCTGATGTGTTGTCCATATAAACACTTTCCAGGAAACTGATCAAGAGCATATAACAACAAGCAGTACTGTCTGTACTCTGAGAAACCTGTCTGAAAAAACAGGGCATATCAAGTTAGATCACCATAATGAGACTAAAGTTGCCTGGGCTTTTAAATTTCCCAAGCACTCAAAGGCAAATGCAATTTGAACATCTTCGGAATAGAAATTGAATAGAAGATAATAAGGACAGGATGTTGTTTTCTGATTCCATGCGAACAACCAGAAAAATACCTGCTTTTAATTAAATTGCCATTTTAAATCTAGCTGACAAAATAGCAGAATATTGTTGATTTGACAGAATTGCACTTTAATACATTGACCCCATGGTTCCTTGAGATTTAATGCACTGTGCAGCTTGCCAATGCTTGTTTGCAAGAAAAATTTAGTCCAATTTCTGTATGCATTGGTTCAGCTTGTTCCAACCTTGAAAATGACAGATGGCATCAATCAGATGTGGCAGCATCTACAACAACCTTGTGGGATCAGATGTTGGCAAATGTGAGTACATCCGTTAGAAACTTCTAGAAAAGGGAAGGTTACTGTTGCATGCCAAAGATTTTGAGTATTGTGAAAAGCTGAGCAATGATGGTGGGATACACTGCTAAAGTCTATATTGCATGCAACTAGAGAAAGGTTTATGAGGCAAGATGGAATGAGCTGACCTCGTCGACGGTCTTAAAAACGCAGAAGGAGTCAAAATGGAACGTTCCTTCTTTGTTCAGGAATGTGGAGCTTAGAATCCCCAAACACTATCTCCCATGAAGCTTTGAAAGCATTTTGCAACTCTTTCAAAACTTCTCAACTTAAATGACACAGAATTGGATCAATTGGCAGACTTCCTTAGGCACAACATCAGGGTACACTGGCAGTATTACCTCCTCCCAAAAGTGCCCTTCAACTTGTCGGCTAGCTTTTAGAGCTCTCGAGAGGGGAATACTGGCTGACTTCAAAGGCAAGAGTTTGGAAGAGAAGAGATGTACATTGATCCAGATGGAGGGTATGAAACCTCATAATTGATATATGCTTTTGATTTTCTTCTTTTAAAATATTTATGGATACATTCTTTTTTAGAAGTAGTCTAACTACAGAGTAAAGTCATAATGAGTAATCTCCTGAACCAGAGAGACCAGTGGGCATGCATTCAGTTAGCACATTCCTTTCAAAAGGGAGACAATATAAGGATCTGGTAACACGGAACCAAAGCACAAACAAGGCTTCCAAAGGTTGAGGTATAAAGTGAACAGGGTGGAGTTACAGTTGTAAGGATTAACAAATAATATAACTGTGGTAGCATAATCATAAGGGACTGCATTGTAAATACTGTAATTCAAATGAATCCATTTATAATTAGTGCTTCTCTATAACTTAGGGTGTAATGCAGATAACATAGTCACCTTTAGGGACCTGAGCAACTTCACAAGCCCCCAGAGGTGATCTATTTACCTGCATAGGAGTTTTGACACCTAAGAAGACTTTAGGGAACCATCTCCCATCAGGGGAGTGTTACACAAAGAGACATGGGCTTTGTGATCACTGCTTGCTATATCTTATATGGGTGAAATTAATTCCATTTCCACAAATATTACTTACAATCAATATAATTAGTGATCAAACACATTCATAAATAGGATGAAGAAGGGCATCCCATACATCGAATAAATCTCACTGTCATGTATGGAATGAGAGGAAATCAGTATCAGCTCAACTAATTCCATAAATTGGTAAGTTTGTATTGGATTTATAAATAATAAAAGTGGATCTGTGTGTATCCCAAGAAAAATATTTACATTTTATCATTGGGTATTAAATAGGGAAGATGTAAATTTTGGTTGTAAAATGTGTCACAGGCCTCCCCTGGAGAAAAACCTCTGTAGGATGCGAAAGGTGTCAAAATTTCTTTAAAATATAAAACCATTTACAAAGAAATTGTCAGACTTTTGGGAACCAATCAACATTGACAAACTGTCCATTTTTCAAGCTAATTTCCCTTGGTGCAGATTGTACAACTCGTATGTAAGTTTACACTCTGAACTTTCTTGTTTTATTTTACATGGCTGCTGTATATTTTGTCATCTTTTATTATTTGTTTTTATTACCTGTAAGGATTGATTTTTTTTGTATATTAAATCTAATATTTATTAACTGCTGTCATTATTAAACAAATTCACTGCCTGTTTAGAAAAGTTTGATTGCTTGGCTGTGTTAACCCTTTAAATACCAGTGTGGCAAGTGGTAACTATTTTTGATCACAGAGTGTGCGCAATGGGGTAATAAGTCATAGGCATTCTATGGTCTTATAAGTATATGATGGCAGAACCTAATGTCATATGGCATTTGGAATTCCTTCGGCTTCCATAACTGAGGTCCCACACACTCACCTGCCTTGCGCTGATTCCATGCTTCGGCTGCTGGCGTCCTATCTCTAGATATGCGCATGCGTGGCCCTATCCTTTATGTCCTCTGCATGCTTCCTATTGGCTATCTACTTTGGCTCCAAACTTTAAAAGGCACTTCCTCCTTCTCCTCAGTGCCTGTTGATCGTGTTACCTGCCTGGTGATAGACGTGCTGTCTTTCTCCCTGCGTGTTCCATTTTGGCTAAAGAGCTTACGCTCCACCTGTCTCCACTGTGCCGCTGGCTAAAGGGCTTATGTTCCACCTATCTCCGCTGTGCCGCTGGCTAAAGAGCATACGCTCCACCTGTTTCCGCTGTCCCGCTGGCTAAATAGCTTATGCTCCACCTATCTTCACTGTGCCGCTGGCTAAAGAGCTTATGCTCCTCCTATCTTCACTGTGCCATTGGCTAAAGAGCTTACACTCCATCTGTCTCTGCTGTGCCACTGGCTAAAGAGCTTGCGCTTCATCTGTCTTTACTGTGCCGGTGGCTAAAGAGCTCACGCTCAATCTGTCTCCATTGCACTGCTGATCATAAGAGCCTACGCTCCTCCATTCCATATCTCTATTCTCCATAAGAGCCTACGCTTTACCATTCAGCTACATCACTGCCTACAGAGTCAGTGTTCCTTTGGTTTACCGTATCTTGTTCATCTCTCTCCACTCATTCTCATAAAGGGTCTCGTCTGACACTTCTGACAAGGGCCGTGACCTGCAGCTTAGACCAAACCACCTTGCGGTGGTCCCTGGTGAACACTGTCCGTTCGTTAGACTCCGCACCTTGTTAGGAGTAGTGTCAAGTTGGGCAGATCAAAGAATCCAATCCCCTAAACCGTGACACCTAAGTGTGTGAGAAGTGTGGAAGTGGGTGTCTGTGTTGGGGAAGAGACCAGTTAGATCTGTAACCTTAGAGAGAGGTGAGTGCGAGATTGAATTGTTTAAATCCTGTGTGTCCCTTTACAGTAAGCTCCCAAATCACGAGTGCGCAGAGTGCGATTTGTGACAGATGAAGGTAGTCAGGAGCTTTTTCCTGATAAAATAGAGGTGATATTGTTATATATATATATTGATTGCTTGAATTTATCTATAATTATAAATAAGAACATAATTATATTATATTTATTTGTGCTTATGCTTTAAGTAGTTAATTCAAGTTAATATTCTGCAGGAAAGAATAGTCTGTTTTACTGTGGCCTTACAAAGAAAGAGATAAGGCACATTCTTTGTGTTTGTCTGTACCAAGGTTCCAGAAGACTAGATTAAACTAGATGTCTAGTGAGCCCCTCCAAAGGCAAATTCTGTATAGGGGATTAGTGCTAAAACACACCAGGCCTCATTCATTAAGGGAAGTAAGGCAAGAAAAAGTCTTCACCTGAACAAAACTATGTTACAATGCAAGGGGTGCAAATTAGTTTATTATTTTGTATATAAGTTAAATACTCTCTGTTTGTTTCATGTAGCACACAAATACTTGAAAGCTTTATTTTTATTCTGAGATTTAAAGTTGATGTAGGACATGACCTATCCTAACTATAAATCTGCCATCACACTTTAAATTTACATCCTCCTCCAATGTAACATGATTTTGCCAAGATGCAAAGTTACTTTTTTTTTTTTGCTTAATGAATCAGGCCTACCATGTGTTACTCAAAATCTACCCAGCAACAGCAAAGGTATATAAGATAAGTTAAAATGCATTATTTCTTGTTCAGACTCTTGTTAGAGTACAGCACCCATGCTTGCATGGAATAAAGAAAAGAAAATTTGGATCTCGTGGTTTATGTCTCTGACATCATAATGATTGTTAAAAACCAAGCTATAACAGTTTGGTGATAAAGCTCAAGATCCACAGACAGCTCTCTCTCAAAGGGGCACATTTATCAATGTTCAGCAAAAGTGAGAAATAGTTATCAATCCTTATCGCAAGGATAAGGATTGAACTATTTCTCAAATTTATAAACAACTGATCACAGAAACAGCAGTTCCGAAAAACTGCTGTTTCTGTGATAAAAAAAATCACACTTCTCCGGATCTTCTCCTCGTTCTCTTCATTCTTCAATTGCGCATGTGCAGTTCCAAGAACTGCACATGCGCACAAAGATCCCTGCTCTGTCTCTGCAACGATAGAGAGCGGTGAGTGACAGGGAGGGATCATGTGATCCCTTCACACATGTGCTGTCCAGCTCTGCTCTTCGGAGCAGAGCTGACAGCATTGGATTTCTTCAATTATGATATCAGCTGGCGTACATTATCAAGACAAGTTTCCGAAAAAAAATGTTTTTTCGGAACTTGTTAGATTTGAGCTGGGAGCAGTCACCATACTGTTGAATGGTGACTGCTCCCAAAAACGAAGAGGAGTGCAAAGCAGCAGATATCCATGATATCTGCTGCGATGCACCTTTCATAAATTTGCGTAGGAGACATTGTGGCCTAATTTACACGGTAAGTGCACAATAGTGCACTACCGTGATTTCTTAAATATGCCCCAATGAGAGAAAGATAAATCTTAATCATGGTACAAGAATTGACTGTGGCTACAATTAAAAGGTGAGCTTTTGTTGCCTTTTATTCACTTCCTGTCTTATGAGAGGAATTTTGTTGACTTTGAGAGGTGCTGGAATACTGGAAAACAACCCTGACTTCTCTGGGTAAGTTCCAAATGTTATTCTTTCATTAATAATACAAAACAACAAATATCTGTATAACTCTTTGTGCTTTCACAGTCATTATTTGTACCTAACAAGTTTGTCTGAGTCTTGCATTGTTGAAACACCTGTTGAATGAAAGGAGTGTGTTTGTGGGAAGACAAATAAATAGCTTTTTCCCAATCCATGTGAGGCCAGTGAGCGACATTAATGGTGCTAGTGTGTGACAAAGGTCATCTGCATTTCCTTGGTTTGACTTCTTGCGTCTGACACGGTCAGGTGGCAGATAAGTAAATTTTGTCACCTACTGTCAGAATCACCCACAGACCCGGATAGCAGAGGTAGTTGTGTAACAGTTAGTAGGAAGCCCTCTTACTGGACGCAGTGTCAACGTTCTGCTGAGTGCAGAACTTAGGTTTAACTTGGGTTTTGTCCTGCCGGCATGCGGACACTTTTGTGTGTCTAGTTGCTGGTGTATAAAGATATTTGAGGGTCACAACTGGGAGATAGCCAATCATTGATGGGATGAAATTTTTCAGAGGGGTCACCAGCGTCCGTTTGGTACAGAAAGTATGGGTTGAATTCT
The DNA here is from genome assembly GCF_038048845.1 of Mixophyes fleayi. Classification (NCBI taxonomy): domain Eukaryota; kingdom Metazoa; phylum Chordata; class Amphibia; order Anura; family Limnodynastidae; genus Mixophyes; species Mixophyes fleayi. Next base: position 159,166,155 of record NC_134406.1, read on the forward strand.
GTGAGATATTTGTATAAATGGAACAAAAATACTTTAGACCATATAAATTTTCCTATGCCTGGCTATTTTGACCTGTTTGTAATGGGACAATTACAGACTGTGTTAGGCAAATATGTAAATGAGTGAAAAGCTTATAATTGTTGGCTTTAAGACGCTCATGGTCTCATTCCTTCTCCATATGTAGCACAAAGTATGGTTATTCCATTTTCTGTGCCCTGGCGTGAAAGTTTTTTGTGTTTTAGAGAGAAGGAAGGTGGGTTGTGTGAGGTATTTCTGCTGCAGAGATCTACGTGTCTGACATTGTTATGTGTTAATTGTCTTTATGCTAAGTGATGAAAATAAATGTGTAGTTGAGGAAAAAAGTTTTTTGTGAGTATAGTTCAATAATTAAAATGTCTCTGTACTAGCAACAGCACATTGAATCTGATCAGTATTTTTTTAGTATGCTGGTACCACAGCTGTAGGGTTTTCTCCTGTTTTAAATGAGTGTCTCTGCCAGAGCCGGATTTAGACCTCATGGTGCCCTAGGCAAGATATTGGTTTGCCTCCCCCCCCCAGTTCCCCCTACGCCAACCCCCTACCAGCCCCTCACGCTGACTGCAGCCCTCTACCTACAGAAACATGAAAAAACGCTGGAATGCAATAATCATGTTAATATGTCAGTCTTCAACATAAATCCCATAGTGCAACATTTAAACAAGTCAGACCTCGTCATAATATAAATCCCATAAGATTCAGGATAGTTGGCAGACTGCCCTGCTCTCTCCTACCTGTTCTCGTTACTTTCACGGCTTGTGGCTGCTGGTGTCTTTAGATCAGCTGCTTCTTGTCTGGATCCTGGAATGTTGGAGGCCCTATTTGGAAAAAAAAAATGGGTACACGAAATTTAGTAAACTCCAACCAGCGCCAGTTAAATCAATATAGCACCCACATTTTATAAGTAGACCTACCTCCAACCAAAATATTAAATTAATAGCATACACATTTAATAGACCTATTTCCCTCCAACCAGCTCCAACATTAAATTAATAGTGTTACCATTCAAAAAATAAACCTATTTCCGTCCCACAAACAGCCCCTCATACACCCACATAATATAAATACACTGGCCCCTCACACACGCATATTATATTAATATAAAGGGTGCTTCTTTTCATTTTGAGGTAAGAGAGGTGTCAGGATTGAGGCAGCGGGTCATGTGAGGGAATAGATAATGAGCACGTGTCATGGGGAATATCAAAGATAAGCTGGTGAGTGTTGTAAGGGTATTGTTGGCTGAGGAGGGGCCATGTGGGGAACAGACTTCTAACTCACATGACCCCCCTCTGCCCAGCACCTTTAGACACACATGCCTCCTTTGTGCCCTGCAGCTGACCATCACATATGCCCCCCCGTGCCAGAGCAGCTTCCATCACACATGCCCCCCTGTGCCAGAGCAGCTTCCATCACACATGCCCCCCCTGTGCCAGAGCAGCTTCCATCACACATGCCCCCCTGTGCCAGAGCAGCTTCCATCACACATGTCCCCCCTGTGCCAGAGCAGCTTCCATCACACATGCCCCCCCTGTGCCATGCAGCTTCACACACACATGCCCTCCCCTGTGCCCTGCAGCTTCACACACACATGCCCCCCCTGTGCCCTGCAGCTTCACACACACATGCCCCCCCTGTGCCCTGCAGCTTCACACACACATACCCCCCTGTGCCCTGCAGCTTCACACACACACATGCCCCCCCTGTGCCCTGCAGCTTCACACACACACATGCCCCCCTGTGCCCTGCAGCTTCACACACACATGCCCCCCCTGTGCCATGCAGCTTTACACACACACATGCCCCCCCCCTGTGCCCTGCAGCTTCACACACACACATGTCCCCCACATGACTCGCGGGGGGGGGGGGTGCCACAATTCGGGGGAGGGTCCGGATTTTTTTTTCCTCCCTTGTCCCCCCATCTGGGCCCCCAGAGAGCCGCTAGGCCCTAGGCAGGTGCCAAGGTTGCCTAGCGGTAAATCCGGCCCTGGTCTCTGCTCTTATAGTTGTTCTTAGAGAGTAGAGAATAACATCTGTTTTTTTTACTTACATATTTTATTTATGTAGACAGAGAGTAATTGATTGCATTCTAAACGTGTTTGAATATAACCTGTGACAGTAGTGTGTGGATGTTTCATTGCTTTTGAGACACTGGGTAAGTTGCTTTTGTAAGATGACATTGCTAAATAGCTTCATGTGCTTAATTAACATTTGTATGCCTTACTTTTAATACACACTATGGGATATATTTACTAAACTGCGGGTTTGAAAAAGTGGAGATGTTACCTGTAGCAACCAATCAGATTCTAGTTTTTATTCATTTAGTACAGTCTACAAAATAATTCCTGTAATCTGATTGGCTGCAATAGGCAACATCTCCAACCTACAGTTTAGTAAATATACACCTATGTCTGTTGCATTTGATCATGCCTTATTGTTTGTGTGTGTGTGAGCGATGGTAGAGGGTATTATACATTGTGGAATGTATTCCCTGAGAACAATCCTGCAATGTTTTCTAGATCTAGCTTATCTCACATCACAAGTAGTACTGCCATGCACTTTTTCATGTATATTGGTGTCTATTGACCACTCCCCTTCTCCACTGTCAGAGAGCTCACGAATAGATGAGTGAGATCCTGTTGTCTCAGTAGGAGTTGGCTAGACTTCCCTAGAGGCGCAGAGTCTAACAAGGTAGAAGGCATTCACCAGAGACTCCCGCAAGGGAATTTGGGCTCCAGCAGCTTCCACCCTGCAGGTCACGGCTCTCTAGGAAAGTTCCCAGTGAGATAAATAGACAATACTTGATAACAGATGAAATCCAATTCGAGCATCAAATGGTGATAATAACGACTACCACTTTATTGTAAAATATAGTACAAAGTACACTGAAGGTTGAGTAAACTGTAGATGATGATAACGATAATAACCATCAATGAAATTCAATAATGCAGACTGAAAGCTAATTGCAAAGCACAACTCTACCACTGAGGAGTGGAACATAATACAAAGTTCAATGAAGTACTGGAGATCAACAGTTCAATAAATCCAAATGCAACAGTGATGAGTAACAGCTCACTATAAGGATGTCAACGAGCCAGCATAGACAACAATGTAGATGACATAATTAGCAAATGTTGCTCCCACGGTTAACCGCCACAAAATGATAGAACAAAGCAGCAGTAGTCAACAATGCAGGCCGAATAGGTAGGAGATGTTGATCACGATGATTACCACAAATAGTGGAACTGGTGTACAGCAATTAGCAAAGTCCAGATACAAACAGCAATGAGGCACAGCTTACCACAAAGATGTAAATGACAGCAACAGGAGTAAATGGTGCGGACCAGGTAAACAATACAAGTAGAAAACAACACATATCCAGAGATGTAGAACATAACAGTAGTAGTTAGTGGTGTAGGCTGAATAGGCAGTAGATGTTGATCACAGCAATTATCACAAGTAGCGGAACAGGAATGTTGAGATCAGCAGAGTCCAGACACATAGCATCAAAGAAGTACAGCTTGCCACTGTGATGTAGAACATAACAGAAAAAGTCAGGAGTGCAGGTCGAGCAGGCAATGGATGTAGATCACAGCGATTACCACCAGTAGCGGAACAGGTACGTTGAGATCAGCAAAGTCCAGACACAAAGCAGCAAAGCAGTTCAGCTTACCACGGAGATGTGGAACACGGCAGTAGTAGACAGTAGTGCAGGCCGAGTAGGCAGTGGATGTTGATCACAGCAATTTACCACAGGTAAGCGAAATAGGTGCATAAAGGTCAGCATAATCCAAACACAGCAGCGATGAAGTACAGCTTACCACAGAGATGTGGTACACGGCAGTAGTAGTTAGTAGTGCAGGCCGAGAAGGCAGTGGATGTTAATCACAGCAATAGCACGGGTAAGCAAACCGATGTGTAGAGGTCAGCAAAGTTCAGCACCCAGCAGCATAGAAGCATAATTACCACAGAGATATAGAACACATAGGAGGCATCAGAATCAGGTCAGGTATGAATTGATGAACCAGCAATGCACAGGTGAAAGGAGGGACCTTATAAAAAGAGACTGACCAATATCAGAAATGCCCAACACACAGGTGAACTAATCACAGATACAAGGCACAGCTGACAGACTGTACTAAGAAGAAAGATTTAAAGTGACAGTCAATGTTTAGCGGCTCGAGCAGAGTCAGCCGGCGAACGGAGTGTGACATCCACCCACTGTGAGATAAAGTTAATTTTGCCTCCCCTATTGTCGCCTAGCATGCTTTTCAACATGTTCATCTGATTTCTCAGAGGTAGAGTGAGGGGGGCATGGGGTAGAAAGCTGCACGCTTCTGTGTTGATTTCAGAGTGGTTAATTAATTTAACAGAAATGCAGTATACTGCACCCAGCCACACTAATGCATAGTAATGAAACTGGACAGTATCAGAGGGAGGAGGAAGTATACAACCTATCACATGATTATTTAGAAATAGTGGAGTGAAAGATCTGACACTATAGGTTCGATGGTAATTGTAGCAGAAGTACTGAAGCTAGAAGCCATTTTGTATATAAAAGAGCTTCTTAATAGTCTTTTAGTTACCTAATCAAATAACAGTAAATAAATGTCAAACACCCTCTTAAGGACAAGACCACATATTAAAAGAAATTCACAGAGCAGATGCAAGGGCAAAAGCAGCAACTGAAAAAAAGTCTTGATGTCACTGTGACACTAAACATTGTTATTGTACCACATGAACAGACTTTAATATCTTTGCAATCAGCTTCTTCTAAACAGGAAGTCTCCCGGTGGAAGGAAGGGGAATGTATCACTGTTTTCCATGGATTGTGGCACAGTAAATGAGGAATGCCAGTAGCACCTAAGTCAATCCTACCTGCACTGGCTGAACTGTCATATAGATTAACCCATGTAGGTTGGACAGGCATTCTACATCTAATAAAGACCTACTGGTGTGCCCCTGGATCCTCCACCTTTGTTGATAAAAATTGTGAATGCTGCCTCATCTGTTTTAGGAACAATCCAGGAAGGTCAGTGCACACAGAACCTTCTTATCTCCCACCTACTGAAGGACCTTTCCAGGTAAAACAGATTAACCTCATCCAACTTCATAAGATGAGAATGTTACCATATGTAATAGTATTTGTAGATTTGTTGCAGAGGTCTATTCCATGGCTTCACAGACTGGTAGCAAACAGGTAAAAAATTAGTGCAGAAACATGTATACAGGGATGCAAACCCACATGTTATCTCCTCTGATTAAGACACCCATTTTACTTCATATGTGTTTAAAATGATGTGTGATACATCAACAGGCTAGTGGGAGAGTTGAAATGTACAATGGTCTGAGGACCTACCTCCTGTGTTACAAGCTATCAGAACAACACCAATAAGACCTTTGAATATCTCCCAATGCAAAATCTAATCTGGTGTTAAACCCAGGCATTGACTTAGCTACCGTACAAGATGTGACAGGGAAAAAAAATGACAAATTATTAAAACAAGAATTTGTGATAGGCACACAGTCAAAGATGACTTCCATATGCCACTCAATGAAAGAAAAATACATGACAATGATAAGAAGTTTTTTACGTTAAGGCTCATTAGCAGATTGATGGGCATGAATGTACCATGTAATACTGACATCATCTACTGTCGTGAACGTTAAGGAGAACCTGACGTGGATACACGCCTCTCACTACAAGTAGGTAACGCCTCCTAAACCAGTGGCTCAAGTGGACAAGCTCGTGTCAGACAACCAAGACTTGCACAGTCCTTCTGTACCTGATTAAAAAAAAATACCTAGGCCCTTTTTGGGACATAACATTGCCCCCAACTGGCTACTCCTGTGGGCTCAGAATGGGCCCTTCTGTGAAGTGGATCATTGTCTTTTGCCTTCTAATTTTGAGACAAGTAAAAACTAAAAAGGAGTTTTATGATGACTTCTCTGGAGAGATATGGTACATGCAAAAGTTAAATCAAGGTGTCGGGTCTGTACACACCTGCCTTTAAATGCTAGGGATAGTATTCCCATGGTTGTAATTCCATTATCTTGGGGAGAAAATGTAAAAAATGATGAAAGTTGTGTTGCTCATAATAAGTGAATGATATATTTGCCAAACTAAAGGAGTCCTTAAAGATGTTAATTAGGAACTTGCCCAAACCAGAAAAATAACCATACTAAATAAATTATTTTCAGGAATTTAAAACTATATAATGATGGGACTGGTTATTATGCTAATCATTTATGTATATCTTACATTTGTATGTGCTTTTCAAAGGATGTAAGGGTTAAAATACAGCAAGGGTTAACCTGTGATCCTCCTAATTATTCCAGTATTGTTAATGGTAATTTCCTTTTGTTATTTATTTTTTCTAACCTCCTTAGCTATAGGACCCCAAGTGTGTAAGAGCATGTAATTAAACCCACCTGTTGCTTACATATTGGGGTATATTTACTAAATTGCGGGTTTGAAAAAGTGGAAATGTTGCCTATAGCAACCAATCAGATTCTATTTATCATTTATTTAGTAAATTCTACAAAATGGCAGCTAGAATCTGATTGGTTGTTATCTCCACTTTTTCAAACCCGCAGTTTAGTAAATAGACCCCTATGACTGAGTCTTGATTTGTGTGAGGAGTAATCCTCAGAGTTAGGAGTATTATAAATTAGAGTTGAGATTAACAAATCAGACCTCAGATTTCAGGCAGTATAATAATGCAGAACTCTCCCTCTCCCTAAAAGCACACCACATTTCTGACCTCTCCCTTCTGTCCCTAAAAATCTATCTATGGTATATGGTGTCACCCAATTAAATTACTTACTCCTACTACTACAATTGTGTTTAAAACATCATGAAAAACATATTACTTTCCACATCTTAAAAGGGTGAAAAGAAATATACTAAATACATTTCAAGACAGAGTAATGTGTTTACAGTACTTATTTTAAAAGTGTCATTCGTGACATACTAACTTTACACAATTGCATAATCCTAGCCAAACATATTTTTGATGTAAATATTCTAAGCATAAACATTTGCTGATATTTGTTTGCAAGCTTGAGAAGCAGTTGCTATTCTGTGTAATAAAAAATATATAGATTCCACTATATACCGTTGGTCTGACAGTAAATAGCAAAAAAAGTCACACAAATGCCCACTAAATCCAATAATAAAGCTATGAGCAATAAGGAAGTGCCAACGGCTGGAGAGTTCAAACTGCAATCATCCAATTAGATGCATCTCTAGCTAGTGGTGTCAGTTGTCATAATCATCAGCATGTATGTGCACCTGCCCTCTAGCAGCTGCAAGATGTATGGTTACTGACAGTCATAACAGCATCTCTGTGTGGGTCTGCCTTTAGGCGCAATTATAAGAACACACCCTTACTCTACAGGCCTGCATTAGACTGCCCCTTCCCTCACCTGTTCTGCCTCTACAAATGCAGGAGGTGGAAATATCAGATGCAAGCAAATCTGCATTTGTGCATATGTGGGCAGTTATTTTAGTAGGCATCTGCAATACAAAATTGTGTATTTTATGCTGTCCAAATAGGCATAGTTCCCAGGCCCGGCGCTCCCATTAGGCAAGGTTAGGCACTTGCCTAGGGCGCCGGGCTCTGGAGGGCGCCTGGAGGGCGCCACAGAACTGGAAATTAATTTTAAAACTAAAACGGGGTGAGGGGGGAGGAGGGAGGAGGGCGCCGATTTTTGCGAGGGGGGGGGAGAGGGCGCCGATTTTGCCTAGGGCGCCATGGACCCTAGCACCGGCCCTGATAGTTCCCCTACTGCATCAGCCCCTAAATTTGTTTGTACTCAGTATCTTGTTTCAGCACACATACTACTACTCACTATAATCACTACTCACTGAGTGATTCTAGATTGTCCAAAATATCTATCAAGGTTTTTCACTAAAATCAACACCAATGTCATTATCATCACAATTGATTTCATTGCTTTTACAAACCGAGCATGCTGTGTATTTCCATGCAACCTTGCATTTATACAGTTTGTACCAGAAATTACATTCAGCTAACAAAATCCTAGGTTTCATAAATAGAAAGAGTGAGCACTGAAAACTAATTATTGGCAATGTTACATTTGACAATTGCTTGAATATTGTTACTGCCTTTGCCTTGAGGTAAATACCACACATCCCATGAGTTTAACCTAATTTTGCAGAGATTCTTAAGCACTAACCTAACAATGGGGATGGCATATAGGGGGCATGGTCATATAACATATAACATAGGGGGCATGTCATGCCCCACCCCTTTTACATATTTTCCCCTTCCTCTTCACCTCTCCACTAACACTGCTGTAGTAAAACATTCACCCCACTGTAGAGACATATTCCCCTCACCTCCCTTGTAACACATTTCCCCCTCCACACTGTAGTAACAAATTTCCCTCCTGAAGTAACATTTTTTTTCCTACCCCTTACCTTCTGTGGAAACACATTACTATTTTGAACCCTTTCCCAGTATCAAATATGTCCTGTTTATTACTTATGTGTTCTGTGTTGAGTAGACCCTTTGGGGCCTATTTCTGTAGCACTGCATTTTATGAAAGATACTTTTCAATCCTCATCGCACAGATGAGGATTGAAAAGTATCTCATATTTATTGAAAAATCAACACATAAACAGCAGTTCCGAAAAACGTCTGTTCCTGTGAAGTCTTACACTTACCTTTCACGGCCTCTTCGTTTGTGGTCCTCTGCAGTTTTCTGCAATGTGGTTTCCAGCTTGCTTTAAATCCCTGTGCACATGCCCCGACCGAAAAGCTTGGGCATGCGCACAGAGATCTTAACTGCAATATGGTGGGTCATGTGACAGGGGGGGATCACATGATGTCTCCACACATGCACTGTACAGTTCTGCTCTGCCGGCAGTGGAACTTTTCAATTATGTTAATGTTGCCAGCTTGAGCTAGCGTACATTAACATTATTGAAAAGTTAATTTCGTACATAGTTAAATAGCATTACTGAGCACTCCCCATACACAGTTATGGGGAGTGCTCAGTAAAATGATAAGAGATGCAAAGCAGCAAATATCTGAGATATTTGCTGCGATGCTACAATCATAAATAGCAATTTAGTGGTCAATCCCCGAAAACTGTTGTTTTTCGGGGATTTAACAGGGGGAAAACCGTTGATAAGTAGGCCCCCTAGGCAGCAAAACTTAGGGCTAGATTTACTAAACTGTGGGTTTGAAAAAGTAAAGATGTTGCCTATAGCAATCAATCAGATTCTAGCTGTCATTTTGTAGAATGTACTAAATAAATGATAACTAGAATCTTAATTGGTTGCTATTGGCAACATCTCCATTTTTTTAAACCCACAGTTTAGTAAATCAAGCCGCCCTTAGTCTTATTAGATGAGCCTTTGATCATGTATCACTTGTGAAATTAAGTTCCACAGTAGTACAATGACAGGTTGTGAATCATAGAACATGTCATTAATTTATTCATTTGCTGCCACACATAACTGATGAATGTTCAGGTCTCACTGCTACTGCCAGGATGGGGCCTGCCAGAATACTCAACAAAAGACATGTACAGAAACCTGAAATGCCAAGACAGAAGTACTACTGTATTATATCTGTTCCAGCATCTTGGGACTCCCTGTATATGTCCCGCTTCATGATGCAAAAAACTTCTTTACAGGTCTAATTTTTCCCTTGAGCTATGGGTTGTGCATCAATGCCCTAAATTCACCCCACCCATGCAATATTCACACAAAAAATAAGTGCAGCTATATTTTGAAAATATATCCTGTGCAAACATTTTGCCTAACTTTTTTCGTTACACCCCTAACTTTACTTTTTCCTTTATCTTCCCTCAACCCTTCCTACAGTCTGTGAAGATGCACCAATTATGTCCATAGGACAAGTCAGTTAGGGTCATTGTGGGTTATTGCATTTAGCTTGTACAACAATAAAATAGAAATTATGCAGAAGCTTAATTCTTTGTTAAAATTCGCTTTGGCAAAGGCACTAGCAGAAAACTGCATGCACTTAAATTTGACCCTGACAAGTTTATTAGACGTTCTCTCTCCTACGGTTACAGATCCATGCCATTGATGACATCATAGCACAGTGTGTTAGATGACTTAGTACAGTCAGGAACCTCTGAATTTTCCACAGATCCTGTGCAAATCTTATTCTGGTTTATCCTGTGCAGAATAAACCAGAATAAGTGTTGATGAAGACTGGAGGGGCATAACTGTATGAGGTGGCGGCCAGAAGCATCATCATCATCATCATCATTTATTTATATAGCGCCACTGATTCCGCGGCGCTGTACAGAGAACTCATTCACATCAGTCCCTGCCCCATTGGGGCTTACAGTCTAAATTCCCTAACATATACACACAGACAGACAGACACACAGACTAGGGTCAATTTTTATAGCAGCCAATTAACCTACTAGTATGCTTTTGGAGTGTGGGAGGAAACCGGAGCACCCGGAGGAAACCCACGCAAACACAGGGAGAACATACAAACTCCACACAGATAAGGCCATGGTTGGGAATTGAACTCATGACCCCAGCGCTGTGAGGCAGAAGTGCTAACCACTTAGCCACCGTGCTGCCCAGCAGAACCAGAAACTCTACACATTAATTTGATCTGGACCTTGGCCTGGGCATGGGGCTATGGATACTCAGAACAGGGAAGTAACCTGCCCGAATATCCTTCTCACTGATGTACTGGTGAGGGCCCCCACCAAGAGAGAAAGATGAAACAGAAAGATGATACTCAGCGGATAATAGCCACCTCCCCTTGATGGTCATCTGCATTTTCATGATTGGTGTCTAGAAAAAGGGGCGACACAAGACAGCCACCCAGAATGCTGTCTACCAAGCTTTTATGTACCTTCCACACTAGTGCTAGCTACAACAACAATAACAAATAATGAACAACAATAAAACAGCTCCCTGGTCCTAGCAACCAAACAATGTGAGCAGATATTGTGCAACTATAAACTACTTGCACTAGGAGTCATATACTACCCTAACTTACACCCCACAATTCACAAACACAAATCACAGAATGCAGACAAAGGGAATACAATTATCTTTAATGCGGGCCTGACTTCTGGATCCTGGAAGGAAAAACCCTTAAAACAAATACACACACTACAGTACAGGATTCATCTGAATACAGTGCAATACAGAACAGTGAAAGGGATCACCACACAATGGCCACCTAAATAGAATACCATGGGGACAGACCGGGCACAATCTCAAATAGCAGGTTACCTGCAAATTGTGATCACTGGCTAATCCTGTACTTCAAATGGGGACACAGGTTCATCCTGAAATTAACTAGTGGCAAAGGCTAGTTCTGAAATTAACTGATGGCACAGACTATTCCTGAATTTAAACTAATGCGCCCACATTGAAATTTTTAAAACCTATGCACACCTAATTATACAGGGCCTTATGCCCACTATTGATGCATGGGCCTAGCACCTGAAAGATGCCTAGGGCTTACAGTGTAGAAAAGATTTTAGGTGTGGGCCTGGTAGAGAGATGCCAAAAGGGCCTTACATATCTCTGTCAGATTTTGTTGGCAGCAGGGGGGTTACTGTGAAAGCTATTTTGCTTATACCTGCTGCTTCTACTTGATGGGATCTTCAGCCATCTTATTTCTTGCTCTCCGACTCTGCGCTGACTGTTGGCTTTTTCTTTCATCATTTTCCTTTTCCTTCACTCTCTCTTTATCCAGCATCCTCTTTGCTGATCCCAGCGTCTTCTTTGTTGATCCAGCTTTCTTATTTCAGGCATTTTCTTTCTTGAATGCTCTGTCTCTTTTTCGAAGCATCACCTAGGTCTCTCTCTGCCATCCGCATGGGACAGCTACATAACAGCCATTGCACAGACGCAGAGCAGTGATAAGGCGAATTCTGATTGGTTCTCCGTGGCACAAGAAATTCAAATAGCCTTGATTGGTTCACCATTCTGGCCACTGATTGGCTGGCAGCCAATCATTTTCGGACATAGATGAGAGAAGAGAAACTTACTGGTGTCCGATCCCTAGGCTGGTGAGTCATTTCTTCTTTTCTTTGCCATCTTCACGGGCTCCATGGGTCTCTCTCTCACACATGTACCCTGGAGTCAAGCCCTTCTGTACATCATATTTGCACAGATTGCATGTAAATATCATCAAGTGTTTTACAGAACCTCCTCTTAGTATTGTGTGAAAAACTGACAAACCAGAGGCAAACATGGGCAGAACTCTGGGCCACCCAAATCTGTAACCAGGCTACAGGCATTAGAACTCAAACTTCCATGCTCACCTGGAACAGAAGGTGAAAGATAACCCTTAATCAGGATAATGTGCAAGAGCTGTCTCTGTGGAATACCACAAAATGGGTGGTATAAGTTGCCCTTGGAGCATCCATGTCTGTTACAAACAATGCTTGGCATGTGACATGAATTGGATCATCTTCACTAGGAAGAGCAGTGGAGAATTCTCCACAGCACCCTAGAATCAGAAGGTGGTCACAGACTTTCTTGCTGTAGCTGTTGTTCTCCATATTGGAACTATATGCAAGATCTGGAAAGACACTGTTACTCTTCAAAGCCCAACCCCATTCACTACTGTGAGCCTGAACATTCACAGCAGTCATATTCCACACAATAATGCTGCTACTGGTGGCATCAGCAAAGGGTGCTGGTTCCAGCTGCCTGACCTACTTGTCTGCAGGCACTGCTAACAAGGACTGGGAATATAAACTGCTTGAAAGCCCAGGTGGCCCTTAATCAGCCTCGTCCTCACTCTTATAAAAAAATGCACTTACAGTATATAAAAATAATTAAACTAACTTTACACCAATATCTAAATTAACACAAAATAAAGAAACAGTAACAAATTGATAACAGATTTAGTAGATTAACTTTTATTCATCTTGTACTCCAAGCAATAATACATAGCGAGTGGCAATCCTCATAGCCTTTCCCATGGGGTTTTAATGTGATCCAGAGAGAGTATATAATCCCTTACTAGACAGAAAAAGATTGTTAGACTTGGAGACAGGTCTGGCTGGGGATTACAGTTCCATCTGGCCTGGATTACCGTGGAGAAAAACATAGACTATGTCTATATTTTCTAATAGTCTGGAAGTATGGAAAAGATGTGAGAGATTGGAGCTCTAAGTGCAAGCAGGGTCATTGTAAGCCCAGGAGTGTTTGTGCTGGTATGAAGTGATACCTGGGCAGTAAGACATTGGGACTCCATTGAAAGGAATCCGAGGTACTTATTTCACCTGAAAATCCTCTCTTCTATTTTTTGTATATGCTCCCTTGTGTGCCAATGTGTTTAGCATTGTTAGTATGTTTTATATAGTGATGCAAGATAGGTTTGATGTAACATTAAATTTAAATAAAATAGCATGACATTTACAATTGGCTGTCTATCTAAGCAATTTTGTACACACAACACAGTACCTGGAATTCTGCAGGCAAGTACGGAGGGGACTGAGTGTCTGATTTTAAACATGGATAGCACTTATGACACATTTTTAGTGGGTAGTTTTACTGCACTTTATCCCAGTGCTGGGGCTGGTTGTCTTTAGTTTCCACTTGCCAGGGTTTCTCCTTAATTCTTTAATCATTACTATACCAGGATAGCTTTTAAGAGGATTTTTTAAGACCCTTACGTGCTTATCAGTGCAGGATCTGGTTTTGTTTTTTTTTTAAAGCTAACCTTTGTTTTGATACCCTCCTATACTAAACGCAAATAATCCAGTATCCAGGTGACTAATCACTGTGATTGGGTAAGCTAGATGTTATGGGGCTCCCTAAAATCAATCACAGTAATTAACCAAGGTTCACTAGCAAAGAGACTGCTCAGTGAAGGTCATTGGGTTTATGCACCCCTTGTCTGTCACACAGGAACCCAGGGTGGTGACATTATTATTTATTTACCTACTTCCTACACCTTGGTGACTTGGATAAATATTTCTTTATTCATCTGAATTTTTTACATGTTCCTAAAATCTGGAATCAAGTGAGCAAGGATTTGTGTCATTTATGCTACAGGATACCAAAGATTTGGATTTTAGCGAGTTTAAGCTTGTCAGCATCCTAACAACACATTTATTTGCAAAAATAAGTTTCAGAAAATAAAATGGAAATAAAAGTCTCTTCTTACTAGTTAAGTCCTGGTATGTGAGTGAATACAAGTGATAAATATTAGACATTTCAGTCTTGCTAGACCCCCTCATGAAAATGCACACGTTATTGTCCGAGTCAGAAGATTTTAAACCTTTTTTCCACATAGCTCTCATCCCCCACCTTTGGAGTTTAGCAGTCAATTTTGTACACACAACACAGTACCTGGAATTCTGCAGGCAAGTACGGAAGGGACTGAGTGTCTGATTTTAAACATGGATAGCACTTATGACACATTTTTAGTGGGTAGTTTTACTGCACTTTATCCCAGTGCTGGGTCTGGTTGTCTTTAGTTTCCACTTGCCAGGGTTTCTCCTTAATTCAGTTGATACTGCTGTAAAGGTTGCAGAGAAAGACACTTGGACCCACAGTTCCCATTGCAAACAGGTCAAAGACCCAGAACTGAGTACAAAAAAGGAGACTGAGCTACATTTAAAATAACTCTTCAATCAAGATGGAAGTGATAATGTATAATCAGCTACAAGGTTATGACTTCTGACGCAAAGAACCTTCAACCTTGTTGCCTGTCTTATAGGAACAATGATATTTGTAGCCTCAACACATTATTTATATATTTTAGAAAGGAATTGAGGAGAAAGTGGTAAGGTGATAGCCCATCTGATATATTAGATGAGGATGATTTTAATAAGACCATTTCTGCTTCTTTTCTAAACAGGAAAACCAGAGAATTCAGACGTTGTAAAGGATTACCACCAATTCCAATATGTATTTGTGAGTATTGTGGTACTCCACCAAAAGAAAGGTGTTTAATATGGTGGTCTGATAATCATGAATATTGCTAGAGAGAATATCCAGTTGATCGATTGCATGTTAAGTTAAGAGAAATGTTAGGAGTTAGAAATTGTTGGATGTGTACTAAAACTCCTTTATTGAGTAAAAATATGCCAATGTTACCATTTCTGGTACCTTATGAATAATGACACATATTAGTCCTGATATAAAATGTCAAGAATAAAATTGAGATCTTAGGGATTATGGTCGAATTGCTGAAAGTATATATAATTTGACTACACCTCTGGTTATAGTTTTAGCACCATACATAACTGAACAAATTCCTTTTTTGTCTTAATAAAACAATAAATGAGGTTAAAACAATAACACCTCAGATAAAGGACAGCCTCAGGTATATACATATGTGCCGTAGAACAATAAGTACTTCACCATGTAAAAGTTAGCATGAATAAGTGTAATACAGTAGTTACAGTGCCCAAAACATATGTGCCAGAATATAAAGAACCTTGTACGTTTGATGTAGACAGAGATATAGAAACTACATAAATGGGAAAGCTAAACTAAAGATAGAACTTCAAACAGATACAACTAAGTGTGAAATATATGTCTTATGAGTAAAATATGTACACAATGCACTTGGTATTATTATAATCGACTTTTTAATCATACACTACCAGAACCAGACTCAGACGAAGAGAACACGAAACCAGATAAAAAAAAGTCAGCAGGGTATGATAATCTTAACCATGGTGTTAAAATATTGTGGTTCATTTCTTTTACTAGAAAACATTTATTATATATATATATATATATATATATATATATATATATATATATATATATATGAAAAATATGCATTTAAATGGTTATCAAATAATTATGAAGGATTATGCCATTTAGGAAGAGTGGGTCCTCAGTTTTACACAGTGTTGTATGATGAGTGGAAGAAGATATTATTAATAAAAATATGTTTGACTCATTAATAAGTCAGTAAGACATAGAGTGGGTGTAAATATTGCTAATATGTTTACTTATGGAAATAATGTATTTATGACTAATCAATATGAAATTGAACGTTTGGCAGGTATTAATTGATAATGTGACTGGAATTTATCATGATACCTTTCGTTATGTTGGACTTGAATTACAGGTATTTAAAAAATGAACTTTTACAACATTGAGTAGTTTTGGACTATTTAACGGCTCAAACAGGAGGATAAAGTTTAATCTTTGAGTCTGAACTTGGAGTCCATTGTTTATTACCTAATCAACAACACTTCCGATCCAGAAGCTGTAATTACACTTTATATAAACAGCGCCCATAATATGAAGAAGGATTTTGACGACAAAATTATTATAAAGACTTTTAAAATGATTCATCATGGACATGGTTAAATCCAAGCATATGGTTCTTTGGACTTGGAAAGTGACTATCTAACCTAATATATATTTACATGAATTTTTTTCGTAATAATAATTGTGGCAATATTGTTTCTGTATTCTTGTTTAAAGTATGGTTTTTATTGTATACAAATATTTGCAAAAGCCAATCCAATCCGAGAACATCAGTGCTGACAGAAATATATTCTCCCATTCAATTAATTATAGTCACATGAAGAAGTACCTTTTTATGTGTATATAAAAAGGTGGGTACTGTCGAAGTAATAATTAACAAAAGCCCTATATTACCAATTAGTTCAATAGAATGAACCAATGAACTTGAATTTTGTTTTTGTGCTTTTAAGAGAACGGAAAAAAAAATATTGCATAATGCAGAAATTACATAACAAGATACATATTTTTAGTAAATTTCCATTATTTCACAATATCTGAATAAGGCCAAAGAAATATTGGCTCCAAATAAGGTCAAGACGACCCTTCCAAAAGAACATGTCACTTTTATGATAGAGACTTAGATAGCAGTGATGTAAGCTGGGAAGGTGTGTTTTAAAGTAATGAGTAGCTTTGTCTGTAAAAGAATGACTTAATCAAATAAAGTACCCAGACAACCTCCATCCCAGTTACTCTTACCATTGCCCATCCCTGATCGCCCCTGGGCAAGTGTTCCATGGATTTCATCACAGATCTACTTCTCAGTAACAGTTTTAATACTATCTGGGTAACTGTGGACAGGTTCTCAAAAATAGCTCAGTTTCTCCTGTTGAAAGGTCTCCCTTCCGCTTCCAAACTTGCTTAAGTATTTATCAAAAAAATATGTTGTCTCCATGGGTGTCCGCAGGATATCAAATCCGATTGCGGAGTACAGTTCCTCTCCCGTTTCTGGAGGGCCTTCTGTAAAGATCTGGGGATGGGGCTGATATTCTCCTCTGGTTATCACCCCCAGACTAATGGCCAGATGGAGCGGATTAACCAAGATCTTGAAATATTTCTCCACTGTTTTTCCAATAATAACCAATCTGACTGGAGCAATCTACTTCCTTGGGTGGAGTTTGTCCATAATAACCATACTCATATGTCCTCTGGATCCTCCCCCTTCTTTAATGTATATGGTGTCCACCCCATTCTTCAAATTTTTTTCCTCCTCCCAGACAGTTCCAGTTCCAGTTCCTGTTGCTCATGCTATGGTTCGCAATTTTGCTAAAGTCTGGTCCGCCACTAAAGAGAAGTTGTTACAGTCCTCTCAGCAGTATAAGCTTGCAGCAGACTGTCATTGGAAAATGGTACCAGTTCTCCAAGTTGGGGACAAGGTGTGGCTCTCCACACGTTACCTTAGGCTATAGGTACCCTCTATGAAATTGGCCCCATGGTTTATTGGGCCCCTTCCAGTACTCCAGGTTATTAATCCCATAACCTATAGGCTCCAACTCCCTCCTTCTCTTAAAGTTCACAATACTTTCCAATCAATTCTTTCATGTATCATCCTCTCCCATCCCATTCCTACAGCTACTGGTAATGAGTATGAGATTAAATATATTTTGGATACTTGCAAGCTTCATGGACGCTCCCAGTATCTGGTCCACTGGAAAGGGTTCAGTCCAGAATAAAGGTCCTGGGTGTATGAGGATGACCTCAATGCTCCATGTTTGTTGCCTGGTTTTCATAAAAAATGCTCCTTGGAGTGTATGTCCTCTGGAAGAGGGGGGGGATACTAACAGGCGCTGTACCTACACTCACCATCGGTGCCAGGGACGGTTGTCTTCCTTTTCCGGCACCTCGTCCCACCTTCTTCTTCCTCCAGGACTTGCATTGCTGTGCGCATGTGCAGTTTGCTTGCGTCTCCATTTGCTAGGCAATAGAATATTTCTCTACACTTCCTGTTGGCGGTAGACTGTTCTGACTGCCAGTCCTACTGCTACCAATCAGGCAGTTGGCGCCTATATTTAAACCTGCCTCTAACACCAGGTAGACGCCAGCGCATCTAGGTCTTCCTATGCTCCAGGGTGCCAGAGTATCTAGGTCTTCCTATGCTCCAGAGTTCCTGCCTGTTTCCCTGCTCTCAGGCTGACCTCCTGTGTGCCAACCCAGCTTCCTCGGGTTCTGCTCCTGGATCTCCCTTTGGCCTGACTACTCCCGCTCTATCTGACCAATGGTTTACTGACTCCAATTTGCCTTCTCCTTTGATACCACATTTGCCCGAACGGTTTGATGTCTGCCTGCACGACCACTTCTTTTCACCATTCACTGCACTGATAGCTAACTTAAAGGGCCGCAACCTGCACGTCCATTGCAGAAAGCGCCAAACTACCTTGCGGGGGGTCCCTGGCGAAGATTGAGGCATGTTTAGACTAGCTTAGCAGTGCAAATGTCAGCAAGTGGCATTCGGTTCATGTATCTCGTGACACGGGCTCTAGGGCAGAAAGGTACCAGTCAGTTAGTCCACTTTATTTAGAGTGGTACTAAGGCTTGCCTGTGAGATTTGCATGCTGATTTGGATCCAGGCACATGTTTGATTTCAGGATTGTATGCATGTCACCTTGGATGCATGTGGAATGCTAATCATGACATTGGCTTTCATCTAATAGTATGTCCACTAGAGATGTTCACTGACCCCCGTGTTTTTGTTTTGGTGTTGGTTTTGGATCTGTATTAACTTTGTGTTTTGGTTTTAGTTTTGGCAACACTGCCCTTGTATGTTTTGATTTTGGATCTTTGTTAAAAAAAAAAAAAAAAATTGCTCAAATATGCTAAAATCACATAATTTTGTTATTTTTTTGTTCCTACACTATTATTAACCTCAATAACACTAATCTTCAGTCATTTCCAGACAATTTACACCACCTGACATGTCAAAATATTATTTTCAGACACTTTCAGCCAAAGACTGCAGTGAGCTGGCTGGATGCTAAGTGACAGAGCAATGACACAAACTCACGGCAGTTCGTATGCACATCTAGGAAACATTGACACACAGCAGTGGCAGAAAATAAAAGTGATGCAAGATGGAATTGTCCTTGGAAGCTCCCACACACCCTGGAATTGTCCTTGGAAACTCCCACCCACCCATATGTTAAAAAAGGTTTAACAAACTCACACAGAAATAGGAGGAGTAGCAGGTACACTTTAGCAAAGCAAGGAATGAAACTTTTGTGGGTAAAATGCTTGGTTTGTCTGGGCCCCCACATAATAAGCTAAAAATGGGCTTAAGGCAGCTATGCTAACAGTGCTGCCAATGAACTGTAAGACTGCAGCAAGAGTCTGGTTAGATCAATGGCACAAACATGCAGCAGTTTATATCACATCTAGGAAACATTACTAGCACCACACAGAAGTGTCAGAAAAGAAAAGTGGTTCAAGATGAAATTGTCCTTGTGCACTCTCATCCACCATTATGTCGGACTGACATAATATGATTGATGGGCAACAGACTAGAGAAGGTTATAAAGTCGACAATATAATGACGTCAACAGCATTATTAAGACAACAATAGAAATGTTGACAGTATTTATTAGGTTGACAATTAAAACGTAGACAGTATAATCCCTAACTCTAGCCCTGTCCCTGTCCTTAGATCTGTCCCTATCCCTATTCCGGTGCCTATCCCTGTTCCTATCCCTAGTCCTGTCCCTAACCATATCCCTAGTCCTATAATAATACTGCTCACATATGAATTGCCTGCCTAATCATACTGTCCACAATGTGAAATGGCGACCTAAAAATACAGTTGACACCGGAATTGTCGACTGTTGCACAAGCTGATAGAAAAATGTCTAACTGTCAAACAGTTCAAGATTAAATTAACATTGGTAATATGTTAAAATGGACATGTACAATTTAACAAAGCAATCACTTCAGCGACAAGAACTGGCACTTTGCGGTTGGTGCTTGTTTTGTTTGGGCCCTAACTAGCTACCAATGGGCTTAAGACAGGTAAGCTAACAGTGCTGTTAATGAACTCTACAGTGACAATATGATGTTGTCGTCACTTTCAGCCTCATCCTCACACTCATCAGTGTGTACATCATCCTCACACTATATTAATTCATCCCTGCTGGAATCCACCATTACAGAAGTTTCTGTACTTTGCTGTAATTGCCGGTAAAGCTCTTCCTCATGGAATTTGTAGTTCATTTTGATAAACATCATCATTTGCACTCTTTTAGAAAGTAGCCTCCTACACCCATCGCTTACAAGTTTCTGACTGGTGCTGAAAACTCTTTCTGAGTACACACTGTAGGGTGAACAGCTTAAGTATTGCAAAGCGAGTTTGTACATGGGTCTCCAAATTGCCTTTTATTCCTCCCAGTATGTAAAGGAACCGTCTGACATGTCTATTTCTATGCTGTTGTTAAAATAATCCTCCACCATTATTTGGATGTTGATAGTAGGATCAGGTGGAGATACAGCAGAGGTGCCACGATTTTTGGGCAATTCTTTTAGATCAGACCAGATGTCAAAATGTTGTGCTGACTCATTTGCATCATTCCTGGGTTTCTTAGAAAAGCTTAGTTTTTTTCCTAGCAGCAGTAGCCTGAGAAACTGAAGGAGGAGGCAACGTGATGTTGTGTACCACTTAAGCTGTCAACTTGCTCATTGCATCTCTTGTGATCTGGGTCAGTTGGAAATAAACCTAGGATCAAGCACAGTCTCCAAAATGTAGTGATCCAATTTCAAGATGTTGATGACTCTTGGATCCTGGCAAATCAAATAAAGTACTCGATCTACAAGTCCGACATACTTAGCGCAATTGCTTTGTTTCATCTCCTCCTTCAATTTCTCAAGCTGGTTTATCAAAAGTCTAATTAAGATAATCACTTGGCTCCAGCCAGCAATGTCTGAACTCATGTCACAAGTAAATACTTTGAATGGTTTCAGCACCTTGCACAATATCGAAAGTATTCTCCACTGCGCAGGGCTAAAATACATTCCCCCTCCTTTCCCAATGTCATGGCTTGTGGAATAAGCATGGATGGCTTTTCACTGTTTCTCCTTCCTCACAAGCATATTAAAGGATGGATTTCCACCTTCTTTCAACAAGTTGGTGGCAGGGCAAATTAAATTGCTCTTGTAGCTGCTGCAATCTCCTACATGTTGCTGCAGAATGCCTGAAATGACAGCATCTCCTGCACGTCCCTGTGATTTTTCAAAAATCTCTGTACCACCAAGTTGATTTTGTGAGCAAAACAGGGAATGTGATGGAATTCACTAAGCTGTAATGCTCTCACAATATTGGTGTCATTATCAGAAATGACATAACCTGATGAGAGGGATAAGCCATGTTGCAATGACATCCCTTTTTCTAACAGGTTGTCAGCGGTATGTCTCTTAGTGAAGCCGATGATACACAGAGTAGCCTGCCTCTGAAAAATCTGGCATTGTTGGGTACATGCTATCGTTGTTCCTGCTACTGAAGATGATTCACCAACTTAGTGGGCTGTCACAGTCATATAATCTTTAGTTTGCCCAGTTTCGCTTGTCCACATATCTGTGGTTAAGTGTACAGTGGGTAGAATGGCATTTTGTACAACAATAATTATTTTTTTTTGAGCCTTCTGGTAGAGGTGAGGAGCTTTTCTATTAAAATGGTGTCATGATGGAAATTGGTAACAGGGACACAGGACCTCAATTAACTGTCTAAAACCAACTGCATTAATTGTGGATATTGGATGCAGATATAATACTAGCATAGTCGCCATGTTGTCTGTAATCTTCTTTGCAAGTGGGTGATAGCTTTCATACTTGTTTCCTCTTTCAAAGGATTGTTTAACAGTCAATTGTTGAAAAATACTAGTAGCCTTCGTCTTGGTCTGCTTCTGGAATGAAGATCCACCCACAGCAGCCGTAACAGCAGAAGCCGACCTAATGGTCAAGAATTCTTCAGAGGAATCCTGGATAGGAGAGGATTCATCTAGCCTTAGCAATTTGGATGCAGGATTCACTCTGATCACTAGTGAGGATATTGATGAGGAAGGTGTTGTCGGTGTAGATTGCAGGTGCTTGGCTCTAGCTGAGAGAAGGGAGCTAGCTGATGCTGGACTGCTTGTTGTTTTTTGTAGCATAAGTTTCAGAATTTCCCAACAGCTTGCCATGCTGTTGGGATGTGTAACATGAACGAGGTTCTTAGATGGTTAAGGTCCCTACCTCTACTGATTGTAGCTTTAAAAACTTGGTTGTTGTTATTTTTTTAGCAGCAATTTCAGATTTTCCCAACAGCTTGCCATGAACTCGCTTGAAATGGCGTAACATGGATGAGGTTCCTAGATGGTTAAGGTCCCTACCTCTACTGACTGTGGCTTTACAAACGCTACAAATGGCTAGACAACTGTTGTCAGGATTTGGATAAAAATAATTCCACACATAAGTGGTGGATTTTTCTGTCTTATGTCCAGGCATGACAAGGGCCTTCTTCTTATGACGTGCAAGAACTGCTTCCACTGGTGCAGGACTTACACAAACAACATCGTCCTCAACAACATCCTCATTAGCGCCATCGTCAGCTACACAAGTATTTCCCTCATCCTGTTGCAAATACAAAGTGGCATCCTCAATTTGTGTATCACCAGTTACACTTTGGCTGCTCATTCTCACATTTGCAGAAATGGTAAAAGGAGGCTTCTTTATGAGTACAGTATCAGTAAGGTCAAGCTTAGACATAGCACTCGTGGATAAACTCTCCCCGGGAATTTGTGTCATTTCTGAACATACAGTTTCTTATACTGCCTTACTGTTTTTTTCCAATTCGGCTTTTACACATAAAAGTATTTGGGCACCTCTTTTGGACTCAGAATAACAAAGTCTGGCATCATCATGAGAGACCTTAGAATAAGAGACGGCACTGACATTTACAGAAGTTAAACTAGTACTCATACATAAATGAGAAGGCTGGATTCTTTCCTTGCCACTGCATGTGTAGAATGGTATGTGGAAAATTTTATGTTTTTTTATAGTTAACTTTGCCTTGATTACAGGTGTTTTTTTTCTTTGCCAAGGTAAAAAAAATTTTTTACATTTCTGTTTCCCAGACTTAAAACCCCTATGCACTTGCACATAGGCTTTAACATATGATGTAGATGGACTACCATCATCATGAGTCCTGCCACGAGCTGCTTGGTGCTCCTGCTGTTACGTGGACTGATCAGAGTCCATATCAATCTACTCCGATCAGTCCACAGAACAACATGAGCAATGTGAATGGAGCAATGTGGCTGGAAACTGGAGAGTGACAAGAACAGTCTTCATCCCTGTTTCTTTGTTAGAAATGGCTCTGGAGACTGATAAGAAGAACACTGCCACCCACTGTTTCTGTATGAGCAATGGCACTCAGCAATATGACTGGAGAGTGACAAGTGACATGGGCAGCACAGTGGCCTAGTGGTTAGCACTTCTGCCTCACAGCACTGGGGTCATGAGTTCGTTTCCCAACCATGGACTTATCTGTGTGGAGTTTGTATGTTCTCCTTGTGTTTGCGTGGGTTTCCTCCGGGTGCTCCGGTTTCCTCCCACACTCCAAAAACATACTGGTAGGTTAATTGTCTGTCTGTGTCTGTGTGTGAGTGTATGTCTACATTAGGGAATTTAGACTGTAAGCTCCAATGGGGCAGGGACTGATGTGAATGAGTTCTCTGCAGAATTAGTGGCGCTATATAAATAAATCATGATGATGACACTGCCATCCCTCCTGTTTATGTATGGGCAAAGTCACTCAGCAATGTGACTGGAGAGGGACAAGGAAACTGCCATCCCCTCCTGTTTCTGCATGAGCAATGGCAGTCAGCAATATGACTGGAGAGTGACAAGGACACTGCCACCCCTCCTGTTTCTGTATGAGCTATGGCACACAGCTATGTCACTGGAGAGTGACAAGGACGCTGCCACCCCTCCTGTTTCTGTATGAGCAATGGCACACAGCTTTGTCATTGGAGAGTGATAAGGATACTGCCACCCCTCCTTTTTCTCTATGAGCAATGGCACCTCATACAGCAATCACCCCAAAGTCACGACAGCTGGGAGCGTGTTCGTGACAGTGTAATTTCACAAAGTGGCACTATAGTCTTATATAGTGTTGTATAATGAGATGAGTGGTGTCAGATGTGCAGGTATGCAGGTCAATTCTCCCATTACATGATCAGAATGTGAATACTGTGTTTGCTCATCACTATAATCCATCAGTCACACTTGACCTTGAGCAGGTGCAATCCTTACGTCAGAAAAACAGCGTAATTCTGCGTGCGCTGGAGTTTCAATCACACATATTTGCCAGGGAACACCTTCACTGTACATTGACTATGTGCATATGCCCCTTCCTCTCCATATTCTGTACATGAAATTGTAGGCTATAGTTAGGGTCCTTTGTGCTTGAAGATGGTTTGGATGTTGTTGCATTCACTGGCGTATGGTCCGGTTCTTAGCATGTGCAATGCTATTTTGCACAAAATACAGAACCTGTCGGCATTTACGTTCCTTAATGAATCAGGCCTTAAATGTTTTGAGTCATTGATATTTGTTAGTTTGTACACATTTTGCTTGTTTCAATGAATTTTTGCACATTATGCTAATTTACAATGAAAACATAAAAATATATGCACACATTCAGTAAGCATCACCAAAAAGCTATTTATTTCTAAGAACAATTACGCTGCATATTGCACATTTTAGAGGAGTTTTAGTTCCCTATAAATTGACATTGAAAAATTGTGCTATTATTTTCCGAGATGAATCCAAGTTTAAAATAATACGTTTCTGTTGAAAGAATGTCTGTTAGAATGTTAGGAATGAATATAAGTTTGATTCAGAGTTAACCTAATAAAAAATAACAGAACATCCAGATTACATTGTGGTATTTTCTAAAGAATCATCTCTGCAATTCTTTACCTTGAACAAGATTTCACAGCTTCAGACACATCCAGTACAGAACCATTACTATTGTATCGTATATCAGTTCTTGCTTCGTTCCCATCTCTATTAGATTAGATCTGATTCATTGTTGTTCCCTAGAGATGGATTTGGGTTTTTCCCATTCTTCAAGCTAAAGATCTAATCTTGTTTTCTTTCTTACTGTAATTTCTCTTATCCTTTGTCTTTCTAAATAATGTGTACTATATTTTTATCATTTTTTTTCTTTGACTTTTGACTTAAGGTTTGCTCTAACTTGTCAGCCCATCTATTTTTGTCAGATGTAATAGACCTTAACCCTCCATGCTGAAATGGCACTGAACACTTACTTGCTTCTTTGAACCCTGCAGTATGAAGGTCAGTCTATTCACCAGGACCAAGTGATGAGAAAAAATATTAAGAAATAAATGTGACTCTTTAAAAGGGCTGAATCTCTTGGGAGTTCTTGCAGAAAAAGGCAAACCCAGATCAACTGTTCATGGCAAAAATGTTTGCTTGGTATAAAGAGTATGTATGGAGATATTACATTAAATTCAGTGATCTTTACCTTCCTAGATACCAGGGCATTTCTGGCCAAATTGGCTCCCAGTGAGAATCTTGATACAGCAGGATGTCTTAAATGATATGTATTGTTGGCCTATTATTATTATTTATATAGCACCACCATATTAAGCAGTGTTTTACAGAACATATCTATTCACTCACTGTCCTATTGAAGCTTACATACTACATTCCCTAACACTCAAACATATACACACAAGGGTACATTTTAGTCAGCAGCCTATTAGCCTACCATGCATGTCTTTGGAGTGTGGCAGGAGAATGGAGCACCAGGAGGAAGCCCATGCAAACACTAAGAACATTCAAACTCCACACAGATAGGGCCCTGGTTGAGAATCAAAATCATGACCCCAGAACTGTGAGTCAGCAATACTAACCACTGCGTCACTGTGGTAGCCCACTCATATAATGCTTACTATTTGTCAAAGTGGAAATATTATAGTGTTGGTTTGGAACTTTAGAAGTGGCAATATGGTAAATGTAGGTGAATGGAATTTGATAATTATACAAAGAAAGGCAGAATTGGCAGTATAGCTTGCCAATGTATATCAGCCCACTTCAACCAATTATGCCTACACATTTTATGCAGGATAGTGCAAACTATCAAAATAAATCAAAATTTACCATAATAATTTTCAAGAGCTAATTTTATTTCATTTGAACTACTTGGTACAAAATGCTGTTTTGTGGTTTTAGAGCATTCGACTGATATTAAACCTGAAACATGAAATTCTTTTTTGGTGAAGGTTAGCAAGAAAAAAATAAGTTCCCATTCTAACAATTTTGAGTAGTGTTTTTACTGCGTCAGGTGTTATAGAAGAACCAGAGGTAGTTTTGCAGAATTGCAAAGTCCTCTGACAAAAGGTATGATATGTGTGCATACAAAGAAAAGTGCCAAAATAGGCTATAAACAGAAGTGAGAAAATTTCTCAGCCATACAATATTTTGTGCTGATTAAGTGTGATTTCATGTTTGGTTTATCAGGTTTGCAAGTGAAAGTTATGTGAAAATACTATGGAATAACTGACCCCTTTCTAAGTTCTGAAGCTACGGGAAACAAGAATGTTAGTAAGTGCAAATGTTATTTCCCCATCAGAGCTTCTTGTAGAATAATTTGTGTTTAATGTCTATTTGATTAATGATAATCATTGTTGACTGGTGGGAGAGGTGGCTGTCCCTTCCATGCTTAGATGTAGCCTCTTTTATTATCCACAATAGACTCTCCTCTGGCTCAGTGAACACAACTCCTATTCCTTATATCGCCATCCCAGAGACATGATCCTAAGAAAGGCTTTTGTGACATGCAAAGTGAAACATAGCTAATCAACTCGGGTTGTCTAATGTTTGTCTAATGTCATTTGCAGCCAATCAAATATATAAATAAAATGTAATTTTTAAGTAATCAAGTACAACATAGCCCCAACTGACCAATAACCTATATAGTGCCTATTACACTGGCATTGCTGAAAACATTCTAGTGTACATTCTAGTGTACATTACAGAAAACAGAGTACCTTAGTGACCTCTATAAAATACAAACCCTATTTTAGAGATGACCAATACAGACTTTAAACCTTTGGTGACTATACAATGTAGAGCCCGATCCCTGGTGATTATATAATGCAGACTGTAGATCTCTGGTAGCAATATAATGCATACCCCATATTACAGACCCAGATAAATTATATAAATTGCAAGGCTCTTCACCTCCAAATCTGTGCCCCAGGCAACAGTCCGCCCCACCAATCCTAAGAAAATGACATTTTACATTTTAGTACAAATTAATTTGAAGTTCAAAGCAGTTAATATACTCTGAAGGGTTACTAGTCGAGTCTGGAGAAATTCATGATATTTTAGCTGCCAAAGGTTGCTTTAACAATTTTTAGATCTACAGTTTAGTTATAGCCAAATTCAAGGAAATAAAACCAATGTGAACTTTGACAAAAGTTTCATAGTTATAATTGATTTGTCCACTTGTCATTACAGAACAGTGTAGTAATTTGATAGATCTTCGGGCTATTTAAGCTCTGTAACCTCTATAGGCTGTCTTGATCTATTTTTCTTTTCAGCTACAGAGTGTGCTTACAATTTTCTGACCCTCCAACATGACCTTTCCCACCTGAACTATCTACTTAATTTACAATTGCAATTTCCTTGACTGACTTAATTAATTATGAAGTTAGATGCTATTTGCATTGATCCTTTATATTTACTGTTGGCATGTGTCTTGGATTATCTAAATCAAAATTTGGAGAAAAATCCACCAGCACACTGCTGTTAACCAGTAAAAGAGCTGCTATTCTACTTGCATGCAAAATGCTAAAATCTTATTTACACTCATGTACAAATGTATGATAAGCCACCTGTCCCGCCAAGATGCTTCTGCTAATGTTCTAACTTACCAAGAGGTACCCCAAGAACCTCCATACAGCAAAAGTGGACCATTGATTAGCGTTACACCCACCCTATTAGCAGAAGCACCTAGAAGGGGCGGGTGACTTATACATTTGCAAATGAATGTAACTAAAATGTTTGCATTTTGCATCTTAGTAGAATAACAGATCTTTTACTGGTTTTCAGCAGTGTGTTAGGGGATTTCTGTTCTGATCTCTGTATTTGTGCCTTTCTGGATGATCCCTTCATTTCAAGCACCTGCAGTGAATATATAAATTGATTGAGTAACTTGCCATTCTGTATTGTTGTTTGAGAGGCATGTTTGGTAATAGTAGATGATGGGGAGTGCTGGTACTCTATTCCCATTTAGAGGTTCCTGTGGTATGTCTTTGTAAATTAGCTCTCACTATAAAAATACATGGATGTATGACCCGATATAGAGACTCTCATTGCTAAGAGTTAGGACCATCCTATTAGCAGAAGCACTTTGACGGGACGAGTGGTTTATTATACATTTGCAAATGTGGGTAACTAAGATTTCTTCATTTTGCATACAAGTAGAGTAACAGCTCTTTTGCTTGTTCACAGAAGTGTGCTGGGGGATTTTTCCCTGTATTTATGCCTTTCTGGATAACCCTACTCTTTTAAGCATCTGCATTAAAACTATAAATTGATTGAGCAACTTCCATTTCTGTACTATTGTAAATCAAAATCTGTCATCTAACATTTTTAGTTCAACAACATTTACAGCATTACCAAGCCATGAGTGCTTGGACGTTCAGGGTATTCCCATAGTCTGTGTGATAATTGTTTTAGACAAACATTTTTGTGATAGAAGGGTGTGAGGATATATTATACATGTTCTTTCTGCGTCACTTTTTTATTATACATATATTTTTATGAGCACAATAACCTTCATCTGTTTTTCTAATAATGGAACTAGTCAGCATACTAGGATTGAAACTTTGCTCTCCCTTCAGCTTGTGTCAGATAGGGAATAATGACTTTAAGAAGCATTATGCAGCATTGTTGTTATTGGTAAAGCTTAACGCATTTGTAAAAGGCAATAATTAATTTGAAATTATTATTGACTCAAATGTATTTGATTATTCAGACTTGCAGTTTTGGAAGGCTTTGATGTTAGTTAGCAATTAGAGATGTTCACTGCCCCCCGTGTTTTGGTTTTGGTTTTGGATCTGGATCTGGATTAACTATGTGTTTTGGTTTTATTTTTTGGCAAAACCGCCCTTGCGTATTTTGGTTTTGGTTCCCGATTTTTCCTAAAATCCCTATTTTGTTTTGCTAAAATAACATAAAATGGCTCTTTTTTATTTATACATTATTATTAACCTTAATAACATTAATGTCCAATCATTTCCAGTCAATTTTGTCAAGTATCAAGAACACTGCTACCCCTCCTGTTTCTGTATGAGCAATGGCACAGAGCAATGGCACTGGAGCCTGGAGAGTAACAAGAACACTGCTACCCCTGTTTCTGTGTGAGCAACAGCACTGAGCAATGTCACTGGAGACTGGAGAGTGACAAGAACACTGCTACCCCTGTTTCTGTGTGAGCAATGGCGCTAGATCTTCTTGAGAGGGAGGTACTTATGGAATCCAAAACCAGCTAGGTCTTACAACGCAACAACAACGTTTTACCTCGATTCAGATCCGAGGATGCGTGAAAGTAACGAGCCGGCTCGCGAGCCTACTCGGATCCCCTAAGTTTGGGTGGGCTCGGTTTTCAGAAAACCGAGCCTGAGCATCTTTAGTTGCAATATATGCAATCAACATTCAGGGACTGTTTTTGGGTTGCAAGCAGGGGTAGACTGGCCATTTTGCAGTTCTGGCAAATGCCAGAAGGGCCGATGGCTAGGTGGGCCGATGCAGGGACCGGTCCAAGCAGAACGGATTTCCTATTTCTTTCTTCCTGGGTCCCTGCATTGCAGTACCTAGGTAGTGGGGATGGACCTAGATTACTAGTGGCTTCCTGGTGCCTGGCTTCTCCAAAGGAACCAGCCAACTTACTAAATACGCCAGCTCTGCTCTGTCCCCCCAACCTGATACTCACCTCCTATGTTTCATCTGTACCCTGTCCTCTGCTTTCAGCGAGTGCACACATCTCGAATCAGATCATCTGTCAAGCCGACAGTTGCAGCTCCCTCTTTGCCCAGTGCCCAGTAGCAGGACAGAACACGCCATAATCAGGTATGTTAATGTATTTTCTCATGCTGCAATGTATTTTTTAACCACCCTTTCTTGAACTTCGGGCACTATTTTTTAGTATAATGTGATTTGGGGTACTATTCTATAGTATAATGTGTTTTTGGGGCACTACTCTGTGGTATAATGTGATTTGGGGGCACCATTGTGGCATAATATAATATGGGACCCTATTGTGGCATAATATGATCTGGGGGTACTACTGTGTAGCATAATATGATTTGAGGCACCATTCTGGCATAATATGAAATGGGGCACTAATGTATAGCATAATTTGATTCTGGGGCTCTATAGTGGCTTAATATCAATTGGAGACACGCACTCAGGCATCAGGAATTTGTGGTCGCGCATTTTTCTGCGCGGTGGCACACTGTTTGTTTCCTACTCATCTATGGAGGTCCTGTACATATCATTGCCTGATACTGGTGTGACCTATGCTGGAAATAGAGAGTCAAGCTGAATGTAATATATTTGTATAACAATGAGCTTTGCAAAAAGTACTGTAATTATTATTATTATTATTATTATTATTATTATTATTATTATTATTATTATTATTATCTGGAACAGAGGTGGGTCTGTGGGCTTTAAATGGAAGGGCTGATTTTTAGTCCCACTCCAGCCCTGGTTGCAAGTACATTTGCTCACTATAAAGATTCATGCAATACTGACATGCACCACTTGCAAATGTGGATAAGGGGCATCAATGTGAGAGTCTTAGTAAATTATACTGGACCTGAATATAGCCTGTGTCTGCTAAGTACACTCTTCTGTAAATAATAGAAAATATAATTCACTAAGTACACATTTCTTTTCAAGTATTTTCAGATAAAGGACATGATTATGTTTGTGTGATACAGTAACAGCATTTTTGTAACTGGCAAACACAAGATTCAAAGTTCATATATGCCCAATTCCACTTTAGATTATTGTGTGCTTTATGACATCACAAGCAACAGCTACAGTCTGAAAAAAATAGTATAAAGCAAAATCTAGCCACCATGTCTCCCGGACACACAGTTTATGTACATGTTATTATAGTCTGTGCTGCACATACCTCACCTGTAACAAATTTTCCATAAGTGGATCCAGTTGGCAGTTGACAGATGGTTTTCCAAAGAGGTGCCACCAAAAATCTAAAATGATATAATGGTAAAGACAAGTTGTAACAATTGGAGTTTGTATGAATTATTTGACAATAACCTCACCAGGGATATTTGAAAAGTTTGGTTGGAAATGGACAGGATCGGTTGGGGTTTCTAAATAGCATCACTGACATTATATCCACAGAAAAATAAACTAGAGATGGGCGGGTCCGGTTCTCCGAGAACCGAACCCACCCGAACTTTGGGTATCCGAGTACCGAGCTGAGCAGCTCGGTACTCTCCCGCCCATTCCGAATCCAAATCGAGGCCGAACGTCATTGTGACATCGTCGGATCTCGGGGCTCGGTTCTCGCGATACTTCAACTTTATAAATACACGCCTCCACAGCAATCCATCGCCATTTGACAGAGGAAGAGAGCAGGGTGTAGTCATAGGCTAATTAGAGCAGGGACAGAGAATACAATATTGTTCTTGCAATTGCTCTAACCAAAATCGCTAGTGCAGAGAGGAGGATAGAGGTTTATTATTTTTTCTTCATATTTGGCACTCCCCAGCGCTTTTGGGGTGTCCCCCATAATTGTGCATAAATATTTCTGGCTGTCAAAAGTCATATCTGTCAGCAGTATCTACTAAATAATTTTTA
Organism: Mixophyes fleayi; assembly: GCF_038048845.1. Taxonomy (NCBI): domain Eukaryota; kingdom Metazoa; phylum Chordata; class Amphibia; order Anura; family Limnodynastidae; genus Mixophyes; species Mixophyes fleayi. Next base: position 159,198,337 of record NC_134406.1, read on the forward strand.
GCACTCCTCAGTGCTTTTGGGGTGTCCTCCCTAATTGTGCATTAATATTTCTGGCTGTCAAAAGTCATATCTGTCAGCAGTATCTACTAAATAATTTTTAGCACTCCTCAGTGCTTTTGGGGTGTCCTCCCTAATTGTGCATTAATATTTCTGGCTGTCAAAAGTCATATCTGTCAGCAGTATCTACTAAATAATTTTTAACACTCCTCAGTGCTTTTGGGGTGTCCTCCCTAATTGTGCATTAATATTTCTGGCTGTCAAAAGTCATATCTGTCAGCAGTATCTACTAAATAATTTTAAGCACTCCTCAGTGCTTTTGGGGTGTCCTCCCTAATTGTGCATTAATATTTCTGGCTGTCAAAAGTCATATCTGTCAGCAGTATCTACTAAATAATTTTTAGCACTCCTCAGTGCTTTTGGGGTGTCCTCCCTAATTGTGCATTAATATTTCTGGCTGTCAAAAGTCATATCTGTCAGCAGTATCTACTAAATAATTTTTAGCACTCCTCAGTGCTTTTGGGGTGTCCTCCCTAATTGTGCATTAATATTTCTGGCTGTCAAAAGTCATAACTGTCAGCAGTATCTACTAAATAATTTTTAGCACTCCTCAGTGCTTTTGGGGTGTCCTCCCTAATTGTGCATTAATATTTCTGGCTGTCAAAAGTCATATCTGTCAGCAGTATCTACTAAATAATTTTTAGCACTCCTCAGTGCTTTTGGGGTGTCCTCCCTAATTGTGCATTAATATTTCTGGCTGTCAAAAGTCATAACTGTCAGCAGTATCTACTAAATAATTTTTAGCACTCCTTAGTGCTTTTGGGGTGTCCTCCTTAATTGTGCATTAATATTTCTGGCTGTCAAAAGTCATATCTGGCAGCAGTATCTACTAAGTAATTTTTAGCACTCCTCAGTGCTTTTGGGGGGTCCTCCCTAATTGTGCATTAATATTTCTGGCTGTCAAAAGTCATATCTGTCAGCAGTATCTACTAAATAATTTTTAGCACTCCCCAGTGGTTTGCGCTCAGAATGGATTCAAAGCAGTCCACATATGATCTGAATGAGCAACCAGGTTCTGTCACCAGTCCTGATGTTAGTGTTCCCAGTACGTCATCTGGCCAAGGCGATGTCAAACAACAGAGTGTTTTCAAATTAGTGCAAAAAACAAAAACCAAAAAAAATTTTACTGTATTGAAGCGAAAAAAGAAGTGTAACTGAGCAAAAGTTAAGTGACGATAAAAAAAAAATTGCAAGCATGCCATTCTACACACGCAGTGGCAAAGAGAGAATGAGGCCTTCACCTTTGGCTATTAGTGGCAGATCCCAAAAAGTTACCCAGCCTACAATTGGTGCACAACTACTGTTATGCGTCAAAGCCGAGCTGCAAGATAACAGTGAGGCATTACAGGAGAATATTTGCTCTGATTCACAAATGACAACAATCCCTGTGGAGAGTCCATCCAACAGTGGGATGTCTAATCATGAGCATTCTGCTGATGTGTGCCTTAATAGCCCGAGTGTAGCCGGTGATACCCAAATTGAGGATGCCACTTTGGAATTAGAAGAGGATGAGGGGGAGATTTGTGTAGGCGACGAGGGCGCTAATGATGATGTTGATGATTATGATGCAGACAGATACCAAATTGCCTTTCTCAATTTCTATTTATATTCTAGATTATATAACGGCTGAATAGTTTTCTATTTTACTCCTGGAGAGAGGATCTGATGCAGACAGATACCAAACTGCCTTTGTCCATTTCAATTTATATTGTACAGTATATAACGGCTGAATTTATTAGTATTTTATACAAGTGGAGGGGGGCCTAGAGAGACAGAAACCAAACTGGCTTTCTCCATGTCAATTAATATTGTACAGTCTATAACGGCTGTTTTTTTTTGTATTTTATACAAGTGGAGGGGGGCCTAGAGAGACAGAAACCAAACTGTCTTTCTCCATGTCAATTAATATTGTACAGTCTATAATGGCTGAATTTTTTAGTATTTTATACAAGTGGAGGGGGGCCTAGAGAGACAGAAACCAAACTGGCTTTCTCCATGTCAATTAATATTGTACAGTCTATAATGGCTGAATTTTTTGGTATTTTATACAAGTGGAGGGGGGCCTTGAGAGACAGAAACCAAACTGGCTTTTTCCATTTCTTTACATATTTAACTATAAGTGTAGGGTGTAATATACATTCAAAGACGATGGCTGCATTGCCAATATGCATAGATGGAGAGGAAGACAATCTGTTTTGTGTGTAGAATAGGCCTACCAACGAAGAATTAAACTGTTTTTTTGGATGATTTATTACCTCAACAATTAGATTACTTGTCTCTAAAACAGTTGGAGCACTAAATTGGGTTAATTTAGGCCCAAAAACATGGATTTTCCCAAAAAATAGCAAAACAAAACCAAACAAAACCAAAACCAAAACCAAAACACGCAATGGCAGTTTTGCAAAACCAAAACCAAAACCAAAACACGACGGTAATCCAGATCCAAAACCGAATCCAAAACCAAAACACGGGGGTCAGTGACCATCTCTAAAATAAACTAACATATTTTTGGAGGAAAATTATTTTATACATGCTTTTAACTGGGAACATATTCCTAACATTTGTATTCCTCATACTTCAAAGCAATCACTGCTAGCAACTAGGTGCAGAGTGCTCCTAATTCCATGGTACCAAGGACATGAGCACAAACTGAAAATGATGATGTATGTGGGAGATGTATCAGGGAAGATAGGACTTATTTGGCTGCATTATTGAAGACTGCTAGTTACAAGGCAGGAGTGTCTGTTTGTCACATTACTTCCATAAAGCTGGACAATGGCAACATCACTTTGAAAAATGCACTTTGGTAATGTGAAGGCAGACAGTTTCCAGAATCATAGAAACTTTTGACACTGATAAGCCAGTATAAATGAGAAAAAAAAACGAACAAAAATTGCACTCAACAAAATCAAACATCAGTTGATAGTGAATTCTTAGAGCTTCATTAATGAAGTGTGAGTAGGCTTAATGGGGGTAATTATATCATTGCCGTTATAAATCTGCCCTGTAAAGTCGACGATTATCAGCATCTTACAGAAACCGCAGATTGATACATTTACAATCTAGTCTTAAAGCATACTCTAAACTGAGTTACGCTCTCCCAAACAAACAGAAAAACTGAAAACTGTGACTTTCATTGTATGTACATATAGGGCATTTATATGACCATTCAGCTGAGACCATGTATATTAAGAGATTAAACGAGTGTGGGCTTATTTCTTCTCTATTTTTAATATTTAATTGCAAAATATAGCAGGATTTACAGCAAGCCACCATTAGCATAAAAGATATTACAATAAAGCAGTAAAGTATAAAAACCCAAATATATTACATATTTGCTTCCCCTGGGCCCAGGTTCAGATAACAGTCATGTTGTCTGTTGTCATAAAGTGAGAACAATGGGCCAGGAAAGTTTGCTTATATGCAGCTTCACTTTACAAAAAAACACTGATGATGTCACTATGTACACAGATAAAACTTAGAAAAGGTCTTCATTGGTCCAGGGTTAACAATGTTCCAGTTGTCTGCTGGTCATAGGTCAGTTCACTTGATCTTCAACAAAGGGTGTGAGGTAACTTCCCCCAACTGTTGTCTACATGTCTTCCCGCCGAATAACCAGTTCAAACTGACCCACCAAAGTACTTTTGAGTATTAATCTCATATTGTACAGAATTTGTGATCACTAGATGCGATTGCTACTCTGTCGAAACCGGATTAATGCTGGTGAAATAAGCTTTAAAATGAGACTTTATCATTTAGGGGACCTGAACCATTAATAGCTTTACTATAGTTTTATCTATGTATAAATAATCTGTAAAACATTTTACTAATAAATAAATGTGGATTGGAACCTTAATAAAAGTATAGTATTTACAAGTGTAAGTGTGAATGTAAATGTGTGTGTGTGTTTGTGTCATGACACAGCGTACAAATCGCAAACGCGTGGTAAAACAATATTAATTAATTTGGTTTACTTCATCCAATTATTTGACTTTCAAAGTCAAATAGTAGTATGTTTCATTTTTCTGTAATGTATGTTTACCTTACGCATGACCAAACTGTCTGTGGATATCAGTCAGGTTGCCATAAAAGAGAGTCTAAAGTCCAGAAACCATTTTCTTTTCCTATGGAAAATATACCTTTGGAGCTCGCAGTTAATCTTTTGTATGCCCTTCACCAACATATGTAATACATTATCTGGAAGGAAACAAGGTACAATAAAATATGGAACATTAATATAAAATATTCTACTAAAGTTCTTCATGCCTAGCATGTCCATTTGTCTGAAGCATGTCTCATAGCTTATATAACATTGAAATAATACATTTTTACCAATAACATCATCCTATGTCTGTTACATAATCTCATTTATGATCTCCTTCAACTTTTTGTAGTTAAATAACCTCTAATAATATTAACAGGTTTTTCATCAATCTTTGTGGGGCGGGTCCATTGTTGTTCATTCCCTCCAGTCTCCCAAAGCACAAATTTCTTTGTGCATGAAACAGCGATCAAGCTCCTGTGTGTTATGAGACTTTAAACTTAGGGACCTAGCTGCATTACCTTCCCTCTAATGGCCTCCCACCCCATAATTCGAGTACCTCAGAAATATTTAGCGGAAAAAGAACTAGTCCTACATAATTTAGTCTCTGAGGCACATGAGAGCACACCCAGAATCCGGTTTGGTCTAAAACCATATCCACCAAAGAATGATAATCATTCTCAAGGATGCCCGCTCAAGTCCAAGTTACTACTGGACTGGCATCGCTGGGTGCACCTCCCTTCAACTATGGGGTCACAGTACTTGCAGACACAATACTCTTCAGACAATAGCCCCTCACACTGTCTCCTAGCTCCAAGGTTATCAAAACTTTTCTTTACCCCTGAACTGATTGGACTGATTGTGCTACCAACTTCTCCTTCATCCTCACCTCCTCAGTATCACTACCTGAACCAGTCTCCACCACCTGTTCAACATTGAAATAATTGACTGTCCTGGAAAGACAATAGGATGAGAAAAACACTGGAAAGGAAAAACAGAAAAAGCGCAGCTCCATGATAGATAACCAGGGACTGATTAACGGTTCCAGCTGCCCCAGGCTAACACACCGGTTGACGACCCCTCCTCGCGTGCGCGTATATATATATATATATATATATATATATATATATATATATATATATACATATATGCACAAAATTGTAATATATTTATTAATACATAAAAACACACAGGCCCTGATTCATTAAGGAAAGGAAATCCCCAAAAAATTGTAACTTGCTTGTGGGCAAAACCATGTTGCATTGGAGGGGGATGTAAATTATAATGTGGGGACAGGTTTATAGTTAGTGTAGGGCATGTCCTAGATCAACTTTAAATTGCAGTGTAAACATAAAGCTAACAAGTATTCGTGTGCTACATGAAAAAATAGCCAGTATTTAACTTATGTACAAAATAATAAACTTATATGCATCCCTTGCGTTGTAACATGGCTTTGTCCAGGAGAAAACATACTCATTTTATTTACTTACTTTCCTTAATGAATCTCTGCAAACACATTAACATGTCACTACAGTAAAATTACAAAGATTACAAAATTACATTCAAAGATAGTCAAATTGTGCCGTTCTCTCTTACCTGATCTTGCAGTGTAGACCACCTGATGTTCTCTCTTGCTTGTTCTTGAAGCGTTGTTGTCAGTTGGCTTCTGAAACCTTGGGGTCCTGCATTGAAAATGTGCAAAAATTTTATTATAATGGAAAAAGTTAACTAACCCTGAATGGTTCAAACATAACACTTCATTAGGACAAATTGAAACAACCCCCTAGTACAGGCACATATAGGCAATAAAATATATGAAAATTATTTATAGTCATATACTGACATGTACCAACCCCTGACAGTCAGCTAACTAACCCCCCACTTAGCCAATTAATAATTTTGATGCCCCTGCAGCCTATCCCCCCCACCCCTAAATCATGATCCCCCTCCTAGACAACTAATAATATTGTTGCCCCTGTAGTCTATTTTGCACCCTAACATGAGTCATGATCTCCCCCCTCGTAGACATAAATTAATATTGATGCCCCCGCAGACTATTCCACCTCCCTGAGTCATGATTTCCCACCGCCACATAGACAAGTAATAATAATGATGCACCTGCAGCCTATTCCCCCTCCCCAAGTCATGATCCCCCCACATAGACAATTAATAATAACGATGCCCCCTCAGCCTATCCCCCCGCATTGGTGAATTAATAATAACGATGCCCCCGCAGCCTGTTTTTGACTTTAACTTACCTTGTGGACTGCCGGACTGGTCCTCTTCTGTCCAGTGCAACGCTCCAGTGCTTCTTCCTTCCTGCAGTGTCGGCGCAATCTCTCTGCTTAGTGTGGTCACGTGAGATGTTAACATCTCATGTGACCACTCTAAACAGCGCAACTGACCGCAGCTGACAGCTTCTGATTTGCTGTTAGCTGCCATCTGCTTATTGGAGCTGAGCCTGTCACTGACTGTGTATGGAGTCATAGGTGGACTCCATACACAGGGGCAGACCCCATAAGATAGGTTGAATCGGCCAAAAAGAAAAAAGATTTTTTTTTTTCACTTAAGCAGCACCAGCGCCCCAGCAGCCTGGTCAGCCTCTTGGCTGATAAGGCCCTGTGGATAACAGTTTTTGCAAATTCCTTGGCTCAGGTGTTGTTAACTGTGATCTTGGGTCTCCCGGCACGGATTCATGAGTGTCGTTCTCGGCTGTAATTTAAACCTTCTCCGGGTGTTGACTTCTCTGCAGTGGATGGAATGGGTACAAGTTTCTCTCTGCTACTCCTTGGGATGTAATGCTGGCCGTCAACACTTGGTACCTGTCTGTCAAACAGCTTGAGCGTAGAAAATTACAGTCCATAACATACTCTCCCAGAGCAATATCATAACAGTTAGTGTAACACAGGGGTGTCCAACCTTTTAGCTTCCCTGGGCCACATTGGAAGACGATGTGTTGGTTTGGGCTGCACATAAAATACACTAACACTATCGATAGCTGATCATCCAAAAAACCATAGAAAACATAGTTAACATATATATATATATATATATATATATATATATATATATATAAATATACACATACATATATATCACTTTTGTTTCAAATCCCCCTATACTTACCTTTCAATCGCCCTGTTCAAATCCTCTCTAGTTATTATACTATAATCACTTTTTGTATTGTTTCCATGCAATATCAATAAAGTGCATTTAAGCCAGGCATTGTATATCAGGGTGCCCTGACCGGGCCTGCGGTACCTGACATATACACCACTGTGACCCCAAATTCTCACCTGTTTTGCTAATTACACCACTATGTTAGTTAAGGGATAACAACTTATAATGGGCCAAAGAGAATAATATATAATGCCCCATTAGTTATACAAGTAGAAATATGTAGCAGGGAGATAAGGTCCATGATGCTCCAGGACCAGGTGATTTTTATGCACTGGTCAGCGTCCCTTGAGATAATAAAAAAAATCCCCCTTAGCTTACCCTTTTAATCGGCTTGTTCTCCTGTCCTCTTCTCTTCTTTTCTTTGATTCTCTGCTGCTGGTAGTTCTTCTTGCGCGGATGACTCCTCTGTGCTGCGCTCCGCAATGGATGTCGGGCGTAATGACGGCACGCCCGACATTCACTCCTCCTCCTCCGAGGAGACCAGTGAAGGAGCCGGAGCACCAGCTGACGTGACCGCAAGGAAGTATTTTTTATTATTTTTTTTGCAGGATTTTTTTTTTCCATGAATCCCCTTGCCACAACCAAAACTCTTGCTGGGCCACATTCACAGGCAACCCTGGTGTAACATATCAGGTGACAGTGTTTTGAACATCTTTTGTTGCTATATCACTATTTGCTTTTCTTTACAAGATCTTGAACAGTCTCTCCATTATAAACTCATCTCAGGAAAAGTGAAAAGTATTTCAAAAGGTGACAGGTTAAGAGGCGGCTTAGGAGTGATTCTGATGATATGGGAGGACTAGTGACAAAAGCTTCCGGCCACTCCAATCTATTTTCAACTATCACTCTATTCAATTTGTTCTAGATAATACCATTTACCCACTAACTTGTGGCTGATAAAGAGTATGTAACTTACTATTACTGCACATATGTTGCACTGATTATCTAAAAGTTATTACCAGTAAGAATGAATACCTGTGTACACCAGCACGCTCTTTCCAGCTTGCACATCAATTCTTTATCCAGATGAGTCAGACCATGTGTTGCCTCAGCTATGCCTGGAAGCAGGGATGGATTGGTGATAGGCCCTACTGGGAATCTTCCCGGTAGGCCGGTACACTAATGAGGTCGGCTGGAGGTAAAGTTTCTTTTTTTTTCAAGTACATCACAGGCAGGGCGCGGCCACGCCTACACTTGGTGTGGCCGGGTGCACTATGCGTGGCCGGGTGGAGCAGAGCTCCTGTAATTGAGCAGGGGTGAGTGTACTGTGCGTGCTTGCGCGGGGGGGAAAGGTAGGTACAAACTTTATTCAAGCACACGCTATCAGATGCTCCATCACTCAAAATTTTTAAGGGGACTACCATCAGAACTCCAACAGAACGTGGAGTATTGGGAGCGCGCATGCGCGAGAACAAGCTGTCCGGCAACCAGTCTACTGTAAGGACCTTAGTACGGCCGTACAGGACCTTAGACTCAGCAACACTGTCAGGACAGCAGCGGCATCCAGAGATCACAGAGACTAGCGGACCGGGAATCCCGGGCAAACATCCAATCAGAGGTTAGTCCCAATAAGATAACACTGAAGGGGACATTGTACCCTTGGTGGATTTACCGCGATTTGTATAAAAATGAATGAACTCCGGGAAAACAGTTAATCTGTACCCCTTAGCAACACCCAAAGCAACAATCAATACTGTTTAACCACGAATGGACTGTGTCATTATCCATTTGGGTGAAAAACACCAGTCTCACAAAAGGAAGAAAAGCTTTTCAATAAACCTATTGGGTTTATCTATTGATGCATACCACTGGTATCGGGACTCGTATAACCTCAACCAGAGGACATGCCTAGCCATTAACGAGTCATATATCGCCGATACGATATTTATATCATCAACATTGTTATATTTATTTGACTGTCCTTATATGGTTTAAAAGGGATCTTTTAACCAATGGCTGTTTTTAACATTTGTATGATTATATTGTATATATCACCAGTGCACTGGAGGCAATCTGTTTAATAAATGCAAAATGCATATTCTCAACTAACATTTGTCTTGTAATACCCCACTGCGCCAGGGTGTTATTGCTGTTTTCCACATAAGTATTGAGGATTGGGACAAATCCCCACACCTCTCCCACAGGCTGCAAAATACTCTAGTGAAGCTAACGCGGTCCCGCTCAATATAAACATAAATAACTAGGACAGATTGAAAAGATCACTTCCTGAGGAATATATATTAAATTGCCTAGAGGTGAATGTTGAGGATCAGAACATTATAATAAAGGAGAATTGTGAACTAACTTATGATGAAAAGAAATCTGTGTGCAAACAATGTAACCACTGTGCAGTGTGTATTTATATTACGCTGGAACGCTTGAATCTTTTCATGGGGCATACACAAACATAGGCCTAGGATGCAATAACTTACTAACACTTTCAACAACACAAGTGGCATGTGAAAGACGTTTTTCAACACTCAAATTTATCAAGAACAGGTTGAGGAGTACCCTTAGTGCTGAGCATTTGGAAGCCTTTCTTCTAATGTCCGTTGAAAAAGACATTCTACAACGAATGGAGACTGATACAATCATCAGTAACATTGCTTTAAAAAGTCCACTGTTATGCAAGTAATTATATCTGAAATAGTATCAAGAGACTATGCCTTCCTCATATCACCCATATCATCTTGCACTGCCAGCAGACAGCATCATAAAAGAAAAAAATTGTAACCAGCTGTTTCACAAAATCTGTTTTGAAGGTATTCAATTATTTTATGAAATTACTTACTTCATGGAAACTGAAAAGAAAAGTACGGTAACCCCAACATACACAAGGCAGATTATGAACCAATCAAACATGAATAAGAGGAGGAATGAACCAGTTAATGTAAATTGGTTTGGATGTTTACACTAATATTTTACTTAATTCCATTGATTTTTTGCACTTTAAGGTTATAAATGTTTATCAAAAGATAGTTAGGTTCACAGTTATATTTAAAAGTAAGTGTTTTAAGTGATGTGTTGCATTGTTTATGCTAGTGTTAGAGGTAGCTAATAACAGTTGTATTTAAACGTAAGTGTCTTATTTTATTTTTGAAAGCCCAAGAAAAGGTACAGAGGGCATTGGGAGGGCTGAACCTCTTCTTGTGGGCAGGGCATGCCCACCACCATAGCTGGGACACACCAACATCTTGGGTGCAGGTAGGCAGAGACAAAGGGGCACTACTATTTTACTTAATGCTGTTGATTCTTTGCACTTTAAGGTTATAAAGGTTTACCAAAAGATATTTAGGATCACAGTTGTATTTGAAAGTAAGTGTTTTATTTTTGAAAGCCATCCATTTCCTCAAGAAAAGGTAGAGTGGGCATTGGGAAGGTGGAATAACAATTAAACTGAAGAAAGTTAGGTTCAAAAGTTGTGTTGCACATTACAACATTGTATTTAGCATTTGTTGCATTGTTTATGCCAATGTTTAGAGGTAGTTAATAACAGTTGTATTTAAAAGTAAGTGTTTTATTTTATTTTTGAAAGCCATACCTGCCCCCAAGAAAAGGTACAGAGGGCATTAGGAGGGCAGAACCTCTTCTTGGGGGCAGGGCATGCCCACCACCATGGCTGGGACACACCAACATCTTGGGTGCAGGCAGGCAGAGACAAAGGGACTTAATTATTTTCTGTTTATACTGCTGGTTGAGCATTTAAAATAAAAGGGAGATTGATAACCAGATGAGACCTCATAAGGATGTTATGCGGTTGAGCTTCATGCAACAGAAAGGACTTCTCAACTGCTATCACTTCAGTGCTAATGCTGGGAAGTCCCTGCTGGAGGATTAACTCACATAACCAATGCGTGTACTCCACCCACTGGTGTACTGACTGTCTACATGTTTATTCTCTGCCTACCAGTGCAATGCTTTTGCCTACTTGTTTGTTAGGTCTCTAACCAACTTATGTCAATGATTCCCTAGGTGTGTAACAGCTGCTATGGCTTGGGGACTACTTGCTTTAAAAACCTGTGTGCAGGTAAGACTCACCTCAGTTACAATGCATAGCAATGATCATTATTAACTTCATATTTGCATTTATTGTAGGACTAACCAGAGGGCAAGACTGACATGAGTTGATCAGCTTAACATATATTGCAATATGTGGAACTTACATTCCATTTTTAATATAACGCAGCTTGAAGTAGATAGAAAAGCATTAGTAATGTATTTGGTGAGTGTAGTGGATCAATTTGTTTACCCAATGTGGTCATTAGGGGTGAGTGGGTTCGGATTTTTGAAATCCGAACACCCCCGAACAGTGACGATCCGAGCCCGGATCCGAGCACTGTTCGGGGACTCCCGCCCGGCGCAAAACTCAGAACGAGGCAAAACATCATCATCCCGCCATCGGATTTCGCGAGATCCGGATTCATATTATTCCCCGCTTCCCGCCGCCATCTTCACTCGGGCATTGGAGAGGGAATAGAGAGGGAGTGTGGTGGTGTCCTCTGTCCTGCTCAGTTCAGTGGTGCTGTCCTGCTCAGTCCAGTGGTGCTGTCCTGCTCAGTCCAGTGGTGGTGCTGCCATAATTCCGGTGGTGCTGTCCTGTGTTGTTCTGTGCTGCCTAAGTCCAGTCCAGTGGCACTGCCATATAAGTCCAGTCCAGAGGTGCTGTCCTGTGTCCAGTCCAGTGGTACAGCCAATTAAATCCAGTGGTGCTGTCCTGTGCTGCAAAAGTCCAGTGGTGGTGTCCTGTACTGCATAAGTCCAGTGGTTCTGTCCTGTGCTGCTTAAGTCCAGTCCAGTGGTACTGCCATATAAGTCCACTGATCCTGCCGTATAAGTCCACTGATCCTGCCGTATAAGTCTAGTGGTACTGCCGCATAAGTCCAGTGGTACTGCTGTATAAGTCCACTGATCCTGCCGTATAAGTCCAGTGGTACTGCTGTATAAATCCACTGATCCTGCCATATAAGTCCAGTGGTACTGCTGTATAAGTCCACTGATCCTGCCGTATAAGTCCAGTGGTACTGCTGTATAAGTCCACTGATCCTGCCGTATAAGTCCAGTGGTACTGCTGTATAAGTCCACTGATCATGCCGTATAAGTCCAGTGGTACTGCTATATAAGTCCACTGATCCTGCCGTTTAAATCCAGTGGTACTGCTGTATAAGTCCACTGATCCTGCCGTATAAGTCCAGTGGTACTGCTGCATAAGTCCACTGATCCTGCCGTATAAGTCCAGTGGTACTGTTGTATAAGTCCACTGATTCTGCCGTATAAGTCCAGTGGTACAGCCGTATAACTCCAGTCCAGTGGTACTCTCCTGTGCCGCAGTGTGTGTGGTTTAGGGGTACGCTCTCTTGTGCTGCATATAATGGAGAACAAAAATTTGGAGGATAAAGTAGGGAAAGATCAAGAACCACTTCCTCCTAATGCTGAAGCTGCTGCCACTAGTCATGACATAGACGATGAAATGCCATCAACGTCGTCTGCCAAGGCCAATGCCCAATGTCATAGTAGAGGGCATGTAAAATCCAAAAAGCCAAAGTTCACTAAAATGATCCAAAAAACGAAATTAAAATCATCTGAGGAGAAACGTAAACTTGCCAATATGCCATTTGCGACACGGAGTGGTAAGGAACGGCTTAGGCCCTGGCCCGTGTTCATGACTAGTGGTTTAGCTTCACACAACGATCTAAGCCCTCCTCCTCCCCCCTCTAGAAAATTTAAGAGAGTTAAGCTGTCATCAAAAACACAGCAAACAACTCTACCTTCTAAAGACATGGCATCACAAATCCCCAAGGAGAGTCCAAGGGTGTTGTTGGTTGCGATGCCTGACCTTCCCATCACTGTACGGGAAGAGGTGACTCCTTCCACCATTTGCAGCATGCCCTCTGCTTATGCTGGAAGGATCATCCACAGTGCAGTTACAGATTTTGATAATGAAGGTGTCAATGTTGTACACCAGGAGGAGGATATTGATGTTGCTGGAGCTGAGGAGGAAGTTGACGAGGAGGATGCTGATGTGGTTTGCTTAAATGAGGCACCAAGGGGGGAAACAGTTGTTGTCCATGGGATGGAAAAGCCCATCGTCATGCCTGGGCAGAAGACCAATAAATCCACCTCTTCGGTCTGGAATTATTTCTATCCCAATCCGGACAACAAATGTATTGCCATATGTAGCTTATGTAAAGCTGCAATAAGCAGGGGTAAGGATCTTGGCCACCTAGGGACATCCTCCCTTATACGTCACCTGAAGACCCTTCATAATTCTGTGTTTAGTTCAGGAACTGTGGCTAGGACCGTCAGCAGTCCAGGGACACCTAAATCCCTTGGTCCTGTTGTATCCACACCAGCAACACCCTCCTCGTCAATTTCCTCCTCGATCGGGATCGGAGGTAGTCCTGCAGGCCATGTCACCGGCATGACTGAGTCCTCTTCAATCCGGGATTCTTCTGGAGGATCCTGCAGCTCTACGCCTACTACTGCCGCTGCTGCTGTTGCTGCTGGTAGTCGGTCATCTTCCCAGAGGGGAAGTCGTAAGACCTCTATGTCCTTCACTAGCAATTGACCGTACAACAGTCGTTTGCCATGAGGACGAAGTACGACAGCAGTCATCCTATGGCAAAGCGGATAACTGCAGCCTTGACAGCTATGTTGGTGTTAGACGTGCGTCCGGTGTCTGCCATCAGTGGAGTGGGATTTAGACGGTTGATGGAGGTATTGTGTCCCCGGTACCAAATCCCGTCTAGATTCCACTTCACTAGGCAGGCGATACCCGGGATGTACAGAGAAGTACGAAAAAGTGTCCTTAGTGCTCTGAAAAATGAAGTTGTACCCACTGTCCACTTAACCACGGACATGTGAACAAGTGGTTCAGGGCAAACTAAGGAATATATGACTGTGACAGCCCACTGGGTAGATGCATCGCCTTCCACAGCAAAAGCAGCAGCAGCATCAGTAGCAGCATCTCCGAAACGCCTGCTCGTTCCAAGGCAGGCAACGTTGTGTATCACCATTTTTATTAAGAGGCACAACGCCAACAACCTCTTAGAGAAACTGAGGGAAATCATCTCGCAGTGGTTTACCCCACTTAGACTCTCCTGGGGATTTGTGGTGTCGGACAACGCCAGTAACAATGTGCGGGCATTACATATGGGCAATTTCCAGCACGTGCCATGTTTTGCCCACACAATAAATTTGGTGGTGCAGCATTATCTTAAAAGTGACAGGGGTGTGCAGGATATGCTTGCGGTGGCCCGCAAAATTGCTGGACACTTTTGCCATTCTGCCACTGCCTACCGAAGACTGGAGCACCATCAAAAACGCCTGAACCTGCCCTGCCATCACCTCAAACAAGAGGTTGTGACGCGCTGGAACTCCACCTTCTATATGCTGCAGAGGATGGAGGAGCAGCAAAAGGCCATTCAAGCATACACAGCCACCTACGACATAGGTAAAGGAGTGGGGATGCGCCTGAGTCAAGCGCAGTGGAGACCGATTTCCGTGTTGTGCAAGGTTCTCCAGCCGTTTGAACTTGCCACACGAGAAGTCAGTTCCGACACTGCCAGCTTGAGTCAGGTGATTCCCCTGATCAGGCTGTTGCAGAAGCAGCTGGAGAAAGTGATGGAGGAGCTGGTAAAGCATTGCGATTCCACAAAGCATGTAGCTCTTGTGGTTGAAGCCCTTCGTACGCTTTGCCAGGATCCGAGGGTGGTCAGTCTTTTAAAGTCAGAGGAATACACCATTGTCAGAGGAATACACCATTGTCTTCCTGCCATTGTTCTTACCTGTTTTCAGTGTCCCTTTTTTCTCACTGTTCTGTTACTCTCTCTTCCTACTATGCCTCCCCGCTCTCACTCCATACCCATACTCTCCCCCCGCCACACCTCTCTCGTTCCTCCCCGCCCTCCCCGCGCGCTGCTCATCTTGCTAACCTTATCCCCATCTCCCCCCTCTCTTCTCCCCCTTTCTCCTGTGCCCTCTGGAATGCCAGATCCGTCCGCAACAAGCTGACTGCTGTCCACGACCTCTTTCTATCCAGCTCCTTTAACCTTCTTGCCATTACTGAAACCTGGCTCTCCGACTCTGACACTGCCTCCCCTGCTGCCCTATCCTATGGTGGCCTCTCCTTCACCCACTCCGCCAGGTCTGGTGCCCGTCCAGGCGGTGGAGTGGGCCTCCTCCTTTCCTCCACCTGTACTTTTCGTGTCATTCCCCCTGAACCCTCCCTCTCCTTCTCCTCCTTCGAAGCCCACTCCATCTGCCTCTTCTACCCCATCCACCTCTCATCACTTTCATCTACCGCCCCCCTGACCCCACCTCCCTCTTCCTTGACAACTTTGCTGCCTGGCTTCCTCACCACCTCTCCTCCGACCTCCCCTCAATCATTCTCGGTGACTTTAATTTCCCCATCGACAACCCCACCGACCCTGCTTCCAGCAAACTGCTCACCCTCTCTTTCTCCCTTGGTCTCACCCAATGGACCTCCTCCTCTACCCACTGCCTTGGTCACTCTCTTGATCTTGTCTTCTCCTACCTTTGTAATCTCTCTGACTTCTCCATCTCTCCCTTTCCTCTATCTGACTACCATCTCCTCTCCTTCTCCCTCTCCTCTTCTCCTGCTCCCCTCCCCCTGCCCAAACCTACTCTGTCCATACGCAACCTAAACGCTCTCGACCCTGTCTCTCTGTCCTCCTCTCTCGATACCCTCCTTTATCCCCTTTCCTCCCAGGCCTGCCCCAACCAGGCGGTCTCCCTCTACAATCAAACCCTCACCTCCACTCTGGATGCAGTCGCCCCTGCCCACTCCGTCCACCCCCGCTGCTCCAAACCCCAACCCTGGCACTCCAAATTTACCCGCTTCCTCCAAAAATGCTCCCGTACTGCCGAACATCATTGGAGAAAATCTCGCTCCCTGGCTGACTTCCTCCACTTTAAATTCATCCTTTCATCCTACAGCTCTGCCCTCTCTCTCGCCAAACCATCTTTTTTTAAATCCCTCATCTCTTCCCAGTCCTCTAACCCCCGCCGCCTCTTCGCCACCTGCAGCACTCTCCTGGCCCACTCCCCTCCCCCCACCCCCTCCTCCCTGACTGCCTCCGACTTTGCCTCCTTTTTCTCCTCTAAAATTGAGGCCATCCGACTTGAAATCTCCTCCTCCACTCTCTCTTCTACCCCTCCCACTCTTCCGTCCTCCCCCCTAAACACCTTCCCCTTCACTCCTTCCACCCTACCACGGGCGAGGAAGTCCACTCTCTCATTTCTTCCTCCACCCCTACTACCTGTCCCCTGGATCCCATCCGCTCCCACCTTCGCTCCCTTTCCCTCACCACCTGCTCCCAACTCGCTCACCTCTTTAATCTCTCCCTCTCCTCCGGCATCTTCCCCTCCTCCTTCAAACATGCTCTAGTATCCCCCATTCTTAAGAAGCCTAATCTCGACCCCACTTCTCTCTCGAACTATCGTCCCATATCTCTTCTCCCCTTTGCCTCCAAAATTCTCGAGAGGCTCGTCTGCAGCCGTCTCACCTCCTACCTTTCTGAACACTCCCTCCTTGATCCTCTCCAGTCTGGTTTCCGCCCCCTTCACTCCACTGAAACTGCCCTGGCTAAAGTCACCAATGACCTCCTCTCTGCTAAAGCCAGGGGCCACTTCTCCCTTCTCATCCTCCTTGATCTCTCTGCAGCCTTCGACACTGTTGACCACCCCCTCCTCCTCCACACCCTCCAGTCTGTCGGCCTCTCTGGCCCAGTCCTGTCCTGGTTCACCTCTTAACTCGCTGACCGATCCTTCTCTCTGTCACCACCACTGAGTCTCTCTCCCCCCTGTACACCCTTCCAGTCGGGGTCCCCCAGGGCTCTGTTCTGGGCCCCTTACTCTTCTCTCTATACACCTCCTCCCTGGGTGAACTCATCAGCTCCTTCGGCTTCAACTACCACTTTTACACTGACGACACTCAACTATACCTCTCCTCTCCTGATCTCTCTCCCTCCCTCCTCTCTACGGTGTCCGCCTGCCTCTCTGCCATCTCCTCCTGGATGTCCTCTCGATTCCTCAAACTCAACCTCGCCAAAACCGAGCTGATAGTTTTTCCTCCCCCCCATACCTCATCCCCTGTTGACCTCTCTATCACTGTCGACAACTCCTCTATCTCGTCTGTCCCCCAACTTCGCTGCCTTGGTGTCACCCTCGACTCCTCTCTCTCCTTTGGCCCTCATATCCTCTCTCTTGCTAAATCCTGCCGCTTCCAGCTGCGTAACATCGCTCACATCCGGCCCTTCCTCTCCCAAGATGCCACTAAATGCCTTATTCACTCTCTGATCATCTCCCGCTTGGACTACTGCAACCTCCTCCTTACTGGCCTCCCCCTCTCTCATCTCGCTCCCCTTCGATCTGTACTTAAAGCAGCCGCTAAGCTTATCTTCCTTTCTCGCCGCTCCTCTTCTGTCTCCCCCCTCTACCAATCCCTCCACTGGCTCCCCTTCCCCTACAGAACTCTGTTCAAGATCCTCACTCTTACATACAAGGCCCTCGTCAACTCCACTGCACCCAACATCTCCTCCCTCCTCTCTACTCATGCTCCATCCCGTCTTCTCCGATCTGCCAATGACCGTCGCCTATCTTCCCCCCTCATCACCTCCTCCCACGCGCGTATCCATGACTGGGCCCCGTCATTTGCGGATACTCCCCCCGCCCTCACTAGCTGTGCATTTTGCTTACGGAGTTACTGGGCTTTATGTTTACTGTACTGTGCTGTCTCACCTTGTATTGTAATTCGTCTTTGTCCCTGTACGGTGCCACGGACACCTTGTGACGCCCTATAAATAAAAATTAGTAATAATAATAATACATTCTGGCCACCGTGCTTGATCCTTCGTTTAAAGCATATGTTGTGTCTCTGTTTCTGCCGGACACAAGTCTACAGCAGTGCAAAGACCTGCTGATCAGGAGATTGTCATCTGAAGAGGACCGTGATATGGCAACAGCTCCTCCTTCATTTTCTTCCACACCTGTGGCTGCGAGGAAACAGCTGAGATTTCCTAAACGACCCGCTGGCGGGAATGCAGAGCAGGCAGGAGCGAATTTGAACATCTGGTCCGGACTGAAGGACCTGCCAACGATTGCTGACATGTCTACTGTCGCTGCATTGGATGCTGTCACCATTGAAAAAATGGTGGAGGATTACTTTGGTGACAGCATCCAAGTAGACATGTCAGACAGTCCTTACTTGTACTGCCAGGAAAAAAAAGGCAGTTTGGAAGCCCCTGTACAAACTGGCTCTATTTTACCTGAGTTGTCCCCCCTCCAGTGTGTACTCCAAAAGAGTTTTTAGTGCAGCGGGGAACCTGGTCAGTGAGCGGTGAAGGAGGTTGCTTCCGCAAAATGTGGAGAAGATGATGTTCATCAAAATGAATTATCAATTCTTCAATGAAGACCAGCAATGGCCTCCAGAGACTACAGAGGGATCTGTGATTGTGGAGTCTAGCGAAGACAAATTGATAATGTGTGAGGATGAGGAAGTACACACTGAAGGGGGCGAGGAATCAGAGGATGAGGATGAGGACGACATCTTGCCTCAGTAGAGCCAGTTTACTTTGTACAGGGAATGATGAATTGCTTTTTTTGTGTGGGGGCTCAAACAAACCAATCATTTCAGCCACAGAAGTTTGAAAGGCCCTGTCGCTGAAATGATTGGTTTGTTAAAGTGTGAATGTCCTTATTCCGCAACATAAGGGTGGGTGGGAGAGCCCAAGGACAATTCCATCTTGCACCTCTTTTTTTTCTTTGCCAGCTCATTTTGTGGGGGTCCAAGCGAACCAATCATTTCAGCCACAGTTTTGTAGGCCCTGTCGCTGAAATGATTAGTTTGTTAAAGTGCGCATGTCCTATTTCCCCAACATAATGGTGGGTGGGAGGGCCCAAGGACAATTTCATCTTGCACCTCTTTTTTTGGCATTATGTGCTCTTTGGGGCCTAGTTTTTCAAACTACCATCCTGTCTACCACTGCAGTGCCACTCCTAGATGGGCCATGTGTTTGTGCCGCCCACTTGTGTCGCTTAGCTTTGTCATCCAGCTACCTCGGTGCAACCTTTTGGCCTAAAAACAATATTGTGAGGTGTGAGGTGTTCAGAATAGACTGAAAATGAGTGGAAATGAATGTTATTGAGGTTAATAATAGCGTAGGAGTGAAAAAAAAACAAAAAACTGGATTTTAGCAGTTTTTATGCTTTTTAAAAAAAAATCAGAACCCAAAACCCAAAACCTTGATGGGGGTGTTTTGGCAAAACCCATTAGAACCCAAAACCTGAAGGTAATCAGAACCCAAAACCCAAAACGCGAAAAGTGGCCGGTGCACATCCCTAGTGGTCATACTCCTCTTCCACCACAGTTTTCATTTCTTTACAATAATTAAATACTTGGGGAGCACAATATTTTATAGCCTGGTTTGTTAAAATGTTTTTTTTAAACAAAACCTTATTGTAGCTCCCCTCCCATCCAACTTTTGTCAGGTAATTCCCTAGGTGTCTAAGAGCTGCTGTTAATTTGTTAGTACTTGTCTTTATTAGCCTTATGTAGGAAAGCCTCAACCCAGACAAAAAGCACATCAATTATCATATTAAAGTTCATATTGAACTCATGTTCATTTTTAGTGTAGGACTGGACAGAAGGGGAAGACTATGGCGTAGTTGGTCAGCTTAACATGTATTGCAATATGTGGAACTAACATTCCCTGTACAGCTTTAAGCATGTAGAATAGCATTAATAATGTATTTAGTGAGTGCAGATGATCAAATCTCTTTATCTTACTAAATGTGGTCACAGCCAATTTTTTTAGATCTTTATGAATAATGTATTTGGCTCTAACTAAAGTAATGAATACTTTGGGTAGAGTCAAATACTTTATAGCCCTTTATTTGTACATTAGTTATGCCTTGCATTGATATGACTTTGTTTACCATTGCATATTGGATTAGTCTTACCATCAATGTGGCTATGGATAACTGTGCTAATACCGCTTACTTTAGTGTTGGCTCTACCTACAGTTGATTTAGTTCCGCCGACATGAGGCCACATTCAGAATTTTTTCCAGGGCCCCTTTAAGTTCCCAATCCGCCCCTCCTGTTAGATACACTCGGGGAGCCACGGGCCTAACTTGTCCATCTCTCCAGAGTCCAGAGGACTCCTGACCACATCTCTTCGCCTTCTAAACGCTTTTTTCTGCAGGAAGCACAAACTTTACATTTAAAGTCATTTTTTTGAGTTTACAATTTAGAAAAAAACAAAAAACATTTATTTGTCGGTTGTCATTTATAAACCTGCTACCCACTTGACAACTTTGTCTGCGTTGCTATTAAAGTCATGTACAGTCGTGTGTTGGATTTAAATTAAATAATAGCTACTCATTTGGTAACTGTGTCACTGTCCTTCATGTAATATGAGTGCCAACTCACATGTCATTCTCAATCCCAGAAGTTCAGCTACTTGGCTAAGTAAGGAGGGCAAAGGGGTCAATTTTTATAGCACCTTCGTCATTTAAAAAAATCTCCAGTACATGTCTCTCTGACTATGAAAAATATAAAAACATGAAAATTTTACATTTTCTAAAGGGTTTCACTTATGTCAGATCTTGTGGCAAAAATCTTAATCAAATGTTCCACACAGATATGCATATCTGCATGTCTGTGTAAATCACCTTCAGCTAGTCTCCTGTCTGCTTCCTTCCACCCTTTGTGCATCTAGAGGCACACTTTGTACACTTTGCTCAGGAGACAAAAGGGCAGATACCACATGCAATCTACTTGAATATTTTTTCCACAACAAAACTCCTGTTTAAAATCAGCAGCTTCTATAAGCATAAAAACACAGCCTTTAGCTACCTTTGCAACTATGTCAGTGGAGTGTGTGAACCCCTAATTCTATCTGTTGTCAAAAAAATCTTAGCCCCTTGAGTGATACAATATCTCAAGTATTGGACATTTGGGAGAGTATCTACATATTTTGTACCTCTTTATAAGAAAAGAATGAGATACTGACAGAGATGTAAAGAATGGGAAATAAGACGGCAAAGAATATGAATACAAAATGATTTGCAGAAAAACAGAAAAGCAGAAAGGGAGATTTACAGCAAGATGACAGCTGGATTGGGAACTACGGGGAATTGGCTCTTTTTTTTCACTAATTCCCTTGACTCTTAACTAATCTATGACCCTTCCCCATTCTTATTAAATTTAATGGGGAGTTAGATCACCCATTCAATCCAGTGTCGTGTCCACCGTTAGTTCCTATGGAACCTGGTATCTCTGATCACAATAACTATACAACCTGTGATGGACTTGTAACTATAATAGAGAAGTGCAAATTTAACCCTTGTGACGCATACTCTGTATCTCCCATGTGTGTTTTCCTGAAATACATAAAACAACACTAGAAGAAGAGTGCATACACACTTCATTTTAAATAATAAATCTCAGCCAAATAAGTTATCATGAGCCACTCTAGAAGAAGAAAGTGTATTGCAATGACCCAATGTTAACTTGTCTTTTAAGGGAAAATGTTGTATTTTTCCTGCAATCCCCATAATTACTAAATATATTTATCTGGCTGTCCTTGTCTAAAGAGGAGAAAAACAAAACAAAGTTTAGTTAGTATCAGAAAACAAACAAAACATTTTCATGTCTTTACTTTCAATCCTTATCCTCAACCAACAACAGGAAAAAAAGGATCTTAAATTAAGAATTTTCTTATTTAAGTTTTAAGTCTCCTGGATAAAACCATGTTACAATGCAAGGGGTGCAAACTAGTTTTCTGTTTTGCACATAAGTTAAATACTGAATGTTTTTTCATGTAGCACACAAATATCAACTTTAAATTTCAGTGTAAAAATAAGCTATCAAGTATTTGTGTGCTACATGAAAAAACAGACAGTATTTAACTTATGTGCAAAACAGAAAACTAATTTGCACCCCTTGCATTGTAACATGGTTTTGTCCAGGAGACTTAAAACTTAAATAAGAAACTTCTTAATTTAAAATCCTTAATGAATCAGGCCCAAGGTGAGGAATGTCACTTTTACATATTGAGCTTGCCCAGTGGAAGGAATAGAAGCCTCTCTCAGACTGTTTGAGAAACTGGTTTCACTAGATTTAATTACACAAACATAAACAAACACAAAAGAAAAATACTTTTAAGTTATTCAAATTTAAATCTGAACAGTTACACACTTAATGCAGAATATCAGTTACATTTGCTATTTTATACGTTTTTTTAAATTTGGTTTATACTTTCCCGGCTTGCGCCCTCTTCTCTTTGCTTTGCAACTTTCCACTGTGTATGCACTATCCTGTCACATGCTCCCTTACTGTTGCCACAGTTTTTAACAGTCAGTTTAATTCTCAGTTTTCACAAATATTTTTCTCTCTAACCATACTCACTCACATTGCATACCTAACTTTACTGTATTCCATTGCATACTTACCTTACACTTCCCCACCCTGAAAGGTCCTAGCGCAACCAGTACCTCGGCTATCTCTCACTGTATTTCATGCTACAATTTAAATGATCCTGCCGGGGTACCTTTGACCTGGGTCTAGATGAAGTAAGCCATTTCGTGCATTTGTTTTGGCGCCCATTTGGAAGAGGACTCCTCAACACCTTGCAGCACCAAAACTCCCGCTAAAGTTTAATCGCCAGTGGACCTATTCTCCAACTCGCCGCGTTTACCACTTAACAGTGAGGTCCCTACCACAGAAAGTGGGAGAACAAAAATATCAACCTTGCAATATCCTACCTTCCAGCATACCTGTTGAGTACTCTACCACTGGGAGCACTAAATATACATTAATACCAGCCTTTTCAGTGTATTTCTTCTCCACCATCCACAATATCACAATCATGTGCGTAAGCCCAGGCGCGCCGAGGGAGATGGGGGGCGGATACAATTTACCCGGGCCCAGGCCTGTCTGGGGGGTCAGGGGGCCCACTGGAGCTCCATAATTAACCATTTAAAAAAACAAATTGATTACGGGTGTTGTGCGCGCACGCGAATGGGGGGGGCAGCTATCTTCCATAATGAAGGCAGATCCATCCCCCCTCCCCTATGTGTGCTCCGTCAGTGAGAGCACCAGGGTCATGTGGGATGTGTGCCATGTGTCAGGAGCCTTTCCATGTGTGAATTGCTGCTGCGGATTGAAAGAGGTAAGAGATGGGGGGAATATTAATATAGAGTGTGTATGTATTATGTTAATATAGAGTGTATGTATTATGTTAATATAGAGTGTATGTATTATGTTAATATAGTGTGTGTATTATGTTAATATAGTGTGTGTGTGGGCAGTATGTTAATATAGTGTGTGTATTATGTTTATATAGTATGTGTGTGGGCAGTATGTTAATATAGTTTGTGTGTGTGTGTGGGCAGTATGTTAATATAGTGTGTGTTATGTTAATATAGTGTGTGTGTTTGGGCAGTATGTTAATATAGTGTATGGGGGGAATTGGTCGCATTACTGCCAAAAGTAATACGCACTATTACTAATATTACAGTATTTTATTATTATTATTAATTTTTATTTATAAGGTGCCACTCAGTGTCCGTAGAGCCGTACAGGGACAAACAAGTACAGTACAAGGTGGGATGGCAAAATACAGTAAACAATAAGCACAGTAACTCAGTAAGCTCAGAGCACAGCTAGAGAGAGGGGGGAGGGAAGATCGGCAGGCGCCGGAGCCCAAGAGGAAAGGCGCGGATGACGGGGAGACCCCCAGAGGGGTGGGGGGAAAGGTAGCTAGAGAGCAGAGTTAAAGGTGCAGGAAACAGGAGGAGAGATGGCCCTGCTCAAGGGAGCGTACAATCTAAGGGAAGGGGTAGACAGACAGAGACACGGGGTGAGAGGGAGAGAAGGGGGAACGGAGGCAGATTCAGGGGAGGGGGAAGAGGGGAGGGAGGCAGAAAAGGTAGGAAGTTAAGTGGGAGACTGGAAGGCTTTGAGAAAGAGGTGGGTTTTTAGAGCCCGTTTGAAACTGGACAGAGTAGGGGATGTTCTGATGGAGGGAGCTTGCTCCAGTGCAGGGGGGCAGCGCGGGAGAAGTCTTGGATTCGCGCGTGTGAGGAGGTAATCAGAGGGGAGGAGAGGCGACGGTCGTTGGCAGATCAGAGAGGGCGGGATGGAGCGTGAATAGAGATGAGGTTGGAGATGTAGGGAGCAGTGGAGTTGGCGAGGGCCTTGTATGTGAGAGTGAGGAGCTTGAACAGGATTCTGTAGGGGAAGGGGAGCCAGTGAAGGGCTTGGTAGAGGGGGGAGACAGAAGCGGAGCGGCGAGAAAGGAAGATAAGCCTAGCGGCTGCGTTAAGAACAGAACGAAGGTAATATTCAACGCTGATTTTTGCTTGCAGTTCAGGGAGCTGCGAGTAGAAATCAGGGTTTAAATGACTGTAAAAATGGTAATAGAATTAACGCCGCGTTAAGTGCGGCCAAATTTATTTCCCCCCTGTGTGTGTTATGTTAATATAGTGTGAGTGCGGGAGGCAGTATGTTAATATAATATGTGAGGGAAGGGTGTGTCGCAATATAGTGTGGGAGGAGGGCTATTTAATAGTGGAGTGCAGGTGGAGGCAAATTATTTAATGGGTGCTTTTTTATTTGTGGGGTGATGGTGGGGCAATTTAATATAATAGTGGGGCCTATTAATTTAAGGTGAGGTGACAGGACCTTTAATTTAATGCTGGGGTGGTTTGGAGCTATTAATTGAATATGGGACTGATTTTGGAGAGGAGGGCTATTTATTATATTTGAATATGAATTATTTAATGGGATGGTTTAGGAAAATAGTTATATTTGTTAAAGTTAAATGCTATTTAATTTATTGCTGGGGCAGTTTGGAGGGAGAGAAATAAGTTTATATATTAAACGGGAATACTATTAATTTAATGTCAGGGCTGGTTGTGGCAAATAGATCTATTTAGCAAGTGTGAATATTGTTGCTTTAATGTTGGGGATGGAGGGAGGCATAATTATAAATTGTGGGTGCTACTGATTTAGCACCAGGGTTGGATAAATCTCATGTACCCATTTTTTTTCCAAATAGGGAATCCAACATTCCAGGATCAAGACAAGCAGCAACTGAGCTAAAGACATCAGCATCCACAAATGGTGAAAGTGACAAGAAAAGGTAGGAGAAAGAGCAGGACATTCTACCAACTGTCCTGAATCTGGTGGGACAATCCCGAATTTGGGTGACTGTCTCACTTAGGGCCTGATTCATTAAGGATCTTAGATGAAGAGGTATCTTATTTCAGTCTCCTGGACAAAACCATGGTACAATGCAAGGGGTGCAAACTAGTTTTCTGTTTTGCACATAAGCTAAATACTGACTGTTTTTTCATGTAGCACACAAATATCAACTTTAAATGTCAGTGTACAAATTAGCTATCAAGTATTTGTGTGCTACATGAAAAAACAGTCAGTATTTAACTTATGTGCAAAACAGAAAACTAGTTTGCACCCCTAATTTCCCTGATATTATAAAGTCACAAAAACCCATTAAAAAGATGAACAGTCTATAAACTATCCCAGTTGTATTAGGCGTTCTAAATATATTGACATAGCAACAAATCCTTTCAGATCTTCTGGATCTTTCAAAACCACTTCCCTGGCCAAATGGTTGCAGCGATCATCTACTGGCTTGATGATCCCTGCCGCTAGGCCCAAAAGCTCTCTTCTGACTTGGTGGGGATCTGACACCAAGTCTCCCTGCTCCAGCAGGCTCACCAGATGAGCAAACCCACAAGCAACTCCTCATAGAGCAGCGGCTCTCAGCAGTCAGACAGGTAAGGTAGACAGGATGCATCCCTCTTAGAAGCGAAGATCACAGAAACTGGAAATATGATGTAGCTGCTGATCATCGTTTAGTCCCCCCTGCAGTTGCTTTTTAAAGTATCCAAATTTCCCACAGTGAGAATCCTACCCTGCAGGAATAATCTCAGGCCATATCGCCTCAGGATTGGCTGGGAAGAAAGTATGGGCTGTTACTAGGCAAGGATTAGGTTTCTCTCCTTATGTAGCACTCCTCTGCTGGGCTGGTGCTTCAATGTCTATCAGAGTCCAGACAAGAATAATGGAGGTCAAAACTGGTTAACGAGATTCCTATTCCCAGTTGATGAAGAGCAACTCCTTATTTCAACCCCTTACAAGCATTTGTGACTTAGTTACAGACATAATTATATGTGGAATTGTAATGGAATCTGGGATATACACACACAATTAAGGTATTCTTACACATATTTAAAACAGGTGAACAATTCAGAGTAAGGGAAAATTGATGATATATTCTACCATATGTGTTACTTCTGCATATTATGTGTAAGATATTTATGGAGGATTGCTGCGGAAAAGAATATATATTCAGTATGACATATGTATATATATATATATATATATATATATATATATAACATTTCAAATGAAGGAGTGAAAAATCTAAGTGTACATGGTAATCTATTTGTATTATGTGAATGTATAGCGCGTAAGTGATTGTAAGAAAACTATATGCATTGCATGCATAATTGTAAGGCCCAAGTCTAGGATGTCTGCTATGGTCTATTTGAATATACAACAATACAATAATTCACTTATCACAGAAATTTGGACAAATTTCAGAAAATAAAGAATGAATTTACCTATCTCTAGTACATGTAAGATCAAGAACAAGCCAGATCAGTAAGAGGTAATCATGAGTTTTACTAAATTAACATTTTCATGACAACTCTTACAGGCTGAAATTCAAATTGCACATTGGTTGAGGAAACCCCTACATTTATAAGGATCCCCATTGAAATTTGGTGGTGAGGGAATATGGAGGGAAGACGCTATTAGAACATCCTCTGGCATCTACAGGGAAAGGACTGGCACTTGAACTTGGGACAGACACTGCCTTGAGCACGTCCATGCATGTTGATATACCTGTTTTCACTGTTTCTCCACCTGAAAATATAACATTTATACAATACCACCACATGCCAATAAGTCCTACAACATGCCCTATACATGCCAATCAGCCACCTCAACATGCCTCATACACGCCAAACAGCCTCACAACATGCCCCATACATGTCAAACAGCCCCACCACATGCCAATCAGCCCCACTACATGCCCCATACATGCCAATATGCCCCACAACATTCCCATTACATGCCAAAAAGCCTCACCAAATGCCCCATATATGCCAAACAGCCCCACAATATGCCCTATACCTGCCAATCATACCTCTTCACATGCAATCAGATCACACATACCCCTTACTTATCTCTCACAATGCCCACACTTAGCCACTGGATTCCACGCAGAGGAAGTAGAAAGAGCACACTACATGCTCTCGTCCTCCTTCCGTGATTGGCTGTGACACTCTGACCTTCCTGCGTTGTGCAGAGGAGGTTACGTGATGCGGCTGTTATTTGAACAGCTGAATGTTCTTTTCTCTGCCAGCGCAGCATTTTGCTTCATAATGATCATGATGAGGAGCCACATTTCAGAGATCAAAGAGCCACATGCAGCTCAAGAGCTGTGGGTTGGCCATCCCTGCGCTATTTGGTGTATGAAATAGTGATATTATTTATAACTAGCGTTCGCCAGGTGCGTTAGTTGAATGAATAACACTGGAACATTCTAATGCAATTGTGAACAAAATGATACCAAACTTGATGTAATTTGTACGTTGGATACATTATTTAGCCTCTTTACCACAATATTTATAGTAACTAAAATAAATAGATTAAACTTACTTGCATGTTGGTATTTAGTAAAATAATAATTTGCATACTAATTGCATTGCAGCTGATATTAGTGTACAGAAAATATTGATTTCTACTTTCATCCAATTATTAAACTTTGACACATTACACATAATACAACAATTTTAACACTTAGAGCTCCCACGTGTGCAATGACGTAATTGCACACATTTGGAAGCACTGTAGTGGTCAGAAATTATGATGTTGTCCCACCTGGCCAGCCTCCAGATATATCATTGTGCATGTGTCATCTGCCCAATTTGAGTTTACACTCTGCAGCTAGGGAGTCCCAGGGCAATCTCTTGTGGCTGACTACTTCTTCCGCATTGTCATCATTGCGGGGGTTTGTAGGAGTGGTATCACTCCTTCGCAGCACACATTGTAGATTCTTCTTAGTTAGCCATATAATGACTCACAGTCTATTGTCGTCCAGTAGATTTGTACAAAAGCTATTTACACCGCACTGGGCGTTATTCCTATTAGGTTAAGTATAGCGTTATCAGAATTGATTTCACATACATTCATATTCCCTACAAGGAGTACATTAGTTATTTGATATATATTTCACTGCCACCAGTTTAATTGGCTTTGTTGTTAGCAATAACGAGCTATGATTTGTATTTTTCTACAGAGCGGCAGCATGGATATCGAGTATGTTCCGGATATGTATTAGCATTTTGTTGAGCTTTTAATAATAATGTATCTGCATAGCGGCAGCATGCGTGGCTAAACGCAGACGCACGTATCGCTATATGCTTAATCAAGGCAAGCCGAGGATAAGGTCTGACAGATTCTTATAGTGGGAACCCCACCTTCTTCGGTGACATAATTCGTAGCAACGTGTATTGGAAACTGATTAACATATCTAAAATGTCTAAATATCTAAAATATCACTATAAATAAGCAGACAAATTATTGGTTCACTAATCAAGTGAGATATACCAATATTTGGAAGCAGAGAGGTGGTTGGCAGTTTTTTCCTGCCATTTTAACTGTAACACAAATTCCAATTCAGTTTATTTCACTATCAGCTTAACAATCAACTTAATATTTTAATGTATATTAAGAAAGATTAACATTTTAATTTAAGATGTAGATATCTAGTGAGTGCCTCATGATACACAATTCTTTTTCTTTTACCTAAGATATTACTATTAATGTGTGAGTGCACCCCCTCTAACTATATATGAATTGAGGACCACAATAAGGAGGGTTTGCTGGATTTCTCAGTGCAGTGTAAATAACTTTTGTACTGTCCTTAGTGAGTTCTTTCTCATTCTTTTACACACCGGCACGGGAGAGTATTTATCCATTTATTCCTATATAATATACTAATAATGGCAGCTTTTAGTGTTAGTGGGGACTTATCAAAAAGACAACAAAAATGGTTAGACGATATGAATTTTCTTGCGGATACTTCTAGAAAGAGTGGCAATTCAAAGGATTGGTCACAGGACTTGTTTGAACTTAAAAACATTCTGTTCAAACAAATGAAAACTTTTTGGAATAAAAAAATGTTCTCAAATTATATAAAACAAGAAATGATCCCTCATGGTCTTAGACCCAGATTATATCCAGTTTTTGATCTCTTTAGTGAGGAATTAAAAAAAGAATGGGAAATTTCCCTAACAAAGTGTTATGATGAACTTATTAATATATTAATTAAACATGACAGTTCATTGTTAGATCAATATACTAAAGACATTACAATACTGGGTGAGAAATTAAAAGAATTTGATAGTATAGAACGATTCCAAAAATTTTATGAAAAACTGAGAACTGAAGTTGATGAATTTGAGAAAGTAATTATTGTCAAAAAACGTACCAAATTCACCCGTGATAAAAATGATTATGTTTTCCATAGGGTGTTTAAATGAGTGACCTATAAAACAATAAAACCTACCAATGCATATAGCACACCTGAAATGGAATAATCAGAAGGGGAGGTATCTGTTCAATCTATGACCAATAGAGACAATTCACTACAAGGACGGGATTTTTTAGGATTAGGTCGCAGAAATCGA
This sequence comes from Mixophyes fleayi, assembly GCF_038048845.1. Taxonomy (NCBI): domain Eukaryota; kingdom Metazoa; phylum Chordata; class Amphibia; order Anura; family Limnodynastidae; genus Mixophyes; species Mixophyes fleayi. The sequence continues at coordinate 159,228,424 of NC_134406.1, forward strand.
GGAGGTGGGGGTAGAGGATATACTACGAGTGGTTAATTAATCTAATAAAATCTTGAATTCCACACAATTGTTATTACTTAGTAAAGGTCTTTCTTTCTCTCCGACACAACAACTTAATAGATTTGAGTGGGAGAAAGTTTTGAATCTGTTTTTCCCGCAAATTATTGTTGAAAAATTTTTTCTGTAACAATCAGAGGGAGATTGATTTGACAGGAAATGATATTCATAGAAATAATGACAATGATAATCCAACTTTCCATACTGAAGAAGAATTAAATGGATTGAGCATTTTAAAAGAACTGGATTATTCTTCTTCTGAAACTATTATTGATATCCCATCTACTTCCACACTGAAAAAAAAAATCTACTTTTACTCCAAATGCCTCCATCTGTCGCCAAATTAAAATATACAAAGATCTTCTATCAAGTAAGCTTGATAAGCTTTATGTCCAATCTCAATGTCGGTATACAGTAAAGGGAAACCTAAGTAAGAATGAATCACTGGCTTTGAAAGAAATAGAGACCTGGAAAGATGTTATAATTAAGCCATCTGATAAAGGAGGTAACATTGTTCTATGGCCTCGGGAACAATATCTTGCTGAAGTTTATCGTCAACTAAACAACACGGATTGCTATAAACGTCTGATCTTTAACTCAACTGCCAATTATTTGTCAATGTATAATATATTGATTAAAGAGGCATTTAATAATGGTAATGTATACCAGTACGCTGGCGTAATGGTAATGTACGCCAGCCTGAGCAGGCGTACATTACCATATGTGTAATTGCCTTTTCATTCTTTATTAAATTGGGGTAAATAGTAGTCCCCATAGACATCTATAGGGACTGCTCTGTATTTCGGAAAAAAATGTAAAGCAGCAGATATCTATGATATTTGATGCAATGCACTGTTCATAAATTTGAACAATAGTTAGATTTGTGGTGAATCCCTAAAAACTGTCGACTTTAGATGAAAAAATTAATTGATTAATAAATAGGCCCTCAATGTCTTATCCATGGTGGTCAGTGAGTGGATGTGTGTCTGTTTCCAGAGAACTTTTTAAAGGAAGTATAGAACAAATTCAAAATTTGTTTTAAGAGATGTTAGATGAAAGCCTTTGTAGGCGTAGCCCCCGTACAGGATGTATGCCAGGCCAATTTAGAAGTACCCAAAAGGCCTTTAGTCTACAACTCGTTTAATAACTCACAGTTTGAACAAAGACTATTATCATGCCATATAAGGTGGAGGAGAGATTAATGTCCAGGGACTTGTGTGTCTGCATGGAAAATTAAATACTAAACTCTTTTTTACTAACCCATTTTGCAAGTTCAGCTGATAATGAGACTTGTCAATTAACATCGTCCCCTTTTAATAAATGATGACTCAGAGCTTTAAGCACTAGTGAATATTTACAGAAGCTGAGCATGATGAGAAACTGGTACTGTAATTTGAAAATTCATTCTTGAAGAGAAGATGAGAAGGAACATTTATTCTCGTCCCATGTAACATAAGGGTGGAAACTTATCACCAAGCAATAGTACTGAATATGCACCACCAAAAAGAACAAATTTGCTTAGACAACTCTATATGACTAAATTGTATAAAAGACGCAATCTTAGTGCCAGTGGTAATCAAGCAAATAAAAGTCAGACATTTTAGAGAATGTTTATGGGTAATAAATATTTGTCAGCTGTGTGCAGTGCAAAGCACCTGTATTTGCAGATTCTGGTGACAAAGCCTCACAAAATTAAATTACATCAAGCAACCTAATTTCAGAATATGAAAGGAAAAGGAAAAGGAATAAAAGGGGAAGGAAAGTGCAACGAAAAATGAGATTTCAATATAACATGGGCAGGGGCAAACGCAGGATTTGTAAAGGGGGGCTTCCACACCATGACGCCAGTAGGCGTGACAAGCATGCATGGGGCGTGGCTATAATTTTAGACAGTGCTTGGCTGCACTCCAACTTTTCCTATCCCCATAATATACATGAACAATGCTGCGTGCACTACTGTTAGGTGCACGCAGCTCTCCCTTTTCAAGCAGAGCGTGTGAAGCAGGGGCAGGGTCAAGCCACCTCAATTATACAGCGCCCCAGGATTGGAGGGGGGTTTCCAGGCACTAGGAAATCCTCCTCGGCTTTCCTATGATGGGAACCCCATACTCGTGGATTCCCTGTTATAGTGAAAATTATACCCTCATAACTGTCAATGGGGCTGGTTGAAAATGAATTACTTCCTATCATACAGTATCTGTAGTCCATGTTTCTTGGAATGGTTAGGAAGCTATTTTAAAAGTGGATGCATTTGTGCTCTGAAACATGCTTAGGAAATTATGCATATACTAATGTGCATTTACTTTTCACATGGATTTATCTCAAGATGTAAAAGTGTCTATGCTTACACCCAGGGCCGGATTAACCCTAGGGCTAACTGGGCTACAGCCCAGGGGCCTCGGACATCCAGGAGGCCCTTGAAAGTGCTCAGCAGCAGTATTGATAGGTCGGGGGCGAGGGTGCCCCCGGCGCGATCAATGAGGCGAGCACTTTCACTGCGGTCCTTCGCCGGCGCACTGTAGTTTCCTTACTGGGGAGATCTCGTGAGTCTCACTCTCACAAGATCTCCTCAGTAAAGAGCGTACAGCACACCGGGGAAGGACTGCAATGTCAGGAGAAGGAGGTAAGTGCCTTGGGGGCGGCTCGGCTCACTGAGGAAGGGGGAGGCAGCTTGGATCACGTGGGGGGCCCTCACGGGAAAATGAAGGCCCACTTAGCCCGGGGGCCTCCATTCCCTTAATCCAGCTCTGCTTACACCCCTTCACCCCTTCACCAAGGGTAGTGTGAATCCAGGCCTATGGGTGGCACCCAGATGTGCACTGAATTTCAATTTTTACCGCATCTTAAATATATATATATATATATATATATATATATATATATATATATAGTATCAATAGTCGGTGCGCACAAGTCAAATGATATGGACAATAAATTCTTATCGTGCTTGTTGGTGAACAGCCTCCGTTTCACTGTATTTCCAAACACCAGCAGGATGTAATCTGCGCGTCCTTCCCTTCTATCTCCCGATCTCCACAGGGGAACAACCAACACTCCTAAAATATCACAAAAGAAGGGACGCTTCCATGGTGTATTATCCAAGTTTAAAAGTTTTATTCCAAACAATAAAAATGCACGTACCAGATGGTAAAAATATTCAGGCATAAATAGTACAACAGCTCAAATCTGATATCCACAGCTCTTTCTGCAGCAGCTCGAAATCAGAGAGTATCCACAGTCACCTCTACGCGTTTCATCCATTAGGACTTCATCAGGAGGCACAGATAGAGCTGTTCGTATGTGAATATCAGATTTGAGCTGTTGTACTATTTATGCCTGAATATTTTTACCATCTGGTACGTGCATTTTTATTGTTTGGAATAAAACTATTAAACTTGGATAATACACAATATAAGCGCCCCTTCTTTTGTGATATATATATATATATATATATATATATAATATATAAAAGCCTAGCGGCATGTGTTAGTGTGTGTGTGTGTGTGTGCGTGTGTGTGTGGAAAAAACTACCGGGTGACAGAGTGCTCAAGCTGCAGCGCCACCTGCTGGGTGGAGTTATATACTACACTGACCTACTAAATTCTTAGCATTATCTTCTAATCTAATATCTAAAAGCCTAGCGGCATGTGTTAGTGTGTGTGTGTGTGTGTGTGTGTGTGTGTGGAAAAAACTATTTTCTCAGAAAGGGCTCATCCAATTGACCTGAAATTTGGTATACTGACATTATTTGACAAAAAAATTATTATAGTGAAGTCAGTTAACTTCCATCATTCCCCCTTCCCCCCGTGGGAGGGGTAGTAAAGGTTAAATTTACTAGTTGAGGGCTCAAACTCATTTTCGTAAGGTAATTTTACCTCATGAACACACATGCTGTGTTAGTGTGTGTGTGTGTGTGTGTGTGTTTGGAAAAAACTACCGGGTGACAGAGTGCTCAAGCTGCAGCGCCACCTGCTGGGCGGAGTTATATACTACACTGACCTACTAATTTCTTAGCATTATCTAATATATAAAAGCCTAGCGGCGTGTGTGTGGCGATGAAGATGACAAGAACCTTTTTAACACCTTGAGTAGCTTGATTTGACTAGAATGCATGAGTATCATGCACGGGTTAACTTGTATATATATATATATATATATATATATATATATATATATATTTAAATTTATTTATTTAGATTTATTTCTGTCATCTGGAACAGGTGTTGGGTGGTTGGGGTGATACAGCTAGGGGAGGCGATATGTGGTTGGGGAGGGGGTGATAAATATAATGTTTTATTATAACGTATGTATTATATACTGCATGGTCTGTGTTATGTTTGTACTGTGTTCAGTTATTGCTCATGTTTTCCATATTTCATGTACTTATACATTTTCCAGACAGGTCCAACATTCCAGGATTCAGACAAGAATCCAGTACCAGGCTGTGAAACCTGCAATAACAGGTAGGAAAGTGCAACACATTTTTAATACATAATATGTCCAAAGAGGCACAGCCACTCCCCATGTTTGCCATGCCATCAACACTCTGTAGCTATGCCTCCTTCAGCTGCTTACCGCCGATGCATTGCAGCACACAACCCTTGTCCTGGTCATTTATGGAGGGGACACTAAGAAGTTGCTGTAGAGTGGCCCCAAATACCTCCTGGTGGCCCTAATCACAAATGCATAGAGATAGCATGGAGATGTGGCTTGACAGTGTTAGCAGTAAATGCTAAAATCATTGGTCAAAGTGAGGGTGTATAGGGTGGTATGCTATACCTCAACTTCTCCTAATTTTCATACTGCCACTTCTAAATATCCACTTTGACCACTTACAGAAGTTACATTATCTTATTTATATACAACATAGTAATGTAATGAAGTGTCATATTGGCAACAGAGAATTGTCTTGAGTTATTGATAAATACATGTTACCTTTTCAATATGAAATGTAACTTAAGTACAAAAACAAAATGCAGATACAAGTGAAATTAAATACAAATATTTGTAGATGGCTGCTACTTCATATAATATAGCTGCAATGCTAATAATTTATGTAAGTATTAGCTTTTAGTATCAATACACAATCAGCCAATCAGAAGCTGCTAGATAGTGGTGCTGACAGTCATCATCAATGCATATCATTGCAACAGCCCACTGTTTGAGGATATGTCTAATTACATTGCAATTATGTTAATATGCCTTTATTGTTCTTGCCTCTTCAGACATGGGGAGATGTAATTTAACAATATCTAAAAATATACAACAAAGGAAACATTATTAATGCATTTGTGCAGTACCAAGATACCTATCTTAATGAAGTGTGGGATTTAGACAAAACGCAGTTAAAATCATTTGTGTGAGTGACCAGGTATTCACCAATCAATTAAGTTTACAAAAAAATGGCAGCCAATAAGGGTTGGAGGAGGGTCTTGATGACTTTGTGTACTGCAGCTTGGGCAGTATCCATCTGTTCCTGCTTCTGGATTACAGACCCAGTCAGGCTTAGTATTCGCTGCATTGTGCTTGGTTTTATAACTTTTTTGCGTCCCTTCTGTTTAGTTTTCCCCCTTTTTATTTTGTTTTTTTCATCCTCTTCCCTTTCCGTCTGTTTATTTATTTACCCCCCCTCCCACCTTTTTCCACCTGTGTCCCCCCCCCCCTCTACCCACCCTCTCGGCTATCTTTTTCCTCCTCCGTTTCCTTCATTTTAATTTTAGCTGTTTCCTCTCTTTGGATTCAATCTCTCGCTTCCCTTTACTCTTCTGCCTCCTTCTCCTCACCATTTCGCCTCTTACCTTCCCCGATATGTCCTGGCCAAGTAGGGTACGGAGTGCTCCTGCCCGCTATGCAGCGGGCACTTCCGATTTTCGCTCCCTCCCGGCGACTCCTTCCATCTCCTCCTTCTCTGCTACGTGTCCTAGGTTATGCGGTCTGGCCACTAGGGCCTCGTGTAGTTGTTCCCCGGGTTCTTCTAGAAAGGTCACACGGGGGCTGCGGCCATGGGTCTCCTCTTCCGCACATCGAGCTGGCGCTCATTCTGCTTCTGTCTCGTCCAACACACCTGTTTCATCTTTGGGTTAGGGTTAGCTCCCCTCGGTTAGTGGGGCTTTCCGCTTCCTCAATTCCTCCTCCTTCTACTTCTTTGGCTGTCGGCTCCAATTTATTTAGGAGGTGGGAGTGCACCTCAGCTTCCTCCCTGTATGTTCCTCCATCCACCAGTTCCTGGTGCCAGTTATATGGGACCCCCCCTCCTATTAGACAGGCATAGAACTTCTTACCCCCCTCAGTGGTAGTCTGTCAAGAGGCGGCACGGAACTCGCAAACTCACAATACGGGCTTTGAATATATTGTGTCACACTATCGCACAGTACCCCAGTTTTCACAACCAGCAAGGATTCTTCCTCCTCATCTGATAAGGGTCCCCCTCAAGATCATTAAAATTCTGAACACTCACTTTAGTTATCCCAAGTCAAAGGTAGATAAACGGTCCATGTCAACAAAAACATCAACAGCCGCAGGGCCTATAGTACGGTGTGAGAATACCGCCCTTTTAGCAGGATTGCGTCCTAGCATCAGGGATAAAATTAAAATCGGTCTCTTCGTTAATATGTTTGAATTGACAGGGTCTGCAAAAAAGGAGTTGGATGCAGCATGCTCGAAGGGGGGCATAGGAGAGGAGGCATATAAATCTTTTTCCAAATGGATTGCATGGTATTGTGCCTTTGCGGCATGTTATATAGAAACTAGGCCAAAGGCAAGTGTAGAAGTTTGGAAATATTTGCATCTCATTAATGAGATATACGTGTGTGATCGCCCAGGCACTTGGCACATATATGATGAGTAGTTTTGCGAATAAGTGAGTGACCAATTAGCAATGCCTTTAGGTTTCAGAGACGTGGAGATATGGATGAAGCTCAATTGGGCTTACCTCGCTTCAACTCAAAGGAGCATGATACAGCTTCAGCAAGGGGGAGACGAAGCGCTCGACAATTCCCAAAAAATAGATGTTTTGCGTACAACAATGCGTCGTATGGGAGAGGTGAATCCTGACGGTACAGGCACATTTTCTCCAATTGCCGTGGACCGCATTCGGCCAAAGAGTGTCCGAGGAGTGCCCCCGGTCTCGGCAGAGGCCGCGGCAATGATGGCAGTAATGTGTAAAGCCCATTCGCCCATATGCATCAAGGTGCTTGAAAGTTGGCTCAGCCTTTATCCGCATATGGATCAGGCCTCCTTTCTCCGCAAAGGTTTTCGTTATGGCTTCTGACTTCCCATTAGCTCCACGGTTACCACCAGAGCATCTAAGAACCTTAAGTCAAACTATGTTTTTCCGGAAGTGCTTGACGAGAAAATTCACGGAGAGGTCAGCTTGGGTTGTGTGATTGGGCAATTTCCCACTCCACACATCCCAGATTTAGTAATCTCACCAGTAGTCGTAGTGCCGAAAAAAGTCCCAGGAAAATTTAGTTAAATACAACACTTGTCTCACCCATTAGGTAAGTCAGTTAACGATGCCATAGATCAGGATGTAAGTTCGGTGGTGTATCAATCATTTAAGGAGGCCATGACACTTATTAGGCAATTTATCTTGGGGGCCCATATGGCCAAATTAGATATCGAATCAGCTTTCCGGTTACTCCCCCTTCACCCTGACTCATTTAGGTTCATGGGTTTTATGATTAAGGGTAAATATTACATTGATAGATATCTACCCATGGAGTGTTCTCTTTCTTGCGCCTTTTTTGAGTCCTTCAGCTCCTTTTTACATTGGGCGATACAGGTGGGGACGGGTCACCACGGAATTGCGCACTACCTCGATGATTTCCTATTTGTGCATCCTTCCCATTCCACTATATGTTTAGACATGTTATACTCAGCGCAATGACTCTTTTCTGTTATGGGAGTACCTATAGCTAGGGACAAGACAGAGGGCCCTGCAACAAATTTATCTTTTCTAGGATAGAAATAGATATCTTAGAAGGTTGTTGTCGATTGCCTTTGGATAAGATCGCAAAATTGGACAGCGTGCAGGGTTATTCCTATGGGAAGAATATTTTGCAGGAAGCTTCAGTTATCCACGGCAGGCAGGAGTAGATCCCATTCCTTAATTGCATTAAAGGACGACATCAAGGCATATTTGAATATGTGGGCCTCCTTTATAAAGAAATGTAATCTGGCCATCCCCACCTATTTCCACAAAGGAATTAGATTTGTATATAGACGCAGCAGGGTCCAAAAGGTTTGGAGCTTATTTCTGGGGTGAGTGGTGTTCATCCCCTTGGCCGGAAAATTGGATTGAGAACGGCCTGGTTCGAAACTTATTATTATTGGAATTATTCCCCATCATTGTTTCCTTGGTATTATGGACTCCTGCAATGTTTTCTTCTGGTGCGGCAATTTGGGCGTGGTTCAGGCAATCAATTGGCAAAGTGCCAATCGAGCTGGCATAAGATTTCTGGCTGAAGCTTGTCTAGCTCCATCCACTTGGAAGTCCTATCGGTTGGCATGGAAGCGGTTAGAAAACTTTCTATTTTCTTGCAACAACTGCCCCCCATGGACACATCACCGTATCGCTGATTTTATGTGGGGTGCTACCAGGGTGGTCTTAATAAAGCAGCTATGTCATCAACCTTGGCTGGTATATTATTTATGGCAAAGATGCAAGGGCTTCCAGATCCTACAAAATCGTTCCTTATCAGTAAATCTTTAAAAGGCTGGGCCAAACTTCACCCTATACCCCGGGATAGGAGGTCGATAGATCCATCTTTGCTATCTTGTATCATTTTAGCTTTGCCTCAGTTGTCCGCAGATTCCTACGAAGTTACCCTTTATAGCATGGCTTTTTCTATGGATTTATATAGATAGCGAGTTGACGGTGCAATCAAAAAATAGGAGCAGCAATGTTGGCAAAAAAATGTTATTAGAAATCCCAATAGTGTTCAATGCAAAATAACTCGTTCCAAAACAGATTAGGCGGGTATAGATCATTGGTTTTCTATGGTCAGATAACAAGATAAGATAATTTGCCCAGTTAAATTATGTCATTAGCTAGAATTACGTCCCAATCAGGCAGAGGTTTGGCTAGTGTACAGAGATGAATCTCCTATTACTAAATTTCACGCGTTGCTCAAGTGTGCACTAATTTCTTTAGGCCTTCCTCCTAATTTCAGTACTCATTCTTTCCGTATTGGGGCGGTTACGGCTTCAGCATACGAAGGGGAATCGGAAGCATCCATTCGGGCCTTAGGCAGGTGGAAGTCCAATAATTATAAAAGTTACATTAGACCCGATGTTTAACCATTTTGTTTTGTTCCTTTTCCGCAGCTTTGCTTTACCTATTTTTCTTTTCTTAAGTGGTGGACCCAGGGCTATGCTGCTCGCCGTTTTTAGAGGTGGCATCAAGGGATTTTTCCAATGTCTTCCAATGGAGGGCCTCAATGTCTCTGAGCCTTCCGGAGTTGAATAGGTTTTAACCTTCAGTTGGGCTGCTGTTTTTTTCTGTTTCCTTTACTATACTGTGTGTGTTTATAAATGCTGTGTATTATAAATAAAATATTGTTAAGAGGGTTGGAGGTGGTAGTTCAGCCGTATCAAAGGCATAACATTCCCACTTTGGTTTTCCAGTTGGTCGCCTTTGTTGGCATGGGCACGGTATTTGTTGTAGGCATGTTAGTTTCTGTTGTATAACTAAATTCTGCTTGGCTCGTTAAGTTAATTTAAGCCTGTATAAATTTAAACGTTACTCATGTCTCGTGTTTTCTGTTGTTGGTGTGGACAATAAAAAGATGATTATTTGTTTTTTGGGGCATTCTTATATTTATTGGCCAAACAAACACGCTGTGGTTTATAACTGCCCTTGGTTGCCTGCCCACACTCAGGTCAGATGGATAGGAAAGAGGGGTATGAAATGGGTGGAATTTACTCCACTCCTTTCCAGAGAAATTGATAGACATGGGATTCCTGACATTCTGGTCATACATTTAGGGGGTAATGATGTGGGCCAGGGTAAATCATTGGATCTCATTATTAGTATGCGGGAGGATATGTCAGCTGTTGCAAATAGATGGCCTAGCATGAGATTGTGTTGGTCATATATAATTCAACTCATACATTGGAGGTCGGATATCCCCGCTGTCGCTTTTGGCATCAGTTGTGAAGAAGGTTATCAGTCAGCCAGTAAAGTTGTTTGTGAGTTTGGGGGTTTGGCTATACCTCACCCATTATTGAAAGTAGAATATTCCTATTTGTTTAGATCTGATGGAGTACATCTGTCTGATGAAGCGATGCCAGTACTTTATAGAGCAGTTGTTTTGGAAGTTGAGGGCCGTGGTTAGCTATTTTTATGGTGGGCCGCAGGTCGGTTAATAGATTGCGGCGTGGGTAGGAGAGCAGTGCAGTCGGTAAGTGTGCATATGGTGCTGGGTTCATCTTGTCATAGGTCACTACCACCCTTATTGGTTGGTGCCATCTGATGGTTGGTCCGCCTGTGAGGAGGACCCTCAGCCGGTATCTACAAGTTAATATGGGTAGTTAATAAGAAGGCGTAGTCTTGCCGTTGGACAGATTTTAGCACCTGTCAATAGTTAAGGTATGATCCTGGGTTGGTGGTACTATGGTCTGACCTTTCCACCGTTATTGGTTTTGCTTTTGCTGACTGCCCTGCTCTCATTAGGTCAAAGTTAAATTTTAATAAATCTATATTTGTCATTCCAACTTTAATTTGGTGTCCGTGTCGTTATTTGGTTTAAATAAGATGTTAGCAAATGGTATTGTGTGAAGCATTGGGAACTTCCACGCTATGCATTTTGATAAAAATCTTGATGTACATGTGACTCGAAATGAGCCCCTAATGGTTAGACTCGACATAAAAGATTTTATCTGAAACAGTAGATACTGCAAATAATAATAATAATAAAAATAATAAAAATAATAATCATCTTTATAAGTTTGTTTGTTTGTTGGCAAATATCTTACACAGCACTCAAGGCAAAGCTGCCAAACCTTACATGTTATTTAGTATCGAAAAAGTGACCAATTAGAACACATAGCAACAATGCAAATGTGCGACAAAATGACAGAACGACAAATATTAAAAACATCATTTTTTGGTTGTAAACAATGGTTTGACTGCTGGTATGAAACCTTGCCACAACACAACATAATGACAAAGCGACAAAGCAACAAATCTTATTTTCTAAATAGCATTTTTGGTCCAATTTACCAAATAATTTGATAATATATAAAAAATACTAAACATTACAAATTGGACCCATGCAACGCTGAGTGACTCTGCTAGTAATATTATTATTATTATTATTATTATTATTATTAACCCAAGATCAGCTATCAATTACTAATTTCTAATTTCACAATTGATTTATATGATAGTATGTATATTGCTCACAATGAATATGTTTGCCTATGTTTTTTTTTTTTTAAAAAAAATGCAAATACATCTGGGAAAAATTAGACAAAGAAACAGTTAATAATAAGAAAAATAACACATTGGCACATAATGAAACATACATAGTATTTTTCCATTACAGAAATAGAACATATGCATAGGATTCAGAAGCAGCAGGGTGCCATCCTTATATCAATCCATCTCTTGCTGACCTTCTTCATTTGCGCCAACATAAGGAGCAAGCAGATGGATTACATAGAGAGCAAGCTGCCACAGTTTTCTATACTAGAAGAAAACAACATCTTATTTTTATGCAATAACATCCAAATGCAATGCGAGGAAAGAAGTGCTTTTTAAATAATAATTTTCTAAAAAAAAAAAAAAAAATCTATGAAATAGTATAGAGCACTACATGCTTGCTTACCTGTTATGTGTTTTATTATTATTATTATTATTATTATTATTATTATTATTATTATCATTCTTCATGCAGACTAGAGTATTCAGTAATCTGTGGCTAGTATTGAGTTTGACATGACAGAACATCGGATTGTTGGCTATCAGCTGTTTAAAATTCTAAGTTTTCTTATGGCTTTATAAAAACAGATAACTCTTAACACACAGACAAGAAATTCCAGCCACACTAGTTATGAGATTGGAAAATAACAAGCAAATATTTCCTAAGAAAGGGACTTTTTCTGTGCTTTCAAATTCACCATTCACTTTGGAAAAGCATAGATAAAAATAATATCCCACTGGTAGTCTAAAGTGTATATTCCCAGTGGATCAAGAACAGATAACCTAAGCCCCTCAAATTTTATTTTATTTTTGCATTTTACTTTTACAAGGATGTTAAATATTTTTGTGTAAAAAAAAATGATTATATTTACTAGCTTTCAGGGCACAGAGGCCCCTTCATCAGGCAAGTTTACAAATGAATGACTGAGGGAAAGGCAAAACATTTAAGAGCTGTTACATCAAGAAATTTGTACGGGGGGAGGTACATCATTAAGATAAGCTAAAGTAATAAAATGAAGGATTGCATTATGGATGGAAGTGTAAAAGTCCTAAGAGTTCAGAGATCTGGAGATGCTCAGCTGTTGGGTGTGAATTGTGTCCATGCAAATCCAGGTGTTATATAGAGTCCTTGAGTTAATGACTGGAATGTTCTTATCAGTTTGAATTCCCATATTTTTCTCTCCCTGTCATTTTAAAAAAAGACCTTTTAGGGGTATATCTACTAAGCTGCATTTTTGATAATTTGGAGTTGTTGCCTATAGCAACCAATCAGATTCTAGCTGTCATTTTGCAGAATGTACTAAATAAATGATAACTAGAATCTGATTGGTTTCAATAGGCAACATCTCCACTTTTGCAAACCCGCAGTTTAGTGAATATACCCCTTAGTATTAAGACTTTTAAATCTGTCATACTGTGTCCTGGTCCAGAGAAGTGTTTACTCATGGGAGTCAACAGGAAATTTGCAGCACTCTAGCCCCTGTATCTTATTGTGTGTGCTTTGATAATTTTTTATACACTTCAAATAATGATGAAGATTCTACAGAAGTTAGGCTGCTCTCCTCATATATACACTATATGGACAAAAGTATTCGGACACTTGATCATTACACCAACATGGACTGTAATGACATTGTATTCAAATACATATACTTTAATATGGATTTTGATCCCCTTTTGCAGCGATAACAGCTTCCATTCTTCTTGGAAGGCATTCCACAAGATGTTGGATTGTTTCTGTAGGAATTTGTGCCCACTCATTCTGTAGAGCATTTATAAGGTCAGGCACTGATGTTGGATGAGAAAGCCTGGCTCGCAATCTCAAAATTGATCTTTTAAAAAGTCAATTGCGACACATTTCTTCTGGCATCCGGTAGCCATCACCACACATGGGAACATCCTGAAGGGCAGTTCATGAACCTAAGGAGGAACTGCTCCGAGGTTGATTTGTTTAGGAAGCAAGCCACTTCACTCAAAGACAAGTTTCTAAAAAGCAATTATGAGCCCAAATCAGTAGAGGCAGCCTACTAGGATTCATTAAAAATGGAGAGATCTCCTACTCATCCAAAATAACAAAGATAAGACAGAAGTGAATGCTCTGTCCATTATCCGCAAGTATTATGACCATACCAATCAATTTGAAAAGATTGTCAAAAAACACTGGCCAATTCTTATGATGGATGAGAAATTGTCACACATTTTACCTAACCTATTTAAGTTAACTTTTAAAAATGACCCTTAAAAGCAAATTAGCTTCCAGCTGTCTGCCATGTGGAACTAAAACCAAGGTAGAGACATGGTTAGGGGAAGAAGGGGTTTTACTATCGCAATCGCTGTCAAGCATGCAGGACTACAGAACAAAAACAACTAAACACATTAGGTGCTTTAAAACTAATGATGCAAACAGCGAGACAAAGATAAAAGAAAAAAAATCACTTGCGATACTGTATGGGTAATTTCCTTCTAGAATGCCCATGTGGACTCCAGTACGTGAGGAGCACTATACATTGCTTGCGTACCAGAATCTCAGAACATTTGAGAAATATTAAAAACTCTGCTGGAAACACAGTGGGCCTGATTCATTAGTGATCTTATCATGTGGAAAAATTAAGATGCTTATTTTGAGAAGAAACGTGGGAGATAAGAGTGAAGTTAAGTAGGATTTTCATCTTAACTTAAGAAATTCATCACTTATGCAGTGGATTCTGCTTCTTATCTCGCTTTTCTGGGCATGCACAGATTGGATTTGCTTAAGATAAGCAAAACACTGCAGATAAGATCACTAATGAATCAGGCCCATTGCGTTTCTGATCACTATTTAAGGCATCATGAACATTAACCCACTACACTTGAGTTCATAAGCATTTAAATGTCTATAAACACTGCAGAGGAGGAGATTATATATAAACCTTATCCAGAGAAAAATGTCATTGGATTTATGAGCTACACACCCTCTCCCCAATGAGCCTTAACCTTCATTTTGACCTAGAAACTTTCCTAGATAAGGATTAATCCCTATTACACATCTTGCCTACACATACTTCAGTGGTATGTATCTCTCCAGAGCTCAAAGACCACTACCTCTGTGCAACTCATACAACTAAGGATTTAACTCAGATATTTAAGCAAGGTCTGAGGGGGACAATACCCAGCAAAATAATTGTATTTCACTTCTGAGTTTATGTTATTATTTACTGTAAAATATGGACCTTGCCATAAATAGTGAATATATTTTATATCAGCTTAATAGAACAGTTCTGCAGAGGATTATGTAAAATGATCTGGACGGGTTACAATGTGTCCTGAGATAAATCATGCATTTTAACATAAGATCATCAATTACAATATATTTACATAGATCAATATGATTCCATGTATATAAAGAGGTATTAATCAACCTTGTTTGTCTTGGCATTTTTTGTTTATATATAATAAAATATGCTCAAACTCATGGAGAAAATGCAATTATGGAAGCTATGACTGCATACCCAGATGTAACTATATTATGTCTAGCATTGAATGTATGTTCTTTACATATTTTAAAACGAAATCCTAATTTCTAAGGAAAAACCAACAGAGCAAAACGTGCCAATCAAATAGACCCAAGGCAGGAGATAAAAAGGCCTATGTGCAGATGTGAACTTTCACCTAACTCTCCAATATTTCCCAGAACAAGATCTTAAGTGCATATTGCCCTCCCGCTTTAAAGGGGTGGTAGAAAAGACTATCCAGGAGGAGACAACTACTGAAGTGGGGATTTTCAAATACCACTTAAAGCACTACAAAGCACTAAAGCACCACAAAACGCAGGTTAAAGCTTATCTACAAACCAACAAAAACCATGCAGACATGAACTGTGCTGTACATTATCAATGATTCTCATTATCTATGGATGGAGACACTTGATCATTAAAGACATTTTTGCTTATTGACCTATATATTTGTCAGGCTACACCTCAGTGACATGTTTAACCCAGACTGGTATTCTTTGGTTGAATATATGAATCTATCTTTCAGATTAAAGTATCCTGTGTGACTTCATAATGTAGTGTGTTCGAACAAACATCACAACTTTGGTGCATACACATATATATGTATGTATGTATATTAGAGATGAGCGGGCTCGGATATCTGAAATCCGAGCCCACCCGAACATTGCCGATCCGAGTCGGATCCGAGACAGATCCGGGTATTGGCGCCAAATTCAAATCTGAAACTGAGGCTCTGACTCATAATCCCGTTGTCGGATCTCGCGATACTCGGATCCTATAAATTCCCCGCTAGTCGCCGCCATCTTCACTCGGGCATTGATCAGGGTAGAGGGAGGGTGTGTTAGGTGGTCCTCTGTCCTGGTAGATCTCGTGCTGTGCTGTTTAGTTCTGTGCTGTGCTGTTTAGTTCTGTGCTGTGCTGTGCTGTGCTGTGCTGTGCTCTGCAGTATCAGTCCAGTGGTGCTGTGTGCTGTGCTCTGTCCTTCTGAGGTCAGTGGTGCTGCTGGGTCCAGTGCTGTGTCCTGTTCAGTCCAGTGGTGCTGTGTCCTGTGCTCTGTGCTTCTAAGGGCATAGTTATTTCCCCAATATTCCCCTGTGTTTAAAAAATTAAAAAAAAGTTATTTAAAAAAATACCAAAAACTAATTTAATTTTTTTTAATTACCACAAAATTTGCACAACCAATCCTGCAGTATAAGCCCATTGGTACTGCAATATTACCAAGTTCACACATTCAGCAGTAAAAGTCCAGTGGTACTGCAATATTACAAAGTTTACACATTCTGCAGTATCAGTCCAGTGGTGCTGTGTGCTGTGCTCTGTCCTTCTGAGGTCAGTGGTGCTGCTGGGTCCTGTGCCGTGTCCTGTTCAGTCCAGTGGTGCTGTGTCCTGTGCTCTGTGCTTCTAAGGGCATAGTTATTTCCCCATTATTCCCAAGTTTTTAAAAAATTAAAAAAAAAGTAAAAAAAAAATTACAATTAAAAATTAAAAAAAAAAAATATATAATTATAACCAAATTTGCAAAACCAATCCAGCAGTATAAGTCCATTGGTACTGCAATATTACAAAGTTCACACATTCTGCAGTATCAGTCCAGTGGTGCTGTGTCCTATGCTCTGTCCTGCTGAGTTCCGTAGTGCTGCTGGGTCCTGTGCCGTGTCCTGTTCAGTCCAGTGGTGCTGTGTCCTGTGCTCTGTGCTTCTAAGGGCATAGTTATTTCCCCATTATTCCCAAGTTTTTAAAAAATAAAAAAAAAGTTAAAAAAAATAAAAAATTAAAAAAAAAAAAAATATATAATAATTATTATAACCAAATTTGCAAAACCAATATAGCAGTATAAGTCCATTGGTACTGCAATATTACCAAGTTCACACATTCTGCAGTATCTTGTGCTACATATAATGGAGACCAAAAATTTGGAGGATAAAGTAGGGAAAGATCAAGACCCACTTCCTCCTAATGCTGAAGCTGCTGCCACTAGTCATGACATAGACGATGAAATGCCATCAACGTCGTCTTCCAAGCCCGATGCCCAATCTCGTAGTACCGGGCATGTAAAATCCAAAAAGCCCAAGTTAAGAAAAAGTAGCAAAAAGAGAAACTTAAAATCATCTGAGGAGAAACGTAAAGTTGCCAATATGCCATTTACGACACGGAGTGGCAAGGAACGGCTTAGGCCCTGGCCCGTGTTCATGACTAGTGGTTCAGCTTCACCCACGGATCTTAGCCCTCCTCCTCCTCCCCCCCCCTACAAAAAATTGAAGAGAGTTATGCTGTCAGCAACAAAACAGCAAACAACTCTGCCTTCTAAAGAGAAATTATCACAAATCCTCAAGACGAGTCCAAGGGTGTTGGTGGTTGTCAAGCCTGACCTTCCCATCACTGTACGGGAAGAGGTGGCTCGGGAGGAGCCTATTGATGATGTAGCTGGCGCTGTGGAGGAACTTGATGATGAGGATGGTGATGTGGTTATTGTAAATGAGGCACCAGGGGGGGAAACAGCTGATGTCCATGGGATGAAAAAGCCCATCGTCATGCCTGGTCAGAAGACCAAAAAATGCACCTCTTCGGTCTGGAGTTATTTTTATCCAAATCCAGACAACCAATGTATGGCCATATGTAGCTTATGTAAAGCTCAAATAAGCAGGGGTAAGGATCTTGCCCACCTAGGAACATCCTCCCTTATACGTCACCTGAATAACCTTCATAGTTCAGTGGTTAGTTCAGGAACTGGGGCTAGGACCCTCATCGGTACAGGGACACCTAAATCCCGTGGTCCAGTTGGATACACACCAGCAACACCCTCCTCGTCAACTTCCTCCACAATCTCCATCAGATTCAGTCCTGCAGCCAAAGTCAGCAGCCAGACTGAGTCCTCCTCAATACGGGATTCATCCGAGGAATCCTGCAGCGGTACGCCTACTACTGCCACTGCTGCTGTTGCTGCTGTTAGTCGGTCATCTTCCCAGAGGGGAAGTCGTAAGACCGCTAAGTCTTTCACAAAACAATTGACCGTCCAACAGTCGTTTGCCATGACCACAAAATACGATAGTAGTCACCCTATTGCAAAGCGTATAACTGCGGCTGTAACTGCAATGTTGGTGTTAGACGTGCGCTCGGTGTCCGCCATCAGTGGAGTGGGATTTAGAGGGTTGATGGAGGTATTGTGTCCCCAGTACCAAATCCCGTCGAGATTCCACTTCACTAGGCAGGCGATACCAAAAATGTACAGAGAAGTACGATCAAGTGTCCTCAGTGCTCTAAAAAATGCGGTTGTACCCACTGTCCACTTAACCACGGACATGTGTACAAGTGGTTCTGGGCAAACGAAGGACTATATGACTGTGACAGCCCACTGGGTAGATGCATCCCCTTCCGCAGCAACAGCAACAGCTGCATCAGTAGCAGCAACTACAAAATGGCGGCTCGTGCAAAGGCAGGCAACATTGTGCATTACAGGCTTTAATAAGAGGCACAATGCTGACAACATATTAGAGAAAATGAGGGAAATTATCTCCCAGTGGCTTACCCCACTTAGACTCTCATGGGGATTTGTGGTGTCAGACAATGCCAGTAACATTGTGCGGGCATTAAATATGGGC
The DNA here is from genome assembly GCF_038048845.1 of Mixophyes fleayi. NCBI lineage: Eukaryota > Metazoa > Chordata > Amphibia > Anura > Limnodynastidae > Mixophyes > Mixophyes fleayi. Next base: position 159,246,996 of record NC_134406.1, read on the forward strand.
AATTTCCAGCACGTCCCATGTTTTGCCCACACCATTAATTTGGTGGTGCAGCATTACCTCAAGAGTGACAGGGGTGTGCAGGAGATGCTTGCGGTGGTGCGGAAAATTGCTGGACACTTTCGGCATTCAGCCAGTGCCTACCGCAGACTAGAGGCACATCAAAAAAGCATGAACCTGCCCTGCCATCACCTCAAACAAGAGGTTGTGACGCGCTGGAACTCCACCCTCTATATGCTGCAGAGGATGGAGGAGCAGCAAAAGGCCATTCAGGCCTACACAGCCACCTACGACATAAGCAAAGGAGTGGGGATGCGCCTCAGTCAAGCGCAGTGGAGACTGATTTCCGTGTTGTGCAAGGTTCTGCAGCCATTTGAACTTGCCACACGAGAAGTCAGTTCCGACACTGCCAGCTTGAGTCAGGTCATTCCCCTGATCAGGCTGTTGCAGAAGCAGCTGGAGAAAGTGAGGGAGGAGCTGGTAAGCCATTGCGATTACACCAAGCATGTAGCTCTTGTGGATGTAGCCCTTCGTACGCTTTGCCAGGATCCGAGGGTGGTCACTCTTTTAAAGTCAGAGGAATACATTCTGGCCACCGTGCTCGATCCTCGGTTTAAAGCGTATGTTGTGTCTCTGTTTCCGGCGGACACAAGTCTACAGCGGTGCAAAGACCTGCTGGTCAGGAGATTGTCCTCTGAAGAGGACCGTGACATGCCAACAGCTCCACCCTCATTTTCTTCCACATCTATGGCTGCGAGGAAAAAGCTCAGTTTTCCCAAAAGAGGCACTGGCGGGGATGCTGATAACATCTGGTCCGGACTGAAGGACCTGCCAACCATTGCAGACATGTCTACTCTCGCTGCATTGGATGCTGTCACAATAGAAAAAATTGTGGATGATTACTTTGCTGACACCATCCAAGTAGACATGTCAGACAGTCCATATTGTTACTGGCAGGAAAAAAAGGCAGTTTGGAAGCCCCTGTACAAACTGGCTCTATTTTACCTGAGTTGTCCCCCCTCCAGTGTGTACTCGGAAAGAGTTTTTAGTGCAGCGGGGAACCTGGTCAGTGAGCGGCGAAGGAGGTTGCTTCCTCACAACGTTGAAAAAATGATGTTTATAAAAATGAATAATCAATTCCTCAATGAAGTACAGCACTGCCCTCCAGACAGTACAGAGGGACCTGTGGTTGTGGAGTCCACCGGGGATGAATTGATAATGTGTGATGAGGAGGAAGTACACACTGTAGGGGGAGAGGAATCAGAGGTTGAGGATGAGGACGACATCTTGCCTCAGTAGAGCCTGTTTAGTCTGTACAGGGAGAGATGAATAGCTTTTTTGGTGTGGGGGCCCAAACAAACCAATCATTTCAGCCAAAGTTGTTTGGTAGGCCCTGTCGCTGAAATGATTGGTTTGTTAAAGTGTGCATGTCCTATTTCAACAACATAAGGGTGGGTGTGAGGGCCCAAGGACAATTCCATCTTGGACCTTTTTTTTTTGCATTATATGACCAATCAACAGTCGTTTGCCATGTTCAAAAAGTAAAACCAAATTTAAAAAAATACAAGAAATTAAACCAAAAGTAAAATGCCGTGTCATAATTTAAAACAAGAGGTATTGACGTGCTCTAAAACTACTGTATTGTTGTTTATATTTTATAAACACTTCACTTGAAAGCTTGAGTCTTTCAATAAAAAAGTAACTGTCCATTGCACGAATATTTGCAACAGGGACAATTTTAGGGTTAAGAAAGTCAACTAATAACACTTCGACGCTGTCTGTCTTTATAAACACTACACTTGGAAGTTGGAGGAGGTATTGTGGCCCCGGCACCAAATTTACTACCGGGGCCACTCCACTGTGCAGTCCATATTTAGGTGTATCAGATATTAAACAACGGTGACAGTTGATGCCCAATTTTTTAATTATATTGTGGCCTCGGTACCAAATTGTGTACCGGGGCCACCACACTACGCAGTCCAGATACTTGTTTGGTGGAATTCAGACCAGTTGAGGGTTTTATTATTATTATATTGTGTGGACCACTCTATCTATACCACACTACAACTCTATATACCACTCTATTTCATACTTTAATTCTATTTCATACTTTAATTCTATTTAATACTTTAATTCTATTTCATACTTTAATTCTATTTCATACTTTAATTCTATTACTAATTACCATAAAGAGGAACAAAATAAACCAATTTTACCAAAAGTATAATATGACTTAGACTTACAAACACTACACTTGAAAGATCGTGCCTTTAAATGAAAAAGTCAGTCTTCATTGCACGACTATGTGCAACAGGGACAGTTTTTTGGGTTTACAAAGTCAAACAATAACACTTTGACCCTGTCTGTCTGGGATCTCAATGACGAATTGTCTGTACCATGTTTGGAGGAGGTATTGTGGCCCCGGTATCAAATTGGGTACCGGGGCCACCCCACTATGCAGTCCAGATACTTGTTTGGTGGAATTCTGAAACGTGGAGGGTTTTTTAATTATATTGTGGCCTCGGTACCAAATTGTGTACCGGGGCCACCACACTACGCAGTCAAGATAGATAGATGCGTATCATAGATAAAGTACATTCAGTGGTGTGGGGCAAATTGAAAAATATTCAAAATGCACTGACATTATCAAAAACAAGAGGTTGTCACACGCTAAAACTCCAACATGTATATGATGGAGAGGATGGAGGAGCAGCCGTATGTGTAGTGTAATGCAGACCTGTTGAAGGTTTTTTATATATTTTATTGTGGTGCCCAGTGCCCACTCCTCTACGCAGTCCAGGTACATTTATTGGTGCGATTCATAAAAGTTCAGGGTTTTTAAGATATTGTGGTGACCCACTCCTCTACGCAGTCCAGGTACATTTATTGGTGCGAATCATAAAAGTTCAGGGTTTTTAATATATATTGTGGTGACCCACTCCTCTACGCAGTCCAGGTACATTTATTGGTGCGATTCATAAAAGTTCAGGGTTTTTAAGATATTGTGGTGACCCACTCCTCTACGCAGTCCAGGTACATTTATTGGTGCGATTCATAAAAGTTCAGGGTTTTTAATATATTGTGGTGACCCACTCCTCTACGCAGTCCAGGTACATTTATTGGTGCGATTCATAAAAGTTCAGGGTTTTTAATATATATTGTGGTGACCCACTCCTCTACGCAGTCCAGGTACATTTATTGGTGCGATTCATAAAAGTTCTGGGTTTTTAAGATATTGTGGTGACCCACTCCTCTACGCAGTCCAGGTACATTTATTGGTGCGAATCATAAAAGTTCAGGGTTTTTAATATATATTGTGGTGACCCACTCCTCTACGCAGTCCAGGTACATTTATTGGTGCGATTCATAAAAGTTCAGCATTTTTAATATATATTGTGGTGACCCACTCCTCTACGCAGTCCAGAAAGATACCTTGTTGCAACGTTTTGGACTAATAACTATATTGTGAGGTGTTCAGAATACACTGTAAATTAGTGGAAATGCTTGTTATTGAATGTTATTGAGGTTAATAATAGCCTAGGAGTGAAAATAAGCCCAAAAACTTGATTTTTAAACTTTTTATGTTTTTTTGCAAAAAAATCCGAATCCAAAACCTTAAATCCGAACCGAGACCTTTCGTCAAGTGTTTTGCGAGACAAATCCGAACCTCAAAAATAACGAAAATCCGGATCCAAAACACAAAACACGAGACCTCAAAAGTCGCCGGTGCACATCCCTAATGTATATATATATATATATATATATATATATATATATATATATATATTTATATATATTTGTAGAATATGTGTATATATATATATATATATATATATATATATATATATATATATATATATATATACTGTATATATATATATTGTCATATTTGAATACAAAAAAAAGTTGTCAACATAAACGTGTATCAATATTAAACACACATGTAGCAGCTCATTAGCATACACTTCGCAAAAAAATATATATAAAGTTCCAGTTAAAATTCAAAAAAATTATGTACTGTCATATTTAATATACGCACAAGTCAATGAACATTACACAAATTCTCATGCTATGAGGTATGTACCTTACTGTAATAGTGATGAAAGCAGGTAAAACATTCGCAGTATCCGTTTGTATTCTACGGAAAGTTATGGGTAAATTATTCTGACATATCAGCAAACACAAATATATTATAAACAAATGAACCTTCACCCACAATGGTATTTTCTGTACCTGATCCTGCCATGATTGGTGCATACCAACTGTGAATGTCCATGTCTGCGTGTATAAAATTAGAGAGGAGCCAGTACGGCGGCAACGGTACAAGAAAGATGTGCAGGAGAAAAGTGAGGTAATGGCGGATTGGAAGGGGATGGAGAAGAGGAAAAGTCTATGGGAACTGAAGATGATGGTGAGAATGCTGGACCAGTACGACAATGACTGTTAAAAGCAGAAATTAATCACAGAAAAGAAGTGATTATGCAGAATCTCCTAAATCAAATCAGGATAAGCATGAGAAAAAAGGACCAAATTACAAGTACAAATACGCTGGTCCGTCTTAAAAAATAAAAAACAGAGGAGGATTTTAAGAATCTGAAAAAACATTAAAAAATTGAGTATTAAAGTGGTTATTACAAATGTTTAAAACAGTTTAGTGAATGGTTATTACAGTGTTAATAATTTATGGTAAAAAAAATAACGATTGGTATGATTAATACATCTTTTACATCTATTTACAGAAAGAAGAATGCACGATGAAGTGTGTTACATAGCTGAAAAAGTTAAAATGGAAGAAGCTGAAGTGTCTATAATACAGAAATAGTAGACATTGGAGAAGTTAAAGTGGAATGTAAAGAAGGTAATTATAAATCCTTGTAAAACCTTAATACAACTTAAAGAGCACCCTGTTTCACTGTAATAAAAAAATGGTCCCTTTTTACAGATGCTATGGACCAGCACGTTAGCATGCATGACAAAACCCAAGAGGAACCCCAACATATAGTGATTTCAAGCCATGTCCAAGGTTACCAAATGGAAATTGGACCTCTGGTAGAAACAAATTTGTGTTCCGTTTCTTCATTCAATATAATAAAAATGTGTTTTGTTCCCTGATATAGACACCATCATCATATATGACGAAAGTTCAGAAGGGGAGACGAATGCAACACACAGTAATATTTGAATTTCTTCTGGTGATGGGAAAGCTGTGGTTAAGAAGATGGAAAAGCTGAACAAATATTTTACAGAATTAAAGGGAAACATCAATGATGTTAAGAAAAAATTCAAGACACTGGAGAAATATTTCCTGGAATAGTATATGAGAAAGTAATGTCAGAATGCAGTAGCCAGGTTAAATGTTAAACATGTTGCTGGATGAAGAATTTACGCTATTTATTTTTTTTCTACATCCATTTTTTGGTTATTGTTGAAAAATAAATGATATTGATACAAGCTTTATGGTTTATTTTGTGCACTAGCAACAAATGTAGACTTGAAATAAAAGCAAAAATAATTTATTGTTATGTAATGTTCAATGTACTTGTATGGTCTATGGAAGACACACAATGTGGGTGCAGGCATTAAATTATCCAAGGTGATATATGCAGTACACATCTATACAATACAGAACTATGTGCTTTTGTTCTAGACAGTAGGGACACAGGAGCCTAATTATGAAAACAGACATATGAAATGCACATCTATAAAATACACATCTGTATAGTTATGTATATGAATGGCATATGATGGCATACCATGTCTGTATTGCGCAAGGAACACGTCCATTAAGGTTTCTACCTTAATCGTCTTAATTTCAATTCTTTTTGTAGTTTGAAGATTTTCAATTGTTTTCTTACATTGTAGACTGTGTATAAGGAACCTTAATTGGACATGTTAAACCGTAAGGTTTTTTGTCTATGGAATTTCATGGCTTTTTGTAAAGTAAAAATATTGATAATAAATTTTATGAACTTAGAATTTCACAGCAGTTAAAAATAGTGGAAACTAGATGGGCCAAGTGGTTCTTCTTAATCCCTAATAAAAAAGAGTGTTTACATTGCTCTACTATATTAGCCTCTACCACTTCTAGATGCCTATCCCACCTGTCCCCTACTGTTTTGATAAAGTAATTTTTCCTCAGATTTTCTCTAAACCTAGTACCCTCCATTTCCAGTGCATGTCTTTTTTGACATATACCCAACTGCCCCCCAGCTTTGTAACCTCATGCACACGTCACCACCGATTGCACCAGCTTTAATCTCATGTTACCTCCTGTGTACCAGTGTCTCTCACTTGACACCCCATTCTCATCAGCTCTATTTTCACTTGTCACCCCCTTTGCACCAGCGAGTCTTTAAAATGTCACTCCCTATGCACCAGCTTTTGTCACATGTCACACATGTATGTATGTGCAGGCAGGCAGTGATGGGATGAAGTATGTATGTTCTGTAGCCATTGGTGCATATGTATGTTCTGGCAGGATTTGGTGCATATGTATGTTCTGGCTGGCAGTGGTAGGGTCTGTCTGCCTGTTGTGGCAGACAGTAGTGGGGTACAGAATATATGTATGTATATGTTCTGGCAGGAAGTGATGGGGTGCGGAACATATGTTCTTGCAGGCAGCAATGTTGTGCAGTATGTTTGTAAGTATGTTTTGGCAGGCAGTGATGGTGTGCAGCATGTACGTATGTTCGTTATGGCAGGCTGTGATAGGGTGCAGTATGTATGTTGTGACAGACAGTGGTGGGGTGCAGTATGCATATATGTTCTCTCAGTCAGTGGTGGCGTGCAGTATGTATGCATGCATGTTCTGGCAGTCAGAAATGTGGTGCAGAATGTACCACATTGTGCTTATGTGCTTCCAACCAGTACCTGCAGCACTATAATCACCTCCCTAGTCCTTAAACTTGAGTCCTTGTTGATGCTGTCACCAGTGAATGCAGACAGACTTTTACAGAGATTCTGACAGAAAAGCCATGAGTAAACCAATGAGTAAAATACAGCCCACAGCAGGCAATGAGAAGTGGGTGTGTATAGATTATCTGTAGCTTCTCTCTAGTACATGTTACTTGTAAAGAGGGACATGTCAGATGCTAATGTCCAGATACCTCACATCTACTACCCGCTGTGATTACCACTGAGTGTAATCAGTTCAAGTACCACAAAGCACTTTTGAATAAATTAACTGATGTCACTGAGGGGTGGGAGGTTTACAATGGATTCACTAATAGCTGTCTCAGGGAAAAATTAAACTCTCCATTGAGAGCAGTGTCTGGGCTAATAGTACTACAGGGTGCCCCTCCCATATCACCAAAACACTAAACACTAACCAGTCCCACTGTGGCTAGAAAATGTGGGTAATTTCTTCAGCTCAGAGATGAAAATCCCTTAGTCAGAGACTCAGCCATGTTTGTGCTCTCAAGTGAAGCCAGTCTGAGTACACCCAGCACAAACCTCTGACATGTGCAACATTATGAAATCCCCTATCTTTAAAATGGGGCATATTTTAATAAATTGTAAAAAAAACTATAACTTTCTCAAAATTTTAAACCCTCAAAGGCACTCCTTAGCCCTAATAGCTTTCTTATAAAACAAACCCCAAGTCTTTAGACCTCCTGTACACTGAGTTGCACTCTCCCCCAAAAAAACAGAAAAATGGTGACTTTTGCAAAACAGGGAAAAAGTGGAAAAAAAACGCAAGATTTTATACTTTAGATTATTCCTAATTTGTCATTTTTTATTCCTTTTTTCCTGAAATTTGGCATCCGGCACATCTAGACAGTTCTCCATTTGCATGCCAAATTTCAGCTTAATAGCTTTAATACTTTTTAAAATGTAGACCCTCAAACACCATGCCCCCCTCTCACAGATTTGCAATAGCAGAATTTCTATTTTTAGATGTAACCTTAATACAAGGGCCCTTATAATATATATATATATATATATATATATATATATATATATATATATTTATATGTGTGTATATATATACATATGTGTATATATATATATATATATATATATATATATATATGTGTGTGTGTATATAACACCTAACTTGTATAATCAAGATATTTCATTATTTCATCTAGTTTTTCATAATGTATACATTATAGTATATTTTAGTTTAAATTAGAGATGGGCGGACTCGGTTTCCTGGAAACCAAACCCACCCGAACTTCGGGCATCTTCACGCTATTTCGTATTCCAAAACGAGGAACGAGAGCTGCGTTGATAATTTTGTCATTGCTGAAATACAAATATACAAGTCCTTGCAGGATTTTTTCTGAATTTGCAGCACAAATAAGTGTACGGTGTTATTAAATGGATTCACAGCAGTACACAGAAGAGCAGGAGCAGCAAGCAGCTGCTGCCACCAGTCCTGATATTAGTTATCCCTGTACGTCGTCTGGTAAAGCCTATGTAAAAGTACATAGTCTTTTGTAGTCAGGGAAAAAAACCTACAAAAAACACCTTTTACTGTGTTGAAGAAAAAAAGAGCTGTAATCCAGGAAAAGCTAAATGCCGATAAAAAAAATAATTGCCAACATACCATTCTACACATGCAGTGGCAAAGAAAGAATGAGGCCTTCGCCATTCTCTATGAGTGCGAGATCTGAAATTGTTACTGAGGCTTCTTCTTGTAAGGTCACTAGTGACCAAGCAAGACCAAGTAATTCGGAGTTCAAAAGTGGACATAAGACCAAAAAATCCACTTCTTATGTGTGGAATTATTTCAATACAAATCCTGACAACAGTTGTCTTACCATTTGCAGTGTATGTAAAGCCACAGTCAGTCGAGGGAGGGACCTTAACCATCCAGGAACCTCATCCATATTACGCCATTTGACGCAAGTTCATGGCAAGGTGTTGGTAAAATCTGAAAGATATGGTAAAAAAATAACAACAAGTAGTCGATCATCTGCTAGGACCATTCTCTCACCTACATCCCGATGCCTGCAATCTACACCCACAACACCACCCTCATCAATATCCTCACTAGCGATCTGAGTTAGTTCTGCATCCAAGTTGCTAAGGCTAGATGACTCCTGCACTATCCTTAATTCTTGAGTGTTGGGCCCACTGCTGCTGCTGTTGCTGCTGCTGGGGGTGAATCTTCCTCCCAAAAGCAGCCCAAGAAGAAGACCACTAGTACTTTACAACAATTAACTGTGAAACAATCTTTTGCTAGAGTAAGCAAGTATGAAAGCAGTCACCCAGTCGCAAAGCGGATGACAGACACCATGGCGACTATGCTAGTGTTAGATCTGCGCCCAATATCCACTATAAATGCAGCGGGTTTTTCACAGAAGGTCTTGTGTCCCTGTTACCAAATTCCATCGCAAATCCATTTTTCGAGAAAAGCTATTCCTCAACTGTACCAGAACGTTCGTAAAAATGTAATAATTGGGCTCAAAAATGTCATTGATACATGGCTTATGCCACTTGGATTCTCCCCAGGATATGTCATTTCTAATAATGCCAACAATATTGTGCAAGCATTACAGCTGGGTGAATTTCATCACATTCCCTGTTTTGCTCATACAATAAACTTGGGGGTGCAGAGCTTCTTAAAAAAATAACCGTGAGGTGCAAGAGATGCTTTCGGTGGCCCGTAAAATTTCGGGACATTTCCGCATTCTGCCACAGCATGTAGGAGATTGCAGCAGCTCCAAGAACAATTTACTTTTCCCTGCCACCAACTTAAGCAAGAGGTGTTAACAAGGTGGAATTCCACCCTGTACATGCTTCAGAGGATGGAGGAACAGCGCAAAGCCATACAAGCGTAGGTTTAAGACCTACGTGGATTCTTTGCTTCCAACTGACCGAGATCTGAAGAGATGCAAGGAGCTCCTGGTCAGCAAGTTGACCGCTGAACTGGTCTCTGCCTTTACGGCGTCTCCTCCTTCAGTTTCTCAGGCAGCTGCTGCTCATAAGAAATTGCACTTTCCAAAGAGAAGCAAGGATGACGCAGGTGGCACACCACAACAGTTTGACATCTGGTCTGGTTTGAAAGAATTTAGCAAAAAAAGTGTGACCTTGGCCATAACTCCATCCGATCCTACTATTAACATGCAAAGGATGGCGGAGGATTATTTTCAAGAGTTCATTCAAATCGATATGTCAGAAAGTCCCTTTCCATACTGGGAGGAAAAACAAGCAATTTGGAAACCCATGAACAAACTCACTTTGCAATACCTAAGCTGCCCACCCTCCAGTGTGTACTCAGAAAGAGTTGTCAGCACAGCCGGGAACCTTGTCATTGATCGACATAGGAGGTTACTTCCTAAAAATGTTGGACAAGATGATGTTCATCAAAATTAACTACATCTTCCACGAGGAAGGCCTTTACTGGCAAATACAACCAAGTACGGACACTTCTCTAATAGCGGATTCCAGCGGAGATGTATTAATAGTCTGTGATGATGATGTACACACTGATGAGGGTGAAGATGATACTGAAGATGATGAAAACAACATCTTGACAGTGTAGAATTAATTTGACAACCCTGAGGGTCTAACCTCCCTTTAAGGCTTTGATAGCTGGTTTAGTAAGGGCTCAAACAAACCAAGCATTTCAGCCACAAAATTGGCAGCCCTTGTTGCTGAAGTGCTTGGTTTGTTAAAGCGTGCATGTCCTTTTTAAGATCCAACATATGGGTGGGTGGGAGGGCCCAAGGACAATTCCATCTTGCACCATTAATCTTTCCTGACACTGATGTGTGTTTATGCCATTACTCTAACAAGCCCATTGTTAGCTTGCTTAGTGAGGGCCATGTAGATCTTGCACTTCAGCCACAAAAGTGGCACTCCTTGTGGATGAACTGCTTGGATTGTTATAGTGTGTTTGTCCTTTTTAAGATCCAACATAAGGGTGGGTGGGAGGCCACAAGGACAATTCCATCTTGTATTACTTCTCTATTGAGAGTTTTTAGACTGGTGTGTGGCAATGTTTTCTAGATGTGATATAAACTGCAGTGTGTTTGTGTCGTTGCTCTGTCGCTTAACATCCAGCCAGCTTGCTGCAGTATTTGGCTGAAAGTGTATGAAAAGCATATTGTGACCTGTGAGTTGGTAAAAATTGAATGTAAATCACTGGAATTTAGTGTTAGTGAGGTTAATCATAATGTAGGTACAAAATAATACCTAAATTATGTGATTTTAGCCCAAAAAATTGAATTTTGTAAAAAATAGCTGATCAAGCTAAAGTTAAATGCAAATGACTTCAACGCAGAGTCCTACTCTTAAATGACCTGTGTTTATTCAGTGGCTTGTAGACCCCAGGATTACCAGATAATGTTACCACTTTATAGGCAACTGAGCAGTTTCAAAGGCCCTCTGGGTGAGCTATGTTCTGAGATAGGAGTGGTTTTTGACACCTACAGAGATTTGGGAAAGACGGGAGGGAGCCATTCCTAGCAGGAATATCACACAAAGAGACATGAGCTGTGTGAGCATGCTTGCAATATTGTATATAGACAAATATAATTCAGTTTTTAAAAATGTCACTTAAAATCAATATAGTTAGTGATTCCCTATATACTCATAAATAGCATAATGAAGGGCAGCCCATATGTCAAATTAAGCTGCCTGTCACACTGGGAAGGCGAGGAAATTAGTATCCGCTCAACAAATTCCCTGGACTTATCTATGTTTGGTATCTATAAATTGGTAAATTGGTACTGGATTTATCAATAGCACAACTCATATGTAAGTATATACTCTGAACTTATCCTTTTATTTTACATGTTTGGTTATGTCATTTCAACTTTTATTGTAAAATAAGGCACATACTATATATGATAATATATTTTAACAAATGCTATTTAGCAGTGGCTAGTGAGAGGGGATTCCTAGCTTAACCTAATTACAATATGTGAAGCAATTTACTCTCATCACATTATCCTTGATTTGTAAGGTGCCACAGTGCTTCTCATGATGAAAAATGGGGAAAACAGTATATATGTAAAACAAGTAAATACAAGGTAGGCAAAAGAAATACAGAAAAGAAAACAAAGGGTAGCGAGGGCCCTACTCATGTAAGAGCTTACAATCTAATTGGAAGAGGGTATAGCTGAAATAAGACAAGTGAATGTGGCTTAAAGTGAAGATTTGGTCAGTTGCAAGGGTGCACTTGCACGAGTAGTATAGGTGGGAGTAGGGTAAATGCTAATAACTAGAGGGGTTTTTATGCAGTGTTTAAAGATTTGAAGACTGTGGGGAGTCTTAATGGGTGTGTTAGGAAAGTCTATAAATGAACTGCGGCATAGGTGAAGTGTTGTATGTAGGAGTCAGAGGTGGCTACAAGAGGCGAGACACAGGCCAGAGGATGATCTAAGGGCGAGAGAGATACTATTCAAAATGAGAATGAAGACGTATGATTAGGCAAATCCTATGCCAAATAAATTTGATATTCTGCTTTTTTATGTTTAAATAGATTACCATAGAATAAATATCAGATAGATATTCTTTCCAGATGAATACAGATTGAAAATATTACTGCTACTACTACTGCTACCACTACCACTACTACTACTACTACTACTACTACTAATAATAATATTAATAATATATACTGATTTTGCCTTAATAAGTGCCTAACAAAATCATTCAAAATCATAAGGAATGTATTTATGATTGCAAATAAATTTGAGTAGCATAAAAGTTAATTACACTAATCACACTAATTATCAAATGTCACCAGGATTTCCCATTTGGGAATACATTATGGCACATCGGGTAAGTTATCTCTAGAATTACATCAGATTATAATTAACATGGGATCCTGTAATGTAATGAATGCATTATATATATATATATATATATATATATATATATATATGTATATATATATATATATATATATATATATATATTACATATATATATATATATATATATATATATATATATTAGATATGGGCGGGCTCGGTTTCCAACCGAACCCACCCGAACTTCAGGGTTTCCGAGTACCGAGCTAAGTCATCTAGGTACTCTTCCGTCTATTCAGATTCCAAAACAAGGCAAAACGTCATTGTGACATCGTCGAATCTCGGATCTCGCAGATTTTGGAATCTATAAATTCCACCCTCCACCGCGATCTAGCGCCTTTTCACAGAGAGACACTGAAGGGGTAGCAGGGTTCTTAGCAGTCTCCAGTACAGTTAGGCAGCGTTATTAATGCAAGTGAAAGAGAAGTGTTGCTAGTGTTCTTCCAAGTCTTCAGTCACATTGTACTGTGCCAGAGCTCACCCAGAAATAGGAGAATGAGAATGTAATAGGCTGGCATTCTTGTTCACAGAGCTCACAGAGAAACAGAAGGGTTAACAACAGTATTCTTGTCACTCTTCAGTCTCAGTGTCATTGCCTACACAGAAACAAAAGGGAAAGGAGGGACATAATAGAAACTTTGAAATTTATAATTATGAAGGTTTTTTTTAACAAGGTACAGGAGGCTAACATTCTTCAAAGGAAGAAAAGTACTAGAGCACATTGATATTATGTACTGAGGGAAGTAGATTCAGAGGAAATTGGAGAAAAAAATAGCTAGCTTCCTTCTCTCAGCTACATCCCAGCACCTGCAATCTATAGTCACCATTCTCATCCTCATCAGTGTGTACATCATTGTTGCTCACACAATATTAATTATTCCATGCTGTAAGACTATATTACAGAAGTCTCTGTACTTTGATGTAATTGCCAGCAAAGGACTTTCTCATGGAATTTGTAGTACATATTAAGCCAAAGCTGTCAGAGTATTGGGGCAATTCTTTTAGACTAGAGCAGATTTTGAAATGTTGTGCAGACTCAGGTATCACCACCACTGGGTCTCTTGGTAAAGCTAATTTTTTCCTAGCTGCATTCACAATAGAAACTGAAGGAGTATACCTTGTGATGTCATGTACCACGTGAGCTGTCAACTGGCTTACCAGCAACTCATTGCATCTCTTGAGATATGTGTAATTTGGAAATAAATATAACACATAACTCTTAAACCTTAAACCTAGGGTAAGCACAGTCGCCAAAATGTAGTGATCACATTTAAAAATGTTGATATCTCTTAGATCCAGGCAAAGCAAATAAAATACTTGATCTACCAGTCTGATATTCACATTTTTTTTCTAAAAGTCTAATTAAGGGAATCAAGGTAGCTGTGCTGAATTCACTTTACAGTAGAATTTTTATATTACTTTTAGGACCATAAATAACAGTGAAATTATTCTCCACTGTGCTGGACTAAAATACATTCCCTCTTTTTCCCATGGGATGTAGAGTAAGCGTGGATGACCTTTCGCTGTTCCTCCATCCACTTAAGCATGCAAAGGGTGGAATTCCACGTTATTACCACTTCTTGCTTCAGTTGGTGACAGGGCAAATTGGTAGCAGCTGCAATCTCTTACATGCTGTTGGAGAATGGCGTTAAAGTCCAGAAATTTTTCCAGCCCCAGACAGCATCCCTTGCACATCCCTATCATCATCCTCATCAGCAGCAGCTAATTATATAGCACCAGTAATTGCGCTGTGCTGTACAGAGCAGATGAGAACTAAGCAGAAACCATTATAAGTTATGTTAGTTATGTAGATAGTTATAAGATAAAGTTATAAGTTATGTTAGCTCACATCAGTCCCTACCCCATTTAACTTTGCCATGATTACAGGTGTTTTTTAATTTACCAGGGAAAATGGTGTTTTTTACATTTTGGTGTCCCTCACTTTAAAAGTACTATGCACCTCAGTCTTTAACATAGGCTTTAGCAGATGACGTACAGGCATTCCTATCATCGGGACTGGTGCCAAAATATAAATAAAAAGCTTGTACCTTTTTAAAGAAAAAAAACCTCTCTAGAAAGGTGAAAATTTACTGTAGAAAAACATAAAATTGCCAACATGCCATTCTACCCAAAATATTACCAGGCATACCAGCATCAGGTAGCTCCCTTCTCTTAGCTAGATTTCAGCGCATGCAATCATATTCACCCTCATCATTATGTACATCTTCCTCAAACAATATTAATTCATCCCCGCTGTAATCCATCATCACAGAAGTCTGTGTACTTTGATGTAATTGCCGATAATGGCCTTCCTCATGGAATTTGTAATTCATTTTATGGCAGAGTTTTCACAATTATCAATTTAGCAATTATTTTAGAGCAGAGCAAATGTCAAATTGTTCTGCTGACTCATCTGCATCTCCACGGGGTGTCTTGAGAAAGCTAAGTTTTTTCTGTGAAGCAGTTGCCAGAGAAACTGAAGGAGGAGACGTCATTACAAGATGTTGATAGCTCTTGGATCCTGGTGAAGCGAATTAAGTCCTAGATCTACAATTACAAAATAGTTAGCGGATTTGCTTAGTTTTTTTTCATCCTATTTCTCGAGCTGCTTCTCAAAAAGTATAATTAAGGAAATCACTTGACTCAAGCTAACAGTGTCTGCACTCTCTTCACAGGTGACTACTTCGCTGGACTAAAGTACATTCCCCTCAAATTCTAGTCTTCTTGCAGATGCTGCATTCTCCTACATGCTGTTGCAGCAGCATCTCCTGCTTGTCATTGTCATTTTTTAAATGTTCTGTAACACCAATTTGATTGTGTGAGCAAAACAAGAAATGTGATGGAATACCCCCCCCCCACTGTAATGCTCTAACAATATTGGTGTCGTTATCAGAAATCATGTATCCTCAGGAGAGTCCAAGCGGGATTAGACACGTTGCAATCAAATCCCTTAGTTTATGTAACAGATTGTCAGCTGTCTGCCTCTTAGTGAAGCCGCTGATACACAGATTAGCATGCCTCTGAAAAGTGTGAAGTTCTTGGGTACGCACTGCTGCTGTCCCTGCTGGTGAAGGTGAATCACCAACACAGTGGGCTGTCACAGTCATATAATTTTTAGTTTGCCCAGTTCCGCTTGTCCACATATCTGTGGTTAAGTGTACAGTGAGTAGAATGGCATTTTGTACCCAATAATTACATTTTTACGCACTTTCTGGTAGAGGTGAGGAATAGCTCTTCTAGTAAAATGGTGTTGTGATGGAATTTGGTAATAGGGACAGAAGACCTCATGTAACTGTCTAAAACCAGCTGCATTAATAGTGGAAATTGTGAGCAGATCTAATACCAGCATAGTCCCCATTGCGTCTGTGATGCGTTTTGCGACTGGGTGACAGCTTTCTTCCTCTAGGAAAGGATTCTTTAACAGTCAATTGTTGTAAGCTACTAGTAGTATTCTTCTGGGTTCAAGAACCACCCCCAGCAGCGGGACTAACGCTCAAAAATTCTGCAGAGGAATCATGGTTAGCGGAGGAGTCATCTAGCCTTAGCAACTTGGATGCAGGACTAACTCCCATCACTTGTGAGGATATTGATGATGAAGGTGTTGGGGGTGTAGATTGCAGGTGCAGGGACGTAGATGAGAGAAGGGAGATAGATGACGCTGGACTACTTTTTATTATTTTTTTAACATAAGTTTCTGATTTTCCTAACAGCTTTCCATGAACTCTCTTCAAATGCCGTAACATGGATGAGGATCCCTGATGGTTAAGGTCCCTACCTCTACTCAGTGTGGCTTTAAAAACGCTATAATTGGCTAGACAACTAATATCAGGATTCGTGTAAAAATAATTCCACACATAAGAGGTGGATTTTTGGTCTTATGCCCAGGCATGACAATGGCCTTTTTCTTATCACTGGCAAGAAATGCTGCAATGTTTGTTTGAAAGTGTATGAAAATAATATTGTGACCTGTGAGGTGGTCAAAATTTACTGCAACTGACTTGAAATTAGTGTTATTGAGGTTAATAATAATGTAGGAACAGAAAAAGAGCAAAATTATGTGATTTTAGCATATTTTAGGAATTTTTCTAAAAAATACAGATCCAAAACCAAAACCAAAACACACGAGGGCGGTTTTGTGAAAACCAAAACCAAAACCAAAACACGAAGTTAATCTAGATCCAAAACCATGTTATTTCCCTCTTATGAAGTTACTTCTGTAATGAAACGTGTCAGGGGTTCTACAGTGCTACTTTAGAAGTTGCTACATTTTTCCCAGCTATTTCCTAGCTACTTATCCATAGGGCATGTGGACTATGTGCTCATTATTCTAAGTATTTCCCCCTACGTTAATGGTCACAGGAGTGGCTATACTGCAGTGTACTCTTGTTTTTTTATATTGACCGTGTTCCTTTTCACATTGAGAAACTCATGATTTAACCTACTGTGCGTGAGTTACCATTTAAGTGGCAGTCAAGTCGAGAGAGCCTGTTTGGAGTTACATTTATAATTTGGGCTAGCGGATAGCGGAATTTCCATATGATATATGCTATATACAATATATATAGCAAAAGAGTGCCATATTATGAGGATAACGGATCATACGAGGATGGAGGTAATATCTCTCTGGAGACATATGATTTGAGCTTGAACACATGCATGCATATCGATGTGTACATTATAACAAGAGGAACAGATAGATTTCTAGTTTATGATCTATGGCCACAGACCACAGCCATTTGTGGATTAAGATCGGATTCCTTTTCACAATTCAATGAGTGACAGAGTAAAATTTTCAACAGAATTTTTATAGTTTTTTAGATTGGCCAATCTAATTTCTTACATTGTACAGCTGTCATACTATAATTCAGCTCAATAGCCCCAAGAGCTAATTTATATATGAGTATGTTTTATATACTTTTCGATCATAGTGCACTGTGAGAATTTTATGAGGGTGGTTACACTTATTGTCACATTTATGAAATTACCTAAGACAATATTTAGCTGATTATTTATATGTGCTACTTTTGTTTTTATTATTTTTTATAATATGATGTATGTTACTATGTTATGGTTTATATTTAGCTATCATTAGCCAGCTAGGTTTTTAGCGCTGCAGTTTGTTTTTAGTATATTAGGTCCAAAACCAGTTCACAGGGGTCAGTGAGCATATCTAGTCACAATATATATATATATATATATATATATATATATATATATATATATATATATAAATGCTTAGTGGCGTCTGTGTGTGTGTGAAAAAAAAAAACCAAGTTGCAGCGCCACCTGCTGGGCAGAGTTATACACTGTCCTACTAAATTCTTAGTGTGTGTGGGAAAAAAAATTCAAAAAGGGCTGAAATTTGGTAAGGCTCAAACTCATTTTTGTGAGGTAATTTTACCTCATAAACACACATGTGTAGAGGCGTGCGTTAGTGTGTGTGTGTGTGTGTGTGTGTGTGTGTGTGTGGAAAAAAATATTTTCTCAGAAAGGGCTCATCCTATTGACCTGAAATTTGGTATACTGACATTATTTGACAAAAAAATTAGAATAGTCAAGTCAGTTAACTTCCATCATCCCCCCTTCCCCCCGTGGGAGAGGTAGTAAAGGCTAAATTTACGAGTTGAGGGGTCAAACTCATTTTCGTGAGGTAATTTTACCTCATGAACACACATTAAAAAGGGCGCTTGCATCGGGAAGTAACGATCTTCCCCTGAGGAGGCCTGGGCTAGGCCCAAATGCACGACAAGAACCTTTTTAAGACCTTAAGTATCTTGATTTGACTAGAATGCATGAGTATCATGCACGGGTTAACTTGTATATATATATATATATATATATATATATATATAAACATTGTGTGTTACCAAATGCGTGACCCACAGTCTGTATAATGTAATCCAGTGGTGGGTCCACCCATTGACACTTTAAAACCGCAGTTTTCAATATGACCATTAGAAGTGACGTGATTTGTTAGTGTACGAGTTTTGGAAAGTCGCTTTTTACATTTGCAGTGATTTTAAGGTGACAGAAATACTACTTGTCTGTTAGATAGTAAGTAGCTATTTTTACATTATCGCTATTGTAGTCATAGTGACTTTTTTGTCGGTGTGTAATGTGTGGGTTTATAAGTGCCGCTAAAATCACTACCACCGTTACATTGATGTTATTTTATAATCATACAAATATATACATAAACCAAATATACTGCTATGCTTGTTGTTGAAATATGATTATCATTGTGTTGCATAATATCTTTTAATTTGCCACAGTTAATTTAACTGGAAAAAGACAAAATCTATAACATTCTGTAAACTTTTAGTTGCCCCAATTAGCAATCTTCAGTGACCAGAAGACCAAGCCAGAATCCTTGTTAATGTACTGTGCTTTGTATTTTCTTTGGAAAAAAACTGCTTGCAAAAATTATATGATTCAGCATAATGTACACATCCTTTAATAAAAAAACAAAAAAACTGAATAGCAATAAAAACAAGTTTTATGTCCGTTCTCACCTGTGTTGCTTAAAATTATTTCTAGCATGCCAAACATGGCTAATCCATAATAAATATAACAATATTATAATTCTGAGATATTCTGTCATATTCTTGTCAATACTTTTATGTGTGTCTTTCTGTCTGCACTTATGTGTGTCAATACTCATATGTGTGTCCTGCTGTCTGCTCTTAAGTCTAATTTTGGCACCTGTGTGAAATTGGCAACCCATGCTAAAAGGGCATATATACCTAATCATAAATTGCTCCTAATTTTCTAATATTCGTACTAGTATAAGAAAATTGAAAATTAGAGGTAAAGTAAAATTTAAAAGTTATGCATATCAGTGTTTCAAATTATTATTATTATCGTAGATTTGTAAGCACCCCAGTGCTCTGCAGCGCCGTACAGTAGGGAAAACAGTACATACATAAAACAAGGACATACAAAGAAGTAAAAATAAACGCAGACATGAAAACAAAGGGTATGAAGGACAATGCTCATTAGAGAGCTTACACTTTAAGTGGAAGAGGTTACAGCTGAAACAAGAGTAGCCAATAATGTTCAGATTGGAGAGTGTTGTGAGGGTGCGTTAGTGTGAATAGTGTTATTGGGGATAAGGTCACCTCTAAAAATTAGATGGGTTTTCAAAGAGCATCTAAAGATTTGAAGGTTGTGGGAAAGTCTGATTGAGCATGTTAGGGAATTCTATAAGTGGGGAGCAGCATGGGAGTGCAAGGTGGTTACCAGAGACAAGACAAGGCACAAGTCAGAAGTAGATCTAAGAGGGTGGGAGGGAGAGTATCTTGATATGAGATTTGAGATGTATGCAGCGGTAATGTTGTTGAGGCCTTTGTAGGTAAAGGTGAGTAATTTGAATTGGATTCTGGAGGACACAGGGAGCAAGTGTAAGGAGTTGCAAAGTGGTGCAGCAGATGTGAAGCGATGAGAGAGGAAGATCAATCTTGCAACTGTACTTAAGATGTATTGAAGTGTGGCTATATGGGTGTCAGGAATGCCAAATAGCAGGAGGTTGCAATAGTCAAGATGGGAGATGATGAGAGAATGGATAAGTGTTTTGGTGGCATGATGAGTAAGAAAAGGGCATATTCTGGTAAAGTTTTTAAGGTGGAGTCGACAGGACTGGGAAAGAGTTTGGATGTGAGGAATAAAGCAGAGGGTAGAGTCAAGTGTGACACCAAGGCAGTGGGCTTGGGAGACTGAACTAAAACTGTGGTATTATGAGCAGTGAGGGATATTTGAGGGCAGGTGGTGACTCTGGCAGGAAGGAAGATAAAAAGCTCTATTTTGATCATGATGAGCTTTAGATAGCGTTGCGACATCCATGTGGATATAGCAGAAAGACAGTTGGTTACAAGAGATAGTACAGAAGTAGAGTGGTCAGGGGATGAGATATAGATTTGGGTGTCATCAGCAAAGAGGCGGTATTTGAGGCCAAATAAGCAAATTAGTGCCCCAAGAGAAGAGATATATAATGAAAAAAGTAAAGGCGCAATAACAGAGCCTTGTGGGATCCCAACAGATAGTGGGAGTGGAGGGGAGAATGTATCAGAGGTAGAAAAATTAAAGTAGTAGTTGATAGGTAGGAAGTGAACCAGGAAAGATTTGTGTCATGAAGGCCAATGGGGTGAAGGGCGTATAGGAGAAGAGGGTGGTCAACAGTGTCAAAAGTAGCAGAGAGGTCTTAGAGAGTGAGTAGGGAGAAATGACTTTGGAGTAAGTAGACCATTGATCACTTTGTGAGAGCAGTTTTAGTGGAATGTTGGGGGCGGAAACCTAATTGCAGAGAGTCAAGAATGGAATGAGAGGAGAGAAAATGAGATAGGCGTTTGTACACTAATCAATCAAGTAGTTTGGAGACAAAGGGTGTGGTGAAACGAGGTATTAATATCACCCTAACCCGCCTGTCCCTCTTTTCTTATAAAATGTGGATTATAGCAAGTACTTTTTATAGCCCTTGCTTTTGTTCCCCAGCTCAACAGAATACTGCTACAGTGTTTAATTACATTTGGATAAGGGGACATCGTAGCTCATTCTAAATATGTACATTGCTTATTGTATCTTGTTGATATTACATGGAAGCTTTTAGTCATTGTTCTTAAAGTGAAGCCAGGTGGGTTGTGGGTAAGGTTCAGAATGCAGGATACAGGTAAGGTGGAAGGTCAATTAGTATCCATTGTTCTCAACATGACTAGTTCAGACATTTTGTCTAGAGCCCAGCAGGGGACCTTCTGTGGTAGTATAGCTCATCTCCACTCCCTCTCCAACCCCCTGATACAGCACTCACCAATGATTAAGAAGGATAGACCCAGGTGTTTGCCTATAAAGCACTGTGGAAATTAGACCCTAGATATAAGGAGCCACTCCGGGGGGGTATATTCATTCTGGGACTGGAAGCTGCAGGGTGGCTGGTTTTAGAGTTACCATTCTCTGTCAGTGAAATACATCGGCAGATCAACGGGTCTTCAAGTCCAGACAGTCCGGTGACTGTAACTCCTTAAGCTAGTGGGGTAGGGGACAGATAATGTGGTAAACCTGCCTGCCATTTATTTACTGTGTGTACATAATATTCTAGTGTTGTTTTTATTACAATAAATGTATTGTTGTACTTTTCTAACTGCATTTGCCTGAATGACTAATAAGAACCTTAGAAGGTACTGGGTAGGCTTCCCTGGCTTAGGAAAGACATCTGTGGGTGGCCAGCCAGAGTGAAGTGTATAGAATTGGGCCAGAAAACCCGGTATCTTCTCAAAGGGGAAAAGAGAAATAGGGTGGTAGTTGGAGAGAGAGGCTGGTTTCTTTAGAATTGGTGAGTGCATGTTTAAAGGAGGATGGAAATGTGCCAGTGAAAAGGAAATACATCCCCATTCATTAATTTTCCCCAACATATATTTAGAAAACCCCCCTTCTATCTTGTTATAACCATCCTATAGCCCCTATACGGTCAATCAGACTATTGAATCCGACTATGGGACTAAAATAAGTAATCGGATTTGATTTTTGAGTCTAATCTGTAGGTCACAGGATTTTCAGCATAAAAGACGTTTCCAAGCAGGTCTTTGAAGCAAGTGATGTTTTTTTCAGTCACACTGATTGAATGTATCAGTGATCAGGTCAGATGGAACAAGAAGAACAATTTTCAATATAAGACAGTGTTTTTATACAGATTTGAACACACCCTCACAGGGTAAGCCAGCCCCCTGAGGTCTGAGCTATTTTTAGAATTATAATGCAATTTGTTTACCCAAACATGGATTTACATGCAATGCAAAGCTAACAATATTTACAATTATCTGTGATATCCTAAAAACTTGCTGTGATTTCCTGCATCTTGTTTTTAGATATATAATAGCAAAGTTAAAACAAACAAATTTCTGCCCCTGGTCTCAGAAATAAAGATATCTCCTTTATCAACATACACACAATATCAAAAATAAGTACATTTGCAATTATATAAACAGAAACATTTGTAAATCACTTTTTTGCGCTATGGTTTCCCATACACAACTAATAGGGTAAATCTAATGAATATAAAGAGCAGAAAAAAATACTCATATCGATTGATGGTGTGATGTTCAAGTCCTTTCAAGCGATCATAGAAAATTTTCTGATAGTAAACAAACCATGCGGAAGAAAGAGAATGTACAATAGTGTAATACTGTATGTTACAACAATATATAATCCTAAGTATTAATAATGTATAATACATTTTTTAAGTCTCCAATCCCAATGATTGTGACTATAAGACTGATACAATCAATCAATATTTCACCATGTATAGAAAAAATATTCCAAGTAGATATATGGTGTGGGATACCCCACAATTCAATCTACTTACACTGTAGATTCTTTAAAATTGGCACTTCAAAGTATAAACCTCCGCTCATCCCTTCTTCTCCAAAACCTCTCGATAAATGTAAGAAAAAGAGAGGTATACTTTTTAGATGGTAGCTAAAAACATTTATTGAATAAAAACATAGATGTTCCTACCGCGGGGTAAATAGTGATCAGCGTATCACATGTGAGCCTTCCCAGCGGGTAGATTGTACACGGAGATACGTTAACCAGAAGTCAGTAATGTCCAGATAATTACACAGTTATAAATAAGCAAGCCTGCAGGCTGAACAATCGCTGAAGTCTCCGTCTGGCCGGCAAACACAGAAGGAACACAGTCACCTTCAGTGTTCCTTCTGTGTTATTTATAAGTGATTCAGTCACACTGCTCTTCCCGAAACAGACTCTGACCCCTACAAACTATTTTGCATGCAGTGACTAGATTAATTTTCCTTGCAAATTGTTTTTACTCTGCTGAACCACTCTGTATCTACATTGGTTGCCTATTTTTTACTGAATCCAATATAAAATACTTCTACTAATCTACAAGGCCATCAACAAAAACTGCACCAACATACATCTTCACAGTTATCTCAAAATATTTCCCAAATTGACAACTCTGTTCTGCGCAAGATCTGTGTCTTTCATACACTCTCATTACATGCTCCCAGTCCCGTTTACAGGACTTTTTTCAAGCTGCACCCACTCTATGGAATTCCTCCCTCACACAATAAGACTTTCCTCTGGACTACAAACCTTCAAGCGTTCTCTGACAACCCACCTTTTCAGGCAAGCTTATAATATTCCTCAACCACCCTCTTAACCTAGTACCACTCTTTAAACAATTCACTCAAGACAACAACCCTCTGACACCCTGACCAACATTGCTGTGTGACTGGACCATATAGCATATAAATCATTTTTTACCTTTGCACTTTGGCTGGACTGAAATGCAGTATGTAGAGTTAACCTCACAAGGTTTTACTTTGAAAAAGTGCATGATCTACTAAGCATTCCCGTGAATTTGCATTGTTTGAATTTGAAGATCCCAGAGTTGCAGAAGGGGACTTAAAAATAAATAAGTGAAGATAATAAATGTGAGTATCATATTATAGAGAGATTTTTCAATGTTAAGAACAGGTACAAACTGAAAACTTTAAACTAAACTCAGATGGACAATGTAAAAAAAAAGGCATGGACTGAGAAACATTTTGTTTGCCCCATAGAGTTCCAAGCTATTAAAAGATTATTAAAATGTCTCTGAGACTGTGGAAAGTAGGATAAAATGGTATTATATAATAAGAGTTGTAGAAGGAAATTGTCCACCGCACCAGGAAATCATAAACCCTATAAATTGTATGGCTGATTTATTGAAATCCAGCAATTTGTAACCATGGGTGGTGCTCCCTTGCCATGTAAAATAGCAGGAATTGTACAAGGAAGAAAAAAAAACATGGAAACTAGGGACAATCTATGATTGATTCAATACTTGTTAAAACAAAATTATTTATTAGATAAGTCTAAAAGAATGTTCCCAAAATGGCCTATGTGCCACCAGTAGCAAAATATTTAAAAACAATAGTGTCAGTGATACAAAGTGCAGAATGAGTGATTCAAATTGGCAGTTCTTGCTGCCCTACCTCGCTATGTTGAATAGATTCTTATGGTGATTTGGTGCACACAATAAAAGTTTAGTAGATCCTTATGTTAATATTATTTTTTTTTTCATTAAAGATTGTATAATCCCCTTTGGTGTCTTCATTTATTGGATACATATGTAACTGTCTGTAGCTTGAGTATGTTTAGAGGTTGTTGAATTATCTGTCATAAAATGCCACTAGTCAACAGATTAAGGAGAAAGAGCTGCTAAGCATACACTGCACAAAATTCAGATAACTATTAATAAAGCGCTCTGTATAAATGCTGCCCATAAGGTAACTGATATCATGAAAAAAGGGCTTCTCCCATTCCTAGTGGATCATACTGACATGAAATTACCACTACCTCTCCTATAATGTCTAACGCTATGATATAGTAGCTGTGAATAGTAAGATAATCAATGCGGTTCATGTCGTGGATATCAAATATTCCAGGGGTAGTGCCGCTATATTAAGAAATATTAAAATATATTAAGAGGACATATTTTTTTCCAAAAAAAACAACTTGCAGCAGATGTATAGAAGTGAGAGAGGAAGATCAAGCCCGCTACCTTGTTGTCATATTTGACTCTGCGCTTTGCTTTATTTCTCACAACCAGACTCTCTCCCAGTCCTGTTGATTCCACCTTAAAAACATTGCCAGAATACACCCTTTTGTTACTTAACATGCAACCAAAACTCTTATACATTCTCTGATCATCTCCTGTCTTGACTAATGCAACCTCCTGCTATCTGGCATTCCCGACATCCATATATCCACACTTCAATCCATCCTAAATGCTGCTGAACAACTGATCTTCCACTCTCACCACTCCACATCTGCTTCATCACTTTGCAAATCCTCACACTGGCTCCCTGTGTCCTCCAGAATCTAATCCAAATTTCTCACCCTTAACTGCAAAGCTCTCAACAGCACCACCCCTTCATAGATCTCAAAAATCATATCAATATACTCTCCCTCCCACCCTCTTAGATCTACCTTTGATCTGCGCCTTGTCTCGTCTTTGGTAACCACCTCTCACTCACATCTACAAGACTTCTCCCCACTTATGGAATTCCCTACCACACCCAATCAAGCTTTCCTACAGCCTTCAAATCTTTGGACATTCTCTAAAAGCACATATTTTGTTAAAGCTTTTGTTATCACTGATGATACTATTCACATTAATACACCCTCACAGCTGTCCCAACCTCCACTCTAAGCCTCACTCGTTCCTCTTGTTTCAGCTGTGCCTTCTTACACTTAGAATGTAAGCCCTTCAATGAGCAGGGTCCTCCATACCCTTGTTTACATGTTTGCATTTATTTTGTCTGCCTTGCAAGTTCTTGTTTTATCTATGTCCTTGTTTTATGTATGTCCTTATTTTATGTATGTCCTATTTTTCCTTCTGTACGGCGCTGCAGAACACTGTGCGGCCTTACAAATCTACAATAATATTATTAATAATAATAAAAAAAGAAAACTTAATTAGATCTAGAGATTATTAAAGTCAATTCTCAAGTCCATTGCCATGCTATATCAGTGAAATGTGTAACATTTTATCTAATTATAATTATTATTTGTTTTCATTTAATTTATTTATTAGATAAATTATGAATTAATATCCTATATCTTAGGATATATTTTCCCTGTTGAGTTATCGAGTTACTACATGCTTTTCATTGAAACAAACATTCAGATTTCAAGACTCTTATATTTTCACAACCTACTTGTTGTTTAGAGGTAGCAGTACTCTCAAAGCTACACATTTGCCATATCTTGAGCCATTCTAATTTAATTATACCTAGTTTCTAAATTAAAAGGAATATTATTTATTAAATGGATTAATAGATAACTATAAAATATACAACCAAACGGCATTGTGCCTTCTTGCAACAAGCAGGAACATTGGTACACAAAATGTGTATCTTCACCCTCACACACCACTGCTTAACACAGGTAGCATCAATTGAATTAAATATTTTCTTAAAGACGAATTTATAGATTTCTTTTCATTAGAATAAGTATATGTGAGTATTTCCTCTATTTATTCAGTGCCTAAAACTATTGCTCAATGAAAATTATCTGCAGTAAAGGAAAATTTCTCTTTACACTTGTAATTAGGAATATCCACTGATTCACATGCATAAAACAATACTTTTTCAAGGACATGCATTTAATGGGACTTGCTTCTAAAGTTGTACTGTGTAAGCTGTCATCATGTGTATTTTCCCTGGTAATTGGAAGGGCACAGTGCAGTATTTTAATTGGTAGTTTCAATTTGTATTTTAGCTGTGCCAAAAGTTTATAACACATACATAACATTATTGTGCTTACACTAATTTACTTATTTTTTTTTATACCTGAAGACTTAATTGAGGTGGTATTAGCTAACAAACTACATATTGCCATAATGTATTCACTTAAAGCACTGAATCACTGTTGTGCTAAGTGAAGTGAATTATCCATGAATTATTGTACACTAATGTACAGAGACTGCAAAATCAAACATGATGTTAGTAAGGAACCATTATTTATTTATAATATTGTATATGGTAGATTTCTATCAGCTATGTAGTGATTTTTTTCTAGGTGTATTACTTTCTAAACAAATGTTTTTTTCGTGCATTTTAACAATTTCTAATTAGGTTAGTGTTTTGACAGATACCATTTCTTCTAATTGCTTATGTATTCAAAATCTTTGTAATTTTTTTGTTACGGATTAATGTGCACTGCAAGTTTTAAAAAGTGTAATTTTCTAACTGTGTCTATGCAAATTATACTAATTTAACATCCAAAAGCTGTCCACTTTGAAGCATGTAAATTGCTTAAGCAAAGCAATTATTCCATCTTATTGTCATCACATCATTAATTTTGTACATATTAAACACACTTAGCATCATACTTGCAAATTTAACATTGCATCAGCTCTATTCTTGACATATAATGTAGTAGAAAGGTTACTATATAATGATCAATTAAAATGACATTGCTGAGATAAGACTATTGTTTCAAAAAGTGCAATTTATTGGAAAAGTTTCATAGCAATAAATATTGAAGGTTAAGTAATTTGCATATATATTATTTGGAGAAAAAATGGTTGCATTCTATTACTACTGATACAGCTTATAGATGTAAATGGAATACTAAATGCATTGCTACATTGTACATGGAATGTAGAGTTGGAAATTGTTTGTGCAATACAAGTAACATAGATGGAGCATGGCTCTTTCAGACAAAGGCATGGTTAGGAATGCTAATCATGCAGCCTTTATCTAGATGAACAGCATATTAATATTATGCGTGTTGGCAGGACTGATATTTTGTGTTCTAGTGCATGTACATCAATTTAGCACCAAAGTATGCTGCTTGTCTAAAATAGAAGCACTCTTTGTGCTAAAGTGACCCAGTTACTGACAGATGCAAAAGGTTATTGGAAAAGCTTGGAACTGCATGTAAATTTGTCTGTGTTTGGAAAAGAACTGATCTATGTGTACCTACATATTTATATGTGACAAATAAACATAGGGGATCCCAGGGTAGACAGACCACCACAGAACCACACCACATGTGTTCTCCAGTTAAATGGATGTAAGCCAAAAGTGAAAGGGCAAATAAACAGACACAAAGTTCTAGGGTTAGATTGGAGTCGAAGACTAGAAATACAAATAGGGGTGTCACAGGAAACAGATATATAATGACACAGTAGATTCCCTTAGGACTGTTTAAGTTGGGGTGTTGATGGTTGTGTTTGATTAGTTTATGAGGGAAAAGTGATCAGTAAGGGTCAGAAGAGAGGTGATTAGGGACAGAGGTATAAGAAACAGAATGGCAGCAACACAGTGTGAGGAATCAAATTCGGCTAGGAATTGATGAAGAAAATGTTAGGGTGCAGAAAATAGGTCATTCAGAGGAGTAAGGGCAATGATTTTCAGTAGAATTATGGGGGTCATGCAATGGCAGAGTTTGCTGTTGATGACACAGTTAAGGTGTAGTTCTGCTATGTTTTCTTAGTGTACAGATATTTTATGTCTACTTATTAATCTTATGTTTTCTCTGATGTGGGTTTGAAATTAATTTATTTTGACCTACGAATGAGGTCATCAGAAAACTGCTTTAAGCAAATGATGTCACTTTCCCTACTAGAAAATGAAGAAAAAGCTTAATCAATTTCTGTCAGACTACTGTGAAAAGAGTGCACATTTAAGTAGCACAATTTATTCATTTTAATATTTATTAAGAAATAAGTAATTTTGAATTAAATCTAATTGTATATTTATACCAATGCTATCCTTCGCAAGTGAGAAAGTTAAAAATGTGAAGTTACATATTTATATATTAGAGTATAAACAATAGACACAATCTGTATCAAATCATTGAGTGCACTGTTGGAGCTCTTTTTTATAATAGATTTAATTTGTAATCCAGTCATCTTTAAATAAATATTAAAATCATTATTTAACTATAATTAAAGTCTTGCATTTGTTTCATGATTCAACTGAAATTTAACAGAATATCCTAATAGATTTCTATTCCTGTAATGGCATTCTTGTGATTAGTTGCCTAACAATTGCCAAAGAATATCCAATGTCTCAGTCCTGGTAGCAATTATCAAAGTCTTCTCATTATATTTACACTTTATATATAGAATATTGGCATACATTGGGCAATAGAAAATACATTATTTGTTCCTATATTCAATTTCTGATATTTATGTTGATATCTATGCATTACTTGGTGAATAGTAGTTGCAAAGGAGAGTGTGCTTTTTTGTATGGTTTTTACGAAACTTGCTTACTTTATCTTTCAGCCAAGTCATTATGAAGCTCAGCTGTCTTCTTTCAAACGGCACTCCACTCTTTTTTAAAATGGCAACCTCTCTCTACAAGACAGATCCTAAATCTACTTTCTTCTTCTCCCTTTTCTCTGTTCTCCTGTTTCTAGTGCATGTCATGTTCCTGTCAAACTCTTCACTATATCACTTTCTTCCCCACTTTCACTAACTGTCACTTTCCTGTAACTATTTTATGTACTCTTTCTCCCTTTTCTCTCAGCTTGCTTCAACTGTCACATGACAATGTTTTTAACCTGCTCTAAGCCCCTCCCTTATGATGATACTGTTGGCTTCATAAAGAGCAGAGTCTTAATATTTGCTGTTCTAATGCCTAAAAGCTGTGGTTTTCCAGAATATAATATTATCTGTACAAATATGATAATTGTGCACAAACTTAACTGCCAAATTCCCTATGTTTTTTAGCTGTGAAAAGAGCCATAACTTTAGATAAAGTTGATTAGCAAATACCCTGCCTTTTTATTAAATAAAAAATGTAGAAACACAAAACAGCTATATTTAAAATCAAATTTTCACATTGTCGAAGTCAGCATATTGGATAAAGTCATTTCAATTAAAATCGAGCAAACTTGGTTGTCTTTGTCTGAAAAGATGCGTATGGTACGCTATGGCGTGAAAGGGCGTACGCAGCTGCAACACGTGGCAACAAAAGTATTTAGTCTTTTACATACATTCGCACAAACACTCACACTTGTAAAATAGTACACATTAAAGGTAGTTGCAACACATAGTCATTTATGTCGAAATTTAGTAGTATTTATATGTAATATTATAAGTTATATGCATATCAGCAAAACATATGGTACACATTGAAGGAATTTAGTCATGTGTGGTATCATACTTATCCCCTTCGCATTTGCGACTGTCCAGTTCACTCTGCGAAGGAATCACAGAGTGCATACGCAAGTTATTAATGTTAAGGAATTATGGACTATTATGACTAAGTAATCTTGGCGGGAAGATCAGAGCTCATCCCCTGGAGAGATGACCCCCTCCTTTGGATTCCTGAGCTTAAACTAGCCAATGATTGACAACCCCTTGGACCTTCCTGAAACCTGGACCAATAGAAGCAAGCTATACCATCTGCATTGTTTTACTGTATTTCTGTGTGCATATAAGCAGCAGCTACTCATCTAGTGTTCAGACATCTTGTCCCCAGACTTCAGGATTGAATAACTGTACACTGGATCCAGAGCGCCTGCGATAAGTAACGGCTGTACTTATTATTACTTTGCTTGAATATATTCTGCTACCTTAAGAGAATAAATCTTTGTGCGTTGGAAACACAAATCGAGATTCGACAATCGTTATTGGTTAGCGACAATACGCACTTAACAACATTTACACCACACGAAACATAAACAACATATTCTTCGAGTGTAAATTTGACTAACATTTCCTTTCACCACCATGTGTCATGGTACAAGCAGATAAGATAAGATAAGAAAGGGAGCATTTACTTAGATTTTTGCAGCCAGCATGGGTGCAACAGGGTGGATGGTTGGTAACCCAGAAGAGGTGTTAGAAAGGATTCTATAGGTCCAGTGGTATTGTACAGAGGCAAAGCTTCCACCAGTTGTGTTGAAATAAAATAAAGGAACACAGCGCTAAAACTGCACCAACTTGTGGGTGTATTTTCTTTGCTTGCTTGTGAGATCTACACAGAGAGTTTCAGGTTAATTTATCGCGTCTGTAGACACAGTGACTGATACGAATGATATAAGGAGCATTTTTCTTAAAGGAGCTTTATTGCTGATTTTGATGATAGGATAATTTCTGGGAGGATCCATATCTTCAATAAGACTCCTTCTTATTGACTTTTATGTGTACATTTTTGCTATAATATATTGAAGATCCAATGTCTTCTTAAGTATTGATTGGCGCCTGTCAGTTTATCCCTTATTTTTGTGATGTTATTTACTTTTAGGGTACGGGTGTGTCCTTATTGATTTAGCTACAAGCTGCCTTTCTGAGCACCTGTTTGACTGGACTGACACTTTATTTGTTTGCATTCACTAATATACCTGTGATTTTCAGGGTATTACATATTGCATGTTTTTTTGAACAGCTCCCAGATAGGATCTTCATTAAATATGAAAATCAGATTCAAGTTACATTTAATCGCTGAGCTTTAGTAGAGATGGCATACAGGGGTGGTTTTTCGATGGTGTGTGGTGGGGAAAAAGCATGAACCCTTAGTATTACTATTATTATTAATATTATTATTATTATTATTATTATTATTATTATAGACACTCAACCTTAGTATAACATATTAGTAGTATCTGTGGAGGTTAATTATTGAGGCTTTTTGAAGAGGCAACTCTTTCACTTCCATGCAGCACATATATAATTTTGGATTGTCATTAATCATAGCATCAAGACAAAGGATTATTTTGTGATCAAATTTTGCAGAAGAGGCTTTAAACAATCATCAACCCTAACCTTACATCTCCATAGCAACTTTTGTCACCCTTGAGTTGATTTTTACTAGTGTGATGAAATAAAGGCCAGAAAAGTGCTTAAGATCTTTTTTGGCTGCCAAAACATATTAACACTTAGAAAATAGGGTGTCACATAATCACAGTGACAAGAGCCTAGCCTGGTCAGAGCTACCAGGCTCAGTACTAATAAGTGCAGGGGCATTACTAGTCATACTGATGTCCAAGGAAACTGTTTCACAAGCAAAGACTCCCCATTATAACCACTGCCCAATATACAACTGCCCCTTAGTCTAGCCATCCTGGGATAGAAACAGTTATTATGGGAAGATAATGGGAAGATATGCAAGATTATTGTCCACATATCACAATGGCAAGACAATAGACTGTTTGCTTTTAGTATAGTGGTCCAAACCCCTCCTTATTCTAATCATTACAAACAGGTCTTATGCTCAACACAAAAGTAATATTATATTGCATACTTCACACAAAGGTACTATTGCACTTTAATAAGTATAAACTATCCAGTGTGAATCACGATGACCAATACTTCCAATGATATAATGTGAAATAGCAGTGGGTCACGCTCTACTCCAGAGTATGCAAGAGCTTCAATAATACAGGGTTTCCCTCCCTGATAAACTCATAGATCAAAATGTTATTTTGCATTCAATTGACTTCTGAATTTGGAAGTAGTATTTAGTTTAGTGTGTTATTTCATATAATGTACTACCCAAAGAAATTTGGGGTGTTAATGGGAATCAATGATGGTTGGGGACTTTAGGAAGTATAAAAAATCTACACACAAGATGTAGCTTCCCTTAAAATGTTATGTATTATTAATTAACTTTCTAATTGTAAAACACACATACATTATATATAATATATATATATATATATATATATATATATATATATATACTCTTTTATTTTCTATCTATATCTGTCTATCTTTATCTATCTATAATAAAAGAGTGGACAGTGTGTATTTTATAAACTCAACAGATTTAATTTAATATCATTCATTGCATTCATTCAAAAGTCATTGTGTGTGCAAGGGTGTGTATGTGAGAGCTTTACCTATTGCCTAAAGGTGTGTTAATGTACTGTGTGTGGGGTGGGGAGGGAGGATAGATCCTTAACTAGACTCTTTTAAGCATTCAAAACCCATTTCACTCTCTCATTTATTTCACAACATGTTACATGGAAATTTCTACTTCTATGCACATATAGACTTGTATTTATCTCACAAGTCTATATGTGCATAAATGGATGGTAGAAGTTTCCCATTACAAACTACCTTTTCAATCAACAGTCAAATAACACTTTACAATGAACAAGCTGACCACTTCCTGAACAATTCCATCATTTGCAATGTGTCCACACCACAAACAGCACAACATTCACAGAGTACTGATCTCAACTACACTCTCCAACAAACAGCATAGCAGACTTCAACCTGCAACCAAACATCTCCATTAAACAGTAAGTGCAATCTCCATTAGCCTTTCAACAGTCCACAATACTTAAAATGGACAGCCTCATACCATCTTTTATTACAAGCACATGTTAGCTGCTTTTAAGAAGGCAATGGGTGCACCAGACGCCTCTATAATGTGTTCTAGTGCCGGTCCACCCACTGCCGCCTTAAAGCAACAATCGCACTGTAACCACTGTAAATGACGAGCTTAGCAGTCGCCAGATTTTCTCTACTCGAGATTTCCAGGTGACAGGAATAACTGGTCCCGGAGAAATAATGATATGTAGATATTTATTCACTGTTACACTACACTGATGATCATTGTGATTTTTATGTCGGTGTCATTCTTGTTTTTATTGCTATCATCGGCAATAAGTACCCCACCTGTTGCACCAATAACATTACCTGTCACATATTGTTTCTATAGTTTGAACTATCAAGACCGTGCAGTCTTGATTTCATCTAAGACCAAAATTACCATATACTTTCCATTACCCAGTAGCATCTGCACTTTGACCAGTGGAGTAGCACTGCCATATGATGTCTAAGATTGGCTTACTGCATATTGCACTTACTGGATGTCACGGGCACTGTCACGGGCACTAGGAGTCTTTACCCAGGGATCACCAGATGGTAGGCTTACCAGAGCAATGTAGATGGTAATAGGGTACTCTGGTAGCTGGGTGATCACGGAACATGAAATGATGGCCGATGAGATGCTCAGGAAAGTCTATGACTAGCAACACTGGTAATAATGAGGTAATGATACACAAGGAACTGTATGGACAAGGACACGTGAAGGTAGTCAGTGGTCTGCGATAGCAAGTTGTACCACTGCTATAGTGAGGAGGAATGTCCAACAGAAGCAAGGAGGTGATGAGTGTCAGCGGTCTGCGGGTAGCAAGTTGTACCGCTGTCTGAGTGAAGGAATGGAATCCAGGTGGAAGTATCCAGGCAGTCAGTGGTCTGCGGTAGCAAGTTGTACCACTGCTATGTGAGAGGATAATGGAACAGGTGATACCGGAAACAGGGATCAGTGGTCTGACATCAGCAAGTTGTACCACTGAATATATATGTGAGGAGGTGCACGGGGGAAGACTGCAACACAGGATATACACAGGCACCTTATACACGATCCACAGTAATATGCACAATATAGATATATATATATAAATGACTGATCAGGTCTGCAATCTAGAAAGTCTCTTGAAGTAGTCCAGCACAATGATAACACAGTCAATGATGGCAATAGACTCAGCGGATAGCAGACTCCAGAGAGAACCAAACACAGTCCAGCAAGATATGCAATACACAGCACAGTCAATGAGAAGTATGCATACCGTGGTTCAGCAGTAGCAGTCAGATGGGATTGCAGCGGTACCTGAGCGGCTGGAGGCCGACTGGATAGTAAGTCCCTGGATAGGTGAAGCAGCGGTCTAGCAGGTGCAGCGCACAGGTGAGTAGACCAACAGGGACACGAATCCAGAGGAGTCAGCAACACGTGGAACTGGACTCATAGGGGACCCAGGAGAATGGAGATGATCCAGCAGAGGGTAGTAGATGAGATACAAATCCAATGCTGACAGGAGGGTAGAGACCAGTGGAACACGTGAAGGCGTGGAGAGCGGATCAGCAGGAGATGGACGATAACGTTGACCACCGCGGCAGGACTCAGCGGCACACGGAGGTAACCAGTAGCAACCACAGGAACCAACAGCGATGGGAAACAGGAGTGCAGCGCAGGGCAGGAGCTGTGATCACGAAGCAGCGGATAGAAATCAGCAAACAGACTTGATGAGAAGCAGGTGAGTGAGGTAGAAGCTGGAGTGCACGGAGGCAGCGGATAGCGATGAGCAAACAGTCATGATGATACAGTTGATGGTAGAAGTGGAATGGAAGCACAGTAGTAGAAGTGGTTTGGAAACCACAGGAATCAGCAGCGCTGAATACACGAGTAATACAGGAACACCTTCAGAGACTCATGAGGAATGAGACTCCAAGATCAGGCAACGTGGTGGTGACCACAGGTGCTTAATATAGGGAGGTTGCCTGATCTGCCAATTAAGTTAAAGGGGTATACACTGAAGTATAGAAAAGGGCTGCGCATGCGCAGACCCTCAGGATGGTGGACGGCCACGGTTCCTAAATGTCCGGGAAGAGGCACTCACGGTCCGGTGAGTGACAGTACCCCCCCTTTTAAAGGTGGGCACAGAACGCCTGGAACCGGGCTTGTCCGGATTTTTGGAGTAAAACTTCTTCAAAAGGGCAGGAGCATTAAGATCTTCAGCTTTGATCCAAGAGCGCTCCTCAGGACCAAAGCCCTTCCAATGAACGAGGAAGTGGAGGACTCCTCGCGAAATTTTTGCATCTAGTACCTCGGTAATCTCGAAATCCTCCTCCTGATGAACTTGAACTGGCTGCGGAGCTGAGGGAGGAGTTGAGAAACGGTTGATAATAAGAGGTTTGAGCAAAGATACATGGAAGGCATTAGAAATCCGAAGACTCTTGGGAAGAAGGAGTTTCACACATACTGGATTGATAACTTGAATGATCCTATATGGACCAATAAAACGAGGGGCGAATTTCATGGATGGAACCTTCAAACGAATATTTTTTGTGGATAACCAGACACGATCTCCAATTTTTAGTGGTGGAATAGCCCGCCTCTTCTTATCAGCGAAAGATTTGTATTTGACAGATGTCTTCTTTAAACAGGTTCTGACCTGAGACCAGATATTTTTAAAGGTCTGACAAACAGTTTCCACCGCAGGGACTTGGGTGGGCGGGAGGGCAGGAAATTCCGGAAAAGACGGATGGTGACCGTAGACCACAAAGAATGGAGTTTTGGATGATGACTCATGGTACATGTTGTTATGGGCGAACTCAGCCCAAGGGAGTAACTCTAACCAGTTGTCTTGATTGGCTGATGAAAATATCCTTATAAAAGTCTCAAGATCTTGATTGACACGTTCGGTTTGTCCATTGGATTGTGGATGGTAAGAAGATGAGAGTGCTAATCGTATGCCCAAGGTTTTACAAAGGGCTCGCCAGAATCTGGACACGAATTGTACTCCTCTATCAGACACAATCTCAGATGGACATCCATGGATACGGAAGATCTCTTTAATGAAATGTTCAGCCAGGATAGACGAGGAAGGCAAACCAGACAGAGGGATGAAATGAGCCATCTTCGAAAATCTGTCCACTACCACCCAAATAGTGTTATGGTTCTTACTAGGTGGTAAGTCAGTAACGAAATCCATACTAATATGGGTCCATGGTTTGGACGGAATGGGTAGTGGTCGCAGCAACCATGCTGGGGTTCTGCGGAAGGATTTGAATTGCGAACATAATTCACAGGAAGCAATGAACTCTTTGACGTCTCTCCTCATTGAAGGCCACCAGTAACTTCGAGAGAGGATCTCAAAAGTCTTGTGTTCACCGGCGTGTCCAGAAAAACGAGAGGCATGGAACCACGAAAGGATTTTCCTCCTTAGAGTAGGAGGCACGAGGGTCTTCCCAAATGGTAGCGTTTTGGTGGATGAAGCAGCCAGTGAGATACATTTGGGATCTAGAATGGTATGGTTGGAAACCTCTTCTATATCAGAGGACGTAACAAAGGCTCTAGATAAGGCATCAGCTTTTTTGTTCTTGGCAGCTGGTTTGAAGGTAATTATTAATTCAAAACGGGAAAAGAAAAGAGACCATCTTGCTTGACGAGGGTTCAAGCATTGGGCAGACTGGAGATATGACAAGTTCTTATGATCCGTGAAGATCGTCACCGGATGGCGAGCTCCCTCCAACAAGTACCTCCATTCCTCTAATGCGGCTTTGATAGCCAGTAATTCCTTGTCTCCGATGGTATAATTCTTCTCTGCGGGTAGGAGACCCCGAGAATAGAAGGCACAAGGGTGGAATTTTTGCTGTTCCGAGCGTTGGGAGAGAATAGCTCCTAAGCCCACATTAGAGGCATCTACTTCTAGGAAAAAAGGGAGTGTCACATCAGGCTGACGAAGGATTGGAGCCGAAGAGAAGGACTCTTTTAATGTTTGAAAGGCTTGAATAGCCTCAGTAGACCATTGCTTAGGATTAGCCCCTTTTCGAGTCAGGGCCACAATAGGAGATGCAATGGAAGAAAAGTCTTGAATGAAGCGTCTATAGTAATTGGCAAAACCTAAAAAACGCTGGATGGCACGAAGAGTAGTTGGCTGGGGCCAATGTAGTACAGCATTTACTTTGTCAGGATCCATCTTCAGACCAACTCCGGAAACAATATACCCCAAGAATGGAATCTGGGGTAATTCAAATGAACATTTTTCTAATTTACAGAACAATGAATTTTTCCGTAGCCTGGAGAGGACTTCTGCCACATGTTGGTGGTGGGAAGGCAGGTCCTGTGAAAAAATCAATATGTCGTCCAGGTAGACGACGACACATACATATAATAAGTCCCGAAAAATCTCATTGATGAAGCCTTGAAAAACAGCGGGGGCATTACATAGCCCGAAAGGCATTACCAGATATTCGTAATGCCCGTCTCTGGTGTTAAACGCTGTCTTCCATTCGTCACCGGAACGGATTCTGATTAAATTGTAGGCACCACGAAGATCCAACTTAGTAAAAATACGGGCTCCCTTGATGCGGTCAAATAGCTCAGTGATCAACGGAATGGGATACCGATTCTTGATAGTAATGGCATTGAGTCCACGAAAATCTATACAAGGG
The DNA here is from genome assembly GCF_038048845.1 of Mixophyes fleayi. Lineage (NCBI taxonomy): Eukaryota > Metazoa > Chordata > Amphibia > Anura > Limnodynastidae > Mixophyes > Mixophyes fleayi. The sequence goes on from NC_134406.1 coordinate 159,285,246, forward strand.
CGTAATGATCCATCCTTCTTTTTGACAAAGAAGAACCCAGCTCCCGCGGGCGAGGTGGAAGGTCGAATGAACCCACGCTGGAGGTTCTCCCGTATATATTCAGATGTAGCTTGAGTTTCAGGTAACGAGAGTGGATAGACCCGGCCCCTGGGAGGAGTCTTGCCAGGAAGAAGATCAATCGGACAATCCCAAGAACGATGAGGAGGAAGACGTTCAGACTGAGCTTTATCAAAAACATCGGTAAATGAAGCATATTGAGGAGGGAGTCCCGGTGAAATAGCTGAGATGGAAGCTTGCTGTACCTTGAGAGGAATGACTTGGGAAAGGCAATGATGGTAACATTCAGGCCCCCAAGACGTGACTTGAGGGGTGCGCCAGTCAATCTGGGGAGAGTGACACTGAAGCCATGGAAGGCCTAGGACAATCGGACTTGTCGTAACAGGAAGAATTAAAAACGATATCTCTTCATGATGCAGAGCACCAATCTGAAGGGTTACTGGAGACGTACTCTGGGTGATGAGACCGTTGATGAGACGTGATCCATCGATAGCCGTCACAGTAATGGGAGTTTTTAAGGTAGTCATTGGTAGAGACCATTGATTAACTAATGATTTGGAAATAAAATTTCCTGCTGCTCCGGAATCAATCAATGCCTGTGACTCAAAGGTTTTGGTAGCAAAGGAAATAGTCACATCAAAAGCGCAGACTTTAGATTTCATAGACGATGGAGAGGACTCCAGGGACCCTAACTTCACCTCTCCAGAACTAGTTAGGGCCTGGCATTTCCCGATCTCTTAGGGCAGGAGCTGAGGACATGAGTGGAATCAGCACAATAGATACAGAGTCTATTCTTGACTCTTCGTTTCCTCTCTTCAGAAGATAACTTGGAACGTCCTATCTCCATGGGAATCACAGCAGGTGACACTGGACGAAATAGAGGGTTAGAGCGAAAAGGTGCTTTAGCAGAAGTCGTTTTCTCAGCCTCTCTTTCACGAAATCTCATATCAACACGATGGCATAGAGAGATCAAATCTTCAAGTGACGAAGGAAGCTCTTGGGTAGTCAGTGCATCTTTAATTTTATCGGAAAGCCCCTGCCAGAAGACGGCAACTAGGGCTTCAGTGTTCCACTGAAGTTCAGAGGCTAAGATCCTAAATTGAATGACGTACTGGCCTACAGTATGAGATCCTTGTCGCAGACGGAGGATGCTGGAAGCAGCGGAGGTCACACGACCTGGTTCATCGAACACACTTCGGAATGTAGAAATGAATTTGGCACTATCTTGTAATATTGGATCGTTCCTCTCCCACAGAGGGGAGGCCCAAGCCAGGGCTTGTCCTGAAAACAAAGAGATAAGATAGGCCACTCTGGAACGATGGGTAGAAAAATTTTGAGGTTGGAGCTCAAAATGGACTGAACATTGGTTAAGGAAACCCCTACAAGTTTTGGGGTCTCCATCGTACTTTGACGGAGTAGGCAGGTGAAGCGTGGAAGCTATAGACACCTGGGATGGCAATGGGGAAACAGAGGAAAGCACAGGAGCTTCAGTAGTAGCTGTCACAGTCTGTCCAGATGTTCCTTGGGAGGTTAATGACTGATAACACTGAAGTAACAGCTGTTGGCGGGCATCCTGTTGCTCCACACGGCTAACCAGATGTTGCAGCATCTCTTTGGCGGTAGGTTCCACATCTGGGTCTGTCATGGCCTGATCTTACTGTCACGGGCACTAGGAGTCTTTACCCAGGGATCACCAGATGGTAGGCTTACCAGAGCAATGTAGATGGTAATAGGGTACTCTGGTAGCTGGGTGATCACGGAACATGAAATGATGGCCGATGAGATGCTCAGGAAAGTCTATGACTAGCAACACTGGTAATAATGAGGTAATGATACACAAGGAACTGTATGGACAAGGACACGTGAAGGTAGTCAGTGGTCTGCGATAGCAAGTTGTACCACTGCTATAGTGAGGAGGAATGTCCAACAGAAGCAAGGAGGTGATGAGTGTCAGCGGTCTGCGGGTAGCAAGTTGTACCGCTGTCTGAGTGAAGGAATGGAATCCAGGTGGAAGTATCCAGGCAGTCAGTGGTCTGCGGTAGCAAGTTGTACCACTGCTATGTGAGAGGATAATGGAACAGGTGATACCGGAAACAGGGATCAGTGGTCTGACATCAGCAAGTTGTACCACTGAATATATATGTGAGGAGGTGCACGGGGGAAGACTGCAACACAGGATATACACAGGCACCTTATACACGATCCACAGTAATATGCACAATATAGATATATATATATAAATGACTGATCAGGTCTGCAATCTAGAAAGTCTCTTGAAGTAGTCCAGCACAATGATAACACAGTCAATGATGGCAATAGACTCAGCGGATAGCAGACTCCAGAGAGAACCAAACACAGTCCAGCAAGATATGCAATACACAGCACAGTCAATGAGAAGTATGCATACCGTGGTTCAGCAGTAGCAGTCAGATGGGATTGCAGCGGTACCTGAGCGGCTGGAGGCCGACTGGATAGTAAGTCCCTGGATAGGTGAAGCAGCGGTCTAGCAGGTGCAGCGCACAGGTGAGTAGACCAACAGGGACACGAATCCAGAGGAGTCAGCAACACGTGGAACTGGACTCATAGGGGACCCAGGAGAATGGAGATGATCCAGCAGAGGGTAGTAGATGAGATACAAATCCAATGCTGACAGGAGGGTAGAGACCAGTGGAACACGTGAAGGCGTGGAGAGCGGATCAGCAGGAGATGGACGATAACGTTGACCACCGCGGCAGGACTCAGCGGCACACGGAGGTAACCAGTAGCAACCACAGGAACCAACAGCGATGGGAAACAGGAGTGCAGCGCAGGGCAGGAGCTGTGATCACGAAGTGTAGCAGATGGTAATGAAAGCGGCAGTCTCGAGGAAGTCACAGCAACGATGAGATGACACTATGGTGCACAGAGGCGGCGGATAGTAATCAGCTGGCAGTCACGATGTTGAACACAGGCGAGATGCAAGCAGGAGACTGTAGTGCACAGAGGCAGCGGATAGTAGTCAGCTGGCAGTCACGATGTTGAACACAGGCGAGTTGCAAGCAGGAGACTGTAGTGCACAGAGGCAGCGGATAGTAGTCAGCTGGCAGTCACGATGTTGAACACAGGCGAGTTGCAAGCAGGAGACTGTAGTGCACAGAGGCAGCGGATAGTAGTCAGCTGGCAGTCACGATGTTGAACACAGGCGAGTTGCAAGCAGGAGACTGTAGTGCACGGAGGCAGCAGATAGAAATCAGCAAACAGACTTGATGAGAAGCAGGTGAGTGAGGTAGAAGCTGGAGTGCACGGAGGCAGCGGATAGCGATGAGCAAACAGTCATGATGATACAGTTGATGGTAGAAGTGGAATGGAAGCACAGTAGTAGAAGTGGTTTGGAAACCACAGGAATCAGCAGCGCTGAATACACGAGTAATACAGGAACACCTTCAGAGACTCATGAGGAATGAGACTCCAAGATCAGGCAACGTGGTGGTGACCACAGGTGCTTAATATAGGGAGGTTGCCTGATCTGCCAATTAAGTTAAAGGGGTATACACTGAAGTATAGAAAAGGGCTGCGCATGCGCAGACCCTCAGGATGGTGGACGGCCACGGTTCCTAAATGTCCGGGAAGAGGCACTCACGGTCCGGTGAGTGACAGTCACTAGGAGTCTTTGCCCAGGATATCACCAGATGATGGACTTACCAGAGTAATATAGCTGGTACTATGGTTCTCTGGTAGCAGGGTGACAACAGAACAGGAGAATCAGCAGATGGTGAGAGAATGCTCAAGGAAAGTCTATGACTAGCAGCAACTGGTAATGAGTAGATGTATATACACGAGGAACCAGATGGACAAGTAAACGTGAGGAAAGTCAGTGGTCTGCGTATAGCAAGTTGTACCACTGCTATAGTGAGGAGGAATGTCCAGGAGTAGCGAGGAGGTAGTGAGAGTCAGTGGTCTGCGTATAGCAAGTTGTACCGCTGTCTATAGTGAAGGAATGGAATCCAGGTGAAAGTAGGTAATGGGGAAGTCAGTGGTCTGCGTATAGCAAGTTGTACCACTGCTTATGTGAGAGGATACTTGAAACTGGTGTCACGGGGAACAGGAGTCAGTGGTCTGCGTCAGAAAGTTGTACCACTGCTATATATATGTGAGGAGGGGCACGAGGAGATGAATGTAAAGCAGAGTATACACGGGGCACACAGAACTTGATCCCACGATGATATCCACAATACAACAATAACTGACAAGTGCTGCTTGAAGTATACAAAGTCACAATGGCTATCCAGGCAATAGGAAACAAAGTCAATGGTAACAATAGCTTCAGTGGATAGGAGACTCCGGAGAAGAACACAACTCAGTCCAGATGGATATGCAATACAAAAGCAAAGTCAATGGAAAGTATGCATACCGCGGTTCAGGGGAGAAGGCTGTCAGAGAGACGTGCAGGGATACCTGAACGGCTGAAGGCTGGCAGGAGATGAGACCACTGGAGGGAGGAAGCGATAATCAAGTTGGTGCAGCGCACGACAGGTAATCCAGAATTAACTAAGCAATACTCAGGAAGCAGTAGTAAGTGAAACTGGAAACATGATGAACACAGGAGAGTTGAGGCTGTCTGGTATCCAGTAGTAGTGGTGGAAGCAGCGGAGAGCTGACACGATAAACACTGGAGAGTTGAGACGATCTGGAACTCTGTAGTAGTAACGGAGGCAGCGGAGAGATGACACGATAAACACTGAAGAGTTGAGACGATCTGGAACTCTGTAGTAGTAAGGGAGGCAGCGGTGAGCAGACACGCTGAACACAGGAGAGTTGAGACGAACTGGAGTCCGGTCGTAGTAGCAGATAGGAATCAGCTGAGTGCAGGCACGATGAACACAGGAGAGTTAAAACGAACTGGAGTCCGGTAGTAGTAGCAGATAGGAATCAGCTGAGTGCAGGCACGATGAACACAGGAGAGTTGAAGTGGTCTGGAAACCACAATAGCAGTAAACAGGAATCAGCAGGAGCTGAATACACGAGGAAACACAGGAACACCTTCAGAGGCTGATGGGGAGTGAGACTCCAAGATCAGGCAACCAGGTAATGATCACAGGTGGTTTAAATAGGGAGGGTTGCCTGATCATCCAATAAATTAAAAGCAACAGGCACTGAAGACTTGATAAGGGCTGCACATGCGCAGACCCTCAGGATGGCGGACGGCCACAGTTCCTGAACACACAGGAAATGGCACTCACAGTCCGGTGAGTGACAGTACCCCCCCTTTTAAAGGTGGGCACAGAACACCTGGAACCGGGTTTGTCCGGAAACTTGGAATAAAACTTCTTAAGAAGAGCTGGAGCGTTCAGATCTTCTGCTTTTATCCATGACCGCTCTTCAGGACCAAAGCCCTTTCAATGAACGAGGAAACGAAGAACTCCTCGCGAAATTTTTGCATCCAATATGTGAGTAATCTCAAAGTCCTCCTCTTGATGAATTTGAACTGGCCGAGGTGCTGAAGGAGGGACCGAGAAACGGTTGATGATAAGAGGTTTGAGCAAAGACACATGGAAGGCATTGGAAATACGAAGGTTCTTAGGTAGTAGAAGTTTGAAACAAACTGGATTTATCACTTGAATGATCCTATACGGACCAATAAAACGAGGAGCGAACTTCATAGATGGGACCTTCAAACGAATATTTTTGGTTGATAACCAAACACGATCTCCGATTTTCAGTGGTGGAATAGCCCGTCTCTTTTTATCTGCAAAAGACTTATATCTGGCAGATGTTTTCTTTAAACAGGTTTTGACCTGAGACCAAATATTTTTGAAGGTCTGACAAACAGTCTCTACAGCAGGAACTTGGGTGGGATGGAGGGCAGGAAATTCCGGAAAAGACGGATGGTGACCGTAAACCACAAAGAATGGAGTTTTAGAAGATGACTCATGATACATGTTGTTATGAGCGAATTCAGCCCATGGAAGCAAATCTACCCAGTTGTCTTGGTTGGCTGAAGAGAACATCCTTATAAAAGTCTCAAGATCTTGATTGACCATTTTGGTTTGTCCGTTTGATTGAGGATGGTAGGAGGATGAGAGTGATAATCGGATACCCAAGGTCTTACAGAGGGCCCGCCAGAATCTGGAAACGAATTGTACTCCTCTATCTGAAACAATCTCGGAAGGACATCCATGAATACGGAAGATTTCTTTGATGAAATAATCAGCCAGAGTAGATGAAGAAGGTAAACCGGTCAAAGGAACGAAATGTGCCATCTTCGAAAATCTGTCCACCACTACCCAAATAGTATTGCAGTTTTTACTAGGAGGAAGATCAGTAACAAAGTCCATACTAATATGGGTCCACGGCTTGGAAGGAATGGGTAGTGGTTGAAGCAAACCCGCTGGAGTTCTGCGGGGAGTCTTAAACTGGGAAGACAATTGACACGCAGCCACAAAATCTTTGACATCTTTCCTCATAGAAGGCCACCAGTAACTTCGAGAAAGAATTTCAAAGGTCTTGCGTTCACCAGAGTGTCCAGAAAAACGAGAAGAGTGAAACCACGAAAGGATTTTCTTCCAAAGAGCAGGAGGCACGAGGGTTCTCCCAAATGGTAGCACCTTAGTGGAAGAAGCAGCTAAAGAAACACATTTGGGGTCTAATATAGAGTGGTTGGGGCCATCTTCAACGTCTGAGGACGTCACAAAAGCTCGAGATAGGGCGTCTGCTTTTTTATTTTTTGCAGCTGGTTTGAAAGGTTATGATTAGTTCAAAACGAGAAAAGAAAAGAGACCATCTTGCTTGACGAGGATTCAAACATTGAGCAGACTGTAAATATGACAAATTTTTATGATCAGTAAAAATTGTCACAGGATGACGAGCTCCCTCCAACAAATATCTCCATTCCTCTAATGCTACTTTTATAGCCAGCAACTCCTTGTCCCCGATGGTATAATTCTTCTCCGCAGGCAGAAGACCCCGAGAGTAAAAGGCACAAGGATGGAATTTTTGTTGCTCCGATCTTTGGGAGAGAATGGCTCCTAAACCAACATTAGAGGCATCTACCTCTAGGAAGAAGAGAAGCGTCCCATCAGGCTGTCGAAGAACAGGAGCAGAGGAGAAGGACTCTTTGAGAAACTTTGAGAAACTGGAAGGCTTGAAGAGCCTCAGAGGACCATTGTTTAGTATTGGCCCCTTTAAATAGGGAGGGTTGCCTGATCATCTAATCAATTAAAAGCAACAGGCACTGAAGGCTTGATAAGGGCTGCACATGCGCAGACCCTCAGGATGGCGGACGGCCACGGTCCCTGAACACACGGGAAATGGCACTCACAGTCCGGTGAGTGACACTGGATTGCTGACACTTTCATGCTACATGCTGCATTAATAACATTGTACATTCTGCAATGAAAGGTTCAAATGTGAGATCACTACATTTTAAAATTAGGTATGTTGAGATATAATCTATTTGTATCTTTTTTGGACAGCTCCTAATGTGAGAAGGTGTCCCCTGCATCCGGAACAGTGAATAAGGTGAAGAAAAGAAGAGGATCAGAGCCTGTGAAGAGAGCGAAGAAGAGAAGAAATAAGGAAAGAAGCAAAGAAGACTCACCTGTCCTGGGATCCAGCGGTTGTAAGTTGTCTTTTTCTTCCATTGCAGGTCCCAGTGACAGTGACAGTTGGCAAGTGAGCCAATCAGGACTCACTCCCTACTCTCCGCCAATCAGCGTCCGGAAAGGTGAGCCAATACGAGCTCACCTCCTACCGTTTTAATTTTTGGTGGCGCTTTCAGAGTCTGTGGGTGGAGCTATGGTGAAAGGATGTTGTGACACATCCAGAGTCGGCTGGCCAGAGTCAAGTTTGCTGGAAAGGAGAAATGAAGATGGCAGTGATGGAGGCAGGGAGCCCCTGTCATGGCTAACAGTGCCCCTGCCAGAAGAGAAGAAGCAGAAGCACTGAACCAGACAAGAAGTGTCACTTGAGGGTCTAAAACAGGCCCCGAAAGCAAGGCTGGTATCATGCTGGGAGCAGATAAGTATAGGTCCTGCTGGAGGTCGGGCACAAGGCACTTTCTGGACAGTAGACCTGAGGGCAACAGCCTGCACAAGGCCCTGGCAAATTAGAGAAATAGTTGAGATTTCCTTTGGGCGCATAAGAAAATTCAGTCAGGCTTTAGGCCTGTGAGCATTTCAGGCTTAAGTCCTGTGGGCAATTCAGGCTCTAGGCCTGTTAAGGCAATTCTGCCTCTAGGCCTGTGGGTGTGAAGTGGCATTAGGCCGGTAACCGTAGATGATAATTCCCATAGTGAGACCGTGCCCGGTCTGTTTGAAGTAAGAAGTGGCCATTTGTGTGGTGGTTACTGCTAAGTGTTGCACTGTATTGTATATTGTGTATTTCTCACAAGTATTTTCTTTCCAGGATCCAGAAGGTATCCGTAACCTTTGGCTACTTACACAGATTGTTCCAGACCGTATTTTCATTGCGAACCAGTAAGCTATTTTTTTTTTTTTTTTTAAATAAAAACTGAAACATGCTGTTTGCATAAGTCAACCCCTGCCGATTAGCACTTGGTAAAATCATCCTTTGCTGCAATGACAGCTTAAAGTGTGTTAGGCAATTATCTCCCTGCTTTGCTCACTATTTGGCCTCTGTGTGGCTTCCCTCACAAATCTTTTTTCTCTAATTCTGAGTTTTGAGGGATGGCCTTGTTTATAACTCACAAGTACACAAATACATGTTAACTAATTCAGTTGTGTGCAATAAAAATGTAAGTACAACTTTTTAACTCACAAATGATAAATAATCCAGTGACATAAATTATAACATTGTGAAACTGTTCATGAAATATAACCTATTTATAAGTATGATTTATTTTTACTCTCTTTTAGATATTCAGTAAAACATTCAGCATTCAGCATCTGTGTGTGAGAGTTTCCATAATGTTTGCTCATAGTTGCTGGTTTCAAAAATCAACTGTAAACACTTAAGAAACGATACTCCCTACCAACCTAATATAAAAAAATATAGTAGAGGATTTTAGAATGTTTCTTTGGCTTTAGTAGGCAATAATGAAAAGAGCATATGTTAAGAAAGTATCTACTTTATCCAGAAAGAAGAGCCTACCATTCCATACAGGTATTATCTTGCAAAGTTTTAATATATTGGATCATCACTATGTTGAAGCAAAAAATAGTACCTCTTACTAGAATGGAGTGTCAGCTCAATAAGCTCTTTTATCACATTTTATAGAAAAAGGTCTATTTCACTATTTCACTCCAGCCTCCCGATTTACTAATTTATGGAGCTTTGTCAGCATAATGAAATAACATGCTGTAGGCATGAAGATTTGTTTATTAGGAGGATAACAAAGGGTACAGTATATTGTAATGATAATTTAGTTGCATCTAATGTGCTGTAATTGAAATCAATGCCATAAAAATAAAGCATGTAATAATAATGGCTGTCTATCTTACATAATCAGTTTTAATGACATGCACACACTTGTCTACAAAAAACATTTTCTAAATGCAGAAAAAGTCTAGTCATTTCTAAAATTCTTGACAGAGTTTCATCAACACTTGCCTTTCACATTTGAACATCCAGGGGCAGATTGTAAGAAAAAATTACTTAGGGGAATCTTATCAGACCTGTCCATGGGGTTATTAAAGGAGCACTCCTAGTTAAAAAAATTAAAATTAACGTTCATGTTCCTTTTCATAGTTGAGTCCCAGGAATCACATACCAAAAAATAGTTTTCCTGTCGTGAATCTTTGCTGTGAAGCAATGGATGTCAATGGTCTTAATTCACCTAATAAAATAAGAAAATTGTTTTTAGAAACCATTAAGTCTAAATGTTTCATCTGTTATAGAGATGTGCGAATTCCCTAAAATAAAAATCATTTTCCTATAATTCACCCAGATTTGCCATCAAAATTCAAAAATTATGATGATCTCCATTTTGACAGAACCTCACACTGATTCACGCCTCCCACTTACTGTTAGACATCTTGCAAACTTTGTAGATGAAACAAGTAGCAGAACACAGTTAAAGCCGCGAAGGATACTTAAAAGTTATTTTGGAAGCTTTTCTTTAGTGTTTATTTTTTAGTTAGAGTTAAATTTCATTTGTTTCCAGTCTATTGATTATTTTCTTTTAAATAGTAGTCTTACGTACATTTTTTTAAAATTAAATAAGAGTATTTATTTATAAGAATGAGTAGGAGGCTTGACCTTTGACCAGATGCTTCCCCAGCTCTGTTAGCGGTGATTACAGAGATGCACTTGAAACCGTTGGAGGATCAGCATCTTATTCCCCATTTGCTGTGAGCATTTATTCTTACAGCAGTGTATGAATTGGCTTAAGTTCTGGCAAACAATGTTGGGATACCAGACCATGTACAGTGACTGTGCCAGCCAGTGCATGTGCAGAGCATATGCAGCACATGTGAAATGCATGCTCACAAGATCAAACACAGCTCAAGGAACATGATGATTGGGCCGCTGGACAGTGCTTTATAAAGCTTGGGCCAGGCACTTCATTTTCTGTGATGCAATACCTGGAATGAGCAAGTATCTCTCCCCTTTCCCTCCTTCCTCTCCCTTACTGCCACCAGGGACATAGACGGATTAGGATGGATATATCAGATTGCAATGGAAATCATTAGGAATTTTAAAGGGAGGGATCACTATATGGAAATTGTATATAATGAGATTGGATATGTGATATTGAGAGGGAAATTGATATTGGCATTAATATTGATATTGGGATTGAGACTGGGTTGATATACTGAGATAATGTTGAGATATATGAAACTGTTGAGATAATGATGAGATTTTCATATTGGAAAAGTTGTATGGGAATGATTGATATATACTGGTATGAAATTGTTAGATACTATTTACTTTCACATGGATGGTTTTAATTGGATGATACACTGACTTTAATTGGGTGATACTGTCTACCTTATTCTAGTAACTGGTGTTTTGTTCTTCAACTTATCGAGAAGAATGACATAGGTCAAGAAGTATGTTGTCATATATTTGTATGTGTTAGATATGGCTTTACTGCCATCTACGGCTAAAGCTGTAACTGTTTTTATATATTTACGGTGTACAAATAAGGCAGAGTTTTGTGAAAATGTCCTAACAACGCTGGCCACTTGAACTGTGAAATTTATTGTTCTCACCAATTGGTTTCATAAACTATTTATATCTTTGTATTCAGTTTCTACTCTCCTTGTAAATTAAAAGATGAAATCCTCCATGATTAGGAAGCTTAATGTGCTACACTATACAGATACATAGGATTATGAGAGTTGTAATGAAGATATTGAAGAAAAATACATACACATAAAAATAGGAGATATATGGGATACAGTAATGGAAGATAATGAATCTACACTCAGATATTGTTCTTCTATGATAATATTGAAGACGTATGGTAAAACATTATTGTGCAAGTAAAAAAAATAGAAATCAGACCATTTCCAAGATTATTGTGTATAAAACACTATATTATTTTTCCAAGATTATTGTATATAAACCACTGTATTAATAGGATCTCCCAAAAATTTATATTGAAAAAGTTGGTAGAGAACAATTTAATGAAATTTCCTGTACACAGAGGATCACAAACAATCTTACAAAGGTTAAACAGAAAGCCCTGAGAGATCTTAAATCAGAGAAGGAAATACTTATTATAACCACCGTTAAATGTGGGGAATTAGTCATCCAAAACAAATCTGAATATATAACAGAGGCTCTCAGATTATCGCATGATACGTCTATGTGCCAACCCATGAAAACAGGTTATTTTTGACAGTATTATGAAGAATTCAAAATGCATCTGACTAAAGGTTAAGAATTGGGGATTCTTAAAAAAAAAATTGAGTATCTATTAGAGAAAATTTCAAGAATGCCAGTTGCTTAGATCTTTCCTAAAATTCCTAACGAAACCCCTGATCACCCATTTATGTCATGGAATAATTCACTTACTTCTAAACTGTCAGAGTAAATTGATTTCTTATTTCAGCTTACAGTTTTGCAGCAGATAAATTACTTAACGAACACTACCAAAGTTTTAAGATTAGCTCTTTACATCGATGCACCTATTTAACATGTCAATGTAGCTAAATATCTTTTTTATTAGGTGCTCCTCAAGAGGAATCTGTCCATTCTATGTGGTTTTTTTCTTTCCCATATTGATTATCCATCTTCCAATTGAATTAAGTCAGACCAAGACAGAATGTAATTCTGAAAGTGCCAGCATGAGAGAACACACATTGACTATCAGTGCATGCAGTGCTTGCTCTATATTTGGAGAATATTTTACTGGTAGCCAATGGCCAGGGCTACAAGGAGAGACCCAGTGTTACTCAACAATTGGTCTGTAATCTGTAGGTGTGAATACAAAATCATTTTATCATCCCTTTCTTTAACTAAAGGATAAGGTCCTTTGATAAGTAGGATGATCAATCTGCAGGTTCTTTTAAATGTATTTTTTACTCATATCAATGTCACTGTTTCTTTCCTTAAAAACACTATTTTAATTAATCAAAAGTTTGATGTTTTGTACAATAACTTTTATTGGGGATGTGTGAGATAAAGAATATTAATAATTTCATAATAATATTACATTGATTTAATTGTATCTATTTATAAAAGAATGCCTATAGCAATACCATAATGAAATGCTATATGTGTGAAAATTGGCATGGTTAGGGGATGTTATTGGGAGATTTTTTTCAGGGGAAATTATCACTAATGCTGTTGAGGTATGAGTAAATTTACCAATATGGAGAGACTTTTAGCTTAATAATGGCACTGTTATGGAACCACAAGTCCCATAACTATCATGTTGGAACTTGTAATTCCACAACTGCTGTAAAGTATACCTTCTTTATTCATCTGAATAATTACAAGGATACAACTTAAGAACATCATCCTCTTTACTCTGTCCTCTGTGCCACAATAGTGCAGAATAAAGAAACTTGCGAAGGAGAAGACCAGGTTGAGCCTATTCAACAGAATATATGAAGTGTAAACATGTGTTTGCCCTGGCAACTGAGCAAAAGTGCCTTTTGTCTTTTTCATGGTAGTCCACCATTCAATTCAAGATTAAAATTTATGGTTTTTAAAAATACTAGGTTGCCCAGGAAATCTGACTTCATTATCTTCAGAAAAAATAGCTGAAGAGTTTCAGGAACAAAAAACTAGATGTCGTGGAATGTTCTAGGAAGCATGCATTTTTTGGCCAATAATATATAGCTAGACATGTATTAAGACAGGGCTGCTTGTATGTGAGTATCAGGAACAGAACAATTGGAATGTTATCAGGAACCTTAATATGCTCACATAGAAAACTATAAGACAGTACATTTGCTTTTAAATTCTTGGAACCAGATCTGTAAGTGATTGGGAAATTGAATAAAGTGTTCAACGTGCTTATCAAGCGCTTAATCTCTTGTTTGATTCAATATACTGCAAAACTGTTATCATCTTTTTATACCATGGTAGGGTAATGGGCCTTTGTGGCCATTGCCATCTTTCTTTAAACACCCATTTAATTGCTATGAATTTGAGGTTACTTACATCATAGTTGATTTCTGCCAAAGAGAATGTGATTTATTGTCATTGGAATTGGGTGTGGGCTGGGTGTCTAAAGGAAAATAGAAGAGGCATTATAATTTTATAAGTATATGGTTGTGCACTGGGCTGGGGGACATGAGATCTTTGTATGTGGTGGGAGTCAGAATACAGAACTGCCATATTCATGTTTTGGATAAAAGGTATAGTTGAGGTTTTAAAATACAGTAAGTTATAAAATACATCTGCAGTGTGTGATTCAGAGCTTTTACCACTAGTTCCTATAATTTGTTGTAGGCTCTATGCATGGAGTGTAACATATAAGTACACTTGTGCCCTCTCCTGACTTGTGCACCCACACACCTGTGCCCTCCCCTTACTTGTTCACCTACACCGCTGTGCCCTCCCCTGACTTGTGGACCAACACCTGAGTTCCTTTCCTTGACTTGTGCACCAAGGCACCTGTGCCTTTCCCTGACTCCTGCACGCACATGCCTGTACCCTCCCCTGACGCAAAGAAGTGTCACTTAAAATGTGCATGCTTGGCACACACAAACTTCATTTTATAATAATTGTATTAAGTCAATACAAAGGTATAATCCAACATCCTTCTTTGGGAAAAAAAGAGAAACCTGCTCCTATTGGGGACATGGAAGGTCTGATAAATGCTTTCTCTAAGTTCTCCTTGACATATTCATCCATAGCCTTAGATTTGGGAACTGAGACAGGATACAGATTCCCCTTAGGTTGTTTAGAACTGGGAATAAGATGGATGCCTCTATCAAATATCCTATGAGGAGTCAGTACATCTGCTGCTTTCTTATTAAATGCAGAGAATATAGAGATATCCTTTTTTAAACAGTCAAAGTATAAAGACCAGCAGCAAGATGGATTGGTGAAGACAAACAGTGCTCCTAGCAAAGCTTTCTCCAGTGACTTATCAAGCCTGTGGGACATTTAATGATTGATAAATGCATAATACTTTCAAAGGACTCAGGAGTTGGATGTACTAGAAAATACTTAATCTATTCTAACACACCTAAGAAAAGCTATCTGCATAAAGCTGGATTGTTTTAATTGCTATTAGTTGCCCAGTATCTAAATTCAGAGCAACATTCTTCAGCTGAAGGGTGACCCTGTCGGAGGTAACGCAATGTGATTTGGCAGAAGTCACCTTTTTGGCTTCAGCATAAAGAACATTCAAGGCTTCAAAAAGGAATCAAAACATATGAAAGGGCAGGATTATAGGTTTCTAAGCCAAAGTTCTCTTTGCAGCAAGGATATTACAACCCCAATATTTTGTTTTTCAGTACCCAAAGAGAAGGCCTTCAATTATAAATAAATTATAACATATAATTTACAACTATCCCAAATAATTCTAAATAATCTGTGGTCCACAGAAAAAGCTATGACAGGTTAAGCTTAGGTTCTTCATATAGTTCATACACTTCACTACAGAGGGAGATTGGTATTACCTTGCTGCTTCTTCCTGGGCCCACATTCTAACAGTCAAGTCCTGCATTATTTGAGCTAAATTTGATTGGCTTGTAATTGATTGGCTAAAACTTTATCTGGGCTTGTCTACAAAGTATGACAGGTAAAAATGTGAAGCTGGTGGTCTGAACACAGGATAAGAATACTAGAAACAGCTAATCATGGTTTTCACCTCTAACAGCTCTCTTTCCCATTTGTGCTCACCAATACACAGTTGTTTCCAAGACTTGAGCACAAGATAGTAGTATCTTACCTGAACTCATTGGCACAAAGTATATATTGATATATTGGTGACACAGTACAGAAGAATAAAATGGTCATAGAAACACTCACATTGTGTGGTTCCAGTGCAATGGTATCCATGGCAGAGGTCCCAGACTGAGTATAGAGTTCCAGGCTGAAAGATCCAGGCAGAGCGAGTTCAGTATTCCAGGATAAAATTTAGGACAGCCATCCAACAGATAGTGGTGAGTATCCCAGGCAGAGTTCAGATACAAGATCCAACAGGTAACAAGGTGTAGGAAACAGGAGCACAGAATAACAGCACCTATAGCCGGCACAGAAAGACAGAACATCCTGCTACTTAAAAGAAAGGCATCTAAATGAGAATAGAGCTAACAAGCCTAGTCTCCTCCACAGAATATGTGCAGGGCAATTATGTGATCATCTGCACAAATATTTTGGGTGCTTAGTTGTTGCCCTGGCAACCAAACAGTTATGGGAACAGGGAATGGATTACAGTGGAGCACATTTGCACTCACCACTCCTAACAAATAGAAAGTCCTGGTTAGATTGTTAATGTGCTTCTGTGTAAAAGGTATGGGGTTCTTTGAACCTTGCTACTCATTAGGGATCCTGCTGGTTTCCCTAGTCAAATTCACATAAGAGATGTTGTATGACGTGAGTGATCAAGAACGTAATTTTTTAAATGTTCCATCAGATGTCATCTGCAGCAATAACTTGCAATTTGTTAGTTGCTTATATTATTTAAGTCATCTGAAGTCCTTGGGGGATGTACCAACCAAATTTCCTGTTTTACTTATATTTGGAAGAAAAAACAATATTAAGTGCCTAATTCATTGAGGAACGTAATTGCCAATATGTGTTGTATTTTGCATAAAATTGCTCTGCACATGCTCAGAAATGGTCTATACAATAGTGAACATCCAATTCATCTTAGGATGCAAAGTACCCTTCTGACAGCTCTTGATTTCAAGGGCAGAACGTGGGAAAGAAGGGGCGTATGCACATAGTCAATGCAAAGTAAGGGCGTGCCAAGGTTGAACACATGCACATCCATCTAATTCAAGCTTGGGGCATCTCAGAGATTCGTGAATTTTAGCCGCATCCCTTATACCAGCTATAGAGCAGCTGTAAGTGCCGACTGATGGTCGTGTATCAATGCTAGAACAAGGGTTTGCAGTCAAAAGAAACTGTAAAAATGCATTTTATATACAGTAGGCATTAATAACATCATGATAAATGTATTTCAAGTTAAAAAAAAAAATTTTAATGTATTTTTATTCATAACGGTTATTACCTGGGGGTATATTTACTAAACTGTGGGTTTGACAAACAATTGCTATTATCCTGTGATGCTGTGGTGCGGTGGTGGAGCTGAGAGGATTCTCTCAGGAAAGGAATCCTGTGATTTATTTTATTTAAGGCAGCACAGGCTCACAGCACTGTCTTGTGGTGCCTTGTCCTCACTAACATTTCACGTAGATGCATGATACTCCCATAGACTGTTGCAGCTGTGTGGGTGCTCAACCAGTACTACACCTCAATCTCTGTATTCAAATATGGGACAGTATAGTGTCCAGGTATTATGATAGAATATTATAGACAGACTTAATATTATAGGCATCCAATTTGTTGATAAAATTAAGCTGGGATGGGTAAGTTCTTGTGCTAACTGTCTTCTGCACGGCTTACCACCTCCATGGTTTCCCAAAGAAAATAAATATTGGAAGTTACTATGAATAATATAGGTTAGCTTCCATAGATCAAATGTTTATTAAAAGAGTTTTGAGTTAAAACATGATTAGATCTTCTCAAATTGTAGAGAATCATAGGACATTAAGCACATTAAACGAGGCTGCTTTTGCCCTCACTACATTATAAGTCGCAGCACCTCCACCATTTGCTTCACCAGTCCAGATATAATGTACTTTAATATAAGCTCTTTTTCAAGCCCAACACCTGCATGCAATGTATTCATTCAAGAGGGTCAAATGGTGGAGGGAAGGGGGCTAGAAATAGAAAAATGAATTTTTGCACATTTAACCCCTTAAACTACATGACTCTAATCAGAATTCATGACATTATGTTAGCACATTTCATGCAACAGTGCTAAAAGCATCACATAATTATATTGCATAAATATTGCATAAATGAACCTCTCCGTATATACAGTACCTGAAAATATCCATTGTATGCATTATTAATTTGGGATACTTGTTCATCACAATCCTAAATTTAGTCTCTCTATCTATGCTGAACTTAATTATTTTGAAATACATTATAATTCTTTTAGCATGCACACTGTTAAATGTGAAAAATCTTCACAGACTTCACACTAACACATAACCCAACTGAAATGTAATTAAGGAGCACCTGTCACCTCTCAATTTCATATAATCTATTAGAGCTAGTAAAAAGAATAAGAAATGTATTAACACCAATACCAATTGAAGTGGAAAAGGGGGTCCTATATCATTTAACTGATTAATTACTTTTTGTTTGTAGTAGTAATAATTGGCTGTATAAATAAATATATATATATATATATATATATATATATATTTATATATATACATATATATATATATATATATATATATATATATATATATATATATACATATTTATATCTATATCTATATCTAAATACATATATATGTATATAGATATATATACATATATATGTATATGTATCTATATCATCAACATTTATCTATGTCTATATATCTATAACATAAATGATTAGTGGCGTGTGTTTGTCTGTCTGTGTGTGTGTGTGTGTGTGTGTGTGTGTGTGTGTGTGTGTGTGGAAAAAATTAAAACCAAGCTGCAGCGCCACCTGCTGGGTGGAGTTATACACTGACCTACTAAATTCTTAGTGTGTGTGGAAAAAAAAATTCAGAAAGGGCTGAATATTGGTATACTAAGAAGTTTTTAATTTGTTAATTGTTAAAAATGTTTATAAAGATTTAAAAAATATATATATATATTTCTTGAAGGAGAAGTGACAGTTGGGAGTGGTTGGTGGTTGCCGGGGGTGACAGTGGGGAGTGGTTGGTGGTTGCCAGGGGTGACAGAGTGAGAGGAGTGTGATACTCAGGACCGCTGAGAGAGATCCCTGTGTCTGGATAGACATCTGGATAGATGTGGCGATGAAAATGAAGGATGAGGTGATGGAGAAGAATGATGAGGTGGTGACATGTGGACAAAACCACATTAAAAAAGGGCGCTTACGTCGGGAGGTAACGCTCTTCCCCTGAGGAGGCCTGGGCTATGGCCCAAATGCATGACAACAACCTTTTTAACACCTTAAGTAGCTTGATTTGACTAGAATGCATGGGTATCATGCACGGGTTAACTTGTCTATATATATATATATATATATCTATATCTATATCTTGCTTAACCAAGTTGTTATTATATATGCATTCCAGATAAAAATAGATGCAAGCACATAGCAGTAGGTCTATCCTGTTGGTCCAGTTCTGATGTATTTCTAAAAATATGTTGTCATCTCATGAAAAAAGACAGATACCGCATAATAGTGTAGTAATATAAAAAATGTGGATCCCAACACCACACCAAACGCTCCACTTGTGCTCGTGCATACCAGTGATATAATAAAAAATGCTTATCTGTGTCTTTTGAAATTGCTTGATCATCACTGGAGTCTGCTGCTCACTGCCAGGTGATAACATATCACACACACACACACACACACACAGTGATTTTGACAAGTGCCAAATTGTGATGACTAGACCAACATGGTGTGGCTGATTGGTATATGTGTGTGTATATATATATATATATATATATATATATATATATATATATATATATATTGTAGAACTTCTGACACCACTTGTAGAATGGGCACCCTTCTGGCACTTGGCAGACATCAATCTCACAAACAGCTTCTTGCTGGAAATCAACAGTGCTTAATTGTTCACATCATAGCAAACAGCAAACTTTCATCAGGGTGACACCAGTAAACAACATCAAGTTGTCTACTCCTTTTGACCCAAATGCTAACTAACACAATGCAGCTCTCTAGTCACTGGCCAACTCGTTCAGCATCAGACACACCTTACAACTGAAAAAGACAGGGTTAAATACACAAAGCTCCTACCTTTAGTCTAATTACCCCATTAGACCCTATCTCTACATGTGTGCATTAAACCTAGGGTTTGGGGTCTGTAAGAGTTGGACTCTTTCTGCGGCCTGTTCCAGCTGCAGACTTCTGGGAACCTCACCTGTCCCTCTGCAGGAGAGGTGTGGTAGATAGGCATCTTTGCCAGTATATATATATATATATATATATATATATATATATATATATATATATATATATACATACTGAGGCTTTAAACCTTAATTTCCACTTCCTAGCTTTATTTGATACAAAGCTTTGTGAATAACACAGCGAATAAAATTTGGAGGGACGCCAAATAGGAAAATGAGCAGTGGAGACTGATATTAGTCTTACCAATTTATTTGGAACTGGTACGCCAGGGATGACACATTCAAACAGATCTCCTTAGAAAGGATTTGTCCACATAAACTAATTATAAAAATTAAAAGACAGAAACAAATGAACCTAAATTACATGTTTTATTGCAAGAAGGCTGAACATTATAAAGTTAGTTGACCTATGATTTTGAAGATTGGTAACAACATAAAGAATATAAAATGTTAAGATTTATATAGTGGAGCTAAATGTTTTTTTTTTAAATGGTCAAGCAGTTCATGTTTTAAAAGTTTATAATAAGTTAGACGTTTACTGTGACCAAAATATAAAAATGTTCTACACATTTGAAAGCAACTACATTAGACATCACTCTAATCATTCCAGGAACACAGTATACGCATGATACCTCTCACCTTGATTTTGACAGAATGATTCCGATTGGTGGCATTTACACACTCTTACAGCAAGTCACTGGACTCTGACCTCTATCCCTTTTACCTGCTCTCTTTGCCAGTACTCATTTACAATCAGTGGTCAAAATGGACATTTAGAAGTAACGGTATGAAAAATCAATGGAGTCTGATTGTTTTACAATGAAGGCAGT
This sequence comes from Mixophyes fleayi, assembly GCF_038048845.1. Taxonomy (NCBI): domain Eukaryota; kingdom Metazoa; phylum Chordata; class Amphibia; order Anura; family Limnodynastidae; genus Mixophyes; species Mixophyes fleayi. Next base: position 159,305,660 of record NC_134406.1, read on the forward strand.
AGGAGAAGTGGCGGTATGGCATACCCGTGTACACACTCCTGCTACGACTACTGTTTACAATAATAACTCATTATTCAACACATGTTTCAAAATATGTTGTATGTGCAATTGTGCCAAGCCATGTGTTATAAAGAGGGAACAGGCTCTATTGCAACATTTTTCTTAGGTGGCTCACAACAATTAGATAGAACAATATCAAATTTGCTTTGTTAAAATTAATAGTTGTACTTAATGATAAGAAAAATAAGTTTCAGGACTCAATTATACAAATTATAAAGCTATTAGCATGAATTAAGTGTTTAATAAAAAAAAGTGTGTTTTGCAAAAAAAGTAGCAAGAATTGTGAATGAAAAAAGATGGCCTTCAGGAAATATAAGCAGACTCAGAATAATGAAGACAAAGAGGTGTATCTTGCTAGACAGAAGGAGGCTCAGAAGGTAATCAGATGTGCAAAGGCACAATCAGAAAAGAAAATGGCCCAGTCAAGGGCCAAGTCAAAACTTTTTTTTAGGTATATAAATGAAAGGAGAAAAACAAAAGGAGGAATATTACGACAAAAGACAGAGAGTTGGGGTCTTGTTGATGGAGGCAAGGTAATAGCAGATCATCTTAATATTTATTTTTGCTCAGTGTTCACTACAGAAAGAGCGGGGAAGGGGCCACAGTTAAGTTGCAAGTATACTCATATAAATGAGGTAGATACAACTACACTTATAGAGGAGAAAGTCCTAACAGAGCTCTCAAAACTGAAAGTGGATAAATCAATGGGGCCAGATGGGATACATCCAAGATACTAAAAGAGCTCAAGGGGTTCTGGTGTCGGGGTACCGAGGCTTAGTGCCCCTACTATCAATCTCTGATAACCTGATTTCCTATGTGGTATTTTGCCGTCGACAGCAAAGTGGAGAAATGAAACACAAACAAGGTGTTGCAGTTTCAAAATCAGCCCTGAGGGTCCATGCAAGCTGATCCTTTATTATACATAGTGACCAGCATTAACTGGTTAATGACAAGGACATATAAGGAAATCTCTTTAGCTCAGCAAATATACATATAAGCCCACATCCTCTGTTCAGGATTACATGCTTTTCCTGCCAGCTGCTTCCTTCAGTCTGGAATCCCGCTGCTGTCTGTTTCATAGGAAGCATCTGTTTTTTTTTCTTCAAAGCGTAGTTCTGTATAGTCTTTTTAAGGCATTTCACATATATTTGTACATCTTAATAACTATCAATTATTTTATGCTCTCACAATCCCCTCTTTTTATTACATTAAACAAATATACATGTGTTTCCTGACCCTTCCTATCATGTCATGATACAGGGCTACCTAATTTCAAGCTACATTTATCCCGACTTTGACCTAAAGTCTCCATGGAGATAGAGAATTGATCATTCACAAGAGAAAGTATCCTTGCATCATTTATTCTTTCCCTAGCAGTATTTCACTGCAGTATACACATGTTATTTTTGCTTGATAGGGGTTCTTCCGTTTACATGAGGTACATACTTTTTGAGTTTGATTAAAATATGTTGGTACTGGAGTCATGGCCTGATTAACCATTTATCTAAACTTACAGGACAAATAACAATTCCACACAATTAACAGGATCAAAACCATTATTATTACCAGTATTGGATGGAGCATTACCTTAAAAATACCTGTTGCAGTGGGGGAATTACCTATGAACACATCCCACCAATGGTGTTGCAGATTATCTTTTAATTGACGAGCTACATATTTTAATTCCCGTGCTTCTATTACTGTCTGCATTTGTGCATGATTAGCTGAATAGTTTACCTGTGCCAAATGTTCTGCCAGGCGCTGGGTGTTGTTTATAGCATTGATTATCCCCTGAAGATAAATAGTCAAGTTATAGGAGGGTAGTTTAATTGGGATAAATTGCTGATATATATTGTCTCCCCTATCCTTATAGAATATATAAGTCTCATTCCTCCATATTAGATGAGTAACATTTTGGATACATCCTGAAAATGGGTTAGTCAAGTTATACATTTCTATAGTTTGTTTATCATGGGTTACTAAGCACACTATTTGTGGTGCTACTTCTATAAACATATCATTTCTCCTGTCATGGAGCTCCCAATTACAGACACTAGTCGGATGTTCTAGCTTACAAGGTTCATAAACTTGAGTGTTTTGAGAGCACACTATTCCATTGTCTGTATTTGAACACAATCCTAAGTTATGTGTGTTGTTATTATCATCTATATACTCCCCTCTTATCTGCGGGGTCCATAATTGTGTTCCACTGACCTGGGCATAGAGTGGGACAGGCAATGTGAGGAATTTACACATTATCTCAGTCCTCAGTATACTGTATGTCTGAAAACTTCCTATGCACCAGTTTTCTGTACACTTCACACCTATTCCATCAGTTTGAATCCATAGCTGCGTAGCTACATTAAACATATTTCTATATACCAGTTCATTGTTAGTGATTAATTGAGTTTGAGCGTTACTCTTTTGTATTTTCTGATACAGTGTCTTAATTGAGCATTCAGTCCAGTTAAACATCAAGGAGATATTTACATCTATTCCTAAGGAATTGAAAAATGTTGCATTAAATATCTGTAAATATTCTTTGTCCCATAATATTAGTTTCTGCAAAGGCGTGAAAACTGTGGGCATCCACTGTGCCTGCATGGTGATTACCTTGTTTATAACTTCTCCTGCTGCACTCATCTTATTACTCAATGATTCTATGTCTATACTGTTAAGTACCCCCATTTCAGTACCTGTTGCCCCCAATAATGTATCATACCACTCCTTTTTCTTCCTATTTTGGCACATGGGATCAAGAGGGAATGTGATATTGAAAGTGTGCTGGGTTGCATATTTCCTAGTACCTATTTTTTTGCAAGTAAAGGGCAACTTGATTAGAGTATCATTAATGACTCTTGGCTTGGGGTCTAATATGTATAGTCTTTTCATGAGTACATACTCCCCTGGTATCTCAGTACTGTTGGTACACATCATCATCAAATCCCCTATTCCCTTACAAGCCCTTCCTATAGGTACTGTATTATTATTGGAGCCATTTACACACTTGAGGGCTTCTATCCAGGCTTGGGTATACCCTTTTAATTTGATAAATGGTTCAGTGCAGCATATTATGGGAGTACTATTTGTCATGGTCATAGTATAATTTTCCCCTGGTGCCCAAAAATGATGGGGTTCATTCCTCCCTGCTGTTTCTACAAACCCATGGCCACCAGTAAATGTAAAGTTTAACTTACAACAGGGATATAGAATCATTCTTCTACTACTTCCTGTTCCTACATCAACCATCGCACATTCTTCTTGATTACTTGATTTATTTCATATCATACCTGCACATTTGCTTAAGTCTACCTTCTTAACTTTATTTCCTGGCGTATACATCTGTATATACATTATCTGTACTGTTACTAGTGCTATACACATTATCACACAAAAAGGATTCATGGTGCTTCAATTTTCACTGTCAGCTTTTTGCAGTGAGATGCGTGGACTCAGGTGTCTCGTCCTCCTAACTTAACAGAAGTGGGAGTAGTCAAGACCACTTGATATGGACCATCAAATCTGGGTTCCAAAGTTTTCCTCATGTGCCTTTTTAGGTAGACCCAATCTCCTGGTTGCAAGGCATGTGTTCCTGTATCATTATTTGGATCTGGAATGGAGGTGAAAACTTGAGAGTGCACATTAGTCATTATCTTTATAAGCTGTATTAAATAATCAGTTAGATCTGCATGATTATGTTGCAATTGCTGAGAAAAATAACACCCTGTCTTCGGGGCTCCCCCAAACAATATTTCATAAGGGGACAACTTATGCTTCTTTCCTGGTGTTGTTCTAACTGAATATAGAGCTAAAGGTAGACAATCTAACCAGGTTTTTCCTGTTTCTGCAATCATTTTCTGAATTTTTTACTTTAATGTGCCATTCAATCTTTCCACTTTTCCACTTGCCTGCGGTATATACGGGGTATGAAAGGCTTGCTGTATCCCCATATCCTTCATTATATTTTGCATTACTTCCCCCATAAAATGCGATCCTCGGTCTGATTCTATTGTTTCAGGTATTCCATACCTGCAAATTACCTCACTTATCAGTTTCTTGGCAGTGTTTTTAGCTGTTGCCTTAGCCACTGCCCAGGCCTCTGGCCAATTTGAGAATAGATCTGTATACACAAGGACATACTCATATGTTCCTACCCTAGGTAGCTGTATATAGTCAATCTGCAATCTCTGAAATGGGTACAATGGCTTTGGTGTGTTCTGTGGTGTTTTCACTACCTGACCTGGATTGTATTTTCCGCATATCACACAGGCTGCTGCATATGCCATAGCAGCTGCATTGAATCCTGGTGCTACCCAATGTCGTAAGACAATATTGGTCATAGCTTCTTTATAATTGTGGACCAGCCCATGTGCCAATTGAGTCATCATAGGGTATAGGCTTCTGGGCAGACAATACTTATCTGTTCTACAGAGCCCCCCCCCCCCTGACATGTAGCACCTTCCTTTTCCCATGTTTTTTTTTTCTATTGAGGAGACTTGTTCCTGGAACTTTTGCAGTATGTCAAGGGTTACAGGCTCTACAGGGTTTTTACCCTGTATCACATGACAGACCTGCACCCTGGGCATAAGGGCTGCCTGTTTAGCAGCAGCATCTGCCTTGGCATTTCCCATAGCCTCCCTAGTCTTTTCTTTAGTGTGTGCCTGGACTTTCAATATAGCTACCTTCCTGGGTAGCTGCAGAGCTCTAAACAGAGCCCTTATCTGTTCTGCATGCTTGATAGGTTTTCCGGCTGACCCCACAAAATCCCTGCTCTTCCATATTGGCCCAAAATCATGGGCCACACCATATGCGTACCTGGAGTCTGTGTATATGTTAGCTGTTTGGTTTTCTGCCATTATACATGCCTCAGTGAGTGCATGCAACTCCGCCTCTTGTGCTGAGCAGAAAGGTGGGAGTGGTTGTATCAAAGTCTCTTCCAGGGTGGTCACAGCATACCCTGTGTGTGGTGACCCTTCATAATAACACCTGGAACCGTCAACAAATAAGTTCCAATCTGCATTAGGTATAGGGACATCTGTCACATTTTCTAATTCCTTCATTTCTAGCTTCATTAGTTCAGCACAGTCATGTGACTCAGAAAATGGAAAATTTTGGTATGTATTTTGTCTGGTACTGATACAATTCTCCCTTTCTGATTCATCAAGGGTGGGTAGGTCCCCACCCACCTCTCTCCCCTCTGTTGAACCTGCTTCAACTGGAAACAGTGTAGCAGGTTCAAAACTGTGCATCTTTTAATTGTTACATGTGCATGACTTAATAATGACACCTCATACTTAGTGAGCCTTGCTGTGGACAGATGCTTTGTTCTTGCTTGGTTTAGTATTTCTGTAACTGCATGTGGGACCTGTATAGTTAAGGGGTGGTCTAGTACTATATCTGCCACCTTATCTTTTAGCAAGGCTGCGGCTGCCACCGCCCTTATACAGGACGGGGCTCCTCTTATGATACTGTCTAGATGTAATAAATAGTAAGCCAGCGGTCTCTGTTTATGTGAGTGTACCTGTGAAAGGACCCCTTGTGCATGTCCCTTAGATATATTGCAGAACAAGGTAAATGGTTTATCATATTGTGGTAATCCTAACGCTGGTGCCCGCACAATGGCTTGTTTTAATGTTTCAAACGATGTTCGTTGTAATTCAGTTAAATATATCCTGGACCCTTTTACCTCACTAAGAGCATCATAGAGGGGTTGCATTAGGAGGGATGCTCTGGCAATCCATTCCCTGCAGTACCCTACCAAACCTAGGAATGCCCTTAATTCCTTGGTGTTCTGTGGTGGCTTTACCTGCTGGATTGCAGTTATCCTGTCCTGTGTGAGGGGTCTGGTACCTTGTGAGATGCAATGTCCTAAAAATATTACCTTACTCTGCGCTGCTTTTATTTTTGTGGGTGATACCTTGCAATTTTGCTGCCCTAAGAAGTCAATTAATGATGTAGTCTCTTCCTGACACCTGTCATTCATTTGGCAACATGGTAATAAGTTATCTACATATTAGAAGAGTGTCTTGTTTTTATTCAACAGCTGCTTCAATTATTTGACTCTGTGAAATAGCCTGTGTCACTGAATCTCCTGCATCCAACATATCGTTGTATGCGGGTGGGGCAGGAGGTTCTTTTGGTTTCAATTACTGAATCTCCTGCATCCAACATATCGTTGTATGCGGGTGGGGCAGGAGGTTCTTTTGGTTTCAATTCACCTGGTCTAGGGGTCTGACATTAAATCACACACAAATGTTCACCTAACATTCTCTCAACTGAATATACTTTCAGCAGGCATACATTTATCCATAGAGGCAACACCAAAAAAAAAAAAATCATTTGCACCTACAATAGGCTAAAACGACCTAGCTGGAATCCTAACATTGTACCACAAGTCAAATTACTAACAAAAATCCCTTCAAATCAATATCCAGAAATGTGGTAAAATTATACTAATACAAGTTTAAAAATGGAAAAGCAGAAAAGATTATTCTTTTAGTAATCCACAAAAACACTCTTTTTCTTGCTAAAAGAGGAAGAAAAATAAATAAATATAACTGATATGTTACAGCATAGAGTTGTGGAACTACAAGTCCCAGCATTCAATTAGCTTCAGCTTCAATTAGGTTGTTACCACTGCTGAGATGTTTCAATTACTCTTGAATTACCGAAGCACACGTGAAAAACCTTTTTTCTATCAACCACATATATTGCCAAATAAATCCTTCTCTTTCACACTGAACACTGAACAAACTGGGGAGAGAATCTGCAACTTCATTCCCCCTCTGCTCATATCCCCCCTCCCTTTCTCAACACACTGAAGTCTTTTACACAGAATAGGAAGGGGAAGACATTCCATTCTCTGTCTCTCACTCACAGGTTGTAAGACAGAAACATAACAAAAACTAAAAAAAAAATATGCACAATGTTTAATTTGTCTTTTCTTTTTCCTAATTCATTTTGCACAATCAATACAAAAAGTATTATATCTGGCGCAAAAGAGAATATATGAAAAATAAGACTGCAGCTAAAAATAGTCCAGTGCAATTCTCAAGTTCCAATAGCCAAAAATAGAATGACCCTCTGAATTTAAAAGGCTTTCTCGAATTTCTACCAGCACAAATACTGTTAACTCTAAATCCTTCAGTGGCTAATTTAAATATTATTGTACACCTTTCTTCAACAACAGACATATAAAGCAATATGTCAAAATATAACAAATACAAACAATGAATCTTATCAGAACCAGTAGGGTGAGTATTCTTGAACCTTCACATCAAACTGATGAATCTTAGAAGACACAGAAATAACAACGACCTTTTTAGAGCAGAATAAAACTTCTACCCACCGCGGTTTTGCCGTTCCTAGTTCTGCCTCTCCCCGACTCCTTCACAGTTTTTCAGGAAGATTTTCGAAGCTCACTGTGGCCTCTAAGTATGTTAAAGGCAATAGACCTTTTGCCACCAGTAAAATCCCTTCTAATTCAGGTGTACGGTGCACACTGGAGAATTGATCTGAGACTGACACTGTTGTCTAGATTAATCAGTTCTGTTTTACTGAAACTGGTATACTAATATTTATACATAAAACCTGGCATACCCTCTTTTGGTTACATACTATTTTAATAAACAAAATCCTTTAAATTGTAGCTATGACCTGCAACCAATTGAACAAAGACATCTGTAAATCTTTCTCACTTAGAGCAGGACAGACAGCTTATCTTGCTTATCTTTACTGAAAGTGAGTTATATCCAAATTTTTGTAGCATAACCGCTCATCCTTTAAATCTGTTAATCTAATTGGAATTTCTTTACCTACGAAGGTCTGTAGTTAGTCATTTTTAACTAATTGACTTCTACATTATCTATGAAAGCTATATATTGCTTAATTAAAAATATCACAATTTCCTTTACAGGGGGCAGTTGTCCTGACGTCCCTTCTAATGAGTGACTATGTGGGTCTGATGGTGCACTCGGGGTGGCTGAGTAGGATTCAAGTTTACAGCTGTATGTCCCTGGATGTCTTCTAACATCTCTTCCTTTAACATTTGTTCTTGTTCTATTTGTCTACATGCCCTTACCCATGCTGATACTTGGTGTTCTTTATTATTCCTAGTAATCCATATACTATATTCTTTCTGAAAATCTGGCAATCCCGCCTTCCTAAAGATGATATAGATTTCTCTAACAGCCACAATACCTTCTCTTTACTTAACTAGATCCGCAGGAGTGTATGATGTCTGTACCATCATACCTTTACTGCCCTGGGCCCCCATTACTGCAGTTATGGGAATACCGGCCCCTAGTGTGCCTGAGAAGTGACTGTTATTCTAATTTTATACACCTTTACAATCCTGTTATGGATTGCTTGATCAACTTGGGTACATACTTTACTGATATTTTATTAATTAATGGACATGTAGGTGGCCTTATCCTTCTAAAAAATGATATATTAGCCACCATCCCTATTTGGGTTTTTAGATAGTCTGGACAACCATGACTTCCAGCTATTGCTGTATATATCGTTGGATTAAAAATTCCCTCCTCATGTTTACCATATGTTACTGAACAATCAGTGTCAGTTCCTATCACTGCTATCAATTTACTAGTTTGTATTGTCAATGCCTTTTGAATTATAACAACACATTTACAGTCTGGACAACTAAGATTATTTTCTGACATTTATACTTCCCACAGCATGTCTCTGATTCCCTCAGCTCCCTTTGATGTTTTTATGAAACAATATATTAATACTAGTACAATTATTACTCAATCTTTTCAGGAGCGAAGGATTCTTATAATGACCTCTCAAACCCAAGGACAATCATCTACACAAAACAAGGCGAGGTCTCAGCAACAAGTATAGAGGAATGCTTTTGATTATCAAGGTCAATCAATAAGTTATGTATTTGCATCCTTTTATATATATATCCTGTATCGACACAAACACATACATTCACTTATCTATTTTTCACAAAAAAACAAATATATATCAGGAAAACAGGTTATTCAGTAATTTGTTCAAATACCCGTTATACCATCCCCTACTGAACCCCACCTTATATCTTACAGGAAGAGCAGATGGAGTAGGGAGTTGCAAATGCAAAAAACTTTGACTGCTCACAGCACGGTTTTGTTCTGCTGTTCCTGAAGATTTAGGAGGTCTCTGGTCAGTCCTGGGCTGGTATGTTGAGTATCCCAGACGAAGTCCCCAGAAAATGTCGGGGTATCGAGGCTTGGTGCCCCTACTATCAATCTCTGATAACCTGATTTCCTATGTGGTATTTTGCCGTCGACAGCAAAGTGGAGAAATGAAACACAAACAAGGTGTTGCAGTTTCAAAATCAGCCCTGAGGGTCCATGCAAGCTGATCCTTTATTATACATAGTGACCAGCATTAACTGGTTAATGACAAGGACATATAAGGAAATCTCTTTAGCTCAGCAAATATACATATAAGCCCACATCCTCTGTTCAGGATTACATGCTTTTCCTGCCAGCTGCTTCCTTCAGTCTGGCATCCCGCTGCTGTCTGTTTCATAGGAAGCATCTGTTTTTTTTCTTCAAAGCGTAGTTCTGTATAGTTTTTTTTAAGGCATTTCACATATATTTGTACATCTTAATAACTATCAATTATTTTATACTCTTACACTGGTAACACCATTAACACAATTATTCAACCAGTCACTAGCTACAGGAGTAATTCCAGAACACTAGAAAAGAGCAAATGTAGTCCCCTGCACAAAAGTGGAAGAAAGGAAGAGGCGAGCAACTAGAGACCAGTGAGCCTTACATCAGTAGTAGGGAAATTGATGAAAACACTCTTAAAAGAAAGAGTTGTGAAATATCTCAAATCCAGTAACTTACAGAATCCCAAATAGCATGGATTTAATCATGTCAAACAAATCTTACTGACTTTTTTGACTGGGTCACTAAGTAATAGATCAAGGGGAAGTCCGAGATGTAGATTATCTAGATATTAGTAAGGCGATTGACACTGTCCCACATTGCATTGCTGTTAAATATACTTGAAAGCTTGGGATTTGATTCTAAGATGGTTGAATAGATAAGATCTTTGTTGCAGGATAGAAAGCAGAGAGTTATAGTAAATGGAGTGCATTCACAGGAAAGAAAGGTTATCAGTGGAGTACCCCAAAGATGTGCACTTGGACCAGTGCTTTTTAATAATTTTATTGGAGACATTGCAAATGGTATTCAAAAATAAAGAAATTTGAGGAAAAACTACTTCACAGAAAGGGTAATGAATAAATGGAAAAGCTTCCCATCAGATGTGGTAGAGGATAATACAATAGGGCAATTTAAACATGCTTGGGATATTCATAAGACTATCCTTATAAAGAATAAATGATCAAATAGAGTTTAGGTACCATAGGTTAATAAAAAAAAATGGTCAGACTAAATGGGCCAAGCGCTTCTTATCTACCGTCATATTCTATGTTTCTATGTAAGAAAGGTATACAAAAACAGTTAAAATTAAGCTTCCGGGGTCATGGTTTGGAGGCCATATTACTGGGACGTGCCTTGGAGCTGCTCCGGTAAAGTCACACACAAAACACTACAACAGGTGCCACAGCCGCCCCCAAACACGAGTAGGGTGGTGGTAAAGCCCTCGGGCACCAGACGAGCGGGTCGGCGTTTATTTCTGAGCTGCCTCTGGAGCAGGATACTCGCTGGAGGAAAATCGGGCCTGCCCCTCCCCACAGCCTGCGACCTCAATTTGTACCAAACCTGGACAGTCTCAGGTGGAGGGTACGATATACACTTGCATCGCATGAGCGCATGAGTTGGTCCCCTGCTGAGACACCTGGAGTGGTCCTTCTCCCACTAATTGGAGGACATAATTGGAAGCAAATTACAGGGGGCTAGTCCCGCTTCGGGAGCCCGGGGCCCACCACAGGGACTTACGTGATCACTGGTCTGAATGCCTTCATTAACCAGCTGCTGATCTGGACTTACATTGGTGCCCACTGTGAGGTGACTGTGTGCAGCCTGCTTCTGAAGGAGATTAATGGTGAGCAGCCTACTATAATTCTGCGTTAACCCATACTAATTTGGGGCTATAGGTCACCCACCCTGGCCTTTACTTACAGGATTTGTCCAGTTAAACTTACCTGTCCTGATCGGATAAATCAGCACCTTCAGTGTCCACGCTGTGACTTCTTTATAGATCCAGGCTCTGTTTCACCGGCATGTGTCTGCTGCCACCTAGTGGTCACCTGATTTATTGCAATGTAATGGTTTTTTGACAGTTGCTGAATAACAGAGAACTCCAGCTAATATATCTATGTAACATACATGATGTACTGACCACCGCCCGCCTGTGAACTATCCAACCCGACCGAGCATGGCTAGTCTATAGGATTAAGTCACAAGTTGTGTCTGCATGATCCCGTTGAAGGTTCACCCTGAAGTTAAGTGATCTCTTATTTATAGTATTACGGATAACCGTCTGGATATTTCACTCTACTTCACCTTTATGCTTCTACCTGAAGAAAGCCGTCCACCTGCAAACTATTCTCATATAACTGGGTGACCTGACAACTCACCCATATGGCTCCCAAAAGGATCAAAAAGATTAAAAACCTAAACCCGTCTAGCGCAACCTCGCAGCTTCCCCTCTTTAAGCAAAATAAACAGCGAGCTTCATCCCCCCTCCAGGAAACAGAGAGTGGATGAGGAGACGATCCTGAACAACTAGACATTGTCTCTGCACCTACTCCACCTCCTGAGACTTCTACCCACATGATTGATCCTGAGGCTCTGATTGAAAACCCTGTTATCCACCTTGAAAGCTGACATATAAGCAGAGCTGAGAGCCTCCATGAAAGCCAAAAAGAGGTTGTTGCGCTGGGCTCCAGGACGGTTCATCTGGAGAATAAATCGGAGGAACTGGTCTCTTCACACAACGAACTTATTACATCTCATGAACAACTTGAATCAGAAGTTACCACCTTGAGAGATAAGATGGCGGATATGGAAGACAGATCGCGTCGTAATAACCTCAAAATTCGGGGAATACCAAATCGGATTTCAAAAGCAGAGTTACTACCCTTTGCAACTAATCTTTTCCAGAAACTTCTCCCTTCAGCTTTCACACAAGACTTACTCATCAATCGCATACACCACCTCCCTAAAAATAAGAGGGCACCGGAAACCGTTCCCAGAGATACCTTATTATGCGTTCACTTCTTCCATATTAAGGAATGCATTCTGCGGGCGGCCAGGGAAGCAGAAGACACAGATCTTCTTCAAGACATTCAAGTGTTTCCAGATTTTTCCCAACAGATCTTTTCAAGCAGTCACAAGAACCCTAAGAAATAATGATATTTCTTACAGATGGGGATTCCCAGTGAAATTACTGATCCACAGACACAACGCACTAGATATCATAAACTCAGTTGAAGAAGGGACAAAGCTCCTAGCATCCTGGAACCTCCCGGTATCTCAACCTGACCCCAAAGTCAGAACCCACATTTCTAATGACTGGTCTACCCAGGGAAGATCGGGACGCAGTGAGTCTCCAATTTGTGATGTGCCCCCTAACTCGACCTGAGTCCTCTCTTCTTTGGGCCAAGACCCAAGAATGTCTTCCTCTCCAAATGTTGGAGGCAGCTGAGAGTTGGATTTCCACTATAAATTAAGCTCTCTTGGACCTCTAATTTTCTATCTCAGGGTCGATACTGGAGGGTTCGATGGAATAAATGCTCCATACCCACTGATTAAGATCATCTAAATAACTTAAAGTCTTGGACGAGCATATTTAAAGATTATCTAAAGATTCAAAGGACTTGGACAAGCCTCCCCAGAACTTTCTACGGAGCATTGAGTGGTTACCTCGGTCGCAGTTTCGAGTTTTTGCTTGTTTTCGGATATCCCTGCATCGCTATTTGTATTGGATATTGTCTTTGTCTTTAGATCCGCACTTCTAGTCCAGCATACTGATGCACTGACTCCATGGACTTCAGAGGTTAATCTCTGGTGGAGGCACGATCCTGTGCTGACCCACTTTCCGGACAAGGTCCTACTTGATATGTTTCTGCTCTCACCTGTATTATGTTTACTTTATATAGTGGTGTTAGAGAGGGTTATAAATGAACGTAGACTTAGTCTCTTCGTTGTTATACAACTGTTGATGGGTATTTGGTTCTCCCTTCACTGCGATGCAGATCTACATGTTTAACCCACATATAGGAGAGGAGATTTGTATATAAATACCCCCTTGTTTTCTCCGATAGCCTATTATATATTATCTCTTCTTGACTAGGGTGTTTAGGAAAAGTTTTCATATGTCTGTTATGATATGCATAATCTGTAATTGAAACTCTGATATGTGCTCTTACCTACTTACTTGAGTTTAGATATGTTAATGTTTGGATTGTACATGCGGGCGGTGGTGCCGGCTGGCCTGGGCCGCGCACCCCAAGTTTGTGATTTTGCCGGTATTTCCCCTCTCCGGCAAAAATGTTAATCCTACATTTAGGATTATTTTGGTTTCCCCACCCTCAGAGGGGATATGTAACCCCCCTCTTTTGTCCCACCCCTTCCCTCTTGGAACACAACACCTGACAATAAATACATTGACCCCATTATGTGGCCATGTCAAATTTGACTGGAGCCTCCCATGCTGCTTTCTAATTGTAATGCCTCCAATCCCTCCCTCTAATTGATGATTAATTTTCTGTCTCAGAATGCTAGAGGACTTAGCTCCCCTTGCAAACGGAGGCTGGTGCTAACTTCATTTTATAAATCTAAAGCTGACATTATAGCTATTCAGGAAACACACTTTGCAGCTAAAGCCCCACCCACCTTAAGAGACCATCATTTTCCCATATGTTATACTGCGAATGGGCCCCACAAAAAATGTGCAGTTGCCATATTATTTAGCTCCAAATGTCCCTTTAAACTTTCCACAACAGTGGAGGATAAGATGGGTAGGTACCTGATAGTTATAGGCCAACTGGACGGGAAATGGATAACCTTGGTGTCACTCTATGCCCCTAACTCCAGGAAACTTCACTTTTTGAAAACTACCTTAGCCCTGATAGAAAAGGTTAAAAGAGGCAGTCTGGTGATAATGGGTGATTTTAAGATAGTAATAGACCCTAAAATAGACAGATATCTTAAACCAGGATCTAAACAGACCCAGTCCCCTACTATCCCTGACATGGCCCTTGGTAGGCTTCTGGCCTAATTTGGATTATATGATGTCTGGAGAACAGCAAACCCTAAGGATAGAGACTATACTTACTTTTCTACAGTACACAACACATACTCTAGAATTTATCTCATCCTTTCGCATAAATGAACATTACAAAACACCCATAAAACACGGATTTTCCCCATGTCATGGTCCGATCGTGCCCCCGTGTTATGGACATGGAAATCCAATAGAACGGTACATCCATGGCGTTTACCAGAACAATTACTACTCTCGGTTGAGGCAAAATTAGAGATAGCAGATGCCATTCACTCCTTTACACAAACCAATGACCCAGCTGATACCTCGGTATTGCAGACTCCTTTGCGGCCTACTACACAGGCCTATATAACCTGCGTACTGACCCCTCTGCTTACCAGCCGACAGAACACGACACCTTTTTGGAAGATCTTCCCCTTCCAGCTATATCCCCCTTGCTTAGGGAGGAACTGAATGCCCCCTGGTCCTTAGATGAAATTGATAGAGTCATTAAACAATTGCCTAATAATAAAGCACCTAGCCCTGATGGATATAGTAATATATTTTTTTCCACATTTCAAAATGTGCTGTCACCTATCCTTCTCCAACTGTACGAGGCCGAAACTCATTTTGGCTCCTTCCCATCCGAGATGTTAGAATCCCATATTGTGGTCATCCCCAACCCGGAAAAAGACCCTACTTATTGTAAGAATTATCGCCCCATAGCCCTTTTGAATACGGATGTCAAAATATTCGCTAAACTTATTGCTAACAGACTCTCTCCTATCATTCCGGAATTAATCCACCCGGATCAAGTGGGTTTTGTGGCAGGTAGACAGTCCCCTGACAATTCGAGTCGTATCTTCCACTTAATAGAACAATGCCATAAAGACGATGATAGCATGTTATTGCAATGTCAAGATGTCGAAAAGGCGTTTGATAGGTTACATTGGTCCTACATGACTCAGGTTCTCCATACTTTCGGATTTGCCGGTAACATCCTGAATGCCATACTATCCCTGTATTCAAACCCATCCACGCGGGTGTAAAGTGACGGGGTTTCTCTCCATAAACTTTTCAATTACCAATGGAACCCGACAGGGTTGCCCCATGTCCCCAATTATCTATTTGATGGCTATAGAACCACTGGAGGCACAAATAAGACTTGGTCTAGACTAGACTAGACTAGAGATGAGAGGGACTTCCCATAAAGTGTGCTTATTCACTGATGACGTACTCCTATTCGTGACTAACCCGGAGACCTCGCTGCCAGTGATACATGACCTTCTGTCTTAGTTCGGTAGAACTTCTATTTATAAATTGAATACCTCAAAGACAGAAGTACTCCCTATAAATGTCCCTACGAGCAGATTGCAGGCCTTAAAAGACAAATTTGCTTCTCTTGGAAAACTAGAGGACTTACTTATCTTGTGATTCAAATAACTCCCCATCTAGATTCAATTATAGACCATAATTTTTCCCTATTACACCAACAATTTTTGAAGCTCATAGGGTCGTGGATTTGGTTCGAGGTCTCCTGGTTAGGCAGGATTTCAGCGTTTAAAATGATGCTCCTCCCTAAATTAATGTACTTATTTCGTATTCTCCCGTTCTGCCTTCCCCCAGGGTTATTAGCCAAATTAACCTCTCTGATGAAAACATATGTCTGTAAGGCCAAACCCCCACGTATTGCTATACAGCGCATGACCAGAGAAAAACGACAAGGGGGACTGGCCCTTCCTCACTTGACAAAATATCATGAGGCTTGTAACCTGGCCCATGTGCGGGATTGGCACATTCCAAGGGGTGAGAAACCCTGGGTAGACCTGGAAATAGCGTGCAACTCAGAGTTCTCTCTGACGGATCTTCTATGGGTACCTGCTCAGTGGAGACCTCCCCCGGAGACCTTGCCGACCCTTACTAGGGATGCCTTGACTGTGTTGGACCGTCTGTGCTGAGACACTGAAGGGCGTGTCACTGCAGGGGGTCGCCAGACAAATAGCAGCTCTGGCTTGATCAATAGGGGTATTCAGACTCTAGGTCACCTGCTGGACTCTGGCGAGCTTTTCACCTACTCACAGCTTAGTGCCTTATATTCGCTGCCCGAAGGTGACTTCTATAAATACCTCCAAATTAGGCATCTATTAACCTCTCCGCCGTTGAGAAACCCGGAGATAGGACCTCCTCTGGCCAGATATTACTCCCCGTTAACTAAAGGTAGTAGTAAAGCCAGCATTACCCTCTAGTATAATACTCTATTGTACCTAAATACTGTATCTAAGTCCAAACCTCAGATCCAATGGGAAACAGACCTCCAGTTAGAATTGTCAGAAGACGACTGGGAACATAGCTTTGTCAACTTTTTTAAAATGTCTAAGTGCCTTAACCACACGGAGATGTTGGTAAAACTATTGAATAGAATGTATGCAACCCCAGATAAACTCCATAAAATTTGGCCCTTCGTATCCCCACTATGTTGGCGCAATTGTTTAGAACATAGTGATATTCTTCATATATTTTGGTCATGTCCTGTTATATATCCATTATGGAACAATGTTTTTTAATTGATAAGCTCAGTCCTTGTTCACTCGATTTCCCCATGCCAGAATTGGCTCTATTACAGCAGTATCCTCCTGCTCTCCCACGTTGGGATAGATATGTGACAGGCCAGATGTTGATAGCAACCAGAGCAGCCATCGCTCAGGCATGAAAACAATCTCTCCCCCCACCCATGGCCAAAGTGATCTCTAAAATTAACTTTAACTTTGAAATGGAAACCCTAGGAGTCCTATATTCTAAGTCAACATCATCGCCGCTAATTAAATGGAGACCCTGGCATGTCTATGTTACCAATGGGGAAGGAGCTCCGTCACGTTCCTTACTCTCACCCACTAATGATATTGGGGAATGAGTTTCGGTATGTAGACTATTAGTTGAGTTTATCATATATGGCAAATTGTCAGGTAGATACTGCTCTGATTTTGTAGGCTTTCAGGGTTATTGTGTTCCATTCCCATTATATACTCCTCCCCTTTTTCCTTTCTGTACCACTTTGAAAAATCTATATTAAAAAAAAAAAAAAATTAAGCTTTCGATCAACAATTTTTACAAACATTTAAAAATAGCAAGTTAAACATGCTTTCATTCTGAAAGTCATGCTTACCTTTAAAAACACTTTTTTATAATTACTTTTTTTCTGTTCAAAAAAGAGTTCTGTAAATTCAGGAATATTGTTGAGTGTGAAGAAAGACAGAGTAAAATGTTTGTCCAGTCAATGACACTGATGAAATTTGTTTCAGTCTGGGATATGTGTTCTTAGAATACAATGCATTGCAGGTTACTAATTAAAGTCTTCTAATGGTTGTAAACTTATAAAAGAGCTAACATTAGTTATTTAAAATATAAACATAATTTACTTATGTGAAAGTAAGGATGCTTCTGCTAATAAAAGTAGACATATAACAATTTAGCAGAGATACTTTGAATTACCATGTATGACCTTTTGTGATTTGCCATATTTAACATAATGCATCATTGAGTGTAAAGTTATTATTATTATTAAAATTATTATCATTATTTATTGTTTATATAGCACCAATAATATAACACAGCTCCGTAATAGCATAAATGTTAAGTTTATTGAGGTTTTTATACACATTACTGCATGAGATTGTAAAGGGTAATTTCTTATAACAGTTTGGATTTATTGTGAACACTATTCACATGCCTGCAGCATACTGAATACTTGAGAACCATGGAGTGCTTGTTTTACTTACTTGCTCTTAAATGCATTTGTATATAAACTGCGTTATTTATATATTTAAGTTTTGTTTGTTTACCTTCAATTAGTGGGTGTTTATATATTTATATTGAATACTGAACTTGAGACTACTGTTACCATTTTTGTAATTTGAACTCTACTAAGAATCTATCTTTTGTTGAAAGTCTCCGTTACCATAAACCACAAGTTTGTGAACATTTGCAATGAAGCCTCTCACGGGACTGCCTTTTACCTAGAATGGCAAAATATGGGTATTAATGATCTAATGTTAACAATTCCAGATATGTTGTCTAGCACCCCTGGCTAAGTACCACTGCTTTAGACAAAGTTGCTGTGTGTGTGGAGTACTCTGTATAAGGTTTTTTTCCTGCACAATATATACTTCTGTGACCCTTGCGCAATACAGATAGTCTGTTAGTCACTCCAGCACAGATAGTACTTTATACTGATTTAAACTACTGACATTTTGACAAATTTGAATTACTGTGTCTATAGTGATATCGCAGTGATAGTGTATGCTAAAAGCAATAGTGTAGTTATAGTGTATTCTGGGTGTGTTAGTGTTTTGAGAGTTCGTATTGGGAATAGTATACTGATGATGGATGCTGTGAGTGGAAGTGTATGTCACTGAAAAATTGGGATTGTTCATAATCAGGACTGTCCCACCAGAATTGATACAGAACACAGGTAATCAAAGCTTGAAGAATAGATTGGAGAGACCATCGCTGTCTGTTTCTGGTGTCTGAAGCTCAATTGCTGCTTGGCTGGACCCTGGAATGTTAGGCCCTCTTTGTATAAGAGAAATGTACTATTCACCTACTGAAAAGCTGAGCAACAAGTGAAAATTTTAAGCCTCCTTACCCTGATATTAAATCAATAACACCCACATTTCATAAGCAGGCCTCCCTCCCAGGGCCATCTTAACAGCATTATGGGCCCCCGGGCAGAGCAGTGCACTGGGGCCCCTACCTGCACAACCAAAATCAGTATTTAAACATTATAAAACATGCTATACAACTCTTACCTCGCTGCTGTATCCAGTGGAGGAGCGTTAAAAGGGCTACATATAGTCTCTTCATAGTACTTCACAATTGCTGCGGAGGGAACTATTAAAGTCGGGATAAAAAAAGTCGTAAATGGCCAAGATACCCATAACACCATTCAACATGCCATCAAACCTAATTAAATGCCCCTTGCATACCCATCAGATCTCTGCATATCCTCTTTACATCCACATCAGCTGCTTCTGTCCCCCTTCATTTATCCCCTGTGCCCTCCATTATGCTGCTATTTGCCCCCTTCACTTACCTTTTTATTGCCTTCTTCTCTTATTTTTCCTCTCTTCTGTCTTTTTTATTCCTTGCTTGTCTGGCGCAGCTCCTCTTGTTGCCCTTCTCACTGAAAATGTAGAGCGTGATGACCTCCTGCCCGACATTTAGTGCGAGCGTAGCAGGGAGTAGGGTTAGCGATATGGAGCCGGATCCCTGCACCAAGCTAATAAGTTGTTTTTTTTCTTAATTACTTCCAGGCTCTGCCTATGGGGCCATTATGCCTATGGGGCCCCCGGGCAGTTGCCCAGCGTGCCCAATTGGAAAGATGGCCCTGCTCCCTCCCCCAAACCATTAAATCAATAACTCTTAAGTTTAGTAATTAGGTCTGTCTACCCCCAGCTATCCCTGAAATTAAATTAATAGCATTCACATTTAATAAATAGGCCTTATTCTACCACAACTTGGCCCCACATGAGGAGGGGGGGGAGCGGTCACAAGCTGAGGTGAGGAAGGGGAAGGTGGTCACACAATGAGGGGAGGGAGACAGAGGCTTTCTCTTATGAAGAAGAGGGAGGTAGAGGTTTTAAGAAATGGATTAGAGAGATAGAGAGGTTTTCACTTGTGGAGTGGCGGCATGGAGAGAGAGGCTATTATATGCAGAGAGAGGGAGTGAGAGATAGATGGGTTGACTCTCTGAGTCTAGAGGAAAGGTGGAGACAAAGAGGGAGGCTGCCACATACAGAGGGATGAGAGAGAGTTTGAGTGGGAGTAGAGAGACAGAGGAGAGCATTGTATTAGTTGCTTGTCTTGGGGGAGGTTTAGCTAGCAGGAAATATAGAGCTTCCAGGGCTAGCCCCCCATGGCCCAGGGTCTTCTCAGATTAGCCTGTGGCCAAACTGAAATGGTTCTTAGGGTCCCATCTTCACCACTACCTAGTAAAAAGAAAAAAATTAGATGGAAAAACAAACTTAAACTGGCCCTAAGGCATCATAGGCGTCACCGACATGGTTGGAAAACAGTGAAGAAAAAAATCAAATAGTGCAATCAAATAAATAGTTGCATTCAACATACTGAACAGTAGCAGCATTACCACAAATAAAGAATAACAAAAAATAACAACTTGTTTTCATAAATATTGCTTTGTAAGTATTAATGATGAGAAAAGGACATTTTAATGATTGATGACTTTACATATTTTTGCCCAGTGTCCCATAACACTTGTGAATAAATCTGACACAGAATAGCTTTTTAGATGTTTTCTCTACCCAGAGGCGAAACTAGTGAGCTGTGGGCCCCGATGCAAGGAGATGGGGAGGAGGGAACTAGGGCCCTAGACCCTCTGCATCTGCCGTGCAGCAGGCAGGGCCCATTATCTCCATGGGCCCAGGTGTACCGCACCTGCTGCACCAATGGTAGTTCCGCCACTGTCTCTACCTCCAACTACAGATAGTGAAATGCATGCAGGCACATTGCACAGCTTTTCAGTCCTGGGGTAAATGTATCAATGCCCGGATTCTTCAACTCCGGCGAGATCGGAGTCTTCAGTGCTTAAATTTAAAGCGGTGCTGCCTTGTAAAGGGAAGTTTCCCTTTACAAGGCAGCGCCGCTTTAAATTTAAGCGCTGAAGACGCCGATCTCGCCGGAGTTGAAGAATCCGGGCATTGATACATTCGCCCCCTGGTGTGATCAACTCTATATAAACCTTACTTATAAGTGGCTACACTTGTATCTTTATCAACAATGAGTCAGGTACTACCTGTTTTCTTGCAATCTCATCATATGCAATTAAAGTAATACAGAGCTTACAACGCTGTATATACAACTTGTCAGACTCAGGGTTGCCAACCCTTGAAAATATGTTTATTAATATTTTTAGAAATATGCATTGATGGTTAGCTTTTTTTAGTGACACTGTAACTTAGTTATAATGTTGTTTCAGTTAAAAAATACATATTTATTATTGACATTGATTTGTAAGGCACTAAGATGCTGTACAGCACCTTTTAGGGGGAAAAAAGTGTACATAAAACAGAGACATATAAAGTAGGCAAAGTAAACATAGCCTATAAAAAGGGTAAAAGAGGTAAGCAGGGCCCTTCCTCATATGACAGCTTACTAACTGGTAAAAGAAAATTACAGCTGAGTAGTAAAAATGTAATAGTGTGAGTAGGATAGGTGGGAGTATAGGCTGCAATAAAGAGGTGGATTTTCAGAGAGCATTTAAAGATTTGAAGGCTGGGGAAAGGCTGATCAGGCAAACTTCTATAACTGTAAATGAGGAGTCCTGATTTCCTGTTCCTCATGTGCTAAAGCATGCACCTCATTTTTGATACACCTTGCCAAATTGTCCAGCACTCACATGATATGCGATTAAAGAGCAGTAAATAATTTAGATTTGAAGGCTAGGGGAGAGTTTGACCAGGCATGGAATTCCATAAATGATTAATGGCATGGGAGAAGCTTTATAGACAGAGTGAATGGTGGTTATCATAGATAAGATGATATGCAAGTCAGAGGAAGATCTTAAAGGACATGAGAGTAGCATGGAGACACCAATGTGGAATTAACACAGACAGTTGGTTTCTTAAGATTGTAGAAAAGTCAGTCAGTGTAGCGGTGGTACTAATGACTAATATGCATATGGAAAAGTCTACAACCATACACCCAATAGGGATATTACTGGCGCTGACCTTAATCGAACTAAACCTCAGAAAAAAAGAAACAAATAAACCAAAGTAATATTAAACCACCATTTATAAACTTAAGACATTTTGTATATTCAATCTAGCAGGATAGATTAAACTTAGGTCCTCCTGATGGTAATTTGCAGAACTGATGCATTTCTCCACGTTATTGTGTTGTTTCCTCAGAGGAATTGAATGTGCAAAATGCCTTAATTGTTATGGGACCTTATTATCATTATAACATGAAACTTCTGTGCTGACTCTGAAGGTGGGTAAGATCATTGCTGTGAGAACGAACATAGACTTATTATATGGCTCTAGCTGTCGGGGTCTGAAACAATGAGTCAGATGGTCGGATTGTGATTCATATGTCTCAAGTGACATACAGAATGAAACAATATCCAAGTGTTTGTGATCCTTATAGCTTGGAACGGTCCTTCATTTTTGAAATTTTTCAAACTATCCAGGATATATACCTGATACTCCTCCCCCAGCCTTAGCTTGATGGACAGGTGACACACCCACCTTCTCTTTAAAAGGAAACGCCCATCACTGCCTCTGTTTGCACTAACATACAGACACACCCTGTCTGTTTGCAGAGAGGAAGGATTTCAAATCATGTTAGTTAACCAAACTTAAACTATTGATTTTCATACATAAGTCTTTACATTGAATCTAGGTGCGTTACTGCACAAATGTTTTACTCTTTTTCCCTGCTTTCTCTGCATATTGCCAGCTAAATGCCTCCTTTTGTTACATATCCCTCCCCCTAGCGTCTCCAAGTAGGGGGACGCAGACTTCGCGAGGAGCGCATATTTTCGTGACAATGCATCTGCATTCTTGTGCACAATCCCAGGTCTATGTTCTACTGAGTACTTGAAAGGTCGCAGTGCCAAGAACCAGCGGGTTACCTTGGCATTTACCTCCCGGTAGTTCTGCATCCATCTCAATGGTGCATGGTCTGTTATTAAGGTGAACTCTCTGCCTAGGAGATAATAGCGCAGAGCTTCTGTAGCCCATTTTATGGCGAGACATTCTTTCTCCACAGTGGCATATTTTTGTTCCCTTGGAAGCAACTTACGACTTAGGTATAGGTAAAGAACTGGTAGTTGCTCAAATCAATTTATAGGCTATAACAGGTGCATGAAAGGGTGGGGTTATCCTAAAAGGAGAAAACAGAGACAAATTCCCCCAGCGCGCTGCTATAGCCAGCAACAGATCTGCTATTTCTACTGTAGATAAAAATGCAAAAGTCTCAGTTGCACACATTTGCAAATGTATGTTGAAGCCACCCACCACGCCAAGGTGCTTTTGCTAATAGGGTGGTCCTACTCTAAACAATGAGAGTCCCAAATATTTGGGCCATACATATGTGTTTTTAAATTGAGAGCTAACTTACCAAAGAGATACCCCAGAGACCTCCAAATAGCAATCCAATGTCAGTAATCCCCCTTAGCTACTGACACCAACATGCCTCTCAGACAAATAAAGAACTGGTAGTTGCTCAAATCAATTTATAGGCTATAACAGGTGCATGAAAGGGTGGGGTTATCCTAAAAGGAAAAAACAGAGACAAATTCCCCCAGCACACTGCTATAGCCAGCAACAGATCTGCTATTTCTACTGTAGATAAAAATGCAAAAGTCTCAGTTGCACACATTTGCAAATGTATGTTGAAGCCACCCACCACGCCAAGGTGCTTTTGCTAATAGGGTGGTCCTACTCTAAACAATGAGAGTCCCATATATTTGGGCCATATATATGTGTTTTTAAATTGAGAGCTAACTTACCAAAGAGATACCCCAGAGACCTCCAAATAGCAATCCAATGTCAGTACTCCCCCTCAGCTACTGACACCAACATGCCTCTCAGACAAATAAAGAACTGATAGTTGCTCAAATCAATTTATAGGCTATAACAGGTGCATGAAAGGGTGGGGTTATCCTAAAAGGAGAAAACAGAGACAAATTCCCCCAGCGCACTGCTATAGCCAGCAACAGATCTTCTATTTCTACTGTAGATAAAAATGCAAAAGTCTCAGTTGCACACATTTGCAAATGTATGTTGAAGCCACCCACCACGCCAAGGTGCTTTTGCTAATAGGGTGGTCCTACTCTAAACAATGAGAGTCCCATATATTTGGGCCATACATATGTGTTTTTAAATTGAGAGCTAACTTACCAAAGAGATACCCCAGAGACCTCCAAATAGCAATCCAATGTCAGTACTCCCCCTCAGCTACTGACACCAACATGCCTCTCAGTCAAATAAAGAACTGGTAGTTGCTCAAATCAATTTATAGGCTATAACAGGTGCATGAAAGGGTGGGGTTATCCTAAAAGGAGAAAACAGAGACAAATTCCCCCAGCGCGCTGCTATAGCCAGCAACAGATCTGCTATTTCTACTGTAGATAAAAATGCAAAAGTCTCAGTTGCACACATTTGCAAATGTATGTTGAAGCCACCCACCACGCCAAGGTGCTTTTGCTAATAGGGTGGTCCTACTCTAAACAATGAGAGTCCCAAATATTTGGGCCATACATATGTGTTTTTAAATTGAGAGCTAACTTACCAAAGAGATACCCCAGAGACCTCCAAATAGCAATCCAATGTCAGTAATCCCCCTTAGCTACTGACACCAACATGCCTCTCAGACAAATAAAGAACTGGTAGTTGCTCAAATCAATTTATAGGCTATAACAGGTGCATGAAAGGGTGGGGTTATCCTAAAAGGAAAAAACAGAGACAAATTCCCCCAGCACACTGCTATAGCCAGCAACAGATCTGCTATTTCTACTGTAGATAAAAATGCAAAAGTCTCAGTTGCACACATTTGCAAATGTATGTTGAAGCCACCCACCACGCCAAGGTGCTTTTGCTAATAGGGTGGTCCTACTCTAAACAATGAGAGTCCCATATATTTGGGCCATATATATGTGTTTTTAAATTGAGAGCTAACTTACCAAAGAGATACCCCAGAGACCTCCAAATAGCAATCCAATGTCAGTACTCCCCCTCAGCTACTGACACCAACATGCCTCTCAGACAAATAAAGAACTGATAGTTGCTCAAATCAATTTATAGGCTATAACAGGTGCATGAAAGGGTGGGGTTATCCTAAAAGGAGAAAACAGAGACAAATTCCCCCAGCGCACTGCTATAGCCAGCAACAGATCTTCTATTTCTACTGTAGATAAAAATGCAAAAGTCTCAGTTGCACACATTTGCAAATGTATGTTGAAGCCACCCACCACGCCAAGGTGCTTTTGCTAATAGGGTGGTCCTACTCTAAACAATGAGAGTCCCATATATTTGGGCCATACATATGTGTTTTTAAATTGAGAGCTAACTTACCAAAGAGATACCCCAGAGACCTCCAAATAGCAATCCAATGTCAGTACTCCCCCTCAGCTACTGACACCAACATGCCTCTCAGTCAAATAAAGAACTGGTAGTTGCTCAAATCAATTTATAGGCTATAACAGGTGCATGAAAGGGTGGGGTTATCCTAAAAGGAAAAAACAGAGACAAATTCCCCCAGCACACTGCTATAGCCAGCAACAGATCTGCTATTTCTACTGTAGATAAAAATGCAAAAGTCTCAGTTGCACACATTTGCAAATGTATGTTGAAGCCACCCACCACGCCAAGGTGCTTTTGCTAATAGGGTGGTCCTACTCTAAACAATGAGAGTCCCATTTATTTGGGCCATATATATGTGTTTTTAAATTGAGAGCTAACTTACCAAAGAGGTACCCCAGAGACCTCCAAATAGCAATCCAATGTCAGTACTCCCCCTCAGCTACTGACACCAACATGCCTCTCAGACAAATAAAGAACTGGTAGTTGCTCAAATCAATTTATAGGCTATAACAGGTGCATGAAACGGTGGGGTTATCCTAAAAGAAAAAAACAGAGACAAATTCCCCCAGCACACTGCTATAGCCAGCAACAGATCTGCTATTTCTACTGTAGATAAAAATGCAAAAGTCTCAGTTGCACACATTTGCAAATGTATGTTGAAGCCACCCACCACGCCAAGGTGCTTTTGCTAATAGGGTGGTCCTACTCTAAACAATGAGAGTCCCATATATTTGGGCCATTCATATGTGTTTTTAAATTGAGAGCTAACTTACCAAAGAGGTACCCCAGAGACCTCCAAATAGCAATCCAATGTCAGTACTCCCCCTCAGCTACTGACACCAACATGCCTCTCAGACAAATAAAGAACTGGTAGTTGCTCAAATCTTAGGTATAGGACAGGATTTTCTACTCCATTCTTCTCCTGTGACAAGACTGCACCTAAGCGAACACCAGAAGCATCAGTTTGGAGGAAGAACCTCCGGGTAAAATCTGGTGCTTGTAGAACTGGAGAGGAACAAAGAGCTAACCGAAGATCAGACCAGCCGGTTTCTGCAGAGTCAGACCAGGTTAATCTATCTGGACAACTTTTTTTTAACATGTTCGTTAGTGGAGCAGCTCTAGTGGCGAAGTGGCTTACAAACTGCCTGTAGTAACCTACTAAGCCTAAAAAGGTTCTTAACTGCGACTTTTTTTCTGGTCTTGCCCAATTTTTGACTGCCTCCACTTTATCTAGCTGGGGTTTCACACGCCCTCGACCAACAACGTACCCCAAATATTTGGCTTCTCTCATGGCTATGGCACATTTCTCTGGGTTAGCTGTTAACCCTGCTGACCTTAATGAAGCTAAGACCGCCTCAACTTTGGCTAAATGTGATCCCCAGTCTGGGGTATAAATCACTATATCGTCCAGGTAAGCGGCTGCATAAGCTGTGTGAGGTCGTAGCAATTTATTCATGGCCCTTTGGAAGGTGGCAGGTGCCCCATGCAACCCAAAGGGTAAGACTTTATATTGATAGAGACCATCAGGGGTGGAAAATGCAGTCTTTGGCTTGGCCGTGGAAGTCAGGGGAACTTGCCAATAACCCTTTATTAGATCAAGGGTTGTTAAATAATTGATACCAGCAAGATTTTCCACTAGTTCATCCACACGTGGCATCGGATAGGCATCAAACTGCGACATACTGTTTAGGCGCCTAAAGTCATTGCAGAACCTAATTGTCCCATTGGGTTTCGGGACAAGCACAATGGGACTATTCCACTCACTAGTGGACTCTTCAATCACATCTAACTGGAGCATTTTCTCGACCTCCTTCCTCATGTCCACCCGTCTAGCTTCTGGAATACGATACGGCTTCTGCTTTACAATGACTCCTGGCGCAGTAACAATGTCGTGTTCAATGAAGGTAGTGCGCCCAGGAATGAAAGAGAAGACATCCCTGTTCCGGCGAATCATTTCTTCTGTCTGTTGTCTCTGCTGGACAAAGCTGGCTCTATGAGCACTTCAGACTTTTCAATGGCAGTACTCACTACCTCATCATGCCAAGGTTTGAGGAGGTTAACATGATATATTTGCTCCTCCCTTCTCCTACCTAACTGGCGGACTCTGTAATTGACAGGACCGACAGCCTCTACAACTTCATATGGACCCTGCCAATGGGCGAAAAGTTTGCTTTCCTGGGTGGGAACCAGGACTAGGACCTTGTCCCCAGGCTTGAAAGATCGAACAACAGCACTTTTATCATAACTTTTTCTCTGTCGTTCCTGAGCCTCGTTTACATGTTGCTGCACAATGGGCCCTATCTTTCCTAGCCTCTCATACATATGGGACACAAATTGGACCAGATTTGGCTCCCTGGGACCTTGCTGCTCCCACCCTTCTTTTAACATATCCAAGATACCCCTGGGCTGTCTCGCAAACAATAACTCAAAGGGACTAAACCCTGTTGAAGCTTGAGGTACCTCACGGATGGCAAACATCAAATAGGGAATAAGAGTGTCCCAATCTTTTTTTTCTTAAGCCACTGCTTTCCTGAGCATGTGCTTTAATGTGCGGTTAAAGCGTTCCACCAAGCCATCTGTTTGTGGATGGTATACAGAGGTGTAAAGCACCGTAACCCCTAGCAACTGGCACATGTCCTTCATCAGTTTAGACATGAATGGAGTACCCTGGTCTGTGAGAATTTCTTTGGGTATTCCCAAACGTGTAAACATCAATACAAGTTCCTTAGCTATGGTGCTGGACTTTATGTTTCGTAGGGGAACTGCCTCTGGATACCTGGTTGCATAGTCAAGCACCACTAGTATATATTGGTGCCCACGTGCGGATTTTTCCCGTGGCCCCACAAGGTCCATAGCTATCCGTTCAAAGGGAACTTGTACTATTGGTATTGGAATGAGAGGTGACCTGTACATGGGTTTGGGACAGGTTCTCTGACAAATGGGACAGGACTGGCAATATTTTTTCACTGCCTTGTGTACACCGGGCCAGTAAAACCTAAGCAGAACTCGTTCCCGTGTTTTATCCTCCCCTAGGTGTCCCCCACAGACATGTGTTTGTGCTGCTTTTAACACTAGGGTTACATGGACCTGAGGAACCATTAATTGTTCTACTTTTTCCCCCTGTACACTAGCAACTCTGTACAGGAATTATTTTTAACAATAAAATATGGTATACCTTCTGCAGGCTGGGGGGCTCTCGCTACCCCATTTACCTCAGTCACACTTTTAAAGGCATGTTCCACAGTGTCATCATTAAGTTGGTCTCGAGCAAAGTCCTGCAAAGGAAACAAAATTGATATTGTGGACCAGTCCGTATCCTCACTGACAGGCGGGGTGGGCTCATCTGCGACATCACCGACCAATGCTAGTTTGGACTGTCCACGTTTCCCCGCAGGTGGATGCTTTTGTGGAACTCCTGCTGTGACTCCCAGGATGGCATTCCGATTTGGCGGTTCCCAAAGATCGATGTCCAGATGTTGTGGATTCTTAGGCGGTTCCTTTAAGACCGGGCTTCCGACCGTTGCATCAGTTGCCGGCATGTCTGGCCGGATCCGCTCACCGAGGACATCATTAAACAGTGGGAAGTCTCGCCCCAAAATGAGTGGATATGGAAGTTTAGGATGCTATGGCAGCTACCACCATAACAGTTTTGTCTTTGATTGTGAGTGGTAGTATTGTTCTTTCATGCTCCTCTGTCGTGCCATGAACGCAAAGAACCTTCTCCTTGGGCAACCGAGAAGTTATGGATTCGGGTAAGGCAGAGCTGGAAACCAATGAAAGTTCACTCCCCGAGTCAGCCAAGGCCAGAACAAGGTTTTGGTTGATTAGCACAGTCACCCGGAACAAACAAGGACTTCCTGATGTGGGACTCATGGTAAAACAGCTTGGAAAAGCAGGCCCAATATGTGCCACGGAACAGTCCATGGGTTCCTGTAGTTTAGGACACTCTGCCTTAAAGCGGCCTAGCTTATCACATTCAAAACACTTCAGATTAGACAGCTTTGCACCTGGCCCTCTCTCCGTAGCAGTTTTGCCATTGGGCCCTGTGGCAAGGATTGTCAAACCTGGCTTTTGGTTTGGCAGTCATTTGCTGTAGCGCACAAAACCTTTCTACCACGGTGGCAAGCTCTTCATAAGTTTGTGGGTCTGATTGCAGAACCCACCTTTGCAACTCGCGGTTCATATATATATATATAAATTGTAACAAAGGGAGGCATTTATCTGACAAGATGCAGAGAAAGTATACAAACAGAATAAAACATTGGCACAGTTATGCACCTAGGTTGAGGTTAAACCAGGTAAAAACTTCTGTGTAGTTTAAGGTTTGGTTAGCTTACATGATTTCCTCTCAGCAAACAGACAGGGTGTGTCCGTTAGTGCAAACAGAGCCAGTGATGGGTGTTTCCTTATAAAGAGAAGGTGGGTGTGTCCCTGCCCATCAAGCTAATGCTGGGGGAGGAGTATCATGTATAAAAGCTTGACTGTGTTACTTGTTCAGAGAGACCAATGCTGGGGAAGCTGGCTGGTCTTGAGAGAGCTGAGCTATGTCTAGCTAGCGTTTAGGGTCTCCAAGAATTGTCCTTGAAATCTGTGAGGTGTCAAAACATTTACCATCCTGATAATAAACTACATAAAAAGGAAGAAGTTGTTCGCGTGTGCTTCAGCAGTAGCGGGCTCTTGCCACAATATATATATATATATATATATATATATATATATATATATATATATATATACATACAGAGGGGGGCATGGTGTCTGGGGTCTACTTTATTAAAAGCTATTAAGCTGAGATTTGGCATGGAAATGGAGAACCGTTCACAGGTGCCGCATGCCAAATTTCAGAGAAAAAGAATACAAAATGTCAATTTAGGAATAATCTAAACTTCAAAATCTTGCCGTTTTTTTCCACTTACTGTTTTGCAAAAGTTGACGTTTTTCTGTGTTTTCTCTGAAAGCGTAACTCGGTGTACAGGGCGTTTAAAGACTTGCGGTCAATTTTGTTAGAAAGCTACTAGGGCTCAGGAGTGCCTTTGAGGGTTCACAAGTTTGACAAAGTTACAGTTTTTTTACAATTTAGTAAAATATGCCCCATTTTAAAGATAAGGGATTTCATAACGTTGCACATGTCAGATAGAGGTGTGTGCTGGGTGTACTCAGAGTGGCTTCACTTGTGAGTACAAATATAGCTGACCCCCTCTCGATAAGAAATTTTCTTCAATGAGCTGGAGAAATTAGCCATATTTGCGGGGTACAAGGACGATGGCTGAAGTTTTGGGCTTTCAGGGGACACACACACTAGCATTTTTAGCCCTGGCACCGCAATCATTATAAAGTTTAATCGGTCCGTGCAGTGCCAGAGGCCGCTGTTACAGAGCCAATTTTAATCTTCCCACCCCTCAGTAACGTCAGTTAATTTATTCACTGCACTGAGCTGGGGGACCGGAGATTTGAAACTGCTCTTTGCTGTTGCTGGAGCTGAAATGGTTGGATTTATGATGTAGTGCTTAGGAGATAACAGCCAGATGAGGCATTATTAATAGTAGTGTTGTTTTTACTGTACATACATATATAACTGCCCCGGACCTGAGTAACTTTACATTTTGTCAAACATCGCTCCAGTTCATAGGAAAAGCCCCTCTTTTCACACTGCAGCCTGTGTCAGTGTCATTCGAAGAGAATGATACCTATATGTTTGCGATCCCGATCCCCCCTCTCCCCCAGCACTGTGTTTGTGATCCCAAACCCCTTACTCACCACAACAGTGTGTTCGCGTTCCCTCTCCCCTCCCCCTCTCCATCCATCCCCCCAGCAATGTGTTTGCGATCCCGATACCCCTCCTCACCACAACAGTGTGTTTGCGATCCCTCCCCCATACCCCTCTCCCTAAATCTCCCCTGCAGTGTGCTTGCGATCCCGACCCCCCTCCCTCCCTCCCCCCAGCAGTGTGTTTGCGATTCCTTCCCCCCTCTCTCTCTCCCCCAGCAGTGTTTGCAATCCCGATACCCCCCAGCCCCTCTCCCTCCAACCCCCCCAGCAGTGTGTTTGCGATCCGTTCTCCACAGCAATGTGTTTGCGATCCCGATACCCCTCCTCACCACAACAGTGTGTTTGTTTGGGGAGTGACATATCCCCCTCTTCTAAAAAAATGTTTTACTGGTGCTGAAATACTAATATACCAGACCTATATATTTCTGAATTTGCACTACAAGTGTTTAGGGTGTCATATATTCCCCCCTTTCTAAAAAAAAACTATTTTCTGGTGATGAAATTATAATATACCAGCACTATATATTTCTGAATTTGCACTACAAGTGTTTGGGGTGTCACATATTCCTCTCTTCTAAAAAAGCTATTTTCTGGTGATGAAATTATAATATACCAGCACTATATAGTTCTGAATTTGCACTTCAGGAGTTTGGGGTGTGACATATTCCCCCCCTTCTAAAAAAAAACTATTTTCTGCCTGCTGAAATTCTAATAGACTAGCACTATATATTTCTGAATTTGCACTACAAGTGATTGGGTTGTCACATATTCACCCCTTCTAAAATAACTTTTTTATGGTGCTGAAAGTCTAATATACCAGCACTATATATTTCTGAATTTGCACTAGAAGTGTTTGGGGTTTGACATATTCCCCCTTCTAAAAAAAACTATTTTCTGCCTGCTGAAATTCTAATATACCAGCACTATATATTTCTGAATTTGCACTACAAGTGTTTGGGGTGTCACATTTTGCCCCTTCTACAAAATCTATTTTCTGGTGCTGAAATTCTAATAGACCAGCACTATATATTTCTGAATTTGCACTACAAGTGTTTGGGGTCTCACATATTCCCCCTTCTAAAAAAAACTATTTTCTGCCTGCTGAAATTCTAATATACCAGCACTATATATTTCTGAATTTGCACTACAAGTGTTTAGGGTCTCAGTAAAATGGATTCACAGCAGTCCAAATATGAGCAGGAGCAGCACGCAGCTGCTGCCACCAGTCCTGATAGTAGTCTTCCCTGTACATCATCTGGTAAATTTATATGTAAAAGTACATAGTCTTTTTAAGTCAGGTAAAACAACACACAAAAAAACACCTTTTAACGTGTTAAAGAGAAAAAGAGGTGTAATAAAGGAAAAGTTAACTGTCGAAAAAAATAATAATTGCCAACATGCCATTCTACACACGCAGTGGCAAAAAAAGAATGAGGCCTTCGCCTTTCTTTATTAGTGCGAGATCTCAAAATGTTACTGAGGCTTCTTCTTGTACAGTCACTCATGACTAAGCAAGACCAAGTAATTCGGAGTCCAAAAGTAGTGCACAACTACTGTTAAGTGTGAAAGCCGAGCTGCAAGAAAACAGTAAGGCATTAGAGGAAAATTTTTGCTCAGATTCAGAAATGACACCAATCCCTGAGGAGAGTCCATCCATGAATGGTATGTGTAATCGTGACCATTCTGATAGTGTACCCATAAAGAAGGGCCTTTTCAGCATTTCTGCTGATGTGTGCCTGAACAGCCCTTGTATAGCCGATGATACACCTATTGAGGATGCCACTTTGGAATTGGAAGAGGATGAGGGGGATATTTGTGTAGCCGACGAGGGCACTAATGAGGATTTTGATGAGGATGAGGTTGTTTGTGTAAGTCCTGCTCCAGTAGAAGGAGTTCTGGCACATGACAAGAAGAAGGTCATTGTCATGCCTGGGCATAAGGCCAAAAAGACCACTTCTTATGTGTGGAATTATTTCTACCCAAATCCTGACAACAGTTGTATAGCAATTTGTAGTGTATGTGAAGCCACAGTCAGTCGAGGAAGGAACCATATTGGACTCTCATCCATGTTACACCATTTGACGAGAGTTCATGGCAAGGTGTTGGGAAAAGCTGAAAGTTCTTCCAAAAAAATTACAATCACTCCATCATCAGCTAGGATCCTTCGGTCACCGACATCCCGACGGCTACAAAATACACCCACAACACCATCCTCATCAATATCCTCAGTAGCACTCACCGTTAGCCCTACATCCCACTTAGTAAGGCTGGATGACTCCTGCACTATTATTGATTCCTCTGAAGAAAGTGTTAGTCCCACTGCTGCTGCTGTTGCTGCTGCTGGTGGTGAATCGTCAGCCCAGAGGAAGGCCAAGAAAATGAGCAGTCCTACATTTCAACAATTAACTGTAAAACAATCATTTGCTAGGGGAAGCAAATATGACAGCAGTCACCCAGTCGCCAATCGAATCACAGATGCCATGGCTGCCATGTTAGTGTTAGATCTGCGTCCAATATCCACAATAAACGCAGCTGGTTTTTCACAATTAATTGAGGTTTTGTGTCTGCGTTACAGAATTCCATCGAGACACATTTTTTTTCACACCATTTTTCCCGTAAAGCTATTCCACAACTATATCAAAAAGTGTGTACAAATGTAGAGATTGTGCTGAAAATGCCATTCTGCCCACTGTCCACTTAACCACAGATATGTGGACAAGTGGAAGTGGGCAAACCAAAGACTATATGACTGTGACAGCCCACTGGGTTGGTCATTCGCCTTCACCAGCAGTTACAGCAGCAGCAGCATGTACACCACTACGTAAAATTTGTCACAGGCAGGCCACTCTTTGTATCACTGGCTTTACTAACAGGCATACAGCTGACAATTTGTTATGCAAACTAAGAGATGTGATTGATACATGGCTTATACCACTTGGAATCTTCCCAGGATATGTAATTTCTGATAACGCCAACAATATAGTGCGAGCATTACAGCTGGGTGAATTCCATCACATTCCTTGTTTTGCTCTGTTGAAGTCGTATAATTGGATGAACGAAAGTATATTGGTTTAATATTGGTTTGCCGTGCGTGTTGCAAAGCGTACGCCACGTAACACGTGGCGTGATGTGATCGCACGGTAAAATACGCATGCACACACTCGCATTACAACATTTAGTTATTTATACAATTCATATTGGTTCCGTTAAACTGTAATTTATGAGCAGATAGCATTTGGTTTATTATTAGTTTATATAATATGATTATATGTACATTTTAGTGTTATTAAAGGTTTAGGTTATAGGAAAGGTGTCATGCCTGATATCATATTGAAGCCCTAATCATCAGTAGCTGTCCGGTGCAGTCAGCGAAGAGATCGCACATTGCATACTTTAGTTATTGATATTAGGGAATAAACATTTGTATGATGCTGGCTATGAAAGGAACAGACCCCCTGGAGAGACGACCCCCTCATTTGGATTCCTTAGATTGAATCAGCCTATGAACTGTTTACCCTGAAGCCACCCTGTGCCTGGACCTATGGAAGCAAGCTACGTCATCTCTATTGTTCACAATGAAACACTGACTGTATATATTAACTGCATCCCTCATCAGGGTCAGTCAACTCTGACCACAGTTATCTAACAGATACACTGTTCCATTGGGACCCATGGAAGCACAGCGATTGCAGCGGTATGTATGTATGTAACATTTTTGGTATTGGCTGTGCTGTACTGTACTGTATTATAATATGTTAACGTATTGAATTGTTGACTATTTACATCTGCTAAAATAAACCACCATGTGCTTTGGACACACATACAATTGATTGAGCAATGCTTATTTTAAAACTATAGAATTACTTTAATAATTTGGGGGCTCGTGAGTTTTGGAGTTACGTTATCGGCAGGTATGCAACGCTCACGGTATTCGGTTCCTCAACAAAGGGTGGATTGACGGACGCGTCGCATGGCAGGAAAGAACGTAATGTGTTCAAGACCTGTGGTTCACTTTGTGTTGAGAGACCGAATGTCCGTTGTTGCATAGACTGAAGGAACGCTAATTGGAATCTAGGGACAAGAAAGAAAAATGTTTCTTTTTATTGTTGTTTTACGTTTTAAAGTGTATTGCATTGCTGAGCGTAAGTGGATTTCCTGCTGTGCGTACGCGAACTTCCGGTATATTTGCCACGTGGTTAAACAATCGGTTTGATAGTTATACAGGCATAGTATAAATCACTTGTGAAAACCTCTGGGACATTATTACTATTGTTGGGAATTCTTTTATTTTCTGCGCAGAAAAGGTGTATGTCGTGTGATTTGTTGACTTTAAATACACTAAGGGTTTATCTATTGTAAAATAGAGTGTCAGTTGCTGTTTGACGAAGCAGGTGCCCAACTGGTGTACGGTATACAAGGCAGGTATACCGGAGGGCAGAAACTGAATAAGTTTTCGCGACGTGCACCCAAGGGTAATTGCATCGTTTACTGATAATTAGTATCTGTAAGCGTTGCGATTGCACCGCACGGCACGGATATTTCTGGGACCCTATATTGTGGCAGGATATTTTTAGATTCCTGGGACCCTATATGGTGGCAGAATATTGAAAGCCGTAATTGCGACTTGGGAGCAACGGGGAGGAATTACGTGGTAAGGCTGGCAATTGACTTTACTGGCTGCTGCCGGGCGTAATAAACTCAACAGATTTTGTTGGAGAGTCAGGGGTAATCGAGGAGCTGATAACCCCTTAGTCCGCATTGATATTTCTGTATTAGGGGTCCTTGTCTAAGACAAGAGGAAGCGAGTGGACGCGGCTTGTAGCAAATACGTCCACAGGCCAGTAAAATATCTCTAGCGATAGATTGCGGGTAACAAAGTGTTGAGAGTAGTGGCAGGATATTGTATTATATTTCTGGAACCCTATTGTTTAACATGGGTGCTAAGCACACGCTAGAGATGGCCAATTTACTGCCTAAAGAAGGCCTTATTGATTCAGCGAGATTTCTCATGTGTAAGAAATATGGTGCATACGCAACTGTGTATTGTGACACGTGGGTCAGGATGACCAAAGATTCTGATAGGCCTTTCCCAACAATAGGGAGTTTTAATGCAGAGGTACTAAATAACGTAAAAGATAAAGTACGGTTGATTAAGTCAACGAAAGTGAGAAATGCACATAATGATTGTTTAAAGTCGTGGCAAATGGAAGGTAACACGTGGCAGAGCAGCGAACACACAGCGGAAGTGAGTGTAGCGAAAAACGCGTGTTCAGCGGAGTAAGCATACCGGAAACAAGCATTCCGGAAGTGTGCGTTGCTAAGCGTGGCGAACTGAGCGCAAACACGCCCCCAACAAATTCGGTCGGGGCGGGAAGTACAGCCAATACCAAAAATGTAAAAACTGTAACTAGTAACTTGTATGTTGTTTTAAGTAATGTTAAAAGTAAGGTTTCAGGACAAAGAAAAGGAACGGTCCCACCAGCAGGGGCAGCGGCTGAAAGTGGTGAGAATAATGAAAAGGTTAACACAGGGGGAGACATCCATTGTACTGCAGCAGCAATTTCAGCAACTAGTTTTAGTGATTTGGTAGACTTGCATCCTATCTGCACAACAGCAGTTCCCAATGGGAAAGCAGACAGAGATAGTGATGTTCCCTTGAAACATGTAGCAAAGCATGATCCATGCACTAGGTCTGAAACATTTTAAATTTTGTCTGATTTCCCTGATCCTAGGAAAGATTTGACCAAATGTCAGCAGTTTATTAGATATTATGGTAATGTGTACGAGTCAACTAATAACGATTGGCGAGTATTATTGAAGACCTGTCTTCCTCTCAATACTGATATACAAAAGTTCATTAAGGATTGTATGTTGGAGGAGGATGAATCCTTAACCGAGGATGATAATCAGGACAATATTAGACATATAATCACACAGTTGGCCATATATTTTCCAGTGATAGTGGACTGGAGTAAAATTTTTACTATCCAGCAAAAAGATAGTGAAAATGCAACAGACTATTTTTGCAGAGCTCTGATAGCAATGGGCAAATATACTGGGGTACCCGACATAAAAGATAATGTACGCTACAGAGAGGTTGCTGTTAAAGTTCTAATGGATGGCCTCAGGGAAAACTTGAAAAGAAGGGTGCAAACTTCATTACCAAACTGGAGAGGAATCACTGTAAGTGCTCTCAGGGAGTCAGGTATAGGACATGATAAAAGTATAAATGAACAGAAAGAGACACTAAGTGATAGGGTAATGATGGTAAGTATCCCAGCACTAGAGGGACTGCACACACGTCCACCAGCATACAACCCACATAACAGGAAACCCAGAATAGTGAGATGTTACAATTGCAGAGAAGAAGAACACATTAGGAGAGATTGTAAAAAAGAAGTGAAACAACATGAGTTGAGGAAGTGTTTTCAATGCAATAAAATAGGACACCTAGCAGAACATTGTGCAGACATGACAGGGACGTGCTTCTACTGCCGTAAGAAGGGACACATGAGTAGGAACTGTGTAGAGAGAAGAATGGATACCTGGGTTGGAAATCACATAGACATCCACAAAGGAGGCGTACACTTCTCTCAGAGGTTCCCCTACAATTGATTGCACACTCTGTAACAACTAATATTTTGGGGGAGAAATATAGCCGACTCTAGAGTTAATCTGTGGTAAGTATTAAGGTGCAAAATGTAGAAAGAAACTTATTTAAATGGTAATCTTTGTTGATTTTGTTTGTTTGTTTTATGTTGTCACATATTTGCTTTCCTAAATCGCTGGCCGATGGAAAAGAATGAGAATGTTTCGTTTGTTTGTTATTTATAGATAACTTTCTTGTTTTTTCTTCACAGATAAAGGCAGACAAAAGAAGTATAGACTAGTGTTTAAAAGGGGTGAGATAGAGAAATAGAAGAATTACTCTTGAAAGATTAATTAACAATAGACAAATGGAACACTCTTTGTTTTAGGCTGCAGTGTCTCATGATAATTTGTTTGGCTGAGAATCATTATCCAACAATATAGTATATACATACTTTGCTCCAAAATATCGTTTATGTATCTCAGATGAGTCATCAACAGTTAATTTTTACATTTCTCTATTATAAGTTAGGAAAGTCCGTTGAAAAGGTATGTAGTCAATGAGATACCGAGTTCTTAAAATGAACAAATGACGAACGACGCTGGATTGCACTGTTAAGACCCCCTAGTCAAGTATGGGGAGGGGTAATAGTTAGCAAATAGCTAAGGGGAGCAATGGAATGAATACAGCCATTTCCCCATAGAGTCAGAGTCCAATCCAGCTGTCATTTTGTTGTAAAAAAAATCTCCCTTTCTGCATGTATGTTTGTATTCAAATCTTTATGTTCCCATCATTCATTGCTTTCCTATTTCTCATTTTTTTTACACAAACGCTAGTCTCTCTCTCTCCCTCTCTCCCTCCCTCTCTCTCTCCCTATCTCCCTCTCTCCCTCTCTCCCTCTCTCTCTCTCTTACTCTCTCTCTCTCTCTCTGCTCTGGTAGAGATAAAATCAGACACAGTCTCAACAATAGGGCTAAAACATATTTTTATTTTTTTACATAAGACAAATTCAGAGATACACACACTAGATTTACATGAGTTACAGAAACAGTCAGGGGTTTTGTTTTCATGTGTATAGAAACTGCTGATTTTAAGCAGAAAGGTTCTGTTGTGGAAATACGATTCATGTGTTGTAGATTGCATTTCTGTTTTGTTTTTTTTTGTTTTATGATTTGTGCCTCCTGTACAAAATTGTGCCTTTATATGGATGCACAAAGGGTGGATAGGAGATTGCTGGAGGTTAGGCATACAGATATGCATCTCTGT
Organism: Mixophyes fleayi; assembly: GCF_038048845.1. Classification (NCBI taxonomy): domain Eukaryota; kingdom Metazoa; phylum Chordata; class Amphibia; order Anura; family Limnodynastidae; genus Mixophyes; species Mixophyes fleayi. The sequence goes on from NC_134406.1 coordinate 159,344,639, forward strand.
ATAGAACATTGGAGTAGGATTTATACCACAAGATACGACATAATGTGAAACCCTATAAAATGTAGAATTTTCATGTTTTATATTTTTTTCACTGTTAGGCATGTACTGGATACTGTTATAATTGAAGAAAGTGTTATAAAAATAGACCCCTTTGCCTTTCCCACTTAGTCAAGTAGCTGAATGTGAGGTACTGAGAATGACATGTGAGTTGGCAGAGGGAAAATCGATTGATATACATTGGTCTTCAGCATTTTTCTAGTCAAGGGGGCGATGTTGAGGTGACTGAGAAATCGTTTTATAGCAATACCAGCACATGATTAGGACACTACATAGAGGACTTTATACAGTGACACAGTTACCAACTGAAGTAGCTGGTAGTAAGGTCCACACTTACACACACGACCATACATGGCTGTCACACCAGGGCGAACATAGCTGTCAAATAGACAGCAGGGTTTTATGTTACAGTTAACAAATCTATGTTTTTTTTTGTTTTTCGTTGTATTGTTTTAAGTTTTAAAATGTGAACACACACACACACACATGCACGCATACACATATTGGTTAATATAGGAAGATTTGTGTTACCTGAGGAATAAACTGTCTGGAAGGTGAAGCGATGTGGTGAGGAGTCTGGTGGACTCTGGAGAGATGGACAAGGTAGACCAATAGAGCCATCCCATATCCCTCCTGCTGATAGGTTTTCCTCCAGGTAAAACAAATACACGTCATCCAATTACCACCATGCAGGATCCTCAAGTATACACTGGTGTACCAATGAAATATGTCTGGGTAGAGTTGTATTGAAATGTGTCTAATGTATTACTGTATCATGCTCAAAGCTTTTGTTATTCAATGTGATAGTCCTAGAGTTATAATAGATGATAGGGGTATTCATGTTATTGATAATAGAGGTATAATGTATGAGTAGTGGTAACAAATCACATACTTTTAATTAACCATAAACCAGTGTGAACATAAAGTAGTGGTACTCGGTAGAACGAATTGTATAGATTAAGAGTTGGAACTTGATTGAAGTGACTGATAGCTTCAGCCACTAGTCCTTTCCCGCCGCCAAGAGATCACTCCTGGGCAGACTCCTAACCTGTCAGTTTTTGAATTGTTCTTGACCCCTCGTGAGATGAGATTGTAACTGGGAGGCTAGGTTAGACCTTGAGAGAAGGTAAATAGTGAGACAGCAACCAAGAACGTCCAAAACACTGTTTCCTGAAAAGTCACACTAACTGTCAGGATGTTGGATTGGGAGAGTAAGTTGTGGAGCAGAAATTTCTTAAGCTTAGGTTATTTGACAGACAGGTACCAGGTGTAGGCTTCCAGCATCACGGCTTCAAGGGTAGCAGAGACACACTGGTGCCCATTCCACCCACTGCAGAGGGGCCAACACTCAGAGAAGGGTCCAAGGGCACTCATGAGTCTGTACTGGAAGGCCTCGAATTCAGTTAGTAGCACCTGAGCCAAAGGCTAAGACTGTTGTCCAGCATGAAGTTGTAGTTTTTCCTGTTTTGTGTTCTCTCATTTCATTCTCTTCTCAGGGCGGTTAATTATTTTGATTATTAGCAGGTGACAGAGACTGGTTCAGGTAATGATAAGGAGGTATTGGGGAGGAAGAAGTTAGTAGCATAATCAGTCCAGCCAATTACTCTATTCAATTCAGGGGTAAAGGAAAATTTAGAAACCTTGGAGCTTGGAGAAAGTGCGAGGGGCTATTGTCTGAGTAGCATTACATCCGTAAGTACGGCGACCCCATGGTTAGAAAAGAGATACACCCAGCGATGCCAGTCCAGTAATATTCGGACTTGAGCAGGCATCCTTGAGAATGATTATCATTCTTGGAAGTGTAAGGTTTTAGACCAAACAAAGTGCTGGGCATGCTCACACGTGCCTCAGCGATTATATCAAGTAGGATTAGTTCTCTTTCCACTAAATATTCTTGAGGTACCCGAACTATAGGCGGGAGGTCACTAAGGGAAAAAGTAGGACACCTAGGTCCCTTAGTCTGAAGTCTCCCAATGCTTTGCAAGCCGATCACTGTTAAATCTGAGTATTGAGAGACTGGGAAGAACGAACAGACAATAGCCCGCCCACAAGTGTTGATGAAAAGAACTGATGACATTATTAGAAGTGTGTATATTAACGCAAGCTAAAGGAGATTGTATATGACATTATTGATAGACATAGGATGATGCTATTAATGAACATGAGGTGTTTAAATGTATTCTGAGCTTAAAGACATGCGTTGGACAGAAGAACCTGTTAAACTTGAAGAACTGTAGTAGAGAATTCTGTATAGCTGATACATGTTCTACTGTACCTTGTACCTTTCCAAATAATGTATTAAGTGTTTTATTGCACCCTTGAAGGGCATACAAAAGGTTTTCTCCAAGCTCCAGAAGTGTACGGTTTATAGTAAAAGAAGAAATCGTTTAGAGGATTAAGACTCTCTCTTATGATAACTTGTTTAGATCTACAAACAGTGTGGTCATACACCATTGGGGATTTGTATTTCATAACAATGAAACGTGGTACTGACATCCTGCATATAACATCTTTAAGGTGATAGTTTATTATACTATCAAAGGGTGGACGTCGTATAATTGGATGAACGAAAGTATATTGGTTTAATATTGGTTTGCCGTGCGTGTTGCGAAGCGTACGCCACGTAACACGTGGCGTGATGCGATCGCACGGTAAAATACGCACGCACACACTCGCATTACAACATTTAGTTATTTATACAATTCATATTGGTTCCGTTACACTGTAATTTATGAGCAGATAGCATTTGGTTTATTATTAGTTTTTATAATATGATTATATGTACATTTTAGTGTTATTAAATGTTTAGGTTATAGGAAAGGTGTCATGCCTGAATCATATTGAAGCCCTAATCATCAGCAGCTGTCCGGTGCAGTCGGCGAAGAGATCGCACATTGCATACTTTAGTTATTGATATTAGGGAATAAACCTTTGTATGATGCTGGCTATGAAAGGAGCAGACCCCCTGGAGAGACGACCCCCTCCTTTGGATTCCTTAGATTGAATCAGCCTATGAACTGTTTACCCTGAAGCCACCCTGTGCCTGGACCTATGGAAGCAAGCTACGTCATCTCTATTGTTCACAATGAAACACTGACTGTATATATTAGCTGCATCCCCCATCAGGGTCAGTCAACTCTGACCACAGTTATCTAACAGATACACTCTTCCATTGGGACCCATGGAAGCGCAGCGATTGCAGCGGTATGTATGTATGTAACATTTTTGGTATTGGCTGTGCTGTACTGTACTGTATTATAATATGTTAACATATTGAATTGTTGACTATTTACATCTGCTAAAATAAACCACCATGTGCTTTAGACACATATACAAATGATTGAGCAATGCTTATTTTAAAATGATAGAATTACTTTAATAGCTCACACCATCAACTTGGTGGTGCTGAGCTTCCTAAGAAATAACCATGAGGTACAGGAGATGCTTTCGATGGCCCGTAAAATTTCAGGCCATTTCAGGCATTCTGCCACAGCATGTAGGAGATTGCAGCAGCTCCAAGAACAGTTTAACTTGCCCTGCCACCAACTTAAGCAAGAAGTGGTAACTAGGTTGAATTCAACCCTGTACATGCTTCAGAGGATGGAGGAACAGTGCAAAGCCATCCAAGCGTATTGCACAAGCCATGACATTGGGAAAGGGGGGGGATGTATTTCACTCTTGCACAGTGGGGAATCCTTTCAGTGCTGTGCAAGGTGCTGAAAGCATTTGAATTTGTGACGTGTGAAGTGAGTGCAGAGTGCTAGCTTGAGTCAAGTCATTCCTTTAATTAGACTATTGGAAAAGCAGCTTGAGAAACTGAAGGAGGAGATGAAAGCAAGCAATTCAGCAAAGTATGTTGGCCTTGTAGATCAAGTACTTAATTCGCTTCACAATGATCCTCGAGTTATTAAAATCTTGAACTCAGATCACTATATTTTGGCCAGTGTGCTTGATCCAAGGTTTTAGACCTACATTGACTCTTTGCTTCAAAATGACAGAGATGTGAAATTTTGCAAGGAGCTATTGCTCAGCAAGTTGTCCGCTGAACTGGGCCTTGGCTTGATGACGTGTCCTCCTTCAGTTTCTCAAGCAACTGCTGCTCGTAAAAAATTTAATTTTCCAAAAAGAAGCAGGGAAGACGCAGGGGGCAGACCAGAACAGTTTAACATCTGTGCTTTTTTGAAGGATTTTTCAAAAAAATGTGTGACCTTGCCCATAACTCCATCCAATATGAGTATTAACATTCAAAGGATGGTGGAGGATTATTTTCAAGAGGTAATTGATATGGAAATGTCAGACAGTCCCTTTCATTACTGGTAAGAAAAGCAGGCCATTTGGAAACCCATGTACAAACTTGCTTTGCAATACCTAAGCTGCCCACCCTCCAGTGTGTACTCTGAACGAGTATTCAGCACAGCCGGGAACTTTGTCGGTATTCGCCGTAGAAGGTTACTTCCAAAAAATGTGGAGAAAATTATGTTTATAAAAATGAACTACATCGTTCCACGAGGAAGGCCTTCTCCATCAAAGACATCCAAGCACTGACTGTTCTCTAATGGTGGATTCAAGTGCCGATGAATTGATAGTCTGCGATGATGACGTACACACTGATGAGGGTGAGCATGAAGCTGAAGATGATGACGATAACATCTTTTTAAAACTTTCTATTTAATTGTAGGGCGCAATCTACCCCCAAAGAGGAAAGGGACTTGGGGCATTTCTATATCACGTACCGTCTTGAAAGGCTGCTGTTTTGGCAATTTCTCATTAAGGGTAGGGTGTCATACACAGACTGACCCCAAACTGGCTTTGTCCATTTAAATTAATATTGTACAGTCTATAACGGCTGAATTTTTTAGTATTCTCTACAAGTGGAGGAGGGCCTAGAGAGACAGAAACCAAACTGCCTTTGTCCATTTCAATTAATATTGTACAGTCTATAACGGCTTAATTTTTTACTATTTTGTACAAGTGGAGGGGGGCCTATAGAGACAGAAATCAAACTGCCTTTGTCCATTTCAATTAATATTGTACAGTCTATAACGGCTGTATTTTTGATTATTTTCTACAAGTGGAGGGGGGCCTAGAGAGACAGAAACCAAACTGCCTTTGTCTATTTCGTTACATATTTAACTATAAGTGTAGGGTGTAATATACATCCAAAGACGTTACATCCATTGCCAATAAGCATAGATGGAGAGGAAGACAATATGGTTTGTGTGTAGAATTAATGACGGCCTACCAGGAATTAAACTGTTTTTTTCATAATTATATAGCTTTACAATTACGTTACTTATCCAAGAAACAGGTGGAGCACTAAATTTGGTTATTTTATGTCCAAAAACATTGATTTTTAAACAAAATTGCAAAACAAAACCAAACAAAAAAAAAACAAAACCAAAACACGCAAGGGCGGTTAGGCAAAACCAAAACCAAAACACGGGGGTCAGTGAGCATCTCTATTTACAACTTTAGCACAGCTCAGGGAAATGGATAGTAAGCTGATTAGTAAATATTACAGTATCACATTACCATGACCTCCTATTAATTGAAAATGCTGTCTGTTTGGTGGGAGAGTAGAAAAGGACAGCATATCTGTATAACAAAGTGAGAAACTTACTCCGTATTGCAGAAGTGCAGCAGCTGTGAAAGATATAATTATCTGCGGCATATTCTGAAGTATCAGCATGATGAACAGAACTTTGAATTTTCTCAGATATTATACACCTAGGAATAAGTATTAAATATTTAGTGATGAGGGTAGATTTAACTGAGCTTTCCATTGTAACTCCCTATTTGCAGGTATTCACGACTTTAGAAAAGCAAAATTCATTTGCATGTAAGTTACCTCGCAGAGAGATATTGGCAAGGTGAATACTTGGTATTTCAGAAGAATTTGTTTAATCAGTTTTGAGATAGAGTTACTTATAAAATAGAGTGGATTTTTTCTGAACTTCTTTTCATTTGGAACATTGTCACTATCAAATTAAAGAAGGCCAGTAAAGTTATCCTTGAAACTATCATGCTGGTGTCAGGAGCCGCGGCGGCCTCGGGCACCGCCGCGACTCACTTCCTGTTCCTAGTGAACGTCCCGGCCGTCTCCATGATGACCGGGGCGTCACTTCCGGTTCTCGGGCCCGACCGCTGTCAAGGCAACGGCCGGACGCCGAGTGTAACAAGCGGTGCGCCCCGGCAAGTGAGGCAGACGGGCGCATGCGCTAAGATAGCCTGTGGGCTGATTATTGTTGGGGCATGGGCTGTGATATGTTGCAGGGCTAAGCCCTGATTGGCCAAAGTCTATATAAGGCAGGGAGGGCTTAGCCTCCCTGCCGGTTATAGCGTCCAGTCTGCCTGTCAGCTAACCTGCTCCTGCTCCTGTTAGTATTGGAGAAAACCTGTTTGGACTGATTGTATGACCCCTTGCCTGGATTTGACTCTGCCTGTGTATCCTGTGACCCTGACCTTCTTGCCTGTATCTGGACCTTGCTACCGTGCTTGTGACCCTTGACCCTGGATCGTGTATTGGATTCCCTGTCTGCTGCCGGCCCTTGACCCTTGCCTGGACTTCACTCCGCTTACCTGGATTCCCCCTAGTCGGTATTCACTTCACGACCCTCTGTTAGTCTGCGGCCAAGTCTGTCCCCACCACTAGGGGCTCCAGTGAACACCTGACTGGCAGAGCAGACTCCGGGTTGTGCTGTACCGGCTAGAGGGGTTACTAACATTATAACCGGCCCTACTTTTCGGAGACGAAGTTGGTATGGAAGAAAGCGGAACCAAATCGTCTCCTCTTCAAGCCCTGGTGGGTCATGTTGAGACCCTCTACCAGATGATCCGGGAAATGTCCCAGCGGTTGTCCTCCCCAGACAGGGTCCCCCAGACTACACTGCTCAGTTCTGGTTCAGTTGATGAACCCAAGTTAAATTTGCCAGACCGGTTCTCCGGAAATAGAGCTGTCACGGGCACTAGGAGTCTTTACCCAGGGATCACCAGATGGTAGGCTTACCAGAGCAATGTAGATGGTAATAGGGTACTCTGGTAGCTGGGTGATCACGGAACATGAAATGATGGCCGATGAGATGCTCAGGAAAGTCTATGACTAGCAACACTGGTAATAATGAGATAATAATACACAAGGAACTGTATGGACAAGGACACGTGAAGATAGTCAGTGGTCTGCGATAGCAAGTTGTACCACTGCTATAGTGAGGAGGAATGTCCAACAGAAACAAGGAGGTGATGAGAGTCAGCGGTCTGTGGGTAGCAAGTTGTACCGCTGTCTGAGTGAAGGAATGGAATCCAAGTGGAGGTATCCAGGTAGTCAGTGGTCTGCGGTAGCAAGTTGTACCACTGCTATGTGAGAGGAGGATGGAACAGGTGATACCGGAAACAGGGATCAGTGGTCTGACATCAGCAAGTTGTACCACTGAATATATATGTGAGGAGGTGCACGGGGGAAGACTGCAACACAGGATATACACAGGCACCTTATACACGATCCACAGTAATATGCACAATATAGATATATATATATATAAATGACTGAGCAGGTCTGCAATCTAGAAAGTCTCTTGAAGTAGTCCAGCACAAAGATAACACAGTCAATGATGGCAATAGACTCAGCGGATAGCAGACTCCAGAGAGAACCAAACACAGTCCAGCAAGATATGCAATACACAGCACAGTCAATGAGAAGTATGCATACCGTGGTTCAGCAGTAGCAGTCAGATGGGATAGTAGCGGTACCTGAGCGGCTAGAGGCCGACTGGATAGAAAGTCCCTGGACAGGTGAGGCAGAGGTCTAGCAGGTGCAGCGCACAGGTGAGTAGACCAACAGGGACACGAATCCACAGGAGTCAGCAACACGTGGAACTGGACTCATAGGAGACCCAGGAGAATGGAGATGATCCAGCAGAGGGTAGTAGATGAGATACAAATCCAGTGCTGACAGGAGGGTAGAGACCAGTGGAACACGTGAAGGCGTGGAGAGTGGATCAGCAGGAGATGGACGATAGCGCTGACCACAGCAGCAGGGCTCAGCGGCACACGGAGGTAACCAGTAGCAACCACAGGAACCAACAGCGATGGGAAACAGGAGTGCAGCGCAGGGCAGGAGCTGTTGATCACGAAGTGTAGCAGATGGTCATGAAAGCGGCAGTCTCGAGGAAGTCACAGCAAAGATGAGATGAGACTGTAGTGCACGGAGGCAGCGGATAGTAATCAGCTGGCAGTCACGATGTTGAACACAGGCGAGTTGCAAGCAGGAGACTGTAGTGCACGGAGGCAGCGGGTAGTAGCCAGCTGGCAGTCACGATGATGAACACAGGCGAGTTGCAAGCAGGAGCCCGTAGTGCACGGAGGCAGCGGATAGTAGTCAGCTGGCAGTCACGATGATGAACACAGGCGAGTTGCAAGCAGGAGACTGTAGTGCACGGAGGCAGCGGATAGGAATCAGCAAACAGACTTGATGAGAAGCAGGTGAGTGAAGTAAAAGCTGGAGTGCACGGAGGCAGCGGATAGCAATGAGCAAACAGTCACATTGATATAAAATAACGTTGAAGTGGTTTAGAAGACTGTAGTGCACGGAGGCAGCGGATAGGAATCAGCACACAGTCCTGATGATACAGTTGATGGTAGAAGTGGTATGGGAACCACAGCAGTAGAAGTGGTTTAGAAGACTGTAGTGCACGGAGGCAGCGGATAGGAATCAGCAAACAGTCCTGATGATACAGTTGATGGTAGAAGTGGTATGGAAACCACAGGAATAGAAGTGGTTTGGAAACCACAGGAATCAGCAGCGCTGAATACACGAGGAATACAGGAACACCTTCAGAGACTCATGAGGAATGAGACTCCAAGATCAGGCAATGTGGTGTTGTCCACAGGTGCTTAATATAGGGAGGTTGCCTGATCTGCCAATTAAGTTAAAGGGGTATACACTGAAGTATAGAAACGCACAGAACGCCTGTAACCGGGCTTGTCCGGATTTTTGGAGTAAAACTTCTTCAAAAGGGCAGGAGCATTAAGATCTTCAGCTTTGATCCAAGAGCGCTCCTCAGGACCAAAGCCCTTCCAATGAACGAGGAAGTGGAGGACTCCTCGCGAAATTTTTGCATCTAGTACCTCGGTAATCTCAAAATCCTCCTCCTGATGAACTTGAACTGGCTGCGGAGCTGAGGGAGGAGTTGAAAAACGGTTGATAATAAGAGGTTTGAGCAAAGATACATGGAAGGCATTAGAAATCCGAAGACTCTTAGGAAGAAGGAGTTTCACACATACTGGATTGATAACTTGAATGATCCTATATGGACCAATAAAACGAGGGGCGAATTTCATGGATGGAACCTTCAAACGAATATTTTTTGTGGATAACCAGACACGATCTCCCTTTTTTAGTGGTGGAATAGCCCGCCTCTTCTTATCAGCGAAAGATTTATATTTGACAGATGTCTTCTTTAAACAGGTTCTGACCTGAGACCAGATATTTTTAAAGGTCTGACAAACAGTTTCCACCGCAGGAACTTGGGTGGGCGGGAGGGCAGGAAATTCCGGAAAAGACGGATGGTGACCGTAGACCACAAAAAATGGAGTTTTGGATGATGACTCATGGTACATGTTGTTATGGGCGAACTCAGCCCAAGGGAGTAACTCTACCCAGTTGTCTTGATTGGCTGATGAAAATATCCTTATAAAAGTCTCAAGATCTTGATTGACACGTTCGGTTTGTCCATTGGATTGTGGATGGTAAGAAGATGAGAGTGCTAATCGTATGCCCAAGGTTTTACAAAGGGCTCGCCAGAATCTGGACACGAATTGTACTCCTCTATCAGACACAATCTCAGATGGACATCCATGGATACGGAAGATCTCTTTAATGAAATGTTCAGCCAGGATAGACGAGGAAGGCAAACCAGACAGAGGGATGAAATGAGCCATCTTCGAAAATCTGTCCACTACCACCCAAATAGTGTTATGGTTCTTACTAGGTGGTAAGTCAGTAACGAAATCCATACTAATATGGGTCCATGGTTTGGACGGAATGGGTAGTGGTCGCAGCAACCCTGCTGGGGTTCTGCGGGAGGATTTGAATTGCGAACATAATTCACAGGAAGCAATGAACTCTTTGACGTCTCTCCTCATTGAAGGCCACCAGTAACTTCGAGAGAGGATCTCAAAAGTCTTGTGTTCACCGGCGTGTCCAGAAAAACGAGAGGCATGGAACCACGAAAGGATTTTCCTCCTTAGAGTAGGAGGCACGAGGGTCTTCCCAAATGGTAGCGTTTTGGTGGATGAAGCAGCCAGTGAGATACATTTGGGGTCTAGAATGGTATGGTTGGAAACCTCTTCTATATCAGAGGACGTAACAAAGGCTCTAGATAAGGCATCAGCTTTTTTGTTCTTGGCAGCTGGTTTGAAGGTAATTATTAATTCAAAGCGGGAAAAGAAAAGAGACCATCTTGCTTGACGAGGGTTCAAGCATTGGGCAGACTGGAGATATGACAAGTTCTTATGATCCGTGAAGATCGTCACCGGATGGCGAGCTCCCTCCAACAAGTATCTCCATTCCTCTAATGCGGCTTTGATAGCCAGTAATTCCTTGTCTCCAATGGTATAATTCTTCTCTGCGGGTAGGAGACCCCGAGAATAGAAGGCACAAGGGTGGAATTTTTGCTGTTCCGAGCGTTGGGAGAGAATAGCTCCTAAGCCCACATTAGAGGCATCTACTTCTAGGAAAAAGGGGAGTGTCACATCAGGCTGACGAAGGATTGGAGCCGAAGAGAAGGACTCTTTTAATGTTTGAAAGGCTTGAATAGCCTCAGTAGACCATTGCTTAGGATTAGCCCCTTTTCGAGTCAGGGCCACAATAGGAGATGCAATGGAAGAAAAGTCTTGAATGAAGCGTCTATAGTAATTGGCAAAACCTAAAAAACGCTGGATCGCACGAAGAGTAGTTGGCTGGGGCCAATGTAGTACAGCATTTACTTTGTCAGGATCCATCTTCAGACCAACTCCGGAAACAATATACCCCAAGAATGGAATCTGGGGTAATTCGAATGAACATTTTTCTAATTTACAGAACAATGAATTTTTCCGTAGCCTGGAGAGGACTTCTGCCACATGTTGGTGGTGAGAAGGCAGGTCCTGTGAAAAAATCAATATGTCGTCCAGGTAGACGACGACACATACATATAATAAGTCCCGAAAAATCTCATTGATGAAGCCCTGAAAAACAGCGGGGGCATTACATAGCCCGAAAGGCATTACCAGATATTCGTAATGCCCGTCTCTGGTGTTAAACGCTGTCTTCCATTCGTCACCGGAACGGATTCTGATTAAATTGTAGGCACCACGAAGATCCAACTTAGTAAAAATACGGGCTCCCTTGATGCGGTCAAATAGCTCAGTGATCAACGGAATGGGATACCGATTCTTGATAGTAATGGCATTGAGTCCACGAAAATCTATACAAGGGCGTAATGATCCATCCTTCTTTTTGACAAAGAAGAACCCAGCTCCAGCGGGCGAGGTGGAAGGTCGAATGAACCCACGCTGGAGGTTCTCCCGTATATATTCAGATGTAGCTTGAGTTTCAGGTAACGAGAGTGGATAGACCCGGCCCCTGGGAGGAGTCTTGCCAGGAAGAAGATCAATCGGACAATCCCAAGAACGATGAGGAGGAAGACGTTCAGACTGAGCTTTATCAAAAACATCGGTAAATGAAGCATATTGAGGAGGGAGTCCCGGTGAAATAGCTGAGATGGAAGCTTGCTGTACCTTGAGAGGAATGACTTGGGAAAGGCAATGATGGTGACATTCAGGCCCCCAAGACGTGACTTGAGGGGTGCGCCAGTCAATCTGGGGAGAGTGACACTGAAGCCATGGAAGGCCTAGGACAATCGGACTTGTCGTAACAGGAAGAATTAAAAACGATATCTCTTCATGATGCAGAGCACCAATCTGAAGGGTTACTGGAGACGTACTCTGGGTGATGAGACCATTGATGAGACGTGATCCATCGATAGCCGTCACAGTAATGGGAGTTTTTAAGGTAATCATTGGTAGAGACCATTGATTTACTAACGATTTGGAAATAAAATTTCCTGCTGCTCCGGAATCAATCAATGCCTGTGACTCAAAGGTTTTGGTAGCAAAGGAAATAGTCACATCAAAAGCGCAGACTTTAGATTTCATAGACGATGGAGAGGACTCCAGGGACCCTAACTTCACCTCTCCAGAACTAGTTAGGGCCTGGCATTTCCCGATCTCTTAGGGCAGGAGCTGAGGACATGAGTGGAATCAGCACAATAGATACAGAGTCTATTCTTGACTCTTCGTTTCCTCTCCTCAGAAGATAACTTGGAACGTCCTATCTCCATGGGAATCACAGCGGGTGACACTGGACGAAATTGAGGGTTAGAGCGAAGAGGTGCTTTAGCAGAAGTCGTTTTCTCAGCCTCTCTTTCACGAAATCTCATATCAACACGATGGCATAGAGAGATCAAATCTTCAAGGGACGAAGGAAGCTCTTGAGTAGTCAGTGCATCTTTAATTTTATCGGAAAGCCCCTGCCAGAAGGCGGCAACTAGGGCTTCAGTGTTCCACTGAAGTTCAGAGGCTAAGATCCTAAATTGAATGACGTACTGGCCTACAGTATGAGATCCTTGTCGCAGACGGAGGATGCTGGAAGCAGCGGAGGTCACACGACCTGGTTCATCGAACACACTTCGGAATGTAGAAATGAATTTGGCACTATCTTGTAATATTGGATCGTTCCTCTCCCACAGAGGGGAGGCCCAAGCCAGGGCTTGTCCTGAAAACAAGGAGATAAGATAGGCCACTCTGGAACGATGGGTAGAAAAATTTTGAGGTTGGAGCTCAAAATGGACTGAACATTGGTTAAGGAAACCCCTACAAGTTTTGGGGTCTCCATCGTACTTTGACGGAGTAGGCAGGTGAAGCGTGGAAGCTGTAGACACCTGGGATGGCAATGGGGAAACGGAGGAAAGCACAGGAGCTTCAGTAGTAGCTGTCACAGTCTGTCCAGATGTTCCTTGGGAGGTTAATGACTGATAACACTGAAGTAACAGCTGTTGGCGGGCATCCTGTTGTTCCACACGGCTAACCAGATGTTGCAGCATCTCTTTGGCGGTAGGTTCCGCATCTGGGTCTGTCATGGCCTGATCTTACTGTCACGGGCACTAGGAGTCTTTACCCAGGGATCACCAGATGGTAGGCTTACCAGAGCAATGTAGATGGTAATAGGGTACTCTGGTAGCTGGGTGATCACGGAACATGAAATGATGGCCGATGAGATGCTCAGGAAAGTCTATGACTAGCAACACTGGTAATAATGAGATAATAATACACAAGGAACTGTATGGACAAGGACACGTGAAGATAGTCAGTGGTCTGCGATAGCAAGTTGTACCACTGCTATAGTGAGGAGGAATGTCCAACAGAAACAAGGAGGTGATGAGAGTCAGCGGTCTGCGGGTAGCAAGTTGTACCGCTGTCTGAGTGAAGGAATGGAATCCAAGTGGAGGTATCCAGGTAGTCAGTGGTCTGTGGTAGCAAGTTGTACCACTGCTATGTGAGAGGAGGATGGAACAGGTGATACCGGAAACAGGGATCAGTGGTCTGACATCAGCAAGTTGTACCACTGAATATATATGTGAGGAGGTGCACGGGGGAAGACTGCAACACAGGATATACACAGGCACCTTATACACGATCCACAGTAATATGCACAATATAGATATATATATATATAAATGACTGAGCAGGTCTGCAATCTAGAAAGTCTCTTGAAGTAGTCCAGCACAAAGATAACACAGTCAATGATGGCAATAGACTCAGCGGATAGCAGACTCCAGAGAGAACCAAACACAGTCCAGCAAGATATGCAATACACAGCACAGTCAATGAGAAGTATGCATACCGTGGTTCAGCAGTAGCAGTCAGATGGGATAGTAGCGGTACCTGAGCGGCTAGAGGCCGACTGGATAGAAAGTCCCTGGACAGGTGAGGCAGAGGTCTAGCAGGTGCAGCGCACAGGTGAGTAGACCAACAGGGACACGAATCCACAGGAGTCAGCAACACGTGGAACTGGACTCATAGGAGACCCAGGAGAATGGAGATGATCCAGCAGAGGGTAGTAGATGAGATACAAATCCAGTGCTGACAGGAGGGTAGAGACCAGTGGAACACGTGAAGGCGTGGAGAGTGGATCAGCAGGAGATGGACGATAGCGCTGACCACAGCAGCAGGGCTCAGCGGCACACGGAGGTAACCAGTAGCAACCACAGGAACCAACAGCGATGGGAAACAGGAGTGCAGCGCAGGGCAGGAGCTGTTGATCACGAAGTGTAGCAGATGGTCATGAAAGCGGCAGTCTCGAGGAAGTCACAGCAAAGATGAGATGAGACTGTAGTGCACGGAGGCAGCGGATAGTAATCAGCTGGCAGTCACGATGTTGAACACAGGCGAGTTGCAAGCAGGAGACTGTAGTGCACGGAGGCAGCGGGTAGTAGCCAGCTGGCAGTCACGATGATGAACACAGGCGAGTTGCAAGCAGGAGCCCGTAGTGCACGGAGGCAGCGGATAGTAGTCAGCTGGCAGTCACGATGATGAACACAGGCGAGTTGCAAGCAGGAGACTGTAGTGCACGGAGGCAGCGGATAGGAATCAGCAAACAGACTTGATGAGAAGCAGGTGAGTGAAGTAAAAGCTGGAGTGCACGGAGGCAGCGGATAGCAATGAGCAAACAGTCACATTGATATAAAATAACGTTGAAGTGGTTTAGAAGACTGTAGTGCACGGAGGCAGCGGATAGGAATCAGCACACAGTCCTGATGATACAGTTGATGGTAGAAGTGGTATGGGAACCACAGCAGTAGAAGTGGTTTAGAAGACTGTAGTGCACGGAGGCAGCGGATAGGAATCAGCAAACAGTCCTGATGATACAGTTGATGGTAGAAGTGGTATGGAAACCACAGGAATAGAAGTGGTTTGGAAACCACAGGAATCAGCAGCGCTGAATACACGAGGAATACAGGAACACCTTCAGAGACTCATGAGGAATGAGACTCCAAGATCAGGCAATGTGGTGTTGTCCACAGGTGCTTAATATAGGGAGGTTGCCTGATCTGCCAATTAAGTTAAAGGGGTATACACTGAAGTATAGAAAAGGGCTGCGCATGCGCAGACCCTCAGGATGGTGGACGACCACGGTTCCTAAATGTCCGGGAAGAGGCACTCACGGTCCGGTGAGTGACAAGAGCTCTGTTCCGGAATTTTAAAGAAAGCTGCAAACTCTACTTTCGGCTGAAGCCTCGGTCTTCTGGTTCAGAACAGCAGAGAGTTGGAATTGTCATCTCCCTCCTGCAAGGTGACCCCCAGTCCTGGGTCTTCACCCTACCACAGTCGAGTTCTATCATGCAATCGTTGGAAGCTTTCTTTAATGCACTAGGCCTCCTTTACGATGATCCCGATCGAGTTGCCTCTGCGGAGGCTCATCTACGGGCCTTAAAGCAAGGCCTGCGCTCGGCAGAAGAATACTGCGCTGAATTCCGCAGATGGTCGCCTGACAGTGAGTGGAATGATCCAGCGTTACGCAGCCAGTTTCGCTTAGGACTGTCAGAGGAGATTAAGGATTCACAAGTGCAGTATCCTTCCCCCATCTCGTTGGAGAGCCTTATGCAACTCGCCATTAAAATTAACAGGAGGATCGAGGAGAGGAAGACAGAGAAAGAGGCGTCTTCTTGTTTGTCTGCAATTATTTCAGCCCCCACAGATGTTGAGAAGCCTACGCAGTCAGGGGCGTTTCACCTCCCTCCGGAGGAAAGAGACAAGAGATGGTCACAAGGCCTATGTCTTTATTGTGGCAATAAGGGCCACTTTTCCTGTTCTTGTCCATACAAACCTGAAAAGGGAGCATGTCTGGTAAAAGTCCACTTGGGGTTGCAAATCGTTTCCCAAAAGAATGCTGTCCTGATTCCTGCACAAATTACTTTTGGTGCCAGTTCCGTGGCCCTGTCTGCCTTCAGTGATAGTGGAGCGGCCGGCAACTTCCTCGACATCGGGTTTGCCTATTCTGCTGGGATTCCTATGGTGAAGCTTCGTTCTGCAGTTACAGTTTGTGGTCTAGTTGGGAGTCCATTGCCTGGAGGTAAAATTGTTTGCGAGACTCCGTCACTACAACTGAACATAGGAGCTCTCCATTCCGAGGCCATATCCCTCCTCCTTATCGACTGTCCATCAGTCCCGCTGATCCTGGGCCATCCGTGGCTTTTCCGTCACAATCCTGTCGTGGATTGGGAAAAAGGTGAAATTGTCCAGTGGAGCTCGTATTGTACACAGTCCTGCTTGACTCTGCCTCTGCGTGTAATCCAGTCTATTCCAGAGCAACTTCCCGCACAATATAATGAGTACTGGGATGTGTTCTCCAAAAAGGCTGCTGACACCTTACCGCCTCATCGAGACTTCGACTGTGCTATTGAGCTGATTCCTGGTTCCAAGTTACCTAACGGGCACTTATATTCTCTCTCTGGTCCCGAGACCAAGTCCATGCAAGCTTATATTTAGGAGAATCTTGAGAAGCGGTTCATCGGGCCATCTAAATCTCCTGTAGGTGCCGGATGCTTCTTTGTGTCAAAAAAAGATGGTGGACTGCGGCCCTGCATTGACTACCGGGGTCTCAATCAAATTACAGTCAAGAACACCTATCCGCTCCCTCTCATCTCGGTGTTATTCGATCAGTTAAGAGGTGCCACGGTCTTCACCAAAATTGATCTCCGTGGCGCATACAACCTCATTCGCATCAGAGAGGGAGATGAATGGAAGACGGCATTCAATACACACTCCGGCCACTATGAGTATCTGGTCATGCCGTTTGGCCTCAGTAATGCACCTGCTGTGATTCAAGATCTGATTAACGAAGTGCTACGAGAGTTCCTTGATTGTTTCGTGGTCGTCTATTTAGACGACATTCTCATCTATTCCAAGTCATTAACTATACATCGGGGCCACGTCAAACAGGTCCTACAGAAATTGCGAGAACACCACCTTTATGCCAAACTAGAAAAATGCGAGTTTGAGGTGCAGAAGGTATCCTTCCTAGGCTACATAATTTCTTCGGAAAGGTTCTCCATGGATCCAACCAAGGTCCAAGCTATCCTGGATTGGGTGCAACCAAATAATCTCAAAGCGGTGCAGAGGTTCCTGGGCTTCGCTAATTATTATAGAAGGTTCATTTGTGGCTTTGGTGATATTTTGGCTCTTATTGTCACCCTGACTCGCAAAGGAATGGATTCCACTAATTGGTCGCCTCAAGCAATAGCTGCATTTGAAAGCCTGAAAAAAGCCTTTGTATCCGCTCAGGTCCTTAGACACCCAGATCCTAAAAAAACATTTGTTCTTGAGGTTGACGCCTCTGATGTCGGTGCTGGTGCTTTATTGTCTCAGAAGGACTCTCATATTTTTCACTTGATTCGATTTTGTAATCACCTACCGACCAAGTTCTAAGAATGTCCGAGCAGATGCTCTGTCTAGAAGCTTCCTGGCAAATCATGTTCCTATTATGAATCCGGAACCTATCATTTCCCCTTCCATAATCCACGCTGGGCTGACCCAAGACCTGAGCATTACACTCCAAAGGTTTCAAAGGATAGCCCCGGATAATACCCCGGACGGATGTTTATTTGTGCCCGTTCATTTAAGGAAGCCGGTTCTTGCAGAAGCTCACAATAGTAAGACTGCTGGACATCCCGGAATCGGGAAAACGTTGGAAATCCTGTCCCGTACTATATGGTGGCCATCATTACCTACTGATGTCAGGAGTTATGTTCTCTCTTGCGAGGGTTGTGCCAGGAATAAAGTTCCTAGGAATCGTCCAGTAGGTCAATTGATTCCATTGCCTGTTCCTGCAAAACCCTGGACTCATTTGTCCATGGACTTTATCGTCGATCTGCCACTCTCTGCAGGACACAACACCATATGGGTTGTAGTAGATCGATTCAGCAAGATGTCTCACTTCATACCACTAGCCAGGCTCCCTAGTGCTCGAAATCTGGCTGTCCTGTTCATCCAGCACATATTCCGCCTCCATGGACTCCCTGTTGACATTGTTTCTGATCGTGCGTCACAATTTATAGCACAATTTTGGAAATCCTTTTGTACCCTGCTTGGAATCAAGATTAGCCTGTCGTCTGCATACCACCCTCAGTCTAATGGACAGACTGAAAGGGTTAATCAGTCCTTGGAGCAGTTCTTACGATGCTACACTTCTGAATTTCACGACAACTGGTGGTCCTTATTGCCCTGGGCAGAATTCGCCTATAACAATTCATATCATTCATCTACGCAAATCTCGCCATTCTATTGCAACTTTGGTTTCCATCCCAGATCAAATTCCTTGTATTCCCTCAGATCCGCTGGTATTCCAGAGATTCGTTCCACAGCTGCTGACCTCCAGGTCATTTGGAAAAAAGTGCAATTCGCTTTAAGACGGGCCTCATTTTCTGCGAAAAAATTTTCTGATCGCCACCATACCACCTGCTCCCTTAAAGTGGGCCAGAAAGTGTGGCTTTCTACACAAAATATTAGGCTCAGACAGCCTTGCAGGAAATTGGGTCCTAAATTCATCGGTCCGTTTCTCATTATTAAGCAGATCAATGCCGTGGCATTCAGGTTGAAAATTCCTGGGTCATTAAGGATACCAAACACATTTCATTGCTTTTTGCTTAAGCCTGTACTATACCCAAGGCAATCCCAGCTTCCAAGTCCACATGTAAAGAATCAAAATAAGCCTCAAATATACATAAATCAGAAGATTCTCGATTCTAAGAACGTGCAGGGCCAGGTGCACTTCCTGGTACAGTGGAGGAATCGCGGCCTGGAGGAGCGGTCCTGGATCCCGCGGAGAAAACTTAATGCTACAAAACTTTTAAGAGAATTTTTCAAAAAATTCCCTAAAAAACCTGGGTGTCGGGGTTCCTTAACCCCTCCTCAAGGGGGGGGGGTACTGTCAGGAGCCGCGGCGGCCTCGGGCACCGCCACGACTCACTTCCTGTTCCTAGTGAACGTCCCGGCCGTCTCCATGATGACCGGGGCGTCACTTCCGGTTCTCGGGCCGGACCGTTGCCAAGGCAGCGACCAGACGCCGAGTGTAACAAGCGGTGCGCCCCGGCAAGTGAGGCAGCCGGGCGCATGTGCTAAGATAGCCTGTGGGCTGATTATTGTCGGGGCATGGGCTGTGATGTGTTGCAGGGCTAAGCTCTGATTGGCCAAAGTCTGTATATAAGGCAGGGAGGGCTTGCCTTCTTCTTCTGCTGATAGAAAAAGGTTAAAATAAAGTAATTGCTGTCAATATGCTGTCAAATAATTTCAATGAATAACCTTTGCTAGTGTATTTGAAAAGAATAATCTACAGACAGCTTGCAGGAAAGAGTGAATTTCAATTCATAGTCCGAGCCTGATAGCTGACTTGTGCTCTGTTGTGTACAGTGGGTGCTAGGCAAGTCCTTCCTTGCCAGCCTGTGATTAATACAGGAGCCAGCTGTCACTGTATTGTTCAAGGAAATTATTAGGCTTTTGAGCCTAAAGAAAGATCCTTAAGTTTCCCCCAAGCAAATTGGGGTTTCCTTTCATATATGATGACCTGCCAATTACCTGGATTTAATGAAAAAACAATCTGCGGTCCCTGACAAAATGCAGTAGAAGACATTGCTACTAAGCAAAGTAGGGATGGAGATGTACAAATATATGGATTCGGGTGATGGTATAAATTGGTATAAAATACACATTGTTACGGAAAGGGCTATATTTGGGTTCTGGACTAAGTGTCGACAAGAACCATGACCAGTGTATTTCGTTTTTGTTTTTTTAAATAAAATAAAATGAGGAACAAAATACTGCTACAACCACCTATATAAAAAGGCTTTAATTTAAATCCTTAATACTTACCGCTTATTTGTACATCATCAACTATTGTCCAAACATATAACAAACACATAACAGTATAACCCCTCAACACAAGAGTACAACATATATGGCAGTCCCAACAACCAAAATGTTGACCATCACTGCTTGTTTCCCAGCATGACTGTTGCTCAGAGATAAGCACATCACTCCAATTATCTAGAACCTGGGACAAACACAATCAGAAGCCAACACCAAGCAGAACCGTCATCCTGTCGCTTGGCTGAAGGTTTTTATTTTAGATCTTGATATGTCCAGTCTTTGGCTCTGTGGGTATCAGGCTTGTCTCCCTAGAGAAAAGATACCCTTACCGGGAGGAATAACTTGCAACTCTTACTTAACATTATACAGGAACACCTTGCTCACCCCCTGACTTCACTACTGACTTGATTTTATAGAGCCTGCATGTGGTTCCAAGGACATAGTAACCAATAAACTGAGGGGCCAATGGGCAGATAACATCTTTAAAGGTGCTGGGCCTTGGCTCCTTATGACTTTAATGATTGAGTGGAATTTTACTCTTTTCTTCTGCTCATTGTTAGTTGCCAGCCATGCACACATCATTCAGACAAAGTAGTGACAACAACTGTTTTAAATACATGCAGAGAAATGGAAACATAACTTTGGAGCATTTCGATGGCTTTTTGTCCTTTTGTATTAATAAAATTATATGGTTGCAGAGCCAGGTTCAATCACAGTAGCCATCCATTGTTGCTAGTTGCTTGGCACAATGGATGGTTAAGCAAAAATCAAGAAATATAAGTATACATTTGTATGTTTGCCACCAGCATCCCAATAAATCTAGGGAACCATAAGTGATCTTCACCTATGGTAGCCCCTATGTTCCATAGTGCGCTATGTGATCACTGGTAATCAGTTGCCTCAGATCTTGTGTGCAATAGTATATGTTTTAACATGGATGCATGAAAACAGAGAATATACTGTAAGAGACACCCACTGAAGGTAAATAAATATTATAAACCAAGCTTGCTAAAAGTAAGAGCAATAACATTGTTGGTTGAGCTTTAATAATGACATAGGGCCTGATTCATTAAGGATTTTAAATGAAGAGGATCTTACATGAAAAAACAGTTAGTATTTAACTTATGTGCAAAACAGAACACTCATTTGCACCCATTTCATTGTAACATGGTTTTGTCCAGGTGACTGAAATAAGGATCCTCTTCATTTAAGATCCTTAATGAATCAGGCCCATGGTCCTTCTTTTATGAAGGTACAGAACCTTCTCTCTAGGATTTCAAATGGGAAATCAATATGACTGATTAATATATTATGCTTAATTGCTATATCCATCCTCCTTTATATCATTAATGGTGATAAATTGTATATCACTCTTTTTCAAAAAATTTCTAACTGCAATGCCCTACTTTGATTTAACTGCAATCAGTCAACAAAATGGCTAATGGATTTCAGTCACAGGGTTGTCTGCTGTTAAATGCTTTGATTAATATGCCTACTAGTGCTCTGTATAGATTATATATTTTTATAAATAAATAGTGATGAAATGGTGATGAAATGGTGATGATGTATAGATTATGCGCATGCAATCTGTTGTATCTAAATATTGGGCAATTATTTTGTAACACAAGTCATTAGGCATACATAAATAATGCATTAAAGCTTTAATGTGACCCTTACTAAAAATCAGTATTTACAACATGATACAAGCCTTTATTTTATGTTTAAAATTATATTGAACTGAACTGCCTACACTGCCAACATTTGGCCAAGAGATCGTCTTCCTCCTCCAGATAAAAATACAGAGTTGAGGTCTCAATAGTACTGGAAACTTGACATCATTGCTCATTAAGGTCAATGTTCTTTGTAATACTGCTGAAAAAAAGGCTTAAAACCAAAACTGAATCAGATGTATGAGTGGCAGGCTCATTGATAAAAGTATTGGGACGGGCCAAATAGAGATCACCACTTTGCTCTAAGGACTATGGATGTCAAGGGGGTAAATGTATTAAGCATTGGCTTCTGCAAGTTGCCAATTATCCGCCACTTTACAGGGGAAATTTAAAGTGTTAATGGCTTTCAAGGCAAAACTTGCCTTGAAAGCGATTGCCGTTTCAATTTCCTATGCAAAGTTGCTGATATCCGACGACTTGCAGAAAGCAATGCTTAATACATTTACCCCCAGGACTATACATATATCCCCTTGTTACTTTGCTTTAATGTGTAGGTCTACCTTGCTGTTATCAAGTTCACTCTACTTAATTGTGTAACCTAAACAGAGATCTCCATTATTGTTGAGCAGATATCATGTAGTTCAGAAGTTAAAGACACATTTTTTTTAAATGTTTAATAAAAATCTTTAAAGATATTAAAAGTGTTTTATTATATATATATATTCTGTACATATGTCACCATCAACCAGCTTTTATCACATATGCCAAAGCAATATTGTCAAATCATCATCATCACCATTTATTTATATAGTGCCACTAATTCCGCAACGCTGTACAGAGAACTCACTCACATCAGTCCCTGCCCCATTGGGGCTTACAGTCTAAATTCCCTAACATATACACACACACACACAGACAGACAGATTAGGGTCAATTTGATAGCAGCAATTTAACCTACTAGTATGTTTTTGGAGTGTGGGAGGAAACCCGGAGCACCCGGAGGAAACCCATGCACACACGGGGAGAACATACAAACTCCTCACAGATAAGGCCATGGTTGGGAATTGAACTCATGACCCCAGTGCTGTGAGGCAGAAGTGCTAACCACTACGCCACCGTGCTGCCCATAAATCTTATGTTATCTGCAGGCCTCTTTAATGTTGCTGTACTACATCAAACTGTCCACTGACAAAGAAACACTAGGACATTTTTGATGTAATATGCGGCTATTTATTGCTGGTTAAATATTGTACTTGCAGGTATTTATTATATTACAATGTATGTTTTTACTTTTAACGAGATATAAATTATAGGTGTTTATAAACATAAAGTGCTGTGGGCAAATAAAAATAACTTTGTCGATGTAATTGATATATTATATAAATATTCATTGTAGAATGGCTGCAAGCCAGGGATGGCTTCATAGTGTCACACCTCTATGTTGATAATTGAAAATGATAGCTATGGAGTCCAGAATATGGTGAAAGCATAAATATTTATTGAGCAAATGTGATCCAGAAAGTGCAGACAATATTACAAACCAACTATTGCAGACACAGAACAATGGATCTCTGAGTGAGTCTGAAAAAAGGTAACAACAAGGAATACGGCTGATGCAGGTGAACTGGCTGAGGGGAAAGAAACCAGGTACAGAGATGTTGGCAAGCAGCTTATAGTAGTCCCAGGGAACAGGAGGAGTAACAGGAGAAACAAATGAGCACAACATTATCAGGAACAGCAACATAAATGACAAGCAAAGTTAACTGGGAGAGGCAGGTATAAATAATGAGAGAACAGGTGCAGATGATTAGCTAGTGCAGCAGGTTAAACCCTGCTAGTGAAAGATACAATAATTAGTAGCAGCACCTCTGGTGAAACAGGGGTACTGCAAGGCACATACAATAGTATAAAGTCCAATTGTCACGGGCACTAGGAGTCTTTACCCAGGGATCACCAGATGATAGACTTACCAGAGCAGTATCGTTGGTAATATGGTACTCTGGTAGCGGGGTGATCACGGAACAGGAGACAGCAGGTGATAAGAGAATGCTCGAGGAAAGTCTATGACTAGCAGCACTGGTAATAGGTAGATAACTGCACACGAGGAACTGGATGGACAAGGAAACGTGAGGGTAGTCAGTGGTCTGCGTATAGCAAGTTGTACCACTGCTATAGTGAGGAGGAATGTCCAGGAGTAACGAGGAGGTGATGAGAGTCAGCGGTCTGCGTATAGCAAGTTGTACCGCTGTCTGGGTGAAGGAATGGAATCCAGGTGAAGGTATCCGGGGAGTCAGTGGTCTGCGTTAGCAAGTTGTACCACTGCTATGTGAAAGGATACTGGAAACTGGTGACTCAGAAAACAGGGAACAGTGGTCTGCCACTAGCAAGTTGTACCACTGAAATATATAAGTGAGGAGGAGCACGGGGAGATAAATGCAATGCAGAGTATACACAGACTCACTGAACTTGATCCCACGATGATATGCACACAATAATAATAACTGAGCAGCACTGCACAAATATACGAAGTCACTAGAACTATCCAGGCTAAAAGGTAACACAGTCAAATGATAGCAATAGTCCCAGTGGATAGGAAACTCCGGAGGAGAACAACTCAGTCCAGATAGATATGCAATACACCAGCACAGTCAATGAGAAGTATGCATACCGTGGTTCAGGAGAGCAGGCTGTCAGAGAGAGGTGCAGGGATACCTGAACGGCTGGAGGCCGGCAGGATGCGAAGTCCCAGGAAGGTGGAAGCGGTAACCAAGTAGGTGCAGCGCACGGTAGGTAGACCAGCAAGGATGTAATCAATACTCAGGAAGCAGTAGTATATAGAACTGGACACCTGGAGAACACAGGAGAGTTGAGGCGGTCTAGCTGAGATGAAAGCAGCGGAGCGTTGATCCGATGCAGACAGGCGAGTTGACACAAGCAGGAACACTGTAGAAGCACGGAGACAGCGGATCGGCTGGCTGCAGACACGATGAGTACTGGAGGGTTGCGATGAGCAGGAGATGCAGATACACGGAGGCAGCGGATAGGAATCAGCTGGTGCAGTCACGATGAAACACGGGAGAGTTGAAGTGGTTTGGAAACTGTAGAAGCACGGAGGCAGCGGATAGGAATCAGCTGGTGCAGTCACGATGAAACACGGGAGAGTTGAAGTGGTTTGGAAACTGTAGAAGCACTGAGGCAGCGGATAGGAATCAGCTGGTGCAGTCACGATGAAACACAGGAGAGTTGAAGTGGTTTGGAAACTGTAGAAGCACGGAGGCAGCGGATAGGAATCAGCTGGTGCAGTCACTATGAAACACAGGAGAGTTGAAATGGTTTGGAAACTGTAGAAGCACGGAGGCAGCGGATAGGAATCTGCTGGTGCAGTCACGATGAAACACGGGAGAGTTGAAGTGGTTTGGAAACTGTAGAAGCACTGAGGCAGCGGATAGGAATCAGCTGGTGCAGTCACGATGAAACACAGGAGAGTTGAAGTGGTTTGGAAACTGTAGAAGCACGGAGGCAGCGGATAGGAATCAGCTGGTGCAGTCACGATGAAACACAGGAGAGTTGAAGTGGTTTGGAAACAACAAACGAACAACAGGAATCAGCAGGAGCTGAATACACGAGGAAACACAGGAACACCTTCAGAGGCTCATGGGGAATGAGACTCCAAGATCAGGCCACGAGGTATTGACCACAGGTGCTTTAAATAGGGAGTGTTGCCTGATCAGCCAATTAACTAAAAGGAACATGTACTGAAGGTTTGAAAGGGCTGCACATGCGCAGACCCTCAGGATGGTGGATGGCCACGGTTCCTAAACACACGAGAAGCGGCACTCACAGTCCGGTGAGTGACAGGTGAACACTGTCTGCCCAAGAGATTCTGCGTCAAACGGCCAGTATTCTGCTCATTACAATGTCAATATCATCTGTCTCCACACTGTCATGTTCTTGCAGAAAAGAAAGCAATCAATGTTCAAAGGATATCTAGCCTTTTGTGAAGGCACTAGGGAAAAAGATTCTGCGGCCATAATTTGTAGAAGATTGTGTTCCGCATCTAAAAAATTTCAAATAATTGTTCACAAATGTATATACCAGCAGAAAGGCAAGCAGGTATCAGATAATAGTAGATAGCAATATCTGGGGGTAAATGTATGAACGTGCGGGTTCTTCAACACCCGCGTGTTCAGCGTGTTCGGCGATTAAATTTCAAGCGGCGCTGCATTGTAAAGGGAAGTTTCCCTTTACAATGCAGCGCTGCTTGAAATTTAATCGCCGAACACGCGGGTGTTGAAGAACCCACACGTTCATACATTTACCCCCTGTTCTCTGAACCAATCAGGTAAAACCAGATATACAGCAAGAATAAGTAAGCTTCAGTAGTAATAAATGGTGATTTAACGAAGGTCGCAAACACTTTTTACCAGGGGTTTATGTGAGGTGCGACTATTTATCTATATTACGTAATTGCTTACACTATGATAAAATGTTTGTA
This sequence comes from Mixophyes fleayi, assembly GCF_038048845.1. Lineage (NCBI taxonomy): Eukaryota > Metazoa > Chordata > Amphibia > Anura > Limnodynastidae > Mixophyes > Mixophyes fleayi. Next base: position 159,370,820 of record NC_134406.1, read on the forward strand.
CGATAGCACAAAATTGCAGATGTCATCTTGTGTCTAGGTGAAGTCAATTATTGTTTTAAATTCAATTAGTTTACACTTCTAAGAGAGAAACAGTCGCCTGAAATTTATTACCTTGTAAAGTTGGCTACATGCTGTCTGTTTGTGAATACGTGCAGACTGTAAATTACAGACAAATGGCACTTGTTACATAACAGTGTGTTATTTGTCTAATCAACATATGTAATATTATATGGCTTCCATTTTCTTACAATTCCATATGTAATCAATTTACTTTCCAACATAAACAAACCATAGTATTTTTTATACTAAAAAAATAATTTGTATTTATTTGTTGGATTACCTTTTAAAACTGTAAAGTGGGATGGGTGTGGGGGTCTAATGGAAAGGTTATGTGACTGAATCTTACTATCTCTATCAGGTTGCGTGTTTTCTGTGTTTGTGGGTTCCAGGATTTGCAAATTATTCACTATTAAATATGTTTCACTTTACATTGATTTTGATTACAAATAATGTCCTTATTTGTAATCAACAATATACATTTGCTAATACAAGAGCAAACTTAAATTAATTTACTATTGTGTAAATGTTTTCAATTGCATTTCATATTACTGCTTAATAAACGTTTACCGTCCTAAAAGCAATATCTCTAAGAATTATAGTGGTTATTCATATTGCAATGTTATTAGTATGGGACATTTATATAAAGTACATTACATTAACAATCCATATATATATATATATATATATATATATATATATATATATATATATATATATATATATATATATAATTAAAGTAAGGATGGACATTAGTTTGTTACATAACGAGATTGGACCGGTAAATCTAAAGCAGAAGACAGTCAATAATGCTATTAATTGTGTCAAAACCATTTTAAGTGAGTTCGAATTTCATTGTTATAGTTTTATGTATTAAAATTTACTATTACTTGTAAGAATATAATTCTAAACCTAATTTTTGTCAATATATGACAGGATCTTAATAAACTATTTTAAATATATATATTTAATTTTATAAGAGTATAAGTTATACATTTATATTTGGTCTAAAGATAAATGTGTTAGGCAATGTAAATAGTGAACTGAAAAGTGAAACATTAGATCCAAATGTTGTTGAAGAGGGGTGTTCATTTACACTGACCCCTCACTATTCTTGCATATACTGAATCCTCTCTATACTTCTCTGTATTAATCTCCTTACTTGTAAAATACACTATGAATAAATGTAGTGTCCATACACTGTAATATGTTAAAAATATTTTTAATAAAAATTCAATCCTTTACAATTTAATCTTCAGTATAGTTTATTTCATTATCATTGCTTATATCATTATGATAAAGATACTTAGTTCATAATGCACATATATACATTTTGGCTCAATTAGCTATTGTCAACATATGTAAAAACCTCATAGAAGGTTATTTAGCTGGTCTCAAAGTGACCTCAGTCCCTCTTTGGTTGTGTCTTGGTTAGGGAATTTAGACTGTACGTTCCAATGGTCAAGGGAGAGATATGATGGAGATGTCTGTACAGCGTTGCTAAAATATTGATGCAAAATAAATTCCTGAAATTGATTATATTAATGTTGATATTTAGTCAATGTTCAGCCAATGACATGCTTTGAAATTTTCTTTCAGGAAATTGGTTATTTTCCCAATGATGATCATTCTTTAACATCTGTAACAATGGATTGAAAAATATAAATTATTTTGTAATACATTTGGTACAAAGATGTAACCAAAAATTTTAGCTGGGTTGAGACAGAAAGGACAGAAAGTAAAAAAAAATAAAAAAAGAGTTTTAAAAATTAGATGACTCCAAATTTTTTTGAATAGCAATAAGAAGAATAATTAGAATTTATTTTTACTTACATTTAGACTTTGTGATTAATTGATTTGTCTGCTGTCTAAATCTTGTGATTTTAATTAGTTATTTTCAGATAAATTTTGTAAACGGCCTTGACTTTAAACTCAATAGTCTGTAAATAGATAAAAAAATATTTAGAACAATACACTGCAAATAAATAAAGTACACATGGAGACAAGAGAATAACAAGTGAGAGACAACATTTTTTTCTGCTTGAAAAAAAAGCCAGAGTGTAGCCACACACAATAAAAGCTGGAAAAAAGACATGGAGAGTGGGAGAGAATTATGTGTGGTGCAACATGTCCTTACCTGATGTGGTGAAGTCACGCAGGCAAGTAAGTGCAAACGATGGTTTTTCTGCCTGCAATGATGCAAGCTGTGGCTTTTTTGTCTTCAATGAATTTAAGGGTTCATCTGTGGATGTTTTCGGGTCTTCAACTTCAGTTCCATCTGCTTGTGTTGCTGCTTCTGATTATACCTGAGTTTGTTGGGATGGCGTTGGGGCACCTTTTCCATATTTTTTTGCATCATGTAATTTGCAGACTTGTGGAAACTGCAAAGATCGCAGTTGCCGCCTGTTGCTGTGTGATCGAGATTTCATTCAAAGTTGCCCACATTTGATGTTATACCAGTTGTACATTCCTGAGTGTGGTTGAATCTCCCATTTGATGCATTCTCTGGTTCAAAAGTGTTTGGGCAAAGAGATTGTGATTGGCCAAAATTTGTCTCTGATTGTACAGAACCAGGCAAATCACAATCTCTTAACTGATGAAATAGAAAAATATTTTACATTAGTAATGATAATTTGTGAGTGGATATTTGATAAGACAAATGGGTTTCTTGGTAGTATGTAATAATTGTAATACCTCTCAATGAGGCACCAGATGATTCTTCATGTACAATGACTTGTCTCTTTTCTTCTGGTTCATGTACAGACTCCTTAATGATCCTTGATGAAGGCGTGTCTGAAAATATAAATTCTTTTAGTTTTGAGGGTATTTCATGAACTGCTTGCACTTAAATAATAAATAATGTAACATTACTAGTTTAGGTTACAGTTGACTTCTTCCTCATGCTTCTGCTACTGTACCTTACCTTCACTTTTATGACTGTGGAAAATTAAAGACCAAACAATTTAATACATTTTAATAAAACTATTCTGAGTACTGTTTTAAAAAATTACATACATGTGGTGCAATAAAGAATATGCCGAAATGAACCTCCCAAAAAAATGAAATTGTTTTGAAATTACAGTAGGCATGCCCAGCTGTGTGAATCGTCTGTATGATTTCAGAATATAAGACTGCTGTTCACATGAATAATTACCTTATTATTGTTATTATTATTATTATTGTTATTATTATTATCATAGATTTGTAAGGCGCCACAGTGTTCTGCAGCGCAGTGCTGTAAGGAAAACAGTACATACATAAAACAGGGACATACAAAGTAGACAAAATAAACGCAGACATGAAAACAAAGGGTATGAAGGACCCTGCTCATTAGAGACCTTACATTCTAAGTGGACAAGGGCACAGCTGAAACAAGTTGAGCACATGTGGCTCAGAGTCAGATTGGGACAGTTGTGAGGGTGCATTAGTGTGAATAGTTTTATCATGGATAAAGTCCCCTCTAAAACAGAAATAGGCTTTCAAAGAGCATCTAAAGATTTGAAGGATGTGGGAAAGACTGATTGAGCATGGTAGGGAATACCATAATTGGAGAGCAGCACGGGAGAAGTCTTGTAAGCACGAGCGAGAAGTGGTTACCAGAGTTGAGACAAGGAGCAGGTCAGAAGTAGATCTAAGAGGGCTTGAGATAGAGTACTGTATTTCCCCACGTATAAGACGCACCTTTTTCCCCAAAATTTTGGGTCTAATAACTGGGTGCGTCTTATACAGGGGTAGTAGCACTTACCCTGTCAGATAACTCCTCTGTCTGGTAGAGTCTTCTCTCTGTCTGATCCTGATGCTGGAAACCCGATTAAGGTCCTCTCTGCGATGTCCGGATGTCCTTTCAAGACCTTGACAAGGTTCTGAAAGGCATTCTTTCAGGACCTTGAGGTCCTGAAAGGATTGTCAAGGTCCTGAAAGGACATCCGGACATCGCAAAGAGGACCTTAATCGGGTTTCCAGCATCAGGATCAGACAGAGAGAAGACAGAAGACTTTACCAGTCAGAGGAAGCATCTGACTAGGGTAAGTCAGAATTCACTATAGCGTAGTCTCTCCACTGTATAAGCTGCACAAATACTCTGTGAAAAAATTGAGGATAATGTTTATCCTCAATTTTTTCACATGATTTATATAGCTGCGTCTTATACAGTGGAGCGTCCTATACATGGGGAAATACGGTATTTTGTTATAAGATTTGCGATGTATGCAGGTGTATTGTTGTTGAGGACTTTGTAGGTAAGGGTGAGTAATTTTAATTTGATTATGGAGGACACAGGGAACCAGTGTAGGGATTTGCAAAGTGGTACAGCAGATGTGGAGCAGTGAGATAGGAAGATCAGTCTTGCAGCAGCATTTAGGATGGATTGGAGTGTAGATATGTAGGTGTCAGAAATGCCAATAACAGGAGGTTGCAATGCTCAATAGGGGAGATGATGAGAGAATGGATAAGAGTTTTGGTAGCATGTTGAGTAAGAAAAGGGTGTATTTTGGCAATGTTTTTAAGGTGGTGTCGACAGGACTGGGAGAGAGTCTGGATGTGAGGAATAAATCAGATGGTGGAGTCAAGTGTTACACAATGGCAGCAGGCTTGGGAGACTGATTAAATTGGGATTTTATTGACAGTGAGGGATTTGAGGTTTGAGGAGAGGTGTTGACTCTGGCAGGAGGGAAATAATAAGCTCTGTTTTGGACATGTTGAGTTTTAGGTAGCGTTGGGACATCCATGTGGAGATAACAGAAACACAGTTAGTTACACAAGATAGTACAGAAGGAGAGAGGTCAGGAGAAGAGATATAGATTTGGGCATCTTCAGCGTAGAGGTGGTTTTGGAGGCTGAATGAGCAAATTATTGCCCCAGGTGAAGAGGTGTACAATGAGAATAGTAAGGGGCCAAGAAAAGAGCCTTGTGGAAGACCAACAGATAGTGGGAGTGGAGTGAAGGATGTGCCAGAGGTAGAGAAACTAAAATAACAGTTTGATAGGTAGGAAGTGAATCAGAAAAGAACTGTCTCATGAAGGCCAATGGAGTGAAGGGTGTGTAGGAGAAGTGGGTTTACCACAGTGTAATATCAGCTATCTGTATTTAAAAAATGGGTGGAACATGAATACTAGTGTGTGCTATTTTTAAAATATATCTTTGATTATGATTTGAAATGAAATGCATTTTTACTAATATTTCCACTAGGCTGGATTCATTAAGGAAAATGGAGCCAAAAAGGAGAAGTAACCTTACAGAATGACAAAACTAGGTTGAATACAGTAGAAAGTTAATTTAACAGGTGGGTACAGATTTACAGTTGGGTTAAGGTATGTTCTAGATCAACTTGAAATGTGAGTTTTAAAATAGAGCTAACCAGTATTTTTGTGATATTTGAAGAAGGAAACTAATTTTTCCCTTATGTGCATAATCATAAACTATAACTTGCTTTTCCTAATGAATCAAGGACAGTATGTTTAGCACTTTAATATAAATTATTAAAAGCTTACCATGAGACTTGGGTTTTCCTTTTGTGGTTGTCACTGGCAAAAAAACTTTATCAAATATATTGAGGTCATCACGCAACTTCTCCTACCATTGCCTGAAATAGACTTTGTGTCTCTTGATGGATATTCGGTCTAGCTGTCTTCACAATCTTGGACTTGGTGCTCTTCTGGAGTCTTGGAACCTCTTTTTTCACAGTTCCTCGCTTCTAGGGTACCATGGACCTCAGAAACTGCTTTGATGATTGATATCCATATCTTCGTCCTCACGTGGTAGCTGGCCTTCATACCCGCTTTGCTAAGATTCTTGTCCTTGACACGCAAAACCTAGAAAAAAATATATAAAAATCTTATAACAAATGTAGGATAATACATTTTTATAATACATTTTACATGATTTTGACATAGTCAATGTGACATAATGAAATATATATTTTTTTAAGTTAGCAAGAAAAATCATAACATCAAATGTGGGTTTACAAATGAAGAAAGTATAACCACACACAATTAAGTAGATTGATATGGGGACAATAGTCGCTACATTTTTTAACAGATGACAAATAGTGCTTTTATAAACATAGGTTAAAAGCTATAAAAGTAAGCCAACACAACTTGAATTTATGATGACCAGACTAAACAAATATATGTCACTTTCAACAATATATTTTATTAAAGAAATTTGATTAACATCTTACCATACAAATATATATATAAGTAACTATATACCACCTCTACAGTACAGATAATGTTTAACTTGGTATTTAAACTGTGTCAAGCCAATAGATGGTAGGGGTGCAATTACAAATATAAGTGTGGAATGTGTTGGAAAAAAATAGTGCATTGCAGAGCTGGAATACATATTAAACTGTGGTTTGAGTAAATATGCAGTAACTAACATTTTCATGTACAGTGTATATGGCCATGCAAATATAGATATGGGTGCTTTAAAGCTAGAGTATATAGGTTTTGCAACTATAATTTTTTAACTAAACATGACATTTTCTATGAATATTGTTAACAGTGGTTGGGAAAATAAATTAAAAAAGGTACCTGGGAAACTAAAACTTTATTTTCAGCCTTAGTAAATCTAGGCCCATGATTCGATGTGCTGGGTCTCTCACCAGGAGCTTACTCTTCTGTGGAATCCTGGTCACCCATGTCCTGTTCCTCAGAAATGTCAGCTGTTGCAACAGCTGGAATGACTTCTGGCATGATAGGCCTATGGACCACTTCTTCTTTACTGGAATCTTGAACTCGTCAATTTTCCTCAGTCAGCGCTTGTGGAAAAACACACCTCCTACGCTCCCTAGACATATTGGGTGATAAACAGATAATAAAAAAGAATAAAGTTTTGCTTTTAAAAAAGCAGTTGTTGCTGTACAGAGTCCGATCTCCAAAAAAGGACAATCCAAACGAAGACTCTGCAGCAGGTGAGCATGAATTCAGGAACCAAGAACTGGGTCAACAAAGACAGATCCACCACAATAACCAGCAAGTTTGGTAAAGTCATTGAAATGGTAGTGTGCAAATTAGTGCCTAACATTTTATAAGAGCTGTATTGAGTCGTGAAATGTATCAAAATTATGCTAATTGTTCACATCTGGTAGGATACTATTAATTTATTCATATTTCAGTGATGTCAGCAATGTGTTATAACTACAACTAACTGGTCATTTATTTGAACAATCCTGACTTTATTAAAATGACAGTTGTATGGAGTGTTATAGAGGACAGTTTTAATTAAAAGCAGTGGATTAAATTCAAGTAATGTGACTACTTATAAAAGATAGTATTGCTAAATGTTAAGAATTTGTTGTGGATTTTATGTTAATTTCATGAAAGCTACTTGATATAATTAAAAAAAATGATGGGCTTTATGATAAAAATGGCTGCAATGTTTCTTTTGGTTGATTTGAGACAACCGCATACTGTTAAAACATTAGTAGTCGGAGTTGTGGATGCACAAATTGAAAATATAGACCATTGAAAGAATATAGATTCAATAAACCACTTTAGACTGGGGGGTGCTCGTTAAAAATTGGGTCGAGATCAATGAAAGTATATTAGATGTGTATATCTAATATATTAATAGATGTAGCCATTCTCTACATCACTACATGCTTGCTGGAGAAAAAAAACTGTGTACATTATCAATGTGGATGTTTTAACTGTTTTGTCATTTTATATGTTCGGATTTTATCTGTCACCTTTACAAATATTTTGGTATTTTAGGTTGAAGGCAATTAAGATGTAGATTTTTTGGAGGTGTAATAATTATATGTGTCAATATTTTTAGTATGTCATCTTTATACAGATGTATGTATTTTGTATTGTAGCCATTTAATGTGTCGATTTTTTTGAGTTGTAGGAATTATATGTTTAGAGAATTTATATGTCATCTTTATAAACATTATGAGATTTTATAGTGTTGGTATGTCTTGTGTCGGTGTTTTACATGTGTAGGAATTATATGTGTTGGGATTTATTTCTGTCACTGATGACATACTGGGTAATAGAAATGGGGGTAACCGCACTAAATGAAGAAATAGTAGGCTTAGTACTTAACCCCAATATTCTTATTCCAGATTATTTTTAATATATTATAATGTTATAACTGGAGGGTGCTCCCTTATACTTATATATTAGAATAAGAGCCAAGGAAAAGAGAGTATATGTAGAGGCACTCCGGGGTATTTAATTAAAATAACTTATTTTTATTGATATGCATTAAAAGATATCGGTACAACTTGCGAAAGTATAAAACCAGTGCTGAGTGAAAAATAAAATGCAGATTTAAACTGCAAAATCGCTGTGTTCTCATGCCATAATACAAAATTTAATTGACATAATGTTATTATTTGTGTGTTAATATTTTAATTATTATGCTGATTACATTACACCTTGTTGACTCGTTTGCTAATAATATTAGAATATACTAATGCCTGATAGCATGTAACTGGAGTAGGAAATCAATATACTGGGTATATTTTAGTATCTCTGTTTAGAATATCCAGGCAGGGATAAAACTGGAACAATGTCAATTGGTATTGTATGTCTTATATATTAATTTTATTAATTAATTTATATATTAATTAAATTCTCGAGAGGCTCGTCTGCAGCCGTCTCACCTCCTACCTTTCTGAATACTCCCTCCTTGATCCTCTCCAGTCTGGTTTCCGCCCCCTCCACTCCACTGAAACTGCCCTGGCTAAAGTCACCAATGACCTCCTCTCTGCAAAAGCCAGGTGCCACTTCTCCCTTCTCATCCTCCTTGACCTCTCTGCAGCCTTTGAGACCGTTGACCACCCCCTCCTCCTTCACACCCTCCAGTCTTTCGGCCTCTCCGGCCCAGTCCTGTCCTGGTTCACCTCTTACCTTACTCACCGTTCCTTCTCTGTCACCACCTCTGGGTCTCTCTCCCCCCCATCCACCCTTCCAGTCGGGGTCCCTCAGGGCTCTGTTCTGGGACCCTTACTCTTCTCTCTATACACCTCCTCCCTGGGTGAACTCATCAGCTCCTTCGGCTTCAGCTACCACCTTTACGCTGACGACACTCAACTATACCTCTCCTCTCCTGATCTCTCTCCCTCCCTCCTCTCTAGGGTGTCCGCCTGCCTCTCTGCCATCTCCTCCTGGATGTCCTCTCGATTCCTCAAACTTAACCTTGCCAAAACTGAGCTCATAGTTTTTTCTCCCTCTCATACCCCATCCCCTTCTGACCTCTGGATCACTGTCGACAACACCTCTATCTCCCCTGTCCCCCAACTTCGCTGCCTTGGTGTCATCCTCGACTCCTCTCTCTCCTTTGGCCCCCACATCCTCTCTCTTGCTAAATCCTGCCGCTTCCAGCTGCGCAACATCGCTCGCATCCGGCCCTTCCTCTCCCAAGATGCCACCAAATGCCTTATCCACTCTCTGATCATCTCCCGCCTGGACTACTGCAACCTCCTCCTCACTGGCCTCCCCCACTCTCATCTCGATCCCCTTCGATCCGTCCTTAACGCTGCAGCTAGGCTTATTTTCCTCTCTCGCCGCTCCTCTTTTGTCTCCCCCCTCTACCTAGCCCTTCACTGGCTCCCATTCCCCTTCAGAATCCTCTTTAAGCTCCTCACACTCACCTACAAGGCCCTCGCCAACTCCACTGCGCCCTACATCTCCACCCTCCTCTCTATTCATGCTCCATCCCGCCCTCTCCGTTCTGCCTCTGACCGTCGCCTCTCTTCCCCCGTTATAACCTCCTCCCACGCACGTATCCAAAACTTCGCCCGCGCTGCCCCCCTCCACTGGAACAAGCTCCCTCCCTCCATCAGAACTTCCCCATATCTGTCCAGCTTCAAACGGGCCCTAAAAACCCACCTTTTTCTTAAAGCCTTTCTGTCTCCCACTTAACTTCCTACCTTATCTTCTGCCTCTGTCCCCCTACTCTCCCTCTCTCCCTTGCGTCTCTCTGTCTATCCACCCCTCCCCTTAGATTGTACGCTCCTCTGAGCAGGGCCATCTCTCCTCCTGTTTCCACCACTTCTAACTCTGCTCTCCAGCTACTTAGCCCTCCTCCTCGAGGGTCCTCCACCCCACGTCCACTCTCGCTCACTCCTCCCCCCTGGGGGTCTCCCTGTCTTCCGCGCCCTCCTTCTTGGGCCCCGTCATTTGCGGATCCTCCCTCCCCCTTCCCCGCCCTCTCTAGCTGTGCATTGAGCGTACTGAGTTGCTGTGTTTACTGTACTGTGCTGTCTCTCATTGTATTGTGATTTTGTTTGTCTCTGTACGGCGCTGCGGATGCCTTGTGGCGCCTTATAAATAAATATTAATAATAATAATAATAATTGTTGACACACATCTATACCACTACTATAGCTAATGAGTCCAAACTAAGGTGTAGTATTGTCAGATAGTTGATTGTGATATTGATCCTATCTAGGATCCTCTAATATCACTGTATCACTGAAGTACAGATAGCGTGATTAGTTAGCATATAATAATGCCATCAAGCGGCTGACCATTGTCTGATAGTAATATCTATAGCGAGTTGATGGTATTTGTATAGTATCTTAGGGTCAGCGTAGTAAAGCTGTGTCAATATAGTACAATTAGATTGATAATGCCATCAGGTAGCTATCCGTAGATGTCTGTAAAAAGTATCTGAGTAACATCTGAGGATCAATAGTGACTAACGTGATACAACTACAAAGCTACCTATTTTAGCTAAGTCTATTTGCAGTGAAACTATCTGGCTAAATAAAGATAAGTTGTATAATCAGCAGGGCATGAGAAACACAGCGAACGCCGATGCGCGTTTCGCATGTGTGCTTTTTCAAGGCAAGACGAGCTACAGCTGTCGTTGACTATTTAAGCTGTGTACAGACCATCCCCTTATTTACGTCATTGCACAGGATCCAATCATGTGGTCCACATCGCGGGAATGATAGACAGTTAAGACTGCCTATCATTAGTCTAATTCAGGATGTTCTGGATTCTTATTGGTGTTTGCAGTGAAAAGCAGGAAGAGTTCATTTAAACAGTACAACGGAGATATCGTTTTATTTTTTAGCGTTTGCTATCATAGCTGAATTGATACCATAAATTCTAAAATTATTGATAGCATTGTATTACAATCACCAATTTACAAAATGCCTATTGTTAGAGATAGATATCAATTTATCACAACTAAGAATATAAATAGACCTTTATTTGGAAGTAGAGCCTGTGATCTTATCTGTGTAAGTATTCATTATAAGCTATTATAAAATATTTATTAGTACAGATATTATCCTAAATTATATATTACTTATGATACATGTGTAAGGGATATAAATTATTTTATATGACTTGTTCATGTGATCCCTGAAGGGAATAATATTATTCTATATTTATTTAATAAATTGCCATATTTTATATCTACTGATCTTGTGTTAATATAGTAATAAGTACATTGTGATACATCTGTAAGGGATATAAATTATTCATATGTAAATTATTTATGTGGTCCCTGAAGGGAATAATAATATTCAATGTTTACTTAATAAGTTGCCATAATTAATATCTACTAATGTTATGTCAATATGGTAATAAACATATTGAGTGTGATTGTTAATTCTAATAAAAATCATCATTAAGAGTGAAGTTACTTAAGATAAAAATATCACATTATTCCAGGTGATTGAGAGGTGTGCTAAGGTGAGGGGATAGTGCATTTCAATGCAGTGTACAAGGTTATTAATAAAAATGTGTCAGACCATCATTCATGTGGTATATATTGACATAACATTAGTAGATATTAAATATGGCAACTTATTAAGTAAACATTGAATATTATTATTCCCTTCAGGGACCACATAAATAATTTACATAAGAATAATTTATATCCCTTACAGATGTATCACAATGTACTTATTACTATATTAACACAAGATCAGTAGATATAAAATATGGCAATTTATTAAATAAATATAGAATAATATTATTCCCTTCAGGGATCACATGAACAAGTCATATAAAAATAATTTATATCCCTTACACATGTATCATAAGTAATATATAATTTAGGACAATATCTGTACTAATAAATGTTTTATAATATCTTATAATGAATACTTACACAGATAAGATCACAGGCTCTACTTCCAAATAAAGGTCTATTTATATTCTTAGTTGTGATAAATTGATATCTATCTCTAACAATAGGCATTTTGTAAATTGGTGATTGTAATACAATGCTATCAATAATTTTAGAATTTATGGTATCAATTCAGCTATGATAGCAAACGCTAAAAAATAAAACGATATCTCCGTTGTACTGTTTAAATGAACTCTTCCTGCTTTTCACTGCAAACACCAATAAGAATCCAGAACATCCTGAATTAGACTAATGATAGGCAGTCTTAACTGTCTATCATTCCCGCGATGTGGACCACATGATTGGATCCTGTGCAATGACGTAAATAAGGGGATGGTCTGTACACAGCTTAAATAGTCAACGACAGCTGTAGCTCGTCTTGCCTTGAAAAAGCACACATGCGAAACGCGCATCGGCGTTCGCTGTGTTTCTCATGCCCTGCTGATTATACAACTTATCTTTATTTAGCCAGATAGTTTCACTGCAAATAGACTTAGCTAGAATAGGTAGCTTTGTAGTTGTATCACGTTAGTTACTATTGATCCTCAGATGTTACTCAGATACTTTTTACAGACATCTACGGATAGCTACCTGATGGCATTATCAATCTAATTGTACTATATTGACACAGCTTTACTATGCTAACCCTAAGATACTATACAAATACCATCAACTCGCTATAGATATTACTATCAGACAATGGTCAGCCGCTTGATGGCATTATTATATGCTAACTAATCACGCTATCTGTACTTCAGTGATACAGTGATATTAGAGGATCCTAGATAGGATCAATATCACAATCAACTATCTGACAATACTACACCTTAGTTTGGACTCATTAGCTATAGGAGTGGTATAGATGTGTGTCAACAATATAAGACATACAATACCAATTGACATTGTTCCAGTTTTATCACTGCCTGGATATTCTAGACAGAGATACTAAAATATACCCAGTATATTAATTTCCTACTCCAGTTACATGCTATCAGGCATTAGTATATTCTAATATTATTAGCAAACGAGTCAACAAGGTGTAATGTTATCAGCATAATAATTAAAATATTAACACACAAATAATAACATTATGTCAATTAAATTTTGTATTATGGCATGAGAACACAGCGATTTTGCAGTTTAAATCTGCATTTTATTTTTCACTCAGCACTGGTTTTATACTTTTGCAAGTTGTACCGATATCTTTTAATGCATATCAATAAAAATAAGTTATTTTAATTAAATACCCCGGAGTGCCTCTACATATACTCTCTTTTCCTTGGCTCTTATACTGATGACATACTGTCAGCATTTTAGTTGCCGGTGTATATTTTGTGTTTGCTTCTTCTCATTTAATCAGGTCAGGATTTCTGGCATCAGCATTTGCAGTGTCGGAAATATAACCACCGGGCCTGCAGATCCTAGCAACCCTTGCTTCATTTTCCATCTTTCAAAGCAGCAGTTTCTGCTAGTCTGTAGGCCTCATTTAGATCTTGTTTCAGCTGCTTCACATATTTCAAATGGGGCCTTTCTTAGGGCTCACGCCAAAACAAACAAAACAGATATTGATTGGCAATCTAGCCTACCTTCCAAACATAAGGAGAAAAGGGGTAGTACCACTTTGACTAATTTTTCGTTAAGTTATAGATGTGCACCAAATGGCTAACTACTCTAAACGCCTTTTTGTTAGTGTCCAAATTGCCCATCATGTCGAGAAGTGTCCGATTGAATCTCTCCGGCTGCGGATCTCCTTGGGGTTGGAAGGAAATATTCCTCAACTTCTTTATCTTACAATTCTCACACATTTCATTGAGAAGTTTGCTCTCGAAGTCCAGACCCTGATCTGAATGAATGCTGGCAAGTCCATAGTGTACAAATAACTTTTCCAAAAGAATCTTTGCAACAATCACAGCCCTCTGGACTTTTGTCTGGTATGGTTGAGCATAATGGGAGTAATGGTCTGTTGCACTAGAATGTTACACTTGTTGTTCTCATCTGGTTCCACTGACAGAAATTCAATACAGATTAAATCTAATGGCCTATTGCTAGAGATATTTTTCAAGGCGGCAGAATTCTCTGACAGGCATTCCAAGAGTATGCATGTCTCGCAAGATTTACAATACCCATCAATGTTGCTCTCAATTTTTGTCCTGTAGAATATATCTAAAATTAAAGTCATTAAGGAATGTGTTTGAAAAACTCCACGCAAATAGGCCCAGCTTATACCCTTAGTCAACAAAGAACAGATCTCAATATACATTCTTTGTTTACTATGGGTGTTTTTTGATACCCCTCTTTGCTCAATACAGTGTAAAAATAAATAATTAAATAAATAATTAAATAAAAAAATAAAACATGTGCCCCCCCCTCCAAACTATATTAACCCATGTGCTGCCAGCCTAGTAATGGTAGAAGCAACGTCAGAGGGAAAAAAAGCATGGCATCCCCTGAGTTTACTCCAATCAACACTGGGCAAGCCAGTCAAGGCTGTTGGAACTATAGTGGGGGAACCCACTGCCATAATGACAAACTAGCTCCAGGCTGGTCAGCATGGGGCTGGATTCTCTATGGAATTGTTGTTTGAACAAAAAAATTGTGTTCCCCCAGTCCCATGCTGAAAGCACTAGGGTTCTTCCTACACCCCTAGGTGTAGTCAGATGGACCAGTCTGGGTTTGTTGGATGCCGGGAGAATGTTACTTGCCTGACTGCATTCTCTCAACTGTGAAGTTTGGTAGAGAAGGGATAATGGTATGGGACTGTTTTTCACGGTTTGAGTTAGGCCCATTATCTCCAGTGAAGGACAATCTTAATGCTTCAGCATATTAAGTCATTTTGGACAATGCTATACTTTGTGGCCACAGTTGAGAAAGGCTCTTTCTATTCCAACATGACTGTGCCCCTGTGCACAAAGCAAGGACTACAAAGACATGACTTGATGAGTTTGGTGTGGAAGATCTTGACTGGCTCGCACAGAGTCCTGACCTCAACCCCATTGAACACCTTTGGGATGAAACTGGACTGGAGAACAGAGATTGCGAGCCAGGCCTTCGATTTACTTACATATTAACAATGCATTATCTGTTTTTGAGTTTTTGATGTTGTTATATTTAAACACATGCATTTATAAGGTCAGTGCCTGACCTTATAAATGCTCAACAGAATGAATGGGCACACATTCCCACCTAAACACTCACACATCTTGTGAAAAGCCTTCCAAGAACTGCAAAATGGGCACCAACTCCATATTAAAGTATATGTATTTGAATACAATCTCTTTATAGTCCCTGTTGGTGTAATGGTCAAGCGTCCAAATACTTTTGTCCATATAGTTTATGTTCAGTACAGCAAACACATCAGCAATTCTAGGAGCCCTCCTCAGTCAACGAGGCTAGATTAGGTTTCAGACTCCCTGGCGATTCTGCAGTCAGCTTGATTCCAGTGAAGAATGCTCCTGAGTCCCACCCTGTCTAAGTTTATGTAGTAAGCAGGAAATGATTGCAGCCACCGTCCTAAGTGTACATGTCCTAAGGCCATACTCCTGACACATTGTGTACACGCCCTAAGGCCACATGTTGCAATACTAGCTGAATCATTAACAGTCAGATGGTTAAAGTGCATACTGATGCAATAAATGCAATTGGTGACGATATCATTCTGAGTAAAACAGCTAATTTTACAAATTAAGCAATTACATTAATTTATTGCTTATAAACAAACATTGCAAAGTATAATTAAGAATACACAAATACTTATATATCTGTCTGTCGTAAAATCAACATTACCTTGAGTTGGTAAGTAACCATTGTCTCTGAGTTTTAGATTACTTAAAGAGCTGAGTTTGCGGGACATAGTCCACTGCACACTGCACTAGTTTTAGGGAAAATGTGGTCATAAAAGACAAGTAAATAATAAAAGGAAAATACCATAACTACTATATCTTTCCATCCAAGGATTTTAGACTGTGTTACCCAATAAATCTTGTAAAGCACATACCAGACTTCCTCATCCATCACTTCCTGAGAGTCCTCATAGATCCCTAAACATTGAGTTGGGACCACAGTCTGCTATTCACACCACAGAAACACTTCCTCTCTTGTACTATCAATGGCATCTGTGCTGAGTGATTTCACTTTGAGTGTCTTTATGATCTCAGCAGTGGCTCCACTGTATCACCCCCCTTCTGTAGCATGTGTTGTGAGGGTGTATATATATATTGAATCACCACCTTCTCTTCTGGGGGGTGTCCTTGCTATACACCACAGGGAGAATTGGGAAACCCCCTGCCCAGTACTAACACACTGTGACACATTCAGTGGTGCAGAAGCCAACCAGGCACATTTATTGAACTGGAACCACTAAATGCAGCTTTTGAGATTTTATAGAAAAATATACTTTGACATAGTTTGAAATAATAGTGATCAACCTACAATAATATCAATAACATAAGACATAAATATCCATTGTCACAACCTTATACCCTAGGTCAATATATCAGATGCTAAACTTACTGGCTCCTGATACTGGGAATTACTTTAAGGGGTAAATGTGTATATATATATATATATATAAATATATATATATATATATATATATATATATATATATATATATATATAAATATATATATATATATATATATATATATATATATATTTACTTATATCTCTACAATATACAACCAAATACACATACGCCGGCAACCCTCAAACATGCCACACAGATGGAGCAGGGCGCTGCCTGTATGGATGCCAGCTTGACATGGAAGCACCATGTGCCCAGGGCTTATTTTTTACTACCTTGCCCTAATCAAATCGCTGTTATGTTGTTTTGGTGCAGTGTAAATTTGGCACCTAAAGTATATGCTAGTAATTCAACCCTTATGTATACAGTCCTATTGAAATAAGGAGCCAGATCAAAGTAAATCTGTGCAGAACGTTTTCAAGGTAAGTGGACTTTTAAAGGTTGTTATACATTTTAGCATTATCTCTCTGCAATTTATTCATGTGATCAAATATTTTAAGGGGGATAATTATTCAGTATATCTCGGTACATTGACTTCAGCATTTTCCCAACACAGAAATATTTTTTGTATTTATATTTTGTGTTGCTTGTATTCACTATGCTCATTCATTTTTTATACAAAGAGCTGAAGTTCAAATGGCACTCACTTTCACGCTCCAGCTTTCGAGAATAGATAATTTGATTCAGTTGATGGCACTTTCGACTATCATTCAGGCACCCACTTTACATTTTTTTTATTTTACAGTAAAAAAAATGTATCACCTTCCTCATTAAATGTAATAAGCCCATTAGCATTAAAGTTAACATTACAAAAATTGCAGAGTAGATTGGGAAAGAAGTAATGCAAAATGAATGTGCTATTTTAAAAATCAAAACCAAAACATTTTAATAAAAAAAAAATGTGTGCTCAAATGCTAAATGAGCAGAGAAAATCATTTAAAGACAGAAAAATACAGTGGTTGCTATTTCCCCATGTTTTTAAAGGTCACTTGCATCATTTCAAGTGAACTACTAGAATAAATGATGTATCTGACTATTTTGTATTCTATGCTACAGCACAGTAGCTTTTATTATAATTTATATATTGAACAACTTGGCAGAAAGTGTTTCAAAAATAAAGAAAAGAAATTAGAGGGAAGAGAGCAGGTAAAAGAATAATGTGATACACATTATGCACTTTGAATACAATTCCATTGTAATCTTGATATAGAAATACAATATTCTTTCATAATAAGTCTATTGAAATGAATGAAAATTTCTAAAATAACACTGCTGCTATGAGTACATAATATATATCACATGAAACATGGCTGAATCTGGTTGTTTATTGTTAGTATGTTCACTTTTGAAGTAGGGATATAATAATAAGGCTAATTTAAAATAACTATTGATAACTAATAAACTCATTACCGTATTTTTCGCTCCATAAGACACACCTGACCATAAGATGCACCTAGTTTTTAGAGGAGGAAAACAGGGAAAAAAATATTCTGAACCAAATCTCAAATCTCAAGTCTTCTGAACCAAATGGCACTGCTACAATGACAGTCTGCTCAAAGTTCTCTACTGACTATACACAGCAATCCAATACAAAATCCACCCTCACGCCACAATATCAGACCTAATTAATCCATGAGCAAACAACCTGCACTCTGATGCCAGTCTGTTCTCTATGCTCTGTGCCAACACAGCTGTATCCCTTCTACAAAGCTTCTGGTATGCTATATTTTATCTTTGAAACTCCCTTCATCTCACTGTATGCCGAAAATTATTTTAAACCCTTTCATGCACAGAGTATGAAATGACCTAGTATTGCACTGTGTAGCAAAAGTAAAGATTATGTCCAACCAAGAGCACTTTTGTGCCCCTTAACAGTAAAGTTAGAACCCACATGTTACCAAACTATTTGATGTTTATTATACTTCATGCATTACTCTCTTGCAATATAGTTTGAGTCCGTACTAGACCATAGTTCAAAGCACATTAATGCATTTGCTGTGTATTGGCCAATATGTCATAAAACACCCAAAACAACTGCAGTGGTGTGCGCATGCTAGTGACGTGGTAACCGCTGAACGAGCGGTTGTGAAGTAAAAGACTCTTACTTCACAACCGCTCGTTCAGCAGCACCACGTCACTAACATGCGCACACCACTGCAGAATTGAGACATCCGCCCGGCAGCAGGACGCTGGAGCGTCCCCACGGCAACCAGGTATTCTGTACAAGGCTTTTTTTAGTATTCGCTCCATAAGACGCACACACTTTTTTCCCCACTTTTTTGGGGGGAAAAAGTACGTCTTATGGAGCGAAAAATACGGTAATTATTGGGGAAGTATAATTTTCAGATATTTTAGGTCAGCTTGCATAAGCGGACCAGCAACTATATAATACAAATATTCTAAGAGGTAACCATCGCATATGTGCCTATCAAGAGGCATATGTCTACTGATGCTAGAGAACTGTTGCAAATACAAGCACTGATGATGATGATCAGCAGTACTTGCTAGCCATTTCTGATGAGATAATTGAGGATTCACCTCTCCAGTTGAAATTTCCTTTCTTTGTCGTGCTTATATTACATTAAGTCACAGGTGACCTTTTGCATTACTCATTGGCCAGCTACTTATATACCAATACAGGAAAGGAGATTACTATTACTTTATTAAAGAGAAATATTTTTCTTTAACTTATAGCAATCGCGGCTTTAGCATTTTTAACTAAAACTGTAAATACACTACTGTGTCTTGGATTGTCACAACAGTTTATTTATATATTTTTATCCCCTCAGATATTTATTGGTTTTAAAAAGAACACTTTTGTCAGTATTAAGACATCTAAATTATTATTATTATTATTTACATATATAGTCCAGAATATTCTGTAGTGCTTTACAATTGGGAACAACACAGTAATAAAATGAGACTGGGTAATACGGACAGAGAGGAAAGAGGGCACTGCTCCCAAGCCAACAATCTATAGAACAATAGGGGTTTGATACATGAGGTTAAATATTACATATTGATCCAGCCACATTGCAAGTAGTTAGTGCCTATATAATCCAGTCACATAGCAATGTTGTTGAGCAAAGACAGAAAGATATGCAAGTATTATGTGAACTGTGTAAAGGGTAGTAATTCGTTACCCTAGGGAGGTTAAGTGGGTGTAGCCCAAAGAAGGAATGGGAGTAGGCAATGAGTGTGGTTGAGAAATGCAGGTATTGTGAAGAAGGGAGATGTTTAGTTGGGAGATATTTTGAGAAAAAGAGAGATATAAGTTGGTGCTGGTTTCTTCATGGCCTTGTATTTTAGTAGAAATAATGTCTTAATATTTAATATCAACTATTTCAAAAATGTAATATAAATAACAATAACAAAAATAAAAGTCCAAGTTGATGAGGTAATAGTGAACAGGAGGGCATGAGTATACATAGGCCTATCATTATTATATTAGAAATATTTTTAAATAAGGCTACTTACCTGAATAGGCGTGTAGGATATTGTACAGTATTGTCCTTATCTGCCACACCAACTCCCTCAACCAAGACAAGTCCAAAGTGGGGGCTGGACCCAGCTCTGGTCTTCTGGCACAACAGAAGTGGTCCTACTCTTATCCTGAAGTCTTGCCCGCTCTTTTTTTATTTCAGTAACAATGCGGCAGATTGGTATCTGCAGTGTAATTTCCACCCTGATTTTCTGCTTGGTCCCAGCTGTCAACTTGATGATCATATTCCACTATGTTATTCTCCAGAACCTCAAGTAAAGCTTAAGGTTGGGCTGTCGCTTCTTTGTAAGCAGAGGGTTGGAGCCAGGCTAATCTTACTCATGATAAATTAGTTTATTAATATTGCAGAGAATGTGGTATAAAAAACAATATGTGGCTTGCATTTTTCTTATCATATATAGTATTTAATATTTATTGTAAAATAATTGTTTTACAATTGTTCTGTAAAAAATTACAGGTCAGGACCAAAATACATGTAACTGTGTGGGAGGCAAAGTTTTAACAATATGGATTTTATGTCATGTTATATGTCTTGCCAATAATTAGTCATTAAAATTTGTTATGTGCACATATTTTCACACATAATGCTAGTCAACTATTTTATGGAAAAAAGGTTGTCTTAAAATTCAACTAAAAAATCCTAATATACAGACTGGATGTTGGGAAATGATTTTACCCAATGATTCAACGCCTCTAAAACCCTTCTAAAGTGTTCAAATGTACATGAAGGTGCATTACTGTTATGAAGTACATTAGAAAATACAGTGTAAGTTTAGACAAGCAGTCTTTAGACACTAAAGTTAAACATATTACTATAAGAGACTATTGAAACTTAAAATGCATTATAGTGTTGTAAAATAATTCAATTTTAAAAATGGTTACTGTTCTAAATTGTACTTTACCATTCTTGACATAGATATAGGTTGTCATGTTGTTAAATAATTATTAAAAAATATATAGGTGAATACCAAATTTTTTTTGCAATTTATGCTTCAATAAAATGCCCAGAGAGGAGGAAGAGGCTGCAGAATAGGATGCCATGAAAAATTAGACTAGACAGGCCCTTTCCTTTGGAAGGTGATATCTCCCCTCCAGTAGAATAGGATCCTTACTCTTCAGTGGAGATAATGGAGGCATGCCCTCCTTTGGATGAGGCAGAGGAGAGAGGGCCATTGATGTCAAACCACCAAGAAGGTAAATAAAGAAAAAATCATATCCCAGCTGAAAAGCAAGTTTTGTATGCATGACACTGTGGGGCATATTCAATTAGTATAAGCACAGTATATGGAGTCCGCGCTTCCTCACTTACATTGCAGCCAATGCGAGTAGTGTATGGGCTCGTCCCAATCTCCAATATAGTAACAATAGGATAATGTGCTCCCAGGCGCAGAGGCTTTATGTGTTTATTAACAATGAGTAATAAACTGGTTATTTATTATTGATTAAAACAAAGCTACCAGTCCACTGGATTTGATTTAGAGATATATATACAACTGAAATATAATAATGCCAATGCATACCTTATAATTTAAGCTAATCATCTGAAAAAATGCAAGTATTACACTTGTAATTTATATTGTCCATGGTTGAAGCAGCTGCCAGCTCCGATACAAGTGACAAGACAAATGTTTATCTGATGTGAGAAAACACAGTAATCCCTTAGGGAAAAGCTGTCCATGAATACTGCTTAAATAGCTAATGTCCTCTGCAGTATATAGGGTGCCAACCTATATACTTCAGAGGACATTAGCTATTTAAGCTTTGAGAAAGTCCTATGAACCTAGGACGAAATGCGTCAGCAAAAAAATAATAATAAACAACTAATATAACATACACGAGTAAAGCAGTTTAAAATAAAAAGGGTTACATTCAGAGTATCACTTACATGAGTTGCATAATCTGCTCTATGGGAAATTGACTAGGAAGATGGACAGCTTATCAATGTGGATGGATTTTCCCAAAAGACTGACAATTTGTTGTAACTGGTCTCAGCTTTTAAAGACACCTTTACACCTTTCCACCCCCTGGAATTGTGGACTTTTTTTTTCAATCACCATTTGCATGTTGTCTGATTTACTACCCAATTCTACTATGTGACCAAACTTTTCCGTGGAGCATCACACAGACTCAATTTTATTATTAATAAATCCCTTATGCATTTGTCCATCTTTTGATACCAAACACACCTGAATACAATGTATTCGTAGAGCTAACTGTCATTTCCTTAACTTCTCTGTGGGGCAGAATTCTTAATTTGACATATGAGCTGCCCTTCATCATCCTATTGAGGAATATGTGGTTGATCACTACTTTTATTGATTTTAAGCGTCATATTTTAAAACTGGATTATATTTGTCTATATCACATATAGCCAAGTCAGCACATGTGCTCTTTGAGCCAGACATCATGCTGAACGGTTCCTAAAAGTCTATTCAGGTGTCAAAACTCCATCCCAGGCCAGGATATGTCTCACAGCAGGAGTTCTTCGAAGCTGTCAAAGGTGACACTCCTATCTTCTCACACTGGAATGTGCAGAGCCGTCAAATACATATACTTTCTGTCTTCACATTTTACACTTTAGTAGATCAACTTATCAATGGATTCACTTAATATACCATATTTACACTGCAACTTACTTACTTACTTACCCTACAATTATGCGATGGGTTAACTTATAAATAACTGTAAGTTCTCTATGTTCATGACAATGGACAATATAATATAAAGAATGGTGTCTTTGGTGTGTTCAATCTTTATTCAGAAATGCATCATACGTAGCATTTGCTTCACTGTGCATTTAAAATCAGCTATACATTATGCTAGACTCACCTGTACACTATAAGTTGAGTTTGGCGTAAGTCTAGCGCATACCTGACATAAACTTTTTGCATAAGCCAGTGTTGTACAGTTGGACGTAACTTGAGATATGTTAGACTGTATTTGTGTATGAAATTATGCTTTTTATATGTGCATTTCTTTCCTCTATGAGTTCTGAGTGCATATGCGTCCACCAGGTATCTTTCCTTATTTCCTTTCCTGATTCTAGCAATCCCCCTATTTCTGTAGAAAATATCTTTGGTTTATCACAAATTCTTGACATTTATGGACCCAATGATCTACTCTGAAACTCTGAAGTTCTTTAACCACAATTGTCTAAGGGCCTGAGTCATTAGGGAGAGCAAAGCTTAAAAAGAACAACTTCGCACCTGGGCAAAACCATGTTGCATTGGAGGTGAAGGTAAATTTAAAATGTGGAGAAAGATTTTTAGTTGGGGTAGGGCATTTTCTAGATCAACTTTAATTTCAGTGTAAAAATAATGCTAACAAGTATTTGTGTGCTAAATGAAAAAAATGCCAGTATTTAGCTAATTGGCAAAAAAATAAATTAATTTGCACCCTTTGAATTGTACCATGGTTTGTTCCGGAGAACATTTTCTCCTTTTTTGTCTTACTTTCCTTAATGACTCAGGTACTAAGCGTCTAATACAAATCTAATATCAGTTATAACTTCATTATAAAACGGTGAATATATTATGGGTGTGACTTAACTGGTTGGACCATTCTGTTTCATAGGGAATTTTGACTACAGTTTCACATAGAGTTAGGTCCGGAAATACTTGGACAGTGACACAATTTTCATAAATTTTGCTTTGCATTCAACCACAATAGATTTGAAATAAAAAAATGGAGATGCAATTGAAGTGCAGACTTCAGCTTTAATTCAAGGGGTTTTATAAAAATATTGTATGAAAATTATTTTTATACACAGTCCCCTATTTTGAGGGACTCAAATGTAATTGGACAAATTAACATAAACAAAAATAAATGTTCACTTGTAATACTTTGCTGAAAATTCTTTGCAGGCAATGACTGCCTGAAGTCTGGAACCCATTTAAATCACCAAATTTTGGGTCTCCTCCTTTGCTATGCTTTGTTTGACAGACTCGGGCCTTATATTGGGAATATCCTGCCAACCCGGTCTGTCATCAGTGGGCCAATTGAACAACTGTGGTCCACTCTGTTATTAAATTCTGCCTGGTGGCCATATCTGTTATTGCTGTGGAGTCCGGAGAGGGAGGCGGAAGCTCACAGGAAGTGTGAAACAGCTATGGACCCTGCGACATCAAAAAAGAGTGGAAGGGTTTAAAAATAGGAGGGTCAGGACTTTATTTAAAATCAGGAGGTGAACTCTCCCTGTTTGCTAACTATTGTTCCAGCAGGTCTTCAGCACAGTCTGAATGGCACCATCACCGCAGGTGGGAGACCAGTGATGTCATACTCTTCTTCCAACCCTGCTACCACCCCAAACTCTTCACACCACCAATCACAAGAGGACAATGAGTGGGGGTTGACCCAGGGAGGTAGCCAGAATTGGGTGTCTTGTGAGAGGGGACAAAAAGGAGATGTTTGGGGGAGGGGAGTTACTGTTGGTGAATCTTGAGAAAGCAAAGACTTGGACTGATTAAGAGTAACCATATTCTCTCAGGGCCAGAAATGAATGCTTGAAGCAGGAGCTTCTTGAAGCAGATCGGACAGTGTACCTCTAGGACTGATTCTGTCACCACTCCATCGGGAGACACTCGCAGATTCTGGGCAATTGGTGAGCTTATATCAGTAGGGAGACTAATACCCATGGTCCCTCCAAGCTGGTGGAGAGTTGGTCGAGCGGCTGGAATCAGCAAGATGCACGGATCAGAAACCCTGGCCTTCTTGGATTGTCAGCTATGGACTTTATTACCTGGAGTTTGGTCCTGCTAGGACTCTGTGCTTGAAGGTAGTCTGCTGGGGACTTTTTGGGGGAATTTTTACTTACACTGGTGATTTTCTGACACTTGTTATTTTTGATGGGAGAACAAGATTCCTCTTGGGGAGCACTGTTGTATTTTACTAAGTGGGTGCACTTTGTTTATTAAAAATAATTATTATCTCTTTCCTGTTTCCTTGCCTGTGTGACCTGTGACCCTAGAGGACTGGGTATCTAGTGAGCTTTGGTTCCAATTCCTGTGTCCTCACACTTTAGTAAGGCCATTACTGCAGCAGTCTTCAATTTTTGTTTGTTGGTCTTTCAGCCTTTAGTTTTGTCTTCAGCAAAGTGAAATGCATGCTCTAATGGGTTGAGATCAGGTGTAACATTTG
This sequence comes from Mixophyes fleayi, assembly GCF_038048845.1. Taxonomy (NCBI): domain Eukaryota; kingdom Metazoa; phylum Chordata; class Amphibia; order Anura; family Limnodynastidae; genus Mixophyes; species Mixophyes fleayi. Next base: position 159,396,133 of record NC_134406.1, read on the forward strand.
AAGCCTGATTTAGAGCCATTAACATGTTGCTCACATGCTTTAACTGGGGTGCATAAATAAATGTGTGCTCTTTATTTCTTTGCTACTAGTTCATTTCAGTAAATGTGCTCCCAGGTTGTAGGCCTCACACAGGCAACTTTCTCAAGGCACTTTACTATAGTATTAAGTACTCTAAAAAAGCTGGTGCCTACCTATATCTGCTCCCCCCACCAGGATTCTAAATGGCATGAGTTAAAGAGAGCTTGTATAGGATCTCAGGATTCTCTAATGTTTTGGGGGCTATAGATTGCACACACATTGAGACCACAATGTCAAAGGGCTGAAGTCTATACAAACAGACACCATTCCTACTCTATGAATATGCACTGGTCTGTGATGCAAACATGAAAAGCATGAGTGTTGTTGCAGACTTTCCTGAAAAGCATGAGTGTTGTTGTAGGCTTTCCTGTCCCTTATAATGATGCTTATCTGTTGCACCTGTCAGCCCTCTATTACAAATTTCAGCAATGGGAAATGCAGGAGGGATGCTACTGGATATATATTTTTCTGCGTGTTAGGTAGGTCTTTATGTAATATTTTTTTTTTCTAATAAATTTTATTGACTTTTTTTAAAATAAAACAGTACAACATATGTTGCGATAATACAACTCATAACAGTGAGAACATTGAGAGTTTGTTATACAGATGGGGTATGGGAACCGGAACCAACACAGAGGGAATGGTCTTCGTAAGCAATAAAATATGAGCAAAAATGAATTTAAAGTATAATTGTTATGAGATATCAGAAATACCATAAAGGGAAGACTGGGAAGAGTCTGAAGGAGAGGAAAAATCAGAAGATGAAAACAGAGAGGAGAAGGATAGGGGGAAAGTAAGGAGGGTATGTTAGTAGAGGGAAAAACAGAGAAGAAGGGAGGGAGAACAGATCAAAATGAGACTCAGATCAAGAGATGACTAAAATCTCTATATTTTCATTTATCAAGAAATAGAGTGTGAAGCTGTGAAGTAATCAAGCAAACTTTGCCAAGTGGAGAAAAATTTATTAGGGCGATCATTAACTACACTAGTCATGTGCTCTAGGCTATATATATGCCAAACACTCTGAATTAGTTCGGAAATAGAGGGGCTCTCTGGTTATTTCCATTTCCTGGCTATTAAGCATCTGGCTGTGGTCAGAATGTGGCCCGGGAATTTCCAAATTATTTTGTGAGTGTCAGGCAGAAATCGAGGAAGAAGCAAGTAAGATAAGTGGAATGGGGACTTTAGATTAGTTATTTTATAAAGGAGGTCAGCAACCTCTTTCCAGAAAGGGATGATTTTTGGACAGTTCCACCAGATGTGGGACAGGGATCCGCGATGGCCACAGTTACGCCAGCAGAGATCAGAGTTAGTTGGACAAATTGTTTTCAGTTTGGATGGGACTAAATACCAACAGAATAAGAGTTTGCAAGAATTTTCTTTTATCTGAGTACAGATTGAGGATTTGGCAACTGCCTCGCGAATCTCCATCCATTCCTCAGGATCTAAAGTCTTAGCCATCTTCTCCTCCCAGCGGAGCTCTTGAGGCTCTTTGTCAGGCAAATTATGATTCATTAATAGAGAATAGAAAGTGGATATTAAGCCTTTAGATGAAGCTTTGTTTTTACAGAAAAGTTTCTAGGGGGGAGGGATTGTGAGGAACAAGGGGGTCTATTAAGGTGGTTAAAAGGTGTCGAATTTGTAAGTATTGATAAAACACAGAGGCCGAAATGTGAAAGCGCTTGTGGAGTTCAGCAAAGGTCGGGAAAAATCCCATTGGAACTATATCAAAATATTCTGTTTTGTCCATTGGGAAAAAGATTTTGGATTAATGCCCGAAGGGAAAGAGGGGTTATGGCAAAGTGGAACCATTCGCTTAGGATTAGCCAAAAGTTTGAAAGTGCGGGTGCAATATTTCCATATTTCTATGGAGAAGCGAACTGTTAGGGGGAGAGTGAGAAGAGGGGGAAGGTTTTTAGGGTCTAGCCAAAATAAGATACTGGGGGATAGCATCTGAAGGAGGTCCGCTTCCTTATCAACCCAAAGCCTGGTCTGAGGGAGAGAGTGAGAAAGAACCGCTTGGGTGAGGTGAGATGCCAAGTAGTATTTATGTAGGCAAGGAAGCCCCAGACCACCGTTGCGAGCATGACGGAAGAGAACTTTGTAGCGAACTCTTGGACTTCGGCCGGACCACACAAATTGCGAGATGCTTGACTGTAGATCTTTGAGAAAAAGTGAAGGGACACGTACAGGTAGGGTCTGGAAAAGATAAAAAATCCTTGGCAGAAAATTCATCTTAACTGAGGCCACTCTACCAATCCAAGAAATATACTTCGGGGAACAGGATTGGAGGTCTCGCTTTAGGGTGGCTATTAGTGGGGGAAAGTTGGCAGTAAAGAGACGATCATAGGTTTTGGTAAGATTAACTCCTAAGCATTTAATGTGATGTGGCTGCCAATGAACTTTTAAGGTGTTTTGTAAGTGCATTTGAATATTAGAAGGGAGATTGAGGGCAAGGGCTTCAGTTTTATCAGAGTTGATTTTAAAGTTCAAGAGCAGACCATATTCATTAATTTCAGCTAGAACAGAGACATGAGGGTTCGTAAAGGTGAGAAGCACGTCATCTGCATAGAGGGCTAGTTTAGTCTATCTTGAACCTGTGCATATACCGGAAATATTAGGGTCGAGGCGGATTCTGGAGGCAAGAGGTTCCATCATAAGGGCAAAAAGAAGGGGAGAGAGGGGGCATCCCTGTCTGGAGCCATTCCGAAATGGGAAAGCCGCTGAAGCACATCCATTAGCCAGGACAGTTGCTGAGGGGTTGAAATATAGGGAGGCAATTCCATTAAGAAAGGGGCCTTGAATGTTCGATACTTTGAGGACTTCGCACATTAAGGGCCATGAGACCCGGTCAAAAGCTTTTTCGACGTTGAGCGCGAGCACCAGAGCTGATGCTTTAAGTTTATTGAAAGCATGGATCAGGCTAATGATTTTTCTAGTACTATCAGCTGCTTGGTGGTTGGGAATGAACCCCACCTGGTCAGGGTGGACCAAGGAGGGGATCACACTGGCCTATAATTTTTGCGAAAAGCTTTAAATCTATATTTAATAATGAAATTGGGCGATAGCTTGTACAAAGGCTTGGATCCTTTCCTTCCTTCGGGATGACCACTATATTAGCTCTAGTGGTGGCGTTGTCAAACTTTCGGGTCAGGAGAATCGAATTAAAGAGGTCTAGAAGCATGGGTGAGAGTACAGGGAGCAGTTTTTTGTAATATATGGCTGTGAGACTGTCTGGACCCGGGGCGGACGCATTTCTCAGGGATTTAATTGTACATTTCAATTCGCCAGAGGATATTTCCTGATTGAGTGAAGATGATTGCGAATCGACATGTATTCAAAAATGTTTTAATTCAAAGTCTAAGTTCTTTGGGGGGAGGTGTATCAGAAGGTAAATCATACAATTTGGAGTAGAATTCCTGGAAATCGTTAGCTATCTTCTGTGGGTCAAATAGCTTACTGGCAGAGGCATCCTGAATATGAATAATTCTGTTGCGGGTCCGTTTGGCACATAAACTATGGGCCAAAAGAGCGTCAGCTTTGTTTCCTTTCTCGTAGAATCTTTAAGGAAGCCAGTTCAGCGTGTTGACCGCTTTATTGGGCAAGAGTTGTTGTAACTGAGCTTTTACAGACAAGATTTTGAGACAAATTTTGCCCCTTAGCTGATTAAGAGAGTTTAGAAAAAAAGTCTGAAAAGAAGGACCCCTGTCCAACATTAGGAGCATAAAGAGTCGCTATGGTTATAGGCGTCTGAGAGATAGAGCTGATCAGTATCGTATATCTGCCTTGGTCGTCTGCTATTGTGGAATTAACAGACAACGGAACTGACTGGTGGACTAGGATAGCAGTGCCACAAGTTTTGTGGGGGAGAAGTAGAATAGAAAGCACGTGGAAAGGTTCTATTTGTGAGAATTGGATGCAAGTGTGTGAAATGCGTTTCCTGCAGGAGGACTATGTGAGCGTTAAGGCGTTTTAACTCTTAAAGCACCATGGTGCATTCCTGCGGAGCATTCAGCCCGTTAACGTTTACAGAGATTTTCTTGATAGTCATGGCGGGTGCGGAAAAGGAAAGCTAAGTAAGACGAGTCTGTAGACTAGTAAAAGGAAGAAAAGAAGAAGAAATGTTAGTATGAGAGGGGTGGGAGGGGTAGGGAAGGCACCTGAGTTGGGGGCCCCAGGCTCCGGCTTAGAACAAGGTGAATGACACATCCTGTGTGTCAGCGGGGTTCGTGGGGGTCGTGACTGGCAGACAAAGTGACAGTCAGGGACAAAAGCGAACTAACAAAGATGTTAAGTAAGGAAGGGGGAATTATAAGGTACTAAAACCTAGACACAGAAATGTCGCACCCAGTGGAAGGCACCAAAGTAGCCCCATATTTGTAAATAAACTCTATGCGATCTTAACAGGAATAATGAAGCTTGGAGCATATCCCTGGGCAACCACATAGCCTCCGAGATAGGGAGAAAATACGGTAAGCAAAAGAGAATAACCTTGTCAAAGTAGTGTAAGTTGGGAAGGACCAAGCTGATATGCATATGTGGTTCCCAGAATACACTATTGTGTAGTACCATTCAGTGGAAATGTTACAATAGTATGAACATGACATGGAAAATCAAACACACATATATTAATAGAGACAGTTTCTCAAGAGAGTACTATTAAGCAGTGTTCTCTGGGATGAAAACATTCGCGTGGAGAAGATGACTATATGGATTCAAGATCAGCGTTGACACTGGGGTCCGGAGAACCTGTAATGGAAGGCAGAGAGAGAGGGAGAAACAAAAAAAAAGTGGGTGGGCGGGGGGGGACACAAAGCCAGTATTTATTGATGGCAGGCAGAGGCCCGACGAGGAGACCCAAAAGCAAATTAGGCTGTAGACCAAATAAGTAAAGGAGCTCTCCGCGGAATGGGAGAGCTGTTTGCAGGCAGGGATGGAGGGGCCAACGGAATGCCCAACTTCTCAAGCGTTAAGAGACATTCTTTGTGAGTCTTAATCCTATGGGAGGATCCATTATGGGTAACTTGGAGAGAAAAGGGAAAGCCCCAACGATATAGAAATACGATGGTTTCTGAGGGCTTTCGTGATGGTGATCAAATTGCGGCGTTTCCTTAAAGTTGAAGGGGCTAAGTCCTGGAAAATCTGTATGTTGTGACCAGAGTAAGAAACAGCTGGAGTGTTGCTTGTCACAGCTATAAATTGTTATTTGACAGCGTAGTAATGGATTCTCATCACCACGTCCCTGGGTGGTTAGTCCCCAGGGGGTTTGGCACGTAGAGCTCTATGAGCACGGTCCAGTAGAAAGTCGGAAGAAGGAGTGTCAGGAAGACATAGACAAAGAAGGCCCTCCATTTATTTAGGCAGAGCATGAGTGTCAAAGAGCTCCGGGATGTTCTTAAGGTGGACGTTGTTGCGTCTTGAGCTCCGGGATGTTCTTAAGGGGGACGTTGTTGTGTCTTGTGCGATTTTCAACAGCCTCATTGTGGTCTTGCATATCTGAGAGAGATTGGCGCATTTCTGTGAGTGGTTGGTCAACCGATTCTTGATAGGAGCAGATATCATCCACTTTATATTTGAATTACATTTGAGGGTTGGGACTCCTCGTGGTCCGAGACCGGTGATACGGGAGTTTCAAGTGTGGTGGAACTCGCTTGTGTTCTATCTTTGCAGATAAACATGGCCGGCTGGAAAGCTTTTTTCGGTTTGTGAGACATGACTCAGGCAGCAGATGAAACACTCATGCGGCACCACACAACTATAGAACAATGTGCCCAAAGCGAGATGCTAGCATATGATCCCCAAGGTTCAAGGGTAGAGTCTTGTTACTCCGTAATAAGAGGGTTTGTTGCAGGCAGATGAGCAATAGAACATTGTGGTTCTGTGAGGTCCCAATTAGGAATTGTTGTGGAGCTGTTTTAACTGGATAGGACACATATACCCTTGAAAATAACAAAGAGCAGTAAAATGTTGTGTGTGGCACAAGATAGCGTCGGAGGCCAATCAAACAATTCTGAAGTGAGCAAGTACCTTTTTGCAGGTAAGGGGGTTAGGAGAGGGCTTTTTGAGGTCCAAATCAGATAAGCACCAGCGGAGCTCACACTAGCTGCTGCCGTCCATGATGGCTGCCAGGCCACGCCCCCCCTTATGTGGTATTTTATTCAACTAAATGTATTTATGTTTCATTCTAGGTGACTCAGGATATGAGTGTCAATCCAAGGTTAGGACATCTGTTGAAAACACAGACTCCTGTCCAACACAGATATAATAAGTCACACACAGCCTCTAGAAAGCTGATAGAATGTACTTTCAGCATTTTAAAGACAAACTCAGGTGCCTTGATACATATTGTTTTATCATGCTGTTTGCTGCATAATTTGGCCCTAAACCAAAGTATACCTCTAAGACCAGCAGTAGACAGTGTCACAATCGGGAGGACTTGAGGTGCCCAAAGTGTTTGACACTACTCCCATTAAGATGCGGAGTCCAACAGAGAGGGAGGTTTTCACCAGAAGCTCCCACAAGGGAGTATGGACTTGGAAGCTCCCTTATCGCAGGACATGGTCCTCTCAGAGGGTAATGGGCGAAATCTGAAGGAGAGCCTGTTGAACGGAGAAACTGTGGAGAAGTCCAGAAGCTGAGACTACTGGAGAATCCCTGTGGAGCTAGTAGCGCCTGAGTTAGAAGCTCAAAAATATGAGGTTCTGCAGAAGCTGTTGATGGTGTGATCCAGTTGAGCTGGGTTACACCGATGAATAAGGAGCACAAATAGATAAGCAGGAATACAGGAGCCAGTACTAGAACACATCTAGCCAGTGTCAGGAGCCGCGGCGGCCGCATGCACCACCGCGACTCAGTTTCTGCTTCCTCTGGTGTCCCGGCCGTCGCCATGACGACCGGTATGTCACTTCCGGAAGTTCGGCCAGACCGTTGCCAGGGCAACCACCGGACGCTGAGAACCATTCCTAGGCGCTCTGGGCGCAACAAATAGCTAGGCGCATGCGCGGAAAAGAGCGCAGTCTGTAGGCTAAATAATCAGGCAAAGGCTGTGAGTAGTTTCAGAGCTAGGCTCTGATTGGCTAGCAGTAGTATTTAGGGCAGTGAGGACTGAGCCTCACTGCCTTTTTTCAGTTCTGCTGCCTGCTACCTTGTTCCTGTGTTGGTATTTCAACCTCAGATTGATTACCTGTGTATGACCCTTGCCTGTTGATGGACTCTGAACCTGTGCTTCTGACCCTGATTTATTGCCTGGACTTTTACGCTGCTGTTTTGCCTGTGACCTCTGACCTAAGCTTGTTTACTGGATTCGCTGTCTGCTGCCTGCCCTCGACCCTTTCTTGGATTCACTCTGCTGTTTGCTCCTACACTCTATCGCTGGGTTCTCCCCAGTCAGTGCACATCTCACGACCCTTTGTTTGTCTGCGGCCAAGTCTGTCCCCATCACTAGGGGCTCCAGTGAACACCAGACATTTAGAGCAGACTCCGGGTTTTGATGTACTGGCTGGAGGGGTTCCTAACAGCCAGGAGGAGAGAGCTGAAGATCTGGCAAACATGCCATGTAGGAGGTGCCTTTTATAGTGAGGATGTAACTGATTGATGCCCGGAATCTGAATGAAACGATGCATGCACAGAACCTGGCAAGATGGCGTCCACAATGAAGCGTTTGTCCGGAGGAGAGCCATCGGGGAGAGAGGTAAGTAAGCGCTTGTCTGATCAGTGGGTCTGAGTGATGACAGTAGCCCCATTTTACAGGTGGATGCTGGACACCTAAGACAAGGTTTTTTCGGGATTATTGGAATTAAATATTCTTACAAGGAGGGGAGCGTTGACATCAGAAGAATCATTCCAAGATCGTTCTTCCGGACCAAATCCTTTCCAATCTACAAGGTATTTGAGTCTCCCACGGGAACGTTTGGAGTCCAGAATCTGTTTGATCTCAAATTCTTTACCATGTAAAACAGAGAGAGGAGATGGAGGCACTCTGCTGTAGGAGAACCAGTTGATGATAAGTGTTTTCAGTAGAGACACATGGAAGGTATCAGAGATAAGAAGTGACGTAGGAAGCTCGAGCCTAACCGATGCAGGGTTAATGATCCAAAGTATTCTAAATGGACCGATGAACCAAGGTGCAAATTTCATGCATGGTACATTGAAGCGGATGTTTCTCATGGATAACCAAACCTTATCAACTACTTTCAGCGGAGGAATGGCATGCCGTTGACTGTCTTCAAAACTTGTATAACGGGAGAAGGATTGTTTGAGACATTAATGGTTCAGGTCCAAATAGAACAAAAATTTTAATAGAGATTATCAACTACCAGCACTTGGGTGGGTGGGAGTGCAGAAAATCTGGGAAGATTTGGATGGTGACCATAAACTGTAAAAAATGGAGTAGAAGAAATTGACTCGTGATAAAGGTTATTGTGAGCGAATTCCACCCAGGGTAGTAGGTCGTACCAATTTTCTTGGGAAGCTGAGGAGTAAATCCAGATGAAAGTCTTCGGGTCCTGGTTTACTCTTTCTGTCAGACCGTTTGATTGTGGGTGATAAGCTGTAGAGAAATTGAGTTGAATGTTGAGAATTTTGCACAGAGATCTACAAAGTTGAAAGGTAATTTGGACGCCACGATCTGACACGATCTCCAAGAGGCAGCAATGAAGACGGAAAATTTATTTTACAAACAGATGAGCCAGCTGTGCGGACAAAGGTAAGCCCTTGAGAGGCACAAAATGGTCCATCTTATAAAAAGGTCCACAATGACCCATACAGGAGATCCCGGGGCAGAAGTCATGTGACAGGGGGCAGGAAGGGGCATGGTGATGTTGTTGCATCACCATAGTCCCACCCCCACTATAAAATGCCAAAATTCACGGCATTGAATAGAGCGGTGGGCGGGGCTTAATGACACAATTAAGCCCCGCCCCGCCATTCAATACTGTACATTTCAGCGAATCCAGGAGGTTTGCCAACTCGTCCGGGAGGACTCCCCGAAATTCTGGGAGAGTTGGCAAGTATGATATACATACCCTTTAAATAAGGTTATTGGTTTTTCCAAAATAGTAGCTGCACTCCTACTCATCAGTTTTCTATTTTTTTGTGTGGTTTTACCCTTGGGCTGCTGTTTGTTTGGTATATCAATGGATCTCTCATCTTTTTCTAACAGAGAAAGTAGAAGACAGGATTATTTATCCAAAGTAGATGTTGCTAATACAATATTACTGATTGGTGTCAAAATTGACGATAATGAAGATCTCTTTTCGCTGGTTTAATAAATTAGAGAACCTTTTACATAAAGAGACCCGCCATTGGTGGGACAGAACTTCTATACAACAAAATCTTATCCCACTTTATAAAGAAATGGAACTCTATATTGACCAGTTGTTCAGAGTCTCTTATGGCGTTAATGATTAAATATCGTTCATCCAAAATAGTGGAGCTTGAGGAAGAAATCAATTTAGCCAAAGATAATCTAGAGAAGTTTAAACAACATGAAATATTTAAGGAAAGAGAAATTGCTGTTAATAAGAAATTGATGTATTTTGAAAAAGGATTGATTGCTAATAAAGAAAATAAATTATTAAGAGATCAAAATGATTTTTTAAGTGGTGACATATATGTGTACCATAAGACCAAATACTGTACACAATATCAACAGAGATATGACAACAGTCATAAATCATATAAATACCACACAAGTGATTTCTCTCTATACACCAAATTCATGAATTCAGATAGGCCCCTAACAGGTTAAGGTCACATTTCACCTATGAAAACAGACAATTCCATACAACTTAAACATTCTAACATCATTCGGGATGTGGAAGTCTTCCATAGGTTGGGTGCCAAATCCAGACATTCAGAAGATTTTCAATCCTCTTTTTTAGGGAAGGGCCATTCCACTGACCAGCAAGGGAGGAGGGACATACCATGGAGATTGTCAAATTGATAAGAACCTTTAAGATACGACCCCGTATATTGAGGATCTCGAAAAAGAAGAAGAAACTCAGATTTCGAGGAAGTAGAGGAGGTATCAAATTATCCAAGACAAAATCCCAAACTAAGAAAACCAATAAGGGAGTATTCAATTTATCTTCCCGTATTTTGTCAGATACACAAATAACATTATTAGCGAAAGAACTCAAGTTCGCTCCATCTAGTATTCCCAATTTGTTTGAGCTTTTTGTTGATTTAAATCGTTATGTATGCAATCTTAGTCGCAAAAGATATTTTGCATCTAAACAACTTAAGAAAAAGGAAATTGAAGGTACCCCCATAATGTTGGATGATAATGACACAGAAAATATTATTATGTTGGAGAGTTTGGCCTCGGAAAGTGGTGATGCCTCTCAGCCTTGTGCTGATTTTGAGACACCGCTTCTTTTCAATGTCAATAACTCCACCTCACAAACCAAATTTAAAAGAAAATTGAATTTTTATTCACTCCAATTTAAAGGTTCATATATAGATTCCTTCTATAAATCCACTTTATCTCAATTTAGGGAGATGTGTGAACTTGTCAAAAACCAGGAAGGAGGACTCTCAATGAGCTCTCCAATGATCATTCTACAATCATAAAAGCTGCTGACAAAGGAAGCGGGGTAGTTATTCAGGACATAGGAGATTATGTAAAGGAGGCCCATCGACAATTGGATGTTTCTTACTTTTACAAGTTACTTGAATCAGATCCTACTGAGAAATTTAAGAAAGAATTATTTAATTTACTCAGTCAGGCCTCAGATAAGGCAATCATCTCTAAGGAATTTTTATACCCTCCCCTCACCCATTACCGCTACCTATTACCATCTTCAAACTCTTCAAACTCTTTAAAACTCTTCAAAATCCTCCTGGTCGACCAATCATATCTGGAATTGGTTCCCTGACATCCAGTTTGTCTGCTTGTGTGGATTCTTTTTTGCAACCCTTAGATAGTTCTTTACCTTCGCATTTACGAGATACTACTTATTTTCCCACATATATCAGGAAGTTAAAATGGGATCCCAAATAAATTTTTATTACTTCTAATGTTCAGCCACTGTATACTAATATTCCAATGACCTGGGTTTGAAAGCAGTGGCGTATTTTCTTCATCAGTAAAATAGACTACCTATTGCTCACCAACAGTTTATTATTTACAACAACATGGTATGGCTATGGGGACCAGGTTCACTCCGAGTTTCGCCAATCTTTATATGGACTTTTTTCGAGCATTATTTCATATGGGGTGGAGACCTCGCGGAAAACCTGGTCCTCTATAGGAGATTTATTGATGATCTTTTTTTTTGTATGGAAAGGTGATTCTTTATCAGTTATTAACATTATCTCATATTTAAATTCTAATCCATACAATTTGACATTTGTTGGTCATGACGACAACATAGATAGATCCATAGATTTTTTAGATATTTCTCTTAAAGTGGTCAACAACCAAATCAAAACCTCCACTTTTAAGAAGGAAGTTGATTCAATAATTACATTCATTATTCTATTAACCATCAGAAAATTTGGTTGAACAACATTCCATTTGGACAGTTACGAAGACTACAGAGGAACTGTTCGAATGATATTAAGTTTAGAGAACAAGCTTAAGATTTTGTTGATATATTCAGAGAAAAAGAATATCCCACTTCTTTATTAGAACATTCATTACAGTCTTCTCTAGCCTCAAATAGAGAAGACTTACTAGTGATTAACAAGTCTCATGTATCAAAGACCTCCCTTTGCTCCCCTTTTGAGTATGAACCACTATTTATTTCTAGATATAATAATTGTTCAGTTAATATTAGAAATATTATTAACTACTATATAAGCATTTTATGTCTAGATCCTTTATTAAGATTCACATTGGGAACAAAAGCTAAAATAATTTTTAGAAAACCTAAAAATCTTGGCAATTATTTGACCCCTGGTCACCATGACAGATTGTTGGTCCAAAAAATAATGTCTCTTACCTGCACCTAATTCCGAAAATTTGTAGGATGCTTTAAATGTGGTGCTTTAAAATGCACAACCTGTAATTATATAGAATGTATGAACAATTTTGAATCCTTCTCTGCTAAAGAAAAGTTTAATATAAAATCATACATCAATTGTAATACTGAATACATTGTTTATATGTTCTATTGTTCATGTGGGTATCAGTATGTTGGCAGGACAATTAGAAAAGTAAGGGTTCGCTTTATGCAACATAGACATAATATTAAAATCAATAAATTAGATCATAGTGTTCCTCGCCATTTCGACTTATGTCATAAAACTAATCCTGCCAATTTGAGAATTATTGGCTTGGAATCTGTCCCTCCTACAGTCAGAGGAGGTGACAGATTCCAACGTTTATGTATTTGTGAAACCTACTGGATTCATCATAAGAATACACTAAAACAAGATGGTTTAAATGAATACATATAATTAAATTTTGATTAAATATAAAGTGTAGTGGTTATCTATTCATAGGTGAGATTACCAAATTTATTATATGTTTGATATTCCTAAAAATAAGGATTTTTTTTAAGGATCTGTAGAGCCTTTTGTTCACTGGTCTCATCGAGAATTGAACCCCTGACTGTTGTTGTGCTGGGCAGATTCTTTACCTGCCCAGCTATTCTCACACTAAATATGTGTATGAGCTTAATAGAATAGTTATAGAGAAACTAAGTATCAATATATAAAAAACTTTTTTCTTTTAGAGTTTCTTTATATTGTTCATCTTTGAATGTATTGTATATGAGAGATTCATTGGTTTTATTATTTTAGTCTTAATTTATTATCCATGATTATAATTATTGTTGCATTCTCTTGTTTTTTTGACGGAAATGTTTTCTCATTTGACACATCTTATTTTAATTATCTAATCAGCTAATGATTGGTTCCTATTGGAATAAATATCTCCTGGTTTCCCACACCAGTCATTGTGATGAAAGTGCTTGTAATGAAACGTTTCAAGGTTTTCTAACACTTTATTTGTTGTGCACATGAACTTACATTCTGGGATTATCGGTATTCAAGAGTTTCCACTCCAATTGGACCAATTACCCACAGATCTACCATTCACAGCAACTGCAGGATCTTATATACAGGTGGACTTTATCATCATAGCCGAAAATTCGGTAATTCCGTCTTCAATCAGTGCGCCGCTGGCAGGGACACCAGCTCGGGTTATTACATCAGAGGGATTCCCTCCAGCCAGGTTCCGGCCCAAGTTCCCCTGCTTCAACCACCCGCAGCACTCACCTGTGTATCCCTGCCTGCCATACTGCTATACATCAAGGCAGAATTTTGGCAATACCTGCCTATATTGTGGGTTTTAATCTGAGCCGAACTGTCGGTAATGTATTGTATATAACCATGTTATTTCAATTGCAATTTACAGACTACAGCGGTTTCTCTCCATTCCACGTTGTATTATTATTATGAGGAGTTGGCTACATGGTAGCACAGACACCACTCATCGTATAAGATCACCAAAAAAGTATCTTCCTATCCCATATTGTCACAATTATGACATAAGGATTCATATATGTGCATATTTAATTACTTCAATATAGATGTCAAATATTCCATCTGACATCACTGTTTTCCCTATTATCTATAATATGTTATATTGACATGTTTTTATCAATGTTATTTACTGAGTGGTCCCTCATATGTATCTTTTGAGCAATAAATGTATTAAGAAGTTTTATACACGAGAATGCAACTTCTTTTTGGATTATTAAACTTTTTGCGCAGACACCTTTCATACTCTCTTAGTTTTGTCTATTGGGTATATCCACTACCCTTGTGACTGCAGTATTTATATATAAAATTATATTATATATATATATATATATTGTAACAAAAAAAGGCATTTAGCTGGCAATATGCAGAGAAAGCATGGAAGTAGAGTAAAACATTGGCACAGTTATGTACCTAGGTGGAGATTAAACCAGGTAAAAACATGTGTAGTAAAAGTTGGTTTACTTACAAGATTTAAAAAGCTGCTTCCTCTCAGCAAACAGACAGGGTGTATCTGAGAGTCTAAACAGAGCCAGGGATGGGCGTGTCCTTTTTAAAGAGAAGGTGGGTGTGTCTCCTGTCCATTAAGCTAGGCCTGTGGGAGGAGTGTCAGGTATAAAACCCTGCTTGTTTTATTGTTCACGGAGATCAACGCTGGGAAAGCTGGCTGATCTTGACAGAGAGCTGGACTATGTATAGTAAGCGTTTAGGGTCTCCATAATTGCTGTGCAAGTATACAGTGTCAAACAATTATTACCATCCTGACAATAAAGAACCATAAAAAGAAAGAAGTTGTATGCGTGTGCTTCACCAGTAGCGGGCTCTTGCCACAAGTGGTGTCAGAAGTGGGTTACTCCGGGAAGCAAGTTTCCGCTACCCAACCTGCGCAGACGTCAACATGGAGGAAATACTGAGAACCCTTGTGAATGTGGTCGCTGCGCAGCAACAGCAGCAAGCTCAGATGCTACAAGTCGCCGAGGCACAGGTGGAAAACACAAGGCTCTTAAGAGAAGAGTTAAGCCAGGTGAGACATGACAGAAATGAACCACCTAATCCTGGTCTCCTGAAAATGCCGCCAGGTGATGACATAGAAGCATATCTGGTGTCCTTTGAGAGACTTGCAAAAAGGGCAAAATGGCCTCCTAAAGATTGGGCTAAGAGACTGGCGCCATATCTGACTGGTGAAGCTCAGCGAGCTTATATGGATCTAGATGAGGAACGGGCCTCTGATTATTCGTGCCTAAAGTCTGAGATATTGGCTTGCATTGGAGTTTCCGGGCCAGGCCGAGCCCAGCGCTATCACCAATGGCGCTATGATAAAGAAAAACCGGTCAGAACGCAAGTGGCTGAGCTTTCTAAAATTTTAAAGAAATGGCTGCAGCCTGAGGAGAATTCGCCTTTTCGGATTATTGAAGTTCTGGCGATAGATCACTGCATCCGGGGGTTGAACCGCGATTTGCAAAGGTGGGTTCTACAATCAGACCCACAACTTATGAAGAGCTTGCCACCGTGGTAGAAAGGTTTTGTGCGCTACAGCAAATGACTAAAGAACCTGCATTTGTGCCAAAGCCGCTGCCACGCCAAAAGCCAGGTTTGACAATCCTTGCCACACGGCCCAATGGCAAAACTGCCACGGACAGAGGGCCAGGTGCAAAGCTGTCTAATCTGAAGTGTTTTGAATGTGGTGAGCCAGGCCACTTTAAGGCAGAGTGTCCTAAACTACAGGAACCCATGGACTGTTCTGTGGCACATATTGGGCCTGCATTTCCAAGCTGTTTTACCATGAGTCCCACATCAGGAAGTCCTTGTTTGTTCCGGGTGACTGTGCTAATCAACCAAAACCTTGTTCTGGCCTTGGTTGACTCAGGGAGTGAACTCTCATTGGTTTCTAGCTCTGCCTTACCCAAAACCATAACTTTTTTGGTTGCCCAAAGTGAAGGTTCTTTGCGTACATGGCACCACAGAGGAGTATGAAAGAACAATACTACCAGTCACACTCAAAGACAAAACTGTTATGGTGGTAGCTGCCATAGCACCTAAACTCCCATATCCACTCATTTTGGGGCGAGACTTCCCACTGTTTAATGATATCCCCAGTGAGCGGATCCGGCCGGACATGGCGGCAACTAATACAACGGTCGGAAGCCAGGTTTTAAAGGAAACGCCTAAGAATCCACAGCATCTGGACATCGATCTTTTGGAACCGCCAAACCAGGATGCCATCCTGGTAGTCACAGTAGGAGTTCCACAAAAGCATCCACCTGTGGGGAAACATGGGCAGTCCAAACTAGCATTGGTCGGTGATGTCGCAGATGAGCCCACCCCGCCTGTCAGTGAGGATACGGACTGGTCTGCAATACCAATTTTGTTTCCGCTGCAGGACTTTGCTTGAGACCAACTTAATGATGCCACTTTGGAACATGCCTTTAAAAGTGTGACTGAGGTAAATGGGGTAGCGAAAGCCGCCCAGTCTGCAGAAGGTATACCATAATTTATTGTTAAAAATAATTTCCTGTATAGAGTTGTGTCACTCACCGGACCGTGAGTGCCTCTTCACTGGTGTGTGGCTCTCCAGTATTCCTGCCAGCACCTATCCTGAACCGTGGCCGCCCGCCATCCTGATGGTCTGCGCATGCGCAGTTTCTAAGAACTCTTCTGAGCTTTGCTTTTAGTTAATTGGTTGATCAGGCAACGCTCCCTATTTAAAGCACCTGTGTTCATTACCTCGTTGCCTGATCTTGGAGTCTCATTCCCTGTGAGTCTCTGAAGGTGTTCCTGTGTACTTCTCCGTGTCTTCAGCTTCCTGCTGATTCCTGCTCAACTCATTGCCAGTTTCCAGACCGCTTCAAGTCTCCTGTGTTCTACTATGTCTTCAGTTCCCTGCTGATTCCTGCTCTAATCATCTGCGGCTTCCAGTCCGCTATTACCTCCAGTGTTCTACTCGTGTTCGCTATCTCCAGTGATTCCTGCATTTGCTCATCGTTGTTCTACCCGTGTCAAGTTCTCTGCCTGTGTGCTGACCCGGACCCTGATTACCGCTTCCACTCACCTGTGGTTTCTTTACTCGTGCTGGCGTGCAGCCGCTCAGCTGTTCCTGTATCCTCTCGTGGACAGCCTGCTTAACTGAACCGCGGTATGCTTACTTTCTATTGACTGTATTCGTTTACTGCATATCCGCTTGGACTGTTCTCCACTTACCCACGGAATCCTCTATCTCCCTGAGACTGTGTTATTGCACCGCATATCTGCTGGGAAGTTTACCTCTTTGTTCAGTCGTGAGATACATATGCTAATTGACCTTCTGCTATTAGCCGGGATTCTAGTAGTGAATTCGTCTCTGTCAAGCAGCGCCTGCCACACCAACATAGATTTGTGCATATTGTTTGGGATCAAGTTCCTTGTGCTCTTAGTGTCTACATTCTCTGTTTCCACTCATCAACACTTGTACACCTCCTCACCTATTAAGCAGTGGTACAACTTGCTATACGCAGACCACTGACTTCCCCGCTACCTACCTGCATCTGGACAAGTCTTCTCACCATAAGCAGTGGTACAACTTGCTATACGCAGACCACTGACTTCCCCACTACCTACGTGCACCTGGACAAGTCCTCTCACCAAAGGAGTGGTACAACATGCTATACGCAGACCACTGACTTCCCCGCTACCTACCTGCACCTGGACAAGTCTCTTCACCATAAGCAATGGTAACACTTGCTGTACGCAGACCACTGACTTCCCTGTTACCTTCCTGCACTTCTTCACGTACATCAAGATCCTTGTGTTCATATCTACCTAATCATTAACCAGATTGCTGCTAGTCATTGACTTTTCTATTTGCATCCTCTCACCATCTGCTGAGTCATATGTTCTGCTAGTCACCCTGCTACCAGAGGACCACTGTGTAACCCACACTGCTCTGGTAAGATCATCATCTGGTGATATCCTGGGCAAAGACTCCTAGTGCCCGTGACAAGTTGCTAATGTACATGGGGAAAGGTAGAACAATTAATGGTTCCTCAGGTCAATGTAACCCTAGTGTTAAAAGCAGCACATACACATGTCTGTGGGGGAAACCTAGGGGAGGATAAAACACGGGAACGAGTTCTGCTTAGGATTTACTGGCCCGGTGTACACATGGCAGTGAAAAAGTATTGCAGGTCCTGTCCCATTTGTCAGAGAACCTGTCCCAATCCCATGTACAGGGCACCTCTCATTCCAATTCCAATAGTATAAGTTCCCTTTGAACGGATAGCTATGGACCTTGTGGGGCCACTGGAAAAATCAGCACATGGGCACCAATATATACTAGTGATGCTTGACTATGCAACCAGGTATCCAGAGGCAATTCGCCTGCGAAACATAAAGTCCAGCACCATAGCTAAAGAATTTGTAATGATGTTTACACGTTTGGGAATACCCAAAGAAATTCTCACAGTCCAGGGTACTACATTCATGTCTAAACTGATGAAGGACATGTGCCAGTTGCTAGGGGTTACGGCGCTTCACACCTCTGTATACCATCCACAAACAGATGGCTTGGGGGAATGCTTTAACCGCACATTAAAGCACATGCTCAGGAAAGCAGTGGCTCAAGAGAAAAAAGATTGGGACACTCTTATTCCCTATTCTATGTTTGCCATCCGTGAGGTACCTCAAGCTTCAACAGGGTTTAGTCCCTTTGAGTTATTGTTTGGGAGACAGCCCAGGGGTATCTTAGATATGTTAAAAGAAGGCTGGGAGCAGCAAGGTCCCAGGGAGCCAAATCTGGTACAATTTGTGTCCCAAATGTATGAGAGGCTAGGAAAGATAGGGCCCATTGTGCAGCAACATGTAAAAGAGGCTCAGGAACGACAGAAGAAAAGTTATGACAAAAGTGCTGTTGTTTCGATCTTTCAAGCCTGGGGACAAGGTCCTAGTCCTGGTTCCTACCCAGGAAAGCAAACTTTTCGCCCATTGGCAGGGTCCATATGAAGTCCTAGAGGCTGTCGGTCCTGTCAATTACAGAGTCCGCCAGTTAGGTAGGAGAAGGGAGGAGAAAATATATCATGTGAACCTCCTTAAACCCTGGCATGATGAGGAAACCTCTCCTCAGGTAGTGAGTACTGCCATTGAAAAGTCTGAAGTACCCATAGAGTCAGCCTTGTCCATTCAGCAGAGACAACAAACTGAAGAAATGATTAGCTGGAACAGGGATGTCTTCTCTTCCATTCCTGGGCGCACTACCTTAATCGAACACGACATTGTCACAGCGCCAGGAGTCATTGTAAAGCAGAAGCTGTATCGTATTCCAGAAGCCAGACGGGTGGACGTGAGAAAGGAGGTCGAGAAGATGCTCCAGTAAGATGTAATTGAAGAGTCCACGAGTGAATGGAATAGTCCTATTGTGCTTGTCCCGAAACCCAATGGGACAATTAGGTTCTGCAATGACTTTAGGCGCCTAAACAGTATGTCGCAGTTTGATGCCTATCCGATGCCACTTGTGGATGAACTAGTGGAAAATCTTGCTGGTAGCAATTATTTGACAACCCTTGATCTAACAAAGGGTTATTGGCAAGTTCCCCTGACTTCCACGGCCAAGCCAAAGACTGCATTTTCCACCCCTGATGGTCTTTATCAATATAAAGTCCTACCCTTTGGGTTGCATGGGGCACCTGCCACCTTCCAAAGGGCCATGAATAAATTGCTACGACCTCACACAGCTTATGCAGCCGCTTACTTGGACGACATAATGATTTATACCCCAGACTGGGGATCACATTTAGCCAAAGTTGAGGCGGTCTTAGCTTCATTAAGGTCAGCAGGGTTAACAGCTAACCCAGAGAAATGTGCCATAGCCATGAGAGAAGCCAGATATTTGGGGTACATTGTTGGTCGAGGGCATGTAAAACCCCAGCTAGACAAAGTGGAGGCAGTCAAAAATTAGTCAAGACCAGAAAGTCGCAGTTAAGAACCTTTCTAGGCTTAGTAGGTTACTACAGGCGGTTTGTAAGCCACTTCGCCACTAGAGCTGCTCCACTTACGGACATGTTAAAAAAAAGTTGTCCAGATAGATTAACCTGGTCTGACTCTGCAGAAACCGCCTGGTCTGATCTTCGGTTAGCTCTTTGTTCCTCTCCAGTTCTACAAACACCGGATTTTACCCGGAGGTTCTTCCTCCAAACTGATGCTTCTGGTGTTGGCTTAGGTGCAGTCTTGTCACAGGAGAAGAATGGAGTAGAAAATCCTGTCCTGTACGTAAGTCGCAAGTTGCTTCCAAGGGAACAAAAATATGCCACCGTGGAGAAAGAATGTCTCTCCATAAAATGGGCTACAGAAGCTCTGCGCTATTATCTTCTAGGCAGAGAGTTCACCCTAATAACAGACCATGCACCATTAAGATGGATGCAGAACAACCGGGAGGTAAATGCCAAGGTAACCTGCTAGTTCTTGGCACTACAACCTTTTAATTTCTCAGTAGAACATAGACCTGGGATTCTACACAAAAATGTTGATGCGTTGTCACGGAAATATGCGCTCCTCGCGAAGTCTGCGTCCCCCTACTTGGAGACGCTAGGGGGAGGGATATGTAACAAAAAGAGGCATTTAGCTGGCAATATGCAGAGAAAGCAGGGAAGTAGAGTAAAACATTGGCACAGTTATGTACCTAGGTGGAGATTAAACCAGGTAAAAACATATGTGTAGTAAAAGTTGGTTTACTTACAAGATTTAAAAAGCTGCTTCCTCCCCGCAAACAGACAGGGTGTATCTGAAAGTCTAAACAGAGCCAGGGATGGGCGTTTCCTTTTTAAAGAGAAGGTGGGTGTGTCTCCTGTCCATCAAGCTAGGCCTGTGGGAGGAGTGTCAGGTATAAAACCCTGCTTGTTTTATTGTTCAGGGAGATCAATGCTGGGATAGCTGGCTCATCTTGACAGAGAGCTGGACTATGTATAGTAAGCGTATAGGGTCTCCATAATTGCTGTGCAAGTATACGGTGTCAAACAATTATTACCATCCTGACAATAAAGAACCATAAAAAGGAAGAAGTTGTACGCGTGTGCTTCACCAGTAGCGGGCTCTTGCCACAATATATATATATATATATATATATATATATATATACACATATATAAAATTTACATAGCGCCTTTAGGTTTTGTATTTGTTGGATGCATTGAAAAGGTGCGTTCTTCATAGCTGCACTCCTACTCATCAATTTTATATTTTTTGTGTATCCTAAGTACCACCATATCCCCGGGGCCAGATTAACCCGAGGTCTAACTGGGCTACAGCCCAGGGGCCTCAGGCATCCAGGGGGCACTTGACAGTGCTCAGTGGTCTTATTGATATGTGTGGGGCGGGGCTGCCCATGGCCCAATCAATGCTGCTGAGCTCTGTTACTGTAGTCCATCTGTGGCGCTCAGTAATCTCCTTACTGAGGAGATCTCGTGAGTCTCACTCTCAAGAGACCTCCTCAGTAAGGAGCATACAGCATGCCGCGGAAGGACTGCAGTGAAAGGAGGAGAACAGAAAAAGGTAAGTGCTTGGGGAAGGGCGGCAGACAGCTGCTGTGGGCACAGGAGAGGAAACATAAAGTTAAAGATAGCTCCCAGGTCAGGAAAGGGAGCCATCTGTGAAATGTTCTGGGGGGACACACAGTTTCTGGGGGGAAATGGTGAAAAGGGGGCGCTATGAAGGAAAAAATGGGAGGAAATCGGATCAGACGAAGGGATATAAATGAGAGAGGAGGTGGAGGTGAGAAATAGCAGGAGGAAAAAAGGAAATAAGGAAGCAATAAAAGCAAAAGAAAGCAAGGAAAGATGAATGCAGCAGTATAGTTTAAAAAGTAAGGGATGAAGCAATAAATGAGGGCAAGGCCAAAAATAAACAAGATATATTGAGCCTGCACTATGTCTATCCTTTTTCGAGGATTTCCTGCAGTGGAAGAAACCCAGTAACCCTTGGGAGGAGTCTTTATACTGTGACTGTGAACACTCTTATAGGAAAAAAATAAAAATCATTATGGCAGGGGGACTCCTGCCGTGTGTCCCCCTGCTATAGTGCCACCAACACTGGCTGGAGAGTTTTCTAAACACGGAGTGTTTGACATTGCACCAAATCGCCAGAGATGACCACCGCTTTTGAAGAGCAGTGTAAAAATCGCAGCTTGATACATTTGATAACAATTGGACTAAAATTGTGGTAAAAACACCCATGATTTGCCGCGATTTTAAAACACTGAAAAAATCGGACATTGATACATTTACCCCCCAGATGTCAAAATGTTGTGCTGAGTTATCTGCATCATCAATGGGTGTCTAAGATTTTTGCAAAGCACACAACAGTATTTAGCACATGTAAGTAACATTGGCACACAGCGGTAGCTGAAAGGAAAAGTGGTGCAAGATGAAATTGTCCTTGTGCCTCCCCCCACCCACCCTTATGTTGGATCTTAAAATGGACATGTACACTTTAACAAACCAAGTACTTCAGCGACAAGGAGTGCCACTTTTGAGGTTGATGTGCTTGGTTTGTTTAGGCCCCCACAAAACAAGGTAACAATGGGCTTAAGGCACCTAATTCCCAATTGATTTTGAAAAAGGGGAAGACCATGAATATTTGTACTTAATATAATTTGTACTTTTATTTTCTATTTGTGCCTATATTTAATAGAGATGCTCAGGTTCAGTGCTTTCGCGCTTTTTCGGATTAAAAAATGAGGCAAAACGTCATTGTGACGTTGTCGGATCTCGGGAGTTTTGGAATCTATAAATACCACGATCTAGCGCCATTTGAGAGAGGGACACAGAAGGGGTAGAATAGAGTGTAGAGCAGTTGGGTAGGCAAAGTTAGAGAATTGAAAGAGGAGGGTGGTAGCAGTGTTAAACAAAGTAATCTGTGACATTCAGGAGAGCTCCATAGCTCCAGTGTTAAATCTCATTGCAGAAACATATAAATAACAGTGTTGATGTAATTCTTCAGTCAAAATGCTACTGTCTTATATAGGTAAAACACAAAATAGAGAGCTGCATTGCTAATTGTCATTGCTGAAATACAAATACTAATCCTTGCAGGCTTTTCTTCTGAATTTGCACCAAAAAGTGTACGGTAATTATATACACCCAAAGACAAGAGCTCCATTGCTCCATTGCTAATTGTCATTGCTGAAATACAAATACTAGTCGTTGCAGGCTTTTCTTCTGAATTTGCACCAAAAAGTGTACGGTAATTATATACACCCAAAGATAAGAGCTGCATTGCTAATTGTCATTGCTGAAATACAAATACTAGTCCTTGCAGGCTTTTCTGCTGAATTTGCACCAAAAAGTGTATGGTGTTATATGCACCCAAAGTCAAGAGCTCCATTGTTTCATTGCTAATTGTCATTGCTGAAATACAAATACTAGTCCTTGCAGGCTTTTCTTATGAATTTGCACCAAAAAGAGTACAGTGTTATATACACCCTAAGACAAGAGCTCCATTGCAACTTGTTATTGCTGAAATACAAATACTAGTCCTTGCAGGCTTTTCTTCTGAATTTGCACCAAAAAGTGTACAGTATTATATACAACCAAAGACAAGAGCTCTATTGCTCCACTGCTAATTGTCATTGCTGAAATACAAATACTAGTCCTTGCAGACCTAAGCATAGTATTTTTCTGTGCATGTGATTATTACGTTTTAAATAAAATGTATTCTTTCTAACCATCTGCATGTATTAGTATTTAAGAGTGAGTGGGGTGACCACTGTATTTCTTGGTTATTTATTATTTTTTGGGGGGATTGCAGACTCTCAGTATTGGCACCTCATCACTATAGTCTCTAATAGCGCCATAGGATTTTCCGCTTGTGTTTATTGATTTTTTATTTCTCTGCACTTTTGGCTGCTATTATGACTTTTTTTATCCTGTTTTTAGGATAGAAACTAAAGGAGATAATCTTACTTGAAGAGTGAAATAAATTCCTCAAGTATCCCACCTTGAGATCAGAGTCTCTCTCAATAAATTGGAAAGTCTGCTTAAAGCGGAGATGCGCCATTGGTGGGATGGTAAAAGCTTACAATAATATGTAGACAAAAATATGATTCCGAGAGGTTAAAGATTGTTTAAAACTTTCCCTTTTCAGGATAATGTTGATATGCTTTCTCAATGGAACCAGATATTAGATGAGTGTTCCATCTCATTGATGAAATTACTAATCAAATAAAGGAAAGAGAAAGTGAAATATCTCACAAAAGGAAATTGAGAACATCAAAAATAAAATAGAGGCACATGATGATGTAGAAGCACTCATCGAAAAAGATAATAGTATTAATTATAGAGTAGTGGAATATGAATGTCAAATAATTATAATAAAGAGTCCAAATATGATGGAGACTTACAAGACTACCAACAGGATAGAGTTAGAACTTTTAATAGGCTCAGAAGGGGTGAAAAAATTAAAATAAGTACAAGCAGGAGAAGATTCCCTGGGGTGAGGTCCGATATAGGACAACCTCAGATGAAACACGATTCCTCTATACAGAGACAAAAAAGACCACCATACAGAAGAACCAGTATAGAAAGTTCTAGAGAGGTTATTAATGGTCCCCAAATGCAGGAATACACTAGCGTTGGGCATAAAAATATTGATAGACCATTCAATAGACATCGCATTCGATCTAGTGATGATGATACCAATTGGGTCTTACCTTCCAATACTTTATTCGCTTTGCCAGGTTCCAAGAGTTATCAAAATCTTGAAATTGGATCACTACATTTTAGCGACTGTGCTTTATCCTCGGTTTAAGACCTATGTCTTCTCTTTGTTTCCAACTGACCCAGATCTGAAGAGATGCAAGGAGCTCCTGGTGAGCAAGATGACAGCTCAAGTGTTACGTGACAGAACGGCGTCTCCTCCTTTAGTTTCTCACTCAACTGCTGCTAGGAAAAAACTTTGCTTTCCCAAGACACCCAGGGATGATGCAGATGACTCTGCACCAAATTTTGGCATCTGGTCTGGTCAAAATCAATTGACCAAAAAACGTGACACCTCTGCCGTAACTCCACCTGATCCTACTATCAGCATCCAAAGGATGGTGGAGGATTATTTTCACAACAGCATAGAAATAGACATATCAGACAGTCTCTTTACATACTGGGAGGAAAAAAAGGTAATTTGGAGACCCATATACCAACTCGCGTTGCACTGCCTAAGCTGCCCACCCTCCAGTGTGTACTCGGAAACAGTTTTCAGCACAGTCGGGAACCTTGTCAGTGAGGAAGGCCTTTCCCGTCAATTACTTAAAAAATACTAGTGACTTCTCTAACGGTGATGAATTAATAATGTGTGAGGATAATGAACACCCTGATGAGGGTGAGGATGAGGCTGAGGATGATGACAACAACATCTTGCCACAGTAGAGTTCATTGACTTCACTGTTTCCTTAGGTGGCTTAAGACCATTGTTACCTTGTTTTGTGGGGGCCCAAACAAATCAAGCACTTCAGCCACAAGGAGTGGCACTTTTGTGGCTGAAGTGCTTGGTTTGTTAAAGTGTGCATGTCCTTTTTAAGATCCAACATAAGGGTGGGTGAGAGGGCCCAAGGACAATTCCATCTTGCACCACTTTTCTTTTTTGCCACTGCTGCGTGCCAATGTGTCCTAGATGTACTAGAAACTACGGTCATTGCTCTGTCGCTTAGCATCCAGCCAGGTTGCTGCAGTATTTGTCCGAAAGTGTGTGAAAATAATAATGTGACCAGTGAGGTGGTCAAAATTGACTGCAAATGACTTGAAATTAGTGTTAGTTAAAACCAAAACCTCTTCACGGGGGCTAGTGAGCATCTCTAATATTCAATTGTTTTTATATGTTAAATGTGACTTTCATATATATATTCATATTTTATATTCATGTTTATTACACTGTCTTCTCACTTTATGATCACATTACAGTAATATATTGTGTACAAATGAGCTAATGTGCATTTAGCATTTACTATATCTCTTGGTGTAAAGCAATCAAATACTATTTCTCCTCACGTACACCTGGCACATATATTACTGTACTAGAGCTGGGTACTTCTTGAGATGCCTTTGACTCGGCATACATACAAAATTGGATATTTTTCTTGCTGCATTTGTTTTTTATGTGCTTTGCATAAAATTGGGGAGTTTGTATAAAAATAGGAGCATACTAATTCATTGTCACAAAAATACTTTAAAATTGTAAATGTCACATTGTGAAATGGTTGTTATAGACATATGATACTTGAAAAACACCTTGGGTAGGAGATAGTCATATAGGGTTTGATTTATCTTTGAACAAAATGTGAACTAACTTTTATTTAACAAACATGAACATAACTTACATGCCTGTATTCAAATACAAGTGCATCTGAGTAATAAGTTCGGAGATGAATACAGTAGTAATTCACCTATGAAATGAAGAAATAAACGCACGTGTCATTGCTTTTTTATTTGCTATTCTACTAATTGATGAGCAATTGCACCACTTTGCACAACATTTCCCTTTACTCCCAATTGACATGGACGTACATGTATGCATTTCCTTAATTACCTTACTTCTCCTTATTACTCCAAAGCACTCATGTTTCATGACATCATATTAGCCCTTTCACTGCATTACCTCATCACCCCACACTATTACATTATTACAATAACCCATTTATAACATACTTTACCACCAATATGCCTAATTATTACACATTTGCTTTGAAAAAATAAAACACACACACAATTAAAATGGGAGTAAGGAGCCAGGGGCAGACAGTGTAAGGATTGTGTCCTTTGACGAAACAAAAAGCAGTAATTATATATGAATATTTTTCAAACAATGTTATAATCAATAAGGGAGAGATTTTAACATGATGTGGTGCTATTCTAAGCCGACTGTATACTACACGTTTTTATTTAAGTACACCATTTTGCAAACAGTGTACAATTTAGCAAACCTGCTAAACCAACATTTTATTAGTGCAATGTATACAAATCTATCTATGGAAAAAAAGGCCTAACAATAAAAATTGTAGGTGAGTGACAAGGGTACCATTTAGATATGCATCTCCATGTGCCATGCACCTCCTTGGCTCTGGGTTAATCTGCGCCAAATGCATGATTACCTGAAGGCAAAAAAATCATGGGTGCTCACCAGCCACTAGCAACCAGGCATTGAATTTGGAGGAATGCATCACATATAGCCTGGACATTGACAGCATGGTAATACTTTTTATTGGACAAAATAGATGCATTTCCACCCAACGGGACCAGGGCTATATATGTAACATCTACTGTCCCTCTAGCATGCATAAATCTGGCTATAACGGCAAATTACCACCTAATGGTTACAAGGTACTCCTTATTGAGTGGCAGATGGATAAACTGATGGACGCAAAACCTGCAGCACCACCTTGAACACTCAACTAAAGGTGGGCTAGTGGAATGACCCAGATGCAAAGAACTTTAATGCACCAAGATTTTGGTCATGAGTGGTATTGCTGTAGGAATGTTGCGCAGGGGTTCTAAGTCACTCTTCACAATGCGCACGGTGTACATGATGACATGAGATGTAAGCCGATAGCAAAAGTTCCCCTCGGCATCCGACATCTCAAGCAGGATGACAGGTGGATTGAACACATGCTCCTTGTATGGATGACCGTGTACCAGTTGCTGGTTTCAGAATAGATAATGCTAGTCATCCTCCAGATTCATAGCTTCTGCAATGATTGGCTACATGTGAGAAAAGTGATGGGGAAAAATGAACTCATATGCAACAAAATCAGTATACATTAATTCATATAATGTTATTTAATTTATTTAAAAAAAATTAACAAGACCGCAATGCTAATCTATGCAACTATGGGCTTTTTTCCGACAGTTTAAAATGGCTAGAATAGACATTTTTCAAAACCACCACAAATCGCCATCCCAATTTTAACCATGATGGACACCAGGGGGTAAATGTATGAATCTCCGGATTCTTTGCAGCGCCGCTTTAAATTTAAGCGCTGAAGAGGCTGAACACGCCGGAGATGAAGAATCCAGAGATTCATACATTTACCCCCAGATTTACTAATCTGGGGTTTGCAAAGCCGCCACAAAACTGCCATCCAAATGGCCAAAATAAAAGAAGTGGTCGTGAATGGCGAGATTGCTCAAACTGCATGCTGTTTGAGCAATTTTTCCATTCAGAACATGAGAAAGCACTATTGACATTTAAATTATTTGGGCAATCATTATTTAATGATTATGGGGCAAAATTAATTTAATATTAACTTAACTGGATTTTTTTTCTTTTTAAGGTTATACAATTATAGCATTATATTATGGGGAAATGACCCCCATTAACTGATTGTTAATGGTGGATATGATTATTTGGCATTTCAGAGTGCTAATATGATAATTAAATAATTATGTCCCCTTAATATAATGAGAAAAAAAAATTCTCCCATAAGTCAAGATTAAATTTATTTTGCCCCTTAATCAATAAATAATGATTTCCCAGATAATTTAAATGTCAATTATGCTTTATCTTTTGTTCTGAATGGCAAAATATCTCAAACAGCATGTTTGAGCTATCAAGCCATCAGAAGCAGGTATTAAAACAGTGCTGCCCTGTCTTTTGGATGGCAGTTTTGATGGCAGTTTAGCTTTTTCACTCCGCCACACATCGCCATCAATTTTCAATCACAGCCTCAAACTGCCCTATAGTAAATGCAGCGGTTTGGACCAGTAAACCACCGGCGATGTGTGGTGGTTTAAAACCACCACCAAACTGGATTCTTAATAAATCTAGCCCTATATATAAAGAAGCATAACATTATTACATCTTATACCTTTCTATGCAAATGACTGCAAATGATTTGAATGGGTTAGAAAGACAATTTCGAACATCCACCCATACTAATGTATGCAGTGATTTAGAAATAAAATAGTATACTTTTTCTGTTCTTACTGAGATGCATATGTGAAAGTCTCACCTACCTCTGTAACTCAGAATGCAGTCTTTCTCATGAATGAAATGCACAATAGCTGTCTCCCTTTTTTGGCTTTATATAGTGTTGTTTGCAGAGATGAGTGGTGGCAGATGTGCAGGTGTTACGATTACTCACCCATCCCGGCTCCAGCATGGCTCTCTTCACTGCAGCCGCGGCAGTTATTGTGGCTATAATCGCCAAAAATATTATTCACTCGGAAAACTCTTTTAAAATACTGCACAATTAGTTCAACACTACTACTTATTATGTTGGGTAGCTTGATCTTTACTAATTGACTTAGGATTCCTAGAAATGGTGATCTTCTTAATGGGATTGCTGTGTCTTCTATGATTTATGTAGGGAGGTGGGGTTATTTTTGTTTTTTTTAGGTCATGTCCTTGAAACTGTCCTGAGATGGCTTTACTTGAAAGTTGTTCCTGGACAAAATTGAGCTTATGTTTCAGGAGAAGTGGCCAGGACCCTTAGATGGACCCACTGGGAGGGCCAGTCTGACCCTGATGTCTACAGTTTACAATAATGTAAAAAAAATAATTATATTTTTAGGAACCTCTATATAAAGATATATACATTTTTAATATTATTAATAATCTATGTATAAGCTGCATAGTGTTGATGTCTCTTTTTCATTGCACCTAAACCTTTTTCACATGATAATACTTATTAATGTACATGATAAATTATCACACAGACACAAATGTAAGTTTTGGCAATAAGGTCACAGGCATGTAAATACAACAATCCAAAGTGATTTCTGAAGAGAGGGAGAGAAGTATTTGGTGCAGCAAAAAAAAGGCTGAGCAGCCACTGGGGGAAGCATATAAAGAGAAGCTGAAGGCCCTCTGTGGCCGGGTCCCTGTACTGTCACATGCGGTGGTCATCTTTAAATGTCCCCCAGAGAGATTAAAACACCAGTGCTAGGGAGCGCATGTACAAATTTTAATTTATTTAATGAATTTAAAAATGTGTTTAAATGTGCACTGCAGCGTCTGGAGGGAGCCACAGAAATGAATGGGTTAAATCCTGGCGCTAGGTGCCAGGGACAGTAGAAATGTATGTATGAAATAATGAATGAAAATATGTAATGTGTATGAGTCCTGAGGTGCAATTAGTTAACCAGCTCTCAGCGCCGGAAGGGTTAACTCCCAGTACCAGTTGCCTGGAGTGTAAAAATGTACAGTATGTGTAAAATGCTTAAGTATAAAATGTATAATGTATAATAAAAAAAATGCACTTACCTTCCATGGGAATCCATTGGAGGCTGCAGGAGCAGCCCTGGAGCCAACTGCAGTACTGTGCTGACGGAGGGGTTTACACAGCAGCCTCCTGAATTTAAATGAAACCAAGAGGTGCAGCATCTCCTGGGGGTCCCAGGAGGCTGAGCAGACTACTCCAGGAGCAGCAAGACAGGGACTGCTGCCCCAAGATCTGTTCCCTCACTCTCTGGTACTATTGTAGGCCAAGGGGGAGAGCCAGACCCGTGTGCACAGTCCCTGGAAGTATTTTAGGCAGGATATTTAAAAGATAAATCTCTGGTTGTAGACTTTCTGGCACCAGTGAGGAGAGGAGGCTGAGCCCTCATCTTCCTCTCAGCTCGTGGATGGGGGGGAGTACACTCTCCACTGCCTCTAGCAACAGTGTAAATAGCTGATAACCCTTCCAGGCTGATTCTCGTAGAGGCTGTATGAATCATCCTGGATTGGTTAAAGGGGCAGGAGGTTGGAATACCCTCTGCCAGGTTATGTGTCCAAAACTGTATTAAAAGAGCCTTGTTTGAACATGTTTTGTATTATTACATCTGTAACTTCTGGAGATGACTAGTACCTCAAACTAGTGTGTATTGTCCCTTCTAGGACTACTTGAGCTAATAAACATAACTGCTTAAGGATCCTGCTTTGACACATACTTACATGCTGTGATTCATGTGACCTACAGATTAGACCCATCTAAACCCGTTATCCGGCTGTTTTGAGGTTGGAAATAAGCATTTAGTACGAATTTTCTGACCGCTACACTGCAGCTCTGGCCAGTGTGATAGGCCAGGTAGAACCATCCGCATCAACACTGACCTGAAGGAAGAGGTCAGGGATACAAGCCCAGTAGCTTACCCAGCAAGGTTGTGCACTAGCAGCAACAGTTACCCAGAAGGAAGTGGTTCTAGGCGCAGGTGAAGGAGTTTAGTGGTGGCAGCAGAGCCCCTCCTACTGCATTTAGAGGGGCACAATAGGGATAAAGAAAGAAGACTATGGCCAGGCAAGTCCAGCTGGTCTCCAGCACTACGACAGGGTGGCATAGGAGGTCCACCATGTCACATCCTCTTTGTGAGCATTATTGGCTGGAGGAGACTTAACCCTGCATGGGTAAGTGAATAACACTCGAACAAACACATGAGTTTAAGTGCATTGGACTTTATGGCATCTCTTGTCTCTATCATGTATATATATATATATACAAGTTAACCCGTGCATGATACTCATGCATTCTAGTCAAATCAAGCTAGTTAAGGTGTTAAAAAGGTTCTTGTCATGCATTTGGCCCATA
This sequence comes from Mixophyes fleayi, assembly GCF_038048845.1. Lineage (NCBI taxonomy): Eukaryota > Metazoa > Chordata > Amphibia > Anura > Limnodynastidae > Mixophyes > Mixophyes fleayi. The sequence continues at coordinate 159,427,211 of NC_134406.1, forward strand.
GCCCAGGCCTCAACCACCAACCACTCCCCACTGTCACCCCCGGCAACCACCAACCACTCCCAACTGTCACTTCTCCTTCAAGAAATATATATAAATATATATTTTTAAAATCTTTATAAACACTTTTAACAATTAACAATTTAAATTAACAAATTAAAAACATCTTAGTATACCAAATTTCAGCCCTTTCTGATTTTTTTTCCCACACACACTAAGAATTTAGTAGGTCAGTGTATAACTCCGCCCAGCAGGTGGCGCTGCAGCTTGTTTTTTTTTTCCACACAGACAGACTAACACACGCCACTAGACATTTATATTATAGATACAATTATTACTTGATTATGTAAATATCAATATTCAATCAATTGTTATTGCTGCATAACTGTGGCCTTTTAAATGTATATAAAAGCAACATTTTTTATACAACTTAGAATTTCCCACCATTTTTAATTCCTTTAAGAGTTGATGTTACAGCAGGATATTCTAAAAATAGAGCACTGTTATCAGAAGAGCTGCATTTTCTATTTTTCTGATAACTTGGGATCTAGATAGAACATTGGTTTTACACTTGAGACCAATGTAAACTTTTCTATAAGTGTAAATTTTTCAGTTAAGCTAATGCTTCAATTCAAATTTTAAATGTAAAGTTCCTTGTCAGCAAACAACCCCTTGTTTTTTTTCTTTCATGCTGATTTAATTATTCTTTGTGACTATGTTGACATAGTGTTATAAAGATTGTCATTGTTATGTTCCAATACTGAGATATTGTTTTGTACACAATTAATTACTACAATTAGTTGCTGCATTTTGACACATGTGTCAAGGTTTACAAATGCCAGTAAACATGCTGGCAGTAAAATATAAAATGTTCCCCAATTAGTATGAAAGAATATAAATACTTTATGACATCTTACTAAATTAAATGTGGAGGACAACACCAGTGATTTGGGTTAAAATACAGTATATTTAGAATGAACCAAGATAATATTATGATAAACAACATAGATATTATTGGTGCTTTAAGGAAAAATGTTTTTAATAAAACATATTAAGGTATTTATGAAAATTGGTACACAGGTAAAATGTATGGCGACCCATTTCAACTAGTGAGATGGTTGAAAATATATTTTATTGTCACATGGCTACAGAATATTTTATTGTTCACACACACACATACATATATAGCCAGTCTTATTTGTAAAAATGGTAGTCTTGATTGCATTTTTGGAAAATTGTCATGAAAAAAAATTGATAAAGAATGGAAATTATTTATCAATGTTCAAGAAGACTTTAGGTAATAAATGTTTTTTTTTTTTATAAAAAAAGAGTCTTCTATTTTACGTGTAGAAATCCATTGTTTAATCCCTTCATGATGGAACTGTTCTCTGGCTCATATTGTGCCAATTTTCTTGACCTCAGACTCACTTATCCTGATAATGTCTTTATTAACAGTTTTATCTACCACTCTCCATTCACACAAATTAGAGATTAAAGGCACAATTTACACAATTAATCTGGTTGGGGAAATGTCAGTCACTACCTTGACTCTCTCCCCTCAACCCTGTATAAATATGTTACCAACAGGAAGATAGGGCAGCATCCAGACAAATCACCCAGTCAAGACTATTAAAAACAATAGCCCCTATAAGCCCCCCAAAACACACTTTAATGTTAAGACAACTAAAATTCACATGAAAATTTAAGATTTATTTTATTTTACTATACTATAGAACAAGGGCTTCTCAAATATTCTATTGCTCCAGTAGGTGGTTTCAACTTGTTGGTTTAAGATCTGCATTATGGGTCTCCTACAACAGGTTACTCTGACCACAATATAGGCTTATAGTTTGTACTTCTTCTTCTTCTGTTATTTTGTGAATGGGGGGGGGGCATTGTGTTATAGGAACTACATCTTAATAAGTATTAGAGCAATTAAACTTTAATTTGGCCAATGCAGAACCGGCTATGGATACATGCCAAATTTCAGAAAAAAAAGAATAAAAAATGCAAATTTTGAAATAATCTAAAGTTAAAAATATTTTCTTTCTGATTTGTAAAAATCACTATTTCTCAATTCTTATGGAGATCGTAATGCTGCATACAGGGCATTTTAAAACTAGCAGTGTGTTTTGTTATAAAGCTATTGTTTCAATGAAGTGTTTTTAAAGGATGAGATTTTTGAGAAAGTTATATTTTTTACAATGTGGTATAATGTACTGGTAGGTGTGGTACTAGTGGGTTTTTTTACTCCTCAGAATAGTGAGGAGGACAGGGGTGGGTCAAATACAACATAAATAAGAAAATCCCAAAGTTCTAATTCTACTAACCAGATAGAGCTTGTGGTAATGGAATGTAATGAAGGGAAAATCCTAGAGCCCTACTTTAATTACAGTTATGTAGTGGGTCAATGTTTTTTGTATGGATTTTTGAGATATGGTTATGCTGGGTATAAGGTCTGACACTATACCCCAAGGAAAATGTGTCTGTCAATCAACATGATCTGCATACACTCTGCCTTAAAGAATATAACCATTATCAGGACATTCATTTAATGCCAACTAAATCTGTCAGGTGGATATCAAAGAATCCTCATTTACCACCCTTTAAGAAAACACCAATACTGTGTACAAATAGCATTGGACTGGCCTGCCGGTGAGCCGGACAATCCACCGGTAGGCCCAGATGCTGGTTAGCCACGTCCCCCGCTGGGTCCGTTAGCCACGCCCCGCTGGGTCCATTCTCTAAATACACCGGGGAGTCACCGGTGACACAGCCAGTATTACTTAGTAATACAAAGTAAATCCTTCACTGCTGCAGCTAACCCGACGGAACTAGAAAGTTGCTTGACAGCGTGACACACTGCAGAAAGCCGGGACTTCAGTGCCGACCCTTCACCCCTGAGTGCACATGACTTCAAAGTGCATAACAGGAGATGATTTATTACAGAGACGCACAGGGGACAGCGCAGAGTGCTGGTGCTGCCAGCATGTTGCTTCAGCCAGGGATCCTGTCACATGTATGAGAGGCACACAGATCTGAAGGTAAATCGTTCTAGTGTGTACACAGGTATCGGCATGCTGATCGGGGCTGTTTTTTTTTCTGTCTGTTTTTCTTGTAGTGTGTACCTAGCTTTAGACGTAGAGTAACTAAATGTGGTAGATTGGAGAGGATTGCTTCCACACAAAAAGACAACTGTCTATATTTATATAAGCCATCCTAGCATGCAAGCACAATGACACATCCATGGGAAGAACAGTTCCTCTTTTTCAGAAATCCCCATCCCCCTGACTGCCAGTCTTTCTTATTGAATTCTAGTATTTTATTTTGTTTGTTTTAATTTGTGCTTTATAGTCATTTTGCGTCTGGAAGTCCGTAAAATATGCACTAAGTATGGTGAAGCAAAAAAAAAATTTTTTTTGGAGCTTATCTGATACAATCCTATAGAGATAGGTGATTTTGGTTGTATTTCATTTAAATTCTCCACTTAATAAGATGACAATTGCAGATGTTTGGAGCTCTTTAACATGGCAGTTTTGTTTTTGTCACGTGCATGTGACAAAAATGCTTCATAGCTTCCCTATTTGGTTGACAGGCAAAGTATTTAGTGTTTTAATTAATTGATAACGTACCCTGATTTGGAAACAGGAGGAGATGGTTTAAGAAGTAATGATCAGTCTCCAAAGGACCAATGTATTCTAGTGCTGCTGAACCAGCTCATGACCCTGCATGGTGAGTGTGGCACAGAGTACTCCAAGTGAGATTTCCTACAACACCTATCTTTGTGGACTTGTTGGAATTTTCTAAATGTACCCATTTTTTTCCAGATAGGGACCCAAAATTCCAGAATCCAGACAAGCCGCAACTAAAGAAACCAGCAGCCACAGGTGGTGACAAGAACAGGTAGGACAGTCTGTCAAATGTTCTGAGTCTAGTGGGAAAATCCTGATTTTTTTTTTTCTTTCTTTGGTGACTGTTCTGCCAATCTATGGGGCAGGTCAAGACTGTGTACTCTTTATGTACACACTGCATTCTTTTTATACTACACTAGGGTGCTAGCTGTCCTTTGTGGGCTGATCACTCCCCCTCTAGTTTCTGGTCCCACCTCTTTGGTGGCTGGCCACACCCCTTCTGGTGGGCCCCTGGTGTTGCAGCCCCCGGTGGGCTCTTCATGCCCCAGTCCGACACTGTGTACAATGCAGAGAGTACTGGACCCAGAAGATACTACAGGGGAAGAATATGATGGGTGGTATATTCTAAAAGCCACCTTCATAGGATCTAACGCTCAGGGTAGTCTGTGTGTTCAAACATATTTTGATAGACCTATTCCAATTATAGGTACCATTAAAGGATACTGCATCCCGCAAGCTCCTTGCCTAGGTGTAATCGTTGATTCACAATTGTCATTTATTCCCCACATCAACCAGGGGCGGATCTAGAAAAGTATCCTACCCCGGGCGATTTAGTTGGGGCGATTTAGGCCACGCCCCCTTTTTGATTTCAAGGCTGCCGGTGGCTGCATAATATGTGCAGGTCCGCTCGGCAGTGACAATGTGCTGCCCGGCTGCTCTGATTGTGTTTTAAACACAATCAGAGAAGCCGGGCAGCACACTGTCACTGCCGAGCGGACCTGCACATATTGTGCAGCCGCCGGCAGCAAGCCCCTGCCTGGATCCGCCACTGACATCAACTCTATATCTAAATCATGTTACATACACCTAAAGTACATTTCCAGAATACGCACATATCTGACACAAGACACCGCAAAAACATTAATTCATGCACTCATCATCTCTCGCATCGACTATTGCACTATTGCAACTCCCTCCTTACTGGTCTTCCCAAAGTCAGACTTGAACCCCTACATTCTATTTTGCATGCAGCGGCTAGATTGATTTTCCTTACTAACCGTTTTTCCTCTGCTGAGCCACTCTGTCAGTCTCTACATTGGCTGCCTGTATTTTAACGAATCCAATATAAAATTCTTCTACTAACATACAAGGCCATCAACAAAATTGCACCGACATACATTTCCTCCCTGATCTCGAAATATCTCCCCACTCGACACCTCCGTTCTGCACAAGATCTACGTCTCTCCTCCACTCTCATCACATCCTCCCATTCTCAGTTGCAGGATTTTTTCCGGGCTGCACCCACGTTGTGGAATTCCCTCCCTCGCACAGTAAGACTTTAGTCTAGTCTTCAAACCTTCAAGCGTTCACTGAAAACCCACCTTTTCAGACAAGGTTATGATATTCCTCAACCACCATCTTAATTTCCCTAGATTACCCTATTACCATCCTCTACACAGCTAACGCAAGACAACAACCCTCTGACCAACACTGCAACACACACACCCCACTCAATACTTTTACCTTTGCGTTCTAGCTGGTCCATTGTGCAATATGATGTAGCACATGCCCTTGTGTTTCTAACTCCCATTGTCCTATAGATTGTAAGCTTGCGAGCAGGCTTCTCTTACCTCTCTGTCTGTATGTATTACCCAGTATTGTTTTATCAATGTTTGTTTCCAATTGTAAAGCGCTACGGAATTTTCTGGTGCAATATAAAAAAATGTTGTTGATGATGATGTTGAGAGATTCCCAATTGTTAATCACAAGAGAATCCAAATATGCCCAAGGTCATGTTCCCACAGAATATTTACAAACTAGTGCTATGATAATGAACTTGAACTGTAGTAGCACAGACCAAGCTATGTAGAAAAACAACCATGGGCCAGTAGACATGGAAGGCTTGTATAGAGCTGCCATTTTGAAAATTAGAACAGATGCCAAAAATCAGAAGTGCATCCGGGTAGAAGGATCACCATCTATACGGTCTTTTATGATAACAATTATGAGAGATAAGTGTGTACCAGAAGTTGCTGAATACTATTTTATTACATATGCCCATTGGGAGCCAGATAAAGAAATGGTTATGTTAGATCTAAACCCATGGACGTGGAATATAGTATGTAATGGCATAGATTCTCAGGTAATATATATATAGATGGATGGCATCCCTATGACCGAGGAGCACAGAAACAGATATGTGAATGTTGACTGGAAAGACCCTAGTGGGAGAGATATTAACTTTGATATCAACATTGATGGACCTTTTAAATGACCATTCTGCGAGGTAGCAGTTGAAGGGTTTTGAACATTCTCTCAGTGGATTTATCTCTCCAAAACAAAACCTGTTAAATATCCCTCCTTACAGCCAGGGTATATTGACCAGTGGTATCCGTTTAAAGGGAGGGGACAAGTATATATGACTGTAGTCAGAATACCTTATGAAACAGAAGTCTTAAAACTAGTCAGGCCACATCTGGATGACTGTAACATCCCTATCCATAAGATAGCAGATGTGATAGCGCTCCAATTATCACCTCCATGGACAATAATAACCAACTTCAAATTTATGCTATACACCTGGATAATTTCAGTAGAGCATTTCAGAGCAGATCGTTGGGATCACTGATGTGAGGAACTAGTGAGGAACCAGCTAGATATGCTAAAGAGATGGGTAGAATCTGGGCAAGAAACAAGTAGGGATGACTGGAGACTTAGAAAAGATAGGGGGAAGCAAGATGTCATTGCAATCGCTCTTGGAGGAGGTGCTATGAGAATAGGTATACTGAATACTATGGATTTAGAGGTTCTGAGGAATAAACTTGGGAGCCAGGCACAACAAACAGGAGATGCTATAAGTACTCAACTCTATGTAAATCACATGGGGCAGCACGGTGGCTAAGTGGTTAGCACTTCTGCCTTACAGCACTGGGGTCCTGACTTCAATTCCCGACCATGGATTTATCAGTGAGGAGTTTGTATGTTCTTCCTGTGTTTGCGTGGGATTCCTCCGGGTTCTGCGGTTTCCTCCCACACTCCAAAAAACATACTGGTAGGTTAATTGGCTGCTAACAAATAGACCCTAGTCTGTGTGTCTGCCTGTGTCTGTCTGTGTCTGTCTGTGTCTGTCTGTGTGTGTTAGGGAATTTAGACTGTAAGCCCCAATGTGGCAGGGACTGATGTGAGTGAGTTCTCTGCACAGCGCTGTGGAATTAGTGGCATTATATAAATAAATGGCAATAATAATAAAAATAATAATCCTTGAGAACATCAACATGCTCATATAGATGCCACTACCTCCCTATCTGCAGTCCTTCGGGTAAAATTTAGAGGGTTGGTGTTGGGTCTCATCGGAGAACAAGAGCTCAATTTACTCTGGCATGTACACAGGTTCAGAGTGAACTCTCAGAAAATCTAAAACACATAGTGTTGTCTCTCCATAATGGGCACTATCCATTCAACCTTTTAGGAGAAAGCAATTTGTCGCTGCCTTTGCGATGAATCATAGAAACTGGTGGCTCACACAGTGGCATGGTTGCCTGAATCTGACCTGTACTGCTTCCACTCTAGCTCCTGCTTCTGGTAGAGAGAGGAAGGGTTACACTGTAGTAAATTTAGTTATTCCGATGCTAGGGGACACAATGCTCCATGCACGTCTCCAATATGACACGTTAACATTTGAAGGGTCACATCCATATTTATTTGACACGGATGGATGTTCGAGGCGAGAAGACGCTATATTGTGTCAAGGGAATCATGAAAGAGTTCTCAGGCAACAGTGCTGGGATACTGAAGTATCATGTTTGATGGATGTTAGTCCAAAACCATCATCTAATTTAAAATATCTGGGTCAAGGTTAGTGGTGCTGGTATCAATTGCAAAATGTTTTGTATACTGTTTATGCTACTAACTGCACCCAAAGAGAAAATCTTCTCCTAGAAGCATATTGTACTCTCATTCCCACTCTAGGTATCAATGTAGCAGACGAGTCTTGTGAACTTCCTTTGAACTTGATGATTTGTTGTTGTTCTTTTAAAAACTGTCTTATAATGTTATGTTTTATTTTACTACAGAAGTGAGTATGAAATAGTACAAAATACACTTAGAGACAATTGATTTTAAGTAAACCTTCCGACTTGTAATGTCGGTTTACATATAACAGGGGGAATCTGAAGGATCTCCTATATCGCTGCTGATGACTCAGTCGTGGTGGGCGTCACTTGAGCCACACATAATGGTCACTAGCATTCCACTGCTGTTTACATGCACCGAATTTATGCGCAGATTAAGATATGAACTAACAACCAAAAATACCTTGGTGCTAAAGATATGGCGATGAACTGTTGACAGCAATGTATGAGGCCTGCAGCCTCAAAAAATATATATAAAAAAGCACAAAAAAGTTTACAATGGTATAACAATAACAACGAACTGGTGAAACACTGCGGAATTTCAACAAATATAATTTATTAACATATGGTTAGAATATAAAACATAACCAGTGGTGGCGCCACTTAATATCAAACAAATTGACTGCAATAGCTGGTCATTAAAACATCAAATATATAGGTGCACCTATAATGACATGTATATATATATTGGCCAAGAGTCAATAATATAACGGCAATAGCTGTTATATTAGGTGGTTCATTTCTGTCATGCCTCACCTGGCTTAACTCTTCTTTTAAGAGCCTTGTGTTTTCCACCTGTGCCTCGGCGACTTGTAGCATCTGAGCTTGCTGCTGTTGCTGCGCAGCGGCCACATTCACGAGGGTTCTCAGTACTTCCTCCATGTTGACATCTGCGCGGGTTGGGTAGCGGAAACTTGCTTCCCGGAGCATCCCACTCCTGACACCACTTGTGGCAAGAGCCCGCTACTGCAGAAGCACACGCGTACATCTTCTTCCTTTTTATGGTTCTTTATTGTCAGGATGGTAATAATGTTTTGACACCGTATACTTGCACAGCAATTATGGAGACCCTCGACGCTTACTATACATAGTCCAGCTCTCTGTCCAGATCAGCCAGCTAGCCCAGCGTTGATCTCTCTGAACAATTAAACAAGCAGGGTTTTATACCTGACACACCTCCCACAGGCCTAGCTTGATGGACAGGGGACACACCCACCTTCTCTTTAAAAGGAAACGCCCATCCCTGGCTCTGTTTAGACTATCAGACCCACCCTGTCTGTTTGCTGAGAGGAAGCAGCTTTTAAATCATGTAAGTAAACCAATTTTAAACTACACATATGTTTTTACCTGGTTTAATCTCCACCTAGGTACATAACTGTGCCAATGTTTTACTCTACTTCCCTGCTTTCTCTGCATATTGCCAGCTAAATGCCTCCTTTTGTTACAATATATATATATATATATATATATATATATATATATATACATATATATATATATATATATATATGTATATACACACACACACACACACACACACACACCCTGAACTTATGAACTTAAATATACAGATGAGGATTGCTGAAGTATAAGGTTAATATCAACAGGTTAGGATAATATATACCCACTTCTGAAATAACATCATGCCTGTTGAATCTATAATGTATTATCTGTATTGTATGTATGTATTTATGTATTGTATGTTTGATTATCGTTGTAAAGTGAAAGTCTCTTTTCCTTTCCGCCTGTTTTGTATGTTTAGATAACTGGAATGAATAGAATGAATGGATGTTTATATAGATAATGCAGTATAGTGATGTAAATGATAGATTATTATTTATTTAGTGATTAACACATAATTGTGGGCTTTCTGACATGGAGGTGAATAGATGGGTAATGTTTAGGTGGTATATAGCCTTGACAAACAGAGTGATCGCATAAGTCACTCTGGTGAATTTCTAGTTGGGATGTGTAAGCATAACAACTGGGATACCTTGTTTATGGTTGGCATGGTACAAGGCAAAGGCTAAAAAGGTTGCGTACTATAATGCCTCTAAAGTACATATGAGATGGCACGGGTGCGTATTATTCAACGTGACTAAAAAAGTGAAAAAGATGCAAATTACGTTATTTTCCAATATTTAATGAGAATAGTTATTATTAAGATCAAAGGCATTGCATCATTATTATGGTGGAACACAGGATCTTATAACAACGTCAAATAAATAAATTCAAATAATTGCCAGATTGAAATCATTGCATTGTTGTAAACATTTCTAAATTCCATAATTTCTCATATGTGGAATTAGACAGACAAGCAAAACCAAGCTGTAAACCAAAATGTTGAATCACATAAAACAATTGTTGTCTAACTACCTGCAAATTCATTTGATTTGTATAATAATCAGTCCATATCTAAAAGATTTTCACTGAACAGATGCCCTCAATCAGTTGTCAGCTGGGGAACCCTTATTATTAGAGATGTTTACTGCCGCCCGTGTTTTGGCTTTGGTTTTGGATCTGGATTAAGTTTGTGTTTTAATTTTAGCTTTGTCAAAACCGCCCTCACGTATTTTGGTTTTTTGCTTTTGTTTTGGATTTGTATTTTATAGAAAAAATGCTAAAATATGCTAAAATCACATAAATCTTGTTCTTTCTTTGTTCCTACATTATTAATAACCTCAATAACACTAACGTCCAGTCATTTCCAGTCAATTTTGAGCACCTCACAGGCAGTGGTGGAATTCAAATAAATTAACAACCGGTTCTGTGCCCTAATGACCGTTTTAAGTATACAAAAAGATATCAATATCGAGAGGCAATTATCTAGTCAAACCCAGATGTGCGTGTGTGTATAAAATATTTTTTATTTTATGCTGCTAATATTGAGATAATAATAGTAATGAGTCATGTAAATGCCCCCAGTTCACATTAGGCCACAAAAAATGCCACCAGTTCACATGAGGCCACAGAAAAATGCCTCCAGTTCACATTAGGTCACAGTAAAATGCCCCCAGTTCACATTAGGCAACAGAAAAATGTTCCCAGTTCACATTAGGCAACAGAAAAATGTTCCCAGTTCACATTAGGCACAGAAAAATGCCCCCAGTTCATATTAGGCCACATAAATTGTTCTCTGTTCATATTAGGATTGAATGGCTGCATTCTCAAGAACACTAGTTCCTTTGCTCTTCTTTCACACTTTGCTATGCTGCCTTCGCTTGCTCACCCTTGCTCTGTTCCTTCACTTACCTTTTCTATCAGTTTCTTTCTTATCTTCTCTTCTCATTTCTTTTTTTCTCTTCTCTTCTTGTCTTGACTTGTCTTGTCTTCTGGCGTTTTCTTGCTCCGCTGCCACTGACTCCTCTCTTTGCCGCTCCTCACGGAATGTCGGACATTCAGTGTGGACAGAGCAGGGAGGAGGAGGTGCCGACGCCACGGAGAGGTGAGTTTCTGGCAAACCGGTGAGAACCGGCTGAATCTCACCACTGCTCACAGGTCATAATATTATTTTCATTTACTTTCAGACTAAGACTGCAGCAAGATGGCTGAATGTTAAGCGACAGAGTGACGACACAAACACACGGCAGTTCAGAGCACATCTAGGAAACATTGCCATACAGCAATGGCAGAAAAGAAAAATGGTGCAAGATAAAATTGTCCTTGGGGCCTCCCACCAATGTAAGATATTGAAAAGGACATGTACAGTTTAACAAAACAAGTGCTTCAGTGACAAGGAGTGCCACTTTTGTTGCTGAAATGCTTGATTTGTTAGTGCCCCCACAAAACAAGCTAATAAAGGGCTTAAGGTACTTAAGCAAACAGTGCTGTTAATGAACTCTACTGTGGCAAGTCATGCACCAGTGGAAGCAGTTCTTGCCAGAGATAAAAAGAAGGGCATTGTCATGACTGGGCATAAGACCACAAAATGTTATGTGTGGAATTATTTTTACCCAAATCCTGGCAACAGTTATATAGCCATTTGTAGCATTGTAAAGCCACAGTCAGCAGAAGCAGGGACCTTAACCATCTAGAAACCTTATTCATGTTACGTCACTTGAAGCGAGTTCATGAAAAGCTCTTGGGAAAAGAAACTTATGCTAAAAAAATAACAACAAGCAGTCCAGCATCAGCTACTTCCCTTCTCTCAGCTAGATCCCAGCACCTGCAATCTACACCGACAACACCTTCATCATCAAAATCCTCACAAATAATTGGAATTAGTCCTACTTCCAATTTGCTAAGGGGAGATGACTCCTGTACGATCCAGGATTCCTCAGAAAAATCCTTGAGCTTTAGGCCCACTGCTGCTGCTCCTTCTGCTGGGGGAGGTGGATCTTCAACCCAGAAGCAGACCAAGAAGAAGACTGTTAAACAATCCTTTGCAAGAGGAAGCAAGTATGGCAGCTTTCACACAGTCGTATAGCAGATCACAGACGCCATGGCGACTATACTTGTATCAGGTCTGCGTCCAATAACCACCATTAATGCAGGAGGAATAAGACAGTTAATTAAGGTCTTGTGTCCCTGTTAATAAATTCCATCACGACACCATGTTACTAGAAAAGCAATTCCTCCAAGAGTTTACAAAAAAGAAAATTATTGGGCCACAAAATACCAGCCTACTAACTATATACTTAACCACAGATATGTGGACAAGCGTAACTGGAAAAACTAAAGATTATATAACTGTGAGAGCCCACTGGGTTGGTAAATCCCCTTCAGCAGCAGGAACAGCAGCAGTATCTAACAAACAATGCCAGATCTTTCAGAGGCAGGCAGGCAGGAAGGCTACTCTGTGTATCGTCTGCCTCACTAAGAGGCATACCACTGATAAACCTGTTTGAAAAACTAAGGGATGTAATCGCAACATGGCTTATCCTGCTTGGACTCCTTTGAGGATATGTGATTTCTGATAGCGCCACCAATATTGTTAGAGCAATACAGTGGGGGAATTTCCATGAAATTCCTTATTTTGTGCACTCAATCAACTTGATGGTACTGAGATTTTAAAAAAATAATAGTCACATCCAGAAGATGCTGTCTGTGTCCCAAAATATTTCAGGTCATTGTCAGCATTCTGCAACAGCATGTAGGAGAGTGCAGCAGCTGCAAGAAGAATATAATTTGAGGGGGAATGTACTTTAGTCTAGCGTAGTGGAGAATACTTTTCGTGTTGTGCAAGGTGCTGAAAACACTCAAAGTATTCACCTGTGAAGAGAGTGCAGACACTGTTAGCTTGAGTCAAGTGATTCTCCTAATTAGACTCTAGAAAAGCAGCTAGAGAAAATGAAGTAGGAAATGAAACGATGCAATTCCGCTAACTATGTTAGGCTTGTAGATCAAGTACTTTATTCACTTTGCCAGGATCCAAGAGTTATCAACATTTTGAAATTGGATCACACATTATGGCAACTATGCTTGATCCTAGGTTTAAGAGCTATGCCTTCTCTTTCTTACCAACTGACACAGATCTCAAGAGATGCAAACAGCCACTGGTCAGCAAGCTGACAGCTCAAGTGGTACATGACACAACAACAACTCCTCTTTTAGTTTCTCTGCCTACTACTGCTAGGAAAAAGCTTAGCTTTCCCAAGACACCCAGTGGTAATGAAGATTAGTCAGCACAACCTTTTGACATTTGGTCTGGTCTAAAAGAATTGCCCAAAAATTGTGACAGCTCTGCCATAAAATGAACTACAAATTCCACTAGGATGGCCATTACCAGCAATTACATCAATGAACACAGACTTCTGTGATGGTGGATTCCAGTGTGAATGATTTAGTGTTGTTTGGGGATGATGTACAAACTGATGAGGGTGAGGATGATGGCAGTGTGTTAGGCTCCTGGCCTGATCACCAACCCACAGAACTCTATGTCCTCACCCTCCCTAGACCTCGTTTGTGTTCTTCCCCCGTACCACACCTCTTCACCCCCCCTCCATACAAATCCAAGTTGCTAAGAATTTCAACTATAGCTTCAGCATTTCAACAAAGAACATTCCATGAAAATCCTATTCCTCAATATTAATGGCCTTAATTCTCCAACAAACCGCACTATGGCATTACAGTATTTCAGACGCCAAAACCCTGATATCACATTTTTACAGGAAACCCACTTCAACATGCCTCATCCATCACTAGCAACTAAACAATATCCTCATGTTTACGACTCCACATCAGACGCTAAACGTAGAGGTACCGCCATATTGAATCATAACAGAATCCCACTTACGATTACATTCGAGATCACCGACAACCAAGGCCAATATATAATACCCATGTGCACTCTGGACCACTTCCCAACTGTCCTAGCATCAATCTATGCCCCTATTATGCACCAGGGTGTTTTTCACACCTACTTTTCAAGCATCTTCTGCAGGCTCACACCGGCATGATGATTGTGGGTGTGGACTTTAATTTTTGTCCTATACCCATCGCTTGACTGCTCTACAACTGACCACACCTCTTCAGGCCACCAGACAGAGTCACGCAAACTGCAGTCACATCTCTTCCTCCACAACCTACCTTCCACATCTTTTACAATGCCTTGCGGGTTATGTACCCTACAGTAAGAGATTACACACACTTTCCTGCTCCCCATAATTTCTATTCTCGTATAGACTTCTTTTTGGTGGATCACAATACAACACAAGTGCTTCTCGGACTCCAGGTTGTGCCCGTGTCTTAGTCCGATCACTCAGCAATTGAGCTTTAAATGCAAATCTCCCTCGCGAACCTCCCTCCCTCCTTGTGTTTGTCCTAAGTGGCGCCTCAATGAATCCCTAATCCTTAATAATGAAAATGTTCTTGAGATCACAGAAGCATTGACGGACTATGTCACACATAATGCCACTCCGGAGATTTCATAAGCAATATTTTGGGAGGCGAATAAAGCTAATATATGTGGTGTCTTGACTAATTTGGCAACAGCCCGCAAACGTGCGGAAAGAGACAGTATTAAATCCCTCGCAAATAAAATAACTGATCTCACCGCTCAGCATCACCATTATCCCAAAAAACATACTTATCAAAAACTGCTCTCCTTTAGAGGTCAATTAAATTAAACACTCTCTAAAACAGCACCTACCACCCTTTTATGGGTCTGATAACACTTTTATGAGAGATGGAACAAGGCAGATACTCTACTTAAAATTTACCGTACATGTAATCGAATACTGGTTCTAAAAATTGCAGATGGCTCCCTACTATATGACCCGAAACTCATAGCACAGAGAATTTGAGATTATTATGCCACTCTATACAATCTTCCACCAACAGCTACCGACCCTACACAACTGAAAAATGACATAAATACGTATCTTCGCGCATGTCATCTCCCCAAGCTTACAGAGGCAGAACTGGAATCCCTTAACAGAGATATTACATCAGAATAAATAATACAGGCTACCAAATCCCTCAAAAGGTGTTCAGCTCCTGGCCCTGATGACTTCACTGCTCTTTATCATAAGAAATTTTGGGTTTCTCTTGTCCCCATGCTCCCAGGGTTGTTCAATGCCATACTCTCTGGAGAGAACGTCAATGGGGCCACTACTGAAGCAGTGATAATTGTAATACCCAAACCAGATCACAATCTTACAGATGCAGGCAGCTACAGACCACTATCATTATTAAACGTAGACTTGAAACTATTTTCAAAAACTCTTAGCCAATAGATTGGGCAGAGTGCTTGCTGCCCACACTAGTACACCATGACCAAATTGCTTTATACCCAACCATCAGGCCTCACATAACACCAGAAGGCGTATTGATCTCATTCACTACGCAAACCGCTCTGCCCTCCCTGCTTTGGTGGTGGTCTAAGACGCTGAAAAAGCATTCGACCAAGTAGCCTGACCCTTTATGCAGTGTACACTGGTGGCCATGGGGATTCAGGGGGATTTTTGTAGGGGTATCTCAGCCTTACACTATAACCCTTTAGCCGTGGTACTGGCGAATGGCTATACATCAATGCCTTTAACTAACTATAATGGCACCCGTCAGGGTTGCCCTCTCCAACCCCTGCTTTTCGCCTTGATCATGGAGCCCCTAGAGGTTCGAGTCCGACTTAACTAATGTTTTGGGATTAAAACAACCGCATGCTAACACAAGATCGTTCTTTACGCAGATGATGTCACCAACTCCCATAGATCACTGACTAACATACTCCAAGAAATAGAACAATATAGCACACGTTCCAATTACAGAATAAATACAGATGAGTCCGAAGTATTGGACTTGAATATGACCTTTGGACTAAGCACCTTATTTTTTGGTTTAGCCACATTGCCACTGCCAAAATGAATATTCACCCTTTCCCTCCAGGTCAAGATCTTCACTTGCTTCATCATTGAACAAACCATAATTTATTATTTGCCAGGGATCTTGCTCCCATGCGTATTTTCCCTACATTTGAAGCCCTCAGTACTTCATTAATCCTCCCCAATCAACTCTTTTACCATGCTCCTACTCCGACAGTACTATATTTCACTCAAACTCCCTCTGGCCTCAGACCAGTGCTCACCTTTTGAATCCCTCTGCCGTGGTTTCCTCTCTCTGAAAGGTCTAATCTCAACTACATATCAAATTTTGCTGTGCCACAACCAGCCTTTTAAAGACCCACACAAACTTGCTTGGGAAAGAGACATGGGTGAGACCCTGGATCAGAAAGAGTGGTCCAAAATAAAATTGAACTTGGCAAAAACATTAAGAACTGCTGTCCTTCTGGAATTTGCACACAATAGGCCTGATTCATTAAGGAAAGTAAAGCATAAAAAATGGAGTAACTTTGCACCTTGGTAAAACCATGTTGCATTGGAGGGGGAGGAAATTTGAAAATGTGATAAGCTATTCAAAAAAGCATAGTTTGTTTAAAGCACTCACAACTAAATACGCACAACATAAATATAACTTTATACACTTCACTTTTTTTATATTTTATATTAATATCAAACATTAAACAATGTATACTTTTTTCAAAACAACCACGGTGGATGAACAGTTGTAATAAATTGCAATGTAAAGTAGTTGATGTGCAATATCTAATAGCTAGTCTATGCATTTTTTTATATTATAAAAAACGGTTAATAATACGCTATTAATAATATGAAAGACATAACAGGTTAATTTGTTAAAATTAAACGAATATATTGTGCGACCTTAAACCAACCGTACTCTTGTATAAAGGACACATAGGAAATCCATACAAACATGGCAAGGTTATGTAAACTCCACAGAGATAAGGCTGTGAGTGAGGATTCGAACTCAGGTTCCCACTGTTGAAAGGGGGTTGTCTAACCACTAAACCAATGTGCAAGTGGAAACACTATTCGAATGATATTGACTAGAACGAAAAGCTAAGCATGTACTTCTCTCATAACAACCTTTTTTTCTTTTATAATTTTTATTAATGTCAATAGTTATACAATTAAATATTATAGCCCTAAATCCTTGGTACATGCACAGTTTAAATATTTGGCTATGGGAATTCATTTGTGTTTAAAATAATAATAATAATAATTGGACTTATTATTATTATTATCGTTTATTTATAGGGCGCCACAAGGTTTCTGCAGCGCCGCACAGAGTACAAACAGTAAACTATACAGTAGACTATAAAGGGTAGAACAGTACAGAACATTAAACACAAAGTACCAATACTTAAGAAACTCCGGACGGGCAGATACAGTAGACACGGAGCAGAAGAGCAGGTATGGAGACTGGAGGGAAGAGGGCCCTGCTCATTCGAGCTTACATCCTAAGGGAGGGTAAACAAAGTCGGGCACAAAAGGGAGCCAGTGAAGCAAAGGGGAGAGAAAAAGAGGGGTCAGGGGAGGATGAGTGTGGAGGATGAGCAGAAGAGATGAGATGTTAAGTTGATGTTGGTAGGCCTTAAGGAACAGGTGGGTTTTAAATGCCCATTTGAAGGAGCACAGATTGGGAGAGAGACAGATGGAGCGAGGGAGGTCATTCCAGTGAAGGGGAGCAGCACGGGAGAAGTCTTGGATTCGAGACTGGGAAGAGGTGATCAGTGTGGAGGAGAGGCGGCGATCATTGGTCGAGCGCAGGCCGAGCGTTATTTTTTTCCTTCTTTTTTTTCACTTAGGTTTTCGTCCAACGGGCATCGCATACCAAACCTTACTCTCTTCAGGACTGCTTCGACAAGGGGGAGACACGCCTCTGCACTGGTGAGTATCAGATGTGTTAAATATATCTGTGCTCCGAAGTGTATCAAGGTATCGAAGCAGAAAGTGAAGAGGAAAAAGGGTGGATGCTAAGAAGTAAAAAAGATATGAACTTATTGCTAAATATGTTGTAATTAATTAATGTGTTTCTGCAGAAACTATTGTTAGTTTTAAATGTTTCTAAAATGTGCTTTTTTTTCAGTATGGACTGGCCACCCATAACTGGCAAGACATTTTAGTGTTTTAACACTGTGTATACTTGTTTGCAATGTTAAGAGATGTGACTTGCAAAGTTCTGCGATATAGATTGATCACCTATATCTGGCAGAAGGCATTGTGATGTTTTATGAACTACTCTGTAGAATTATTTGGAAAGTTAATAAATTAATATGTGAGTAGAAATGCATTTTTCTTACGATGGACGTATCCTTTAAATGAATAGAGACCCTAAGTCAGGATAGGTTCTGTTATTTCTAAGGAGAGAAATGGTAGCACCAGGGCAAAAGTGTTCCTGTAGAGTTTCAATCCTGATTATATGAAACTCTGAAAAGTGGTGCGGGAGGAAAATAACAAAGTTTATAAAATGTGTTTTCCAGAGACTGGAATTTTTAATGTTGAACCCTAGACGTAATGAGAGATAAAAATCTCTTATAAGAGTAAAGTGAAAAACAAGACAGTTAAAATGTTATTTAATTGTTAGTTGTTAATAAGTGATATGAGCAGTCAAAACTGTATAGATTTCAAAAGAAATAATAAAAAAAAATGATACAGCTATTGCGCAGCGTATATCATTCTCATGTTTCAGCTCTCCCTAAATAACTGAATGGTTGTTTTTTTTATATCCTGATGTTTTGCATGTGTCACTAACTGTGTCTATCATGAAAATACTATTGATTCACTGCATATTGTACATTGTAACTTGAAAATATTGTGAGTATTCCATATAAACAGATGCATATCTGAACTATAACTAAAAAGATATTGGAATTACATCGAGCTATGGTTCCAGAGGACGGGTCTGCTAAGAAAGCTGCTTAAGAATTGATAACTGTCCTGCTGTCTATGTGTAAAATACTTCATCTCTTTTTAGAATTACAAACCTTATTTCAGCTGAGTTAATATTACTGATCAGTGAATTATTTGTTCCATATATGATAAAATTACATGGTATATCTGTCTCGTACTTCTGTCATTCTGGGGCTGTGCTATCCACTCAGCTCTATTGCAATAAATGCTGGACATTTATTTTCTTTATCACCTTGGAGACAGATGTGTGAAAAAGAAAAAAATGCAGTAGATTTACTTAGTCCTCCATAGATCAGTGAATGCAATGTGGATGGTCTAGATTTTTAATAAACAATATAAAATATTTTGTTTAAAATACATAAAACTCATAAATACATGCAGAAATAAATTCTTAATTCAGATCAGAGGAAACTCATACATTAGGTGCACCTATGTAGATTCGATATTTCCCAATCTATATCATATATATATATGGTCATAGACCAAAATATATAGAAAAAATTGTTCATATGGGCTCCCAAGAACTTTCAATCACACTCGAGTTGTGGTAAACTCAGATTAGAAATGTGCTGGATACACGCAGATTTGATAAAGCTTTTATAATCACACGCTTATGATCCTCAATAAGGGTATGGACTGTCCTTATTCAATCTAGTAGATCTTCCGTGTGTTGTATGAAGAGTATATCTTCACTTGACACATCAATTTGAATGTTACAATAAAAACAGATATCATCCGTAGTATATAAAATGTGAGCTTACCCAGTATCGAGCTGGCAGTCACTCACTCAGTCAGCGCTGACTTTGCCGTTAACAGCGTATCGCTGGTGTGTTGCAAACGGAGTCCTCCCCTCGCCCTATAGACCAGGATCCTGGTTCCTACACATATACATATAGCGGGGGTCTTTGTTCCGTTCTTTAGGTTGGTATGTAATCAGTGATGATAAGTAGAGGTCTCTTGCGGTGTTTTTGGCATAAATAGTCCCCGCTCCAAGATCCTTAAAAAAGCTTGTTAGTGAAAGGTAGAAAATCCAGGTACTATTTCAAAATCTAGTAAGCTCCATATGTCCGTTCTGCATGTAAATAATGGTCACTCCAAATCCTGAGTATCTTATCTTATGCGTTTCGTTGTATAGATACAACTTCCTCAGAGATAGTATTCACATTACCCCTTCTTGTTTATATAGTTTGAGTACAGATAATTAAAAACAATTAGAAAGCCTTACATCACATTCACCTGACATCAATCAGTAATCCACATTGCAAAGACCGATCTCTATCCACTGAAAAGAACACACACAAGGCTTACCCGCAGTGCAATTTTCACATTAATAACAAAACATTTTTACCTTGTGGTTATTCATTAGTAGATGTGTGAATAAATATGTATATGTGTAAATAAGTCTGTTTGTGAAGACAGTAGTCTAAAGACAGTTTGATTTTTTTGTCTTCCTGTTAAGACTTGTGCATCATCATTATCATCACCATTTATTTATATAGCGCCACTGATTCCGCAGCGTTGTAGAGAGAACTCATTCACATCAGTCCCTGCCCCATTGGAGCTTACAGTCTAAATTCCCTAACATACACACACACACACACACACACACACAGAGAGAGAGAGACTAGGGTCAATTTTGATAGCAGCCAATTAACCTACTAGTATGTTTCTGGGGTGTGGGAGGAAATCGGAGCACCCGGAAGAAACCCACGCAAACACGGGGAGAACATACGAACTCCACACAGATAAGGCCATGGCCGGGAATTGAACTCATGACCCCAGCACTGTGAGGCAGAAGTGCTAACCACTTAGCCACCGTTCAATAAGCAAATTTGGTTTTAAACCATAGATTAACGTCCCATTGCACGCTAAGTGTTAACTTCTCTTAAGTTTATCTTGTGAATGTGCATTCCAGAGTTTTTGTGTGTGTGATTTAAGTGAAACAGCTGATTTTAATAATGTGTTAAACGTTAAAGAAATGGTGCCTTTACCTTTTAATTTCAGAATGGCAGAGAGATAGAATAAAAAATGAAAAGTGTTCAGATTCAATAGAAAGCGTATGATTGAGTGGTCTAAGTAGTATTTGTATTTGTGTTAGAAACAGTTGTTGAACATCATAAAAGATATGATGATATAAAAAAAATATGCTGGTTTTATGAATCTGGAAGATGTCCAGATTAAAGTTATGATTAAAGAACTTTATGTATAAAGAGAATAAATAGTATATGTCAGTGTTGGAGTGGCATAGAGACATGAGATGAATACTTAAACAAGATCTTTAATATGTAAGAAAAAACATATAGGAGTTGCTTTGAGCGCTATTGGTATCTCATGCAACATATAGTGTACAAATTGCACATAAATGATTACACCAAATGTAGTAGTGATCAATTGTACAAACACTTTAACTGAGCTTTTATATTTATGCTCACATAATGTCCCACATAAATTGAATAAAACTTGAATTAGACGGGGAAATCTCCAATCTTCATGCATCCATTAAAATAAGAATTGCACTTACAATAGGAATTCTGTCTAAATTCACGTACCAGGTTCTTGTATACCAATATCGGCAGTCCCGTGGATAAAAAAAATGCGAACCAATATACATATGTAAAGAGAAAGAAATGGATCTAGTGCAGTGTGTTTAAAATAGTAGATGAATTTAATCATATGCAAACACACATACATTGAAACAAATATGC
This sequence comes from Mixophyes fleayi, assembly GCF_038048845.1. NCBI lineage: Eukaryota > Metazoa > Chordata > Amphibia > Anura > Limnodynastidae > Mixophyes > Mixophyes fleayi. Next base: position 159,448,885 of record NC_134406.1, read on the forward strand.
AGAAAGCCAAAGATGCGTTTGCCCATACCGAACTGTAGAGTAAAATCACATGGAAGTATAGTAGCGTTCCGGAACTGTAATCACATGAAGTCTCTGCCAAGATGTTATAAACCGGAATAGGCTCATGATCCAGCTAACATCCACTAACGCGTTTCAACTTAGCAATAGTCTTTATCAAGTTAATCAATGGATGTAAAATCAGGGTGTATAAATACCCTGATTACTTAGAAACATCACTCAGTATTGGCCCCCCACATCAAACAAATTCAGTTAATACAGGAAGTGCTATTTATCGATACAAAACAAAACATTCCATAATTATACATATTCCATATACATAAATGTACATAATAGTTACGATCCATAGCGTCATACATACAAGCTCATAATATGAGCGGAATCCCCTAAAATAGAAAATAAAAATAAAACATAAGGTGATATTTAACCAATACAGAACCGGAAATGCTTTCCATTCAAACTTGCCATGCCAAGTCTCATTCTCAGAGGACACTGATGCTCAGGTACGAAACTATAATGCATTCCAAAATCCATATCTTCGGTTCAAACTTTAAAGATAAAGGCACAGGCTTGAAAATTTGTGGGTAAAGGACTAATTCAAAAGTATATATCAGCTCATATACAAATTCTATTAACTGTATGATGGTATGGATCCTATAGCAACAAGGTAATAAACAAATAACACAATAAACAATATATAATGTCAATAAAACGACACATCCTCCCGATTCTTCTTGATGTATTTCTCCAACAGGAAAAATAACCCTGATATGGATACAGGAAAAAAAAATAGAGAAAAAACAAATCACATCAATAAAAGATACCACCATTATAAAAAACGTTTCAATTCAAAGTCTTTATTAAGACCCTCCGGTATCATACAATCAAGCTTAAAAATCCATGACATCTCCTTCCTGGAAAGTGCATTACCCAACTCTCTATTTTTCCAGTCTTTCTTAGCATACCCGTCACCAAGGAATTATGGTGTAGTTTAAAATGTTGTGAAACTGAATGTAAATCATATCCAATCTTTATATTCCGGATATGTTCCTAAAGCCTCTTTTTTAGGTGACAAGAAATTTTACCAACGTAAAAGAGTCCAAATTGACATTCAACCAAGTATATAACATATACAACATGTTGCATGTAATAAAATGATTGATCTTGTAAGTGTGGTTGTGTACCGTAAATTCACTTATTTTGTTTTTATCATTCAAAATATTTTTACAAGCTGTACAACAACCACATCTAAAAAACCCTTTTGAGAGGATCTTACCCCCAGAGGAAGTATCAATCATAGGACCCACTACCAATTGATCCTTCAAGCATCTTGCCTGTCTATGGATAAACTGTGGTCTCATGGGTATAATTTTAGACAAATATGGATCTTTCCCCAAGATATACCAATGGCATTTCATGATTTTCTCCAACTGTTTATATGACTGACTATATCGTGTGATAAACGCCAAATGTGGCCTATTGTCATTTTTCTTAATCTTATTCCTATGTAATAAATCATGTCTCTTTATCTTCTTGGTTTTATCTTTAGCTAAATCTAGCATAGAGTCAGTCTGCTGCAGTCTGCTTTTTGTGGTCGCTACCTCAAAATTTTACACTTTTTTTTTCTAAATTTACATTTACGACTCAGCTGACATTTCTAATCTAACTGTGGCAGATAAGGTATATTGCAAATATTTTTGCAAATGATTTTTGGGGACAACGCTCACAGTTGCCCTAAGCTGATTTCATCATATCACAAGTCCTTACCCAAATACCTCCTGTAAAATGTCTCCATAATCTGTCACTATTTAGATTCTTAAATTATTTTGCAGAAAAAATACTAAAAAATATTAATGTAGTACTTGTTTTCATATTTTAAAATGTCAAGCCAAATCCAAAATTTGTTACAGGCCATCTGAAAGTGTTGTATGACTCTAATTTTTGAGGTTTTTGTTTAAAGACGCTCAATTATTTATTTTGCTAAATGCATGCTCACATTATTATATGACTACATGTAGGTAACTGTAAAAGAAGAAAATTTATAAAGAAACTAATGTGTTATACTTATTCCAACAGGCCATCAGAGACGTGTCGAATAAGAGGCCAGGGTTGAGGAGAAGGAGGAGCAGAAGCAGATCAGGGTTGAGGCTGAGGAGGAGCAGGAACCGGCCAGGGATGAGGCGGAGGAGGAGGTGGAGAAGCCAGCCAGGGTTGAGGCGGAGGAGGAGGAGAAGGAAGAGCCAGCCAGGGTTGTGGCGGAGGAGATAGAGAAGCCGGCTCTGGTGGAGGAGGTGGCCCTTGTGGAGGAGGTGGCCTTGGAGGAGAAGGTGGCGATGAGTGAATGTACGTAATGAAAAAAAAAGCTTTCATAATTGTATTCCTTTTGAGGCACATTGTAGTTGAGCTACAATCATGATCAACCACATGCATTTTTCCCAATAGTTAGTTGTCCATTTCACAGTTTTCAACCATGATGGCCATAAGAATAATTTATGGTGATTCAAGTAAACCCCACCCCCTGGCCACAGCACAAATGTGTATATGTAAATACATCTGCATAAATACATTAATACATAGTATTAATCCTCTGCCTAGTACTGTGTTTAGAAAAACATTAACCTTTTCCAATAATGTAAAGTTATGTAACACTTCATGCCTCTGCTGATTCCGTCAAATGAGTACACCCTTTTGAAGAAATATATGTTTGAACAATAAGATAAGCATGTTTTGTTTTTTTTTTAAATTTCAACAGCTCAAGAAGACACTCAGGCTGGGAGTGAAATCCCACCAACAAAACATGCAATTATGCATGATATTTTAAAATACAGGTGAAAAATAAAAAAAATATTCAAAATTGATGAAAAAAAATCAATATGGTGCAACAATATTATTAGTTTTTTAAATTATTTAGATTTTTTTTGGTAATATTACTGCTTTAAAAATTAGTAAAAAAAAACTAAAAAATTGTGGTGTGTGTCTTTTTTGTAATTTAATTTCACTAAATGTGTGTGTTATTTTAGCCAATAGTGGATGGGCATTTAGAAAATTACTTAATATTTATTTTACATTGGTCCCTTTGCACTACATCATAGTATCTTTCATCATTTATTTATGTATGATGGTGCTAGCTAATCTGAGGTGCAGTACAAAGAACATAGTCCCTGTCCCAATAGAAATTACTTTTCATTGATGAAGTCAAATGGAGTTCAGGGAGGAAAAAACAAAACATGGTGAGAACATACAGGGCAAGATTTGTTAAGAAAAGTTAGTCAACAAATAGAGTAACTTGGTCAAAGCATGTTTGATTGCATGTGTGTTGAAAAAGTTGGTATATATTTATAATTTGTGTAAGGCATGTCCTAGATCATAGAAAGTTCTATGTATCTGTGTGGTACCTAAAAAAAGAGCCATTAGTTTACTTAGCTGCAAAGACAAAAACTTTTAGTCAACACTTTTAAAGGGGTCAAAGTTCCTCTAATTTTGACTTTACTTATCTTAAATGGACACAAAGTCCTAAGGCTAAGGGCATGCTTGGGAAACAAACAAATGACCTCAGGGGTGTAAGGCAGACATGGTAACCACTAACCCACTGTGCTGCCGATGTGTTTGTTGTCTGCAATGATTTGTAGGGAAGCTGAGTACATAACATACAAGGGGTAGAAGAATAAAAAATAAAAGGTTTGCAGGCAATATTTGCATTAACCTCAAAGGAGCAAGTCCCCTCAAAATCAACCCCCACCCCCCAAAAAAGTCTAAGGACATTCGTATTAATAAATGGCAGCATGCAAATAATTTGAATAATGTGCCCTGTGGGCCAGATTTATTTTGGATCCAAAAACATTAATATTTATAATTGCTCCTTTGCCTTATAAAGTTGCATTTGGGAAGGAGATGCATCTAAAATATGAGGACAGACTTATTATAGTGGTAGAGCGTGAAAAATCAAGCCATCAAGTGTTTGGGTGTTACATGAAAACAAACCATTACTTTCCTTATTAGGTAACTGCTATTCTAATAATAGCTCTTAACTAGCATATATTTTTGGGTATTAAGGAAGAGTAATATTATTTAGCTCTTACATCTGTTCCACACATGCTGTATTGTTTTGCTTCTTGCTCTAGTCTATAGAATCTATAGGTTCAGCCAATTCACTTTCCAACAATAGAGTAGTTTGATTCCTGACTTATGACCTTTATCTGTGTGTAGGTTGTATGTACTCTACTATGTATCGATAATGGAAGAGTATGCTATGCATTTTGTAATGCTGATTATATAAAAAAAATTATAATACACTAATGTTTAATTTTAATATGCATGTTTATTTATGTTAGCAAATTATTATGCAATGATTTTGCATACACATTTTTAGTTCAAATCAAACTCAATACACAATGTAACATGTAGGTGAATAAGAAGGTGTATTGATTTAGCTCATTAAAAACACTTCAAAGTCATTTGTCCCAGGTTATGTAAACATGCAAGTGTTAAAACCAATAATTAGATTACAATAGTCCTGCATAACACACTCTGATTGTGTTTTTACATGTGTAAACAAAGCCTTCACACCCCCACATTTGCCATTACCTAACACGTTCTTATCTTTAAATAAGAATCGGATCTTAAGAAGGGGATCTTAACATGAACTAATTGCTTAAGATCCATTGCATCTCATTGTCAGTTGCATAAGGGACATAAGGTGGGCGTGTCTCTGAACTTTCCGCTCCTTGTTGAATTGCAAATTTATTTTCTCCCCCATTTGCTCTTAATATACTGATCATAACTTAAGCATAAGATAAAATCAGTAATGAATCAGGTCCATTGTGTTTGGAAAGCAAATAGGTTGGTAAAAACTGGATTAGGTAAGTTCCCTTAGGCACAACGTGTGCTCAGCTGTTGGAGTGAGCTGGCCACATCATATCAGAGGAATCCTTTAAACTGACCTATGATTTGCATTATACTGCACTGACCTGAACCCTGGATCAATGAAGATCTATCTGATTTATCTGTGTACATAGTAACATTATCAGTGTTTTTTTGTTAACTGAAACTGCATATAAGCAAGCTAATAGATGGTTTCACATCTATTAGTAGGTGAGAGATATCCTTTGTGTAGAGACAAATGCTTTTAGCTAATTGACCCTGGTTGCAATGATGCTCTAGATACAAAAAGAATATAGATAACAGCTGCTAAGGAAATATTTTGCATAAGAAACAGTTGCCAACGGATGGATACAGTCTGAGTTTATTTTTCGTTTTCAGTTGTTTTTTTTTTGTTTCTTGTTGTTGGTTGATGATAAGGATTGAAAGTAAAGAAATTAAAATGTCTTGTTTGTTTTCTGATACTAATTAAACTTTGTTTTGTTTTTATCTTATTTAGACAAGGACAACCAGAGAAATATATCTAGTAAAATTATGGGGATTGCACGAGTAATACAAAATTTTCCTTAAAAAAACAAGTTAACATTGGCTCATTGGAACACGCTTTCTTCTTCTAGAGTGGCTCATAATAACTTATTTGGCTGAGATTTATTATTTAAAATGACGTGTGTATATACTCTGCTTCTAATATTGTTTTAATGTAATCCCAATCCAGCTGTCATTTGCTGTAAATCTCCTTTTCTGCTTTCCTGCTTTTCTGTTGTTCAGCGAATCACTTCAGTTTTATTATTATTCTTTGCTGTTTTATTTCCAGTTCTTTACATCACTAACTGTCAGTATCTCATTATTTTCTTATAAGGAGGTACAAAATACATAGACACTGTTTCAAATGTCCAATACTTGAGATATTGTCTCATCAATGGGGCTAAGACATTTTTGACAACAGACAGAATTAGGTGTACACACACTACACTGACATAGTCACGAAAGTAGCTAAAGGTTGTGTTTTATGCTTATAGAAGCTGCTGATTTTAAGTAGGAGATTTGTTGTGGAAATATGATTCAAGTTTTATAAATTGTATGTGGTATCTGCCCTACCAAGTTCTGCCTAAACTACATATGTCTCCTGAGCAAAGTGTACAAAGTGTGCCTCTAGATGTATAAAGGGTGGAAGGAGACAGGAGACTAGCTGAAGGTGAATTAGGCAGACATACAGATATGTATCTCTGTGTGGAACATCTGAATAAGACTTTTGCCACAAGACCTGACATAAGTGACAACCCTTTAGAAAATGTAAAAGTTTCATGTTTTAATTTTTTTATAGTCACAGACATATACTGGATATTGTTATAAATGACAAAGGTACTATAAAACTGACCCCTCTGCCATCCTCACTTAGTCAAGTAGCTGAACTTGTGGGATTGAGAATGGCATGTGAGTTGGCAGAGAGTAAATGAGTTGACATACATTGGTTTTGCGACGTTAAGGTGACAGGAACTTTTATGACAATTGCAGGACATGAGTAGCGCACTCACATTACATGAAGGACTTGTGACAGTGACACAGTTACCAAATGAAGTAACAGTTATTTAATTTAAAGCCTATACACAATTATAATAACAGGGTGGAAAAAGCTGTTAAGTACACAGAAGGTTTAAATATGCCAGAAAAAAAACAAAAAAAACATTGATTTGTTGGTTAAGTGGTAAACACACAAAAATTTGTTAAAATGTAAGATTTCTGTTCCCTGCAGAAAAACTCGGTCTGAAAGGTGAAGGGATGGGGTCAGGTGTCTTCTGGACTCTGGAGAGATGTACGAGGTAGGCTTGTTACTGCAAGAGTGTATCTTCCAGGCCTACCTGAGGCAGCACATGGTCTGACTCATCTGGATAAAAAAGGTATTCGCAAGCTGGTAAGAGCATACTGGTGTGCACCAGACTTGTCTTCTCAGACTAGTAGGAAGGTAATCTCCTGTCTTGAGTTAGGAAAAATGTCAGGAAGACAATACCAATAGTGCCATCCCATACCTGTCTTACAGATGGACTTTTTCCAGGTAAAAAAAAATCAACTTTATCCAATTGCCACCTTGCAGGATTCTCAAGTATATACTGGTGTACTGGTGTAATCTATATCTGGGAAAAGGTTCATCCAAATGTGTCTAATATTGCTGTGTCATACTCAGCATTTTCCCTAGAGTTATATAGAAAGTGTTAGGGGTATTCATTTTACTGGTAATAACTTTTAGATAATGAACACAATGTATGAGCAGTGATAGTAGGTTACATACTCTTTATCAGCCAGAAGACAGTGGGGAAATAGAGTAAACAGTACTATCTAGAATGAATTGGATAGAGTGATAGTTGAAACTAGATTGGAGTGGCCAGAAGTTTGACCACGAGTCCTCCATATCATCAGAATCACTCCAAAGCCTCCTCTTAACCTGCCGCCTTTTGAAATAATTTTGACTTTTCTTGAGATGAGTTTATAATGGAGAGACTGTTGAAAATCTTGTAAAGAAAAGCAAGTAGTAAGACAGCAACAAAGGACGTTCGAAATACTGTCTCCTGATATGTTACACTAACTGTTATGATGTTGGACTGGGAGAGTATGTTATGGACTGTAATTTCCAATGCTTAAGCTGTTTGACAGACAGGTACCAAGTGTTGATGACCAGCATCACATCCCTAGGAGTAGCAGAGAGACACTTAGACCCATTCCACCCATTGCAAGAAGTCAACAACCCAGAGAAGGTTCAAATTACAGTAGAGATCGACACTCATGAATCTGTGCCGGGAGACCTAAAGACCTAAGCCAAGGACTTTGCAAAGACTGTTATCCAGCATGGAGCAGCGGTTTTTCTGTTTTTTCCTTTCCAGTGTTTCTCTCATCTTATTCTCTTTCCAGGACATTAATTTTTTTCATTAGTGATCAGGTAATTGATACTGGTTCATGTAGTGATACTGAGGATGTGGAATGAAGAAGTTGTTAGCACAATCGGTCCAGCCAATTACACTATTAAATTCTGGTGTAAAGAAAGTTTTGCTAACTTTTGAGCTTGGAGACAGTGTGAGGGGCTGTTGTCTGAGGAGTATTGTGTCTGTAATTACTTTGACCCTATAGTTGAAGAGAGGTGCGTCCAGTAATGCCAGTCCAGTAATAATTTGGACTTGAGCAGGCATTCAGAATGATTATGTCACAAATCAATGCAGGAATACAGCTAAGGAGCCACGAATAAGGTGAAAAACATTCAATGTTTATTGCTGAAGAATGAATAGACGATGGAATAATGAGCTTTGCAGTAACTGCCAGGTATACGGCAGTTGCAGGTAAACAGGAGGTATGGACAGATTCCAGGCAGCAAGTGCAGGGAAATGCAGAGGTAAATACCAGGTTCACAGATCATACAGGTCAGCAGAATGTATGTGGAGATCCCAAGCAGCATAAACCCAGGAGCACAGCAGGAGGAAGTAACAACAATGAATAGCAGGATGTAACCACAGAGTGTAACATCAATAACCAGCAATGAATGTTGGGAGAGACAGGTATACATAGGGAACAGCCAGGTGCTAGGGATAATTAGTGCAGCAGGATAAACTCCTAAGGGACTAGAAGCAGGCACAATAGCTGCACCTCTGGTGATCAGAGGTACTGCTGCAACACATAAAAAGAAACACAAATAATAAAGTCTAATAGTCTTGGAGGCAGGAGCTGCCAATACAAAGCAGCAAGCTGCAAGCAGATTGTGACAGATTATCATTCTTTGGTGGGTAAGGGTTTAGTCCAAACTGGATTCTGGGTGTTTACCCCACATGCCTCAAAGACTAAATTATGTAGGACTAGTTCTCTTTCCACTAAATATTTCTGAGGTATTCAAACTATGGGGTGGGGGGGCAGAAGAGGGAAGGCAATACAGCTAGGTCCCTTAGTTTGAAGTTTCCCAATATTCGGCAGTCACGATCACCGTTTCACATACAAAAACTTGAGTATTGGGAGACTGAACAGAGTGTACAGACAATAGCCCACCCCACAAATGTTGATGAAAAACCTGTTCATATTATTAGAGTGTATTTAACTACAAAGGTTAAGGGACATCATAAATGAGATTATGTTAACAGACATAGGATGATGTTATTGGTGAAAATTTATTGTTTAAATGTCATATAAGCTAAGACATGCTTTGGACAGATGGACAACCTAGGCATGAGGAACTTTATTAGAAAATTCTATATTGATATAAGATATTTTATTGTGCCTTGTATCCTTCCAGATAATGTATTACATATGTGGCTAAAGAGCATACAAAAGGTTAAGGTATATTTTCTGTAGACAAAAAATTGTTTCTAGAATGGTGACTCTCAAAGGGTTTTCTTTTAAAGTCAAATAACTGGATGACGAAAACTAAATGAATTAATATTGTGTTATCGTGCAATTGCGATTAGTATGCCACGTGTAATGATGCAATCGCACAAATTAATAACACACATATACATTCGCACTTACTCTTGTAAGTAATACACATTTATTAAGGTTTTAATCCACATTAATTTATTAGTAAAATGTATTAGATATTATTTATACATAAATTATATTACTGTAAATGTATCTAAGGCTCAGGACATAGGAAATGTATCATGTTTAGTGTCATTTTGACCTACACATTACCATCAGGAATCCGCTACTATCCGCTAAGCGATTGCTTCCTGCAATCGCTAGTTATGGAAGATAAAATATTAATGCTCAAAATTATATTGTGTTTGGAATGCAAATAGGTTGGTAAAAACTGGATTAGGTCAGTTCCCTTAGGCACAACGTGTGCTCAGCCGTTGGAGTGAGCTGGCCACATCATATCAGAGGAATCCTTTGAACTGACCTATGATTTACATTATACTGCACTGACCTGAACCCTGGACCAATGAAGATCTCTCTGATTGTTATCTGTGTAATATATTTCAGTTTCTATATTTTCCTTTTTTATTGTTATATCTTTTATGCTTTAGCATGGCTTGCTGTAAATCCTGCTATATTTTGCAATAAAATATCTTTGTGCGTTGAAACCACAATAATCGCATTGGGCAATGTTTATTGGTAAGCAACAAAATGAACATAACTGTCACAAATCTGAATAATATTTAGTGGATCCCTTGTCTCTGCCAGGCTAGAACTCACTCAGGAGTGCGGAGTCTAACGGGTAGGAGGTTTTTACCAGTGACCCCTGAAAGAGGGTATGTATTTTGCTGCTCCTATCCCGCAGGTCGCGGTCTCCTAAATGAATGATGGCAGAGTAGATAGCGATGCTTTAAACACAATGGGTTGGTACAAGTGATCAGAGAGAATCTGGATACACAAGCTAATAGTCCTTGGCTCAGTGGTAACACAAGTAATGCTGAAATATGATAGCAGAGGTATAGGTGACACGTCAGGACAATTGCAGATAGATACTGATGCAGGCAAGTTGAATGAAAGAAATAATGGTATAGGACTGGCTGATCCATAGTAAGTATCTCGAGGCAACAGCAGACAATCACTAACACAGCAACAGTTCAGATAGGAGTGATGATGAGATACAACTTGCTAATTAACAATTGGTAACTCAGGGAGACTGCAAGGAATACTAATAGAGCAACAGTTCAACAATGGTAATAACGGAGATAGAACTTAGCTAGTCCGAAAATGGTAACTCAAAGCATAGTAGGCGAATCATTGATACAGCGGTAGTTCAAACAAATGTAGTAATAAAGGAGAACTTAGCTGATCCGTAGATAATAACTCAGAACATAGCAATAGAACCTTTGACACAGCAGCAGTTCAAACAGAGGCAGTAACGGCATAGAACTTGGCTGATCCGTAGATGATGATTCAGAGCAACAGGTAAGTTAATGGTACAGCGGCAGTTCAATATATATAGGTAACAAAGAAATGGAACTTAGCTGATCCGTGAATGGTGATTCAGAATAGCAGGTGAGTTACTTGCATAGCAGTAGTTCTAATGTAGAAACAGCAGAGACGTTGAACTAGTTGATCCACAGATGGTGATTCCAAGCAGCAGCAATGAGTACAGGTGCAACAAGCAGTTCATTAGCAATAGTTCAATATGTGGAAGTAATGGAGAAATAGAACTTAGCTGATCCATGTATGGTGATTCAAAGCAACGAGTGAGTTGTTTGTACAGCGGCAGTCCTAATGAAGAGGTAGTGATTGTATTGAGCTAACTGTACGGGAGATGGTGATTCTGAGCAGCAGCGATGAGTACAGGTGCAACAGGTTCACAAATACCAGTAGCAGCGAGGAGTATAGCTGATTATAGCCAACAGGTGAGTCAGACCCAAGAAAGCCAAATCCTACTGAGAGTAAGTAACTCGAAGAATAGGCAAAAGACAGGAAACCATGGGAGGTTTAAATAGTGCTCCAAAATGCTTAAAACCAATGGGAACAGGTAGGAGATCATAAGCGAGGTTAACAGGTAGCACATGCGCAGAACCAAATACAAATAATGTCTCGATAATGAAGTTTAGTAGCTTTTATCACTGCTTACAAGAGAAAGGTAACAATGCCGGTCCCTGTCTAAGGGTCCGGCGTGTGACAATAACACACTTGCTTTTATGAAATTAATTTCACTGGATAAATTCTTTTGAGAGACAACCGGTTGCTAAAGAGTTAATTAGACCATTACACTAAATGATGCTGCAGCAGATTATCTAGACAAATCAGTCAAATCAATTAGGTCAATAGATTTTAAGTACAATTATACAACAATTATCACACAAATTCAGTAGAGATGCAACAAGGATGAATCCAGCTTGTTCAGGTTAGATGCTTTAGAAGAAATGAATATAGTTTAGGGACACTTTACAATAGACAGAACCCAGGTAGGTAAATTCTAATTCACAGGTTAAAGTACGGAATCAGCTGGACACAGGAGGCTGATTCAATAAAGAAGTTAAGCAAAAGTAAGTAAATAAGACAAAGCTGTGTTGCAATGGAGGAGGTAAATTTAAAATGTGATGGCAGATTTATAGTTGGGGTAGGGCATGTCCTAGATCAAGTTTAAATTTCAGTATACAAATAAGCTATCATGTATTTGTGTGCTACATGAAAAGCAGCCAGTATTTTCCTTATGTGCAAAATAATAATTTGCACCCTTTGCGTTGCAACGTGGTTTTGTCCAGAAAACTTGAGTAAGAAAACATACTCAATTTTTTGCTTAAGTTTCCTGAATGAATCAGGCCCATGAAGCTTATTTACTTGTACAAGAATAAAGTAATCGATCTCTCCTAACATCTGTAGAGTTAAACAACTAGCAATTCTCCCCATAGCAAACATTTTAAGCCGATTCACTAGAATCAGACTTCTGATGCAATATAGGAAAACTCTGGTGACAAATGATTGTTCTCTATATCCTTTTCACAATGAGTCAGCTTTCAGATAACTTTAAATACAATAGATTTAGCTGGAATAAGCTCTTCCTTCAGACAGCAGCATAACATCTTAATAGCAATATTACAGTCCCAGTCAGAGGTTTTAGTAACACAGCTTGATGTCTCTCGTTTCACTTTAATAACAATCAGCAAAATAAACCATTATCTGTCTTTTGAGTCCAGCTGAAATCTGATAGCCAATGGCAAGCTTTGTCTTTTTCCGGTTTCTCCAAAGATGTTTCCTTATCGACTGGCTTTTAAGCCTAAGAGGTAAATATATTAAATTTCAATTTTTACAAGTTGCTGCTATTCGGTGAGATTGCAGTGAAAATTTAAATCAGAAATGGCTTTAAAGGCAAAACAATGCCTTTAAACCCATTGCTGCTTTCCATCTTCACTGCAAATTCACCGAAAAGCAGCGACTTGCAAACATTAGAACTTAATACATTTACTCCTTTAGCTGCAAAAATTCTGTTAGGGCAACAGTCAAGCACAGGCACTCAATGGTTTCTTTACCCTAGGCAGCAATATAGCACAAGACACAGCCAGCAGTAAAAACAACTAGTGATGGGTAGTTCATGATTGATCAGTTCATAATGAATTAATCTTCAAAGTGAACTAACTCATTTAGTTTACAGCTCTGGCAAAGATTAGTTCATCAAGAACAAAAACAAGTTGGAGGAGTTCAGGGGCAAACGCAGGATTTGTAGAGGGTGTTTCCACACCACTCCGCCAGTGGGCGTGACCAGCATGCATGGGGGCGTGGTTATATTTTTAGACAGTGCTTGGCTGCTCTCCAACTGTTCCTATCCCATAATATATATGGGCAATGTTGCATGTACTACTGTTAGGTGCACACAGCTCTCCCTTTTCAAGCAGAGCTGTGTGAAGCGGGAGCAGGGTCCAGCCACCTCAATTATACAGATTTTCAGGCACTAGAACCCCCCCTCAGTTTGCTTATGGAGTTAGACACTAGACAGTGAGATAAAGCACAGCAGCTCCAGCATGCTCACTCTCTGTCTCACTCGCACTGGATTTTTAGTTTCTAAATGTAAAAGGAAAGTAGAAAGCACAACTAATTATTATTATTATTGTTTTATATTTTTTTTTAATAAACTTTTTTATGTATAAATACAACAGGGAAAGCAAATACTTATAGTACTTAAAAGAACAGCGATCACTAGCTCAGTCACATTGGCCTTTTAGTATTTTATATTTAGTAATAGCTGTTTTTTTGTTTGAAAGCCTTCCTTGCCCACTTTAAGAGGTACAGATGGTATTGGAAGGGTAGAACCTCTTCTTGGGGTCAAACCCATTACAATGACAGGAGTGATTGTCCTACATCCTGAGATTCCATTAAGAATTTCACTGAATCATTGGATTTAAAAGACAGCTGACCTGAGTCATGAAGTTCCAGAAGTAGTCCTCTCAGAGACCCCAGGCAGACCAGTCCAGAAGTCCCAGAAAGGGTTGCACTGTACCTGGAGTTTCAAGGGAGTACAGCCCTGTGCCCAGTTAGATTGCAGAACAAAACAAAAACCTAGAAAAACTTCACTCACCTCTTACACACTGACGTGTTCCCAGTTTCCCAACAACTTTTCTCAAACATACCCATCTGCCCACTAGCTATTCTCACATATGCCACCCATTGCCAATTAGCTTTTGTCACATATGCTAGCCGCATAACACCAGTTTTACTCACAAGTGCCCTTCCCTACCAGCTTATCTTTCACATAAACTGTTGCCCTAAGCGCCCTTGCCAGCTTTTTGCCCACCAGCATTTTTTTTTAAAATGCCCCCCCGTCCACCTGCTCCCCCCCGTTTTCTGTAGAATCCTTTCCCCTTTCCTGTCTCTGCAGCATCCCCTTCTCTCCCCCTACCCCATTTTCTGTAACATCCCCATTTTTTCCCCCTGTTCACTGTAGCATCTCCTAACCCCGCAGTTTTCTGTAGCTTACCCATCTCTCCCTCATTCTCTGTAGCATCCCCTTCTTCCCCCCACGTTTTCTGTAGCATTCAATTCCCCCCGTTATTTGTAACATCCCCTCCCCCCCCCGTTTTCTGAAGCATCCCCTTGTCTCCCCCCCAGTTATCTGTAGCATCTGCTTCTCTGACCCCCATTTTCTGTGGTATCCCCTTCTCTCACCCCGTTTTCTATAGCAACCCCCCTGTTCTCTGTAACATACTTTCACTATACCCCATTTTCTGTACTCACCTTCCCTCCATTTCTCTTCTTGTTTCTTGCTTCTGCCTTCTCCCTTTTGGCTCATCTACACTATGATGTGACGTACTGACTGGGCCATTTTCTCTTCAGCTTGTGCCTTTGCACATCTGATTACCTTCTTAGCCTCCTTCTGTCTAGCATGATACACCTTTTTGCCTTCATTATTCTGAGTCTGCTTATATTTCCTAAAGGCCATCTTTTTTCTTTCAGAATACTTGCCACTTCTTTTGCAAATCATACAGGCTTCTTTTTTGTGCTTTTCTTAACCCTTTTTAATTCATAGGTGTGTTGCTTTAAGTATTGCATTTTTAAATTTTTCCCACCTCTCCTGCACTGCTTTCAAGTTCTTCCAGTCTGCCAAAGAGTCACTTACACATTTTCCCATCTCTACAAAGTCGGCCTTCCTAAAGTCTAACACCTTGATTTTTTGGATATTACTCTTAATATTATAAACAATCAGATCGAGATATCTACATTTCAGAAAGAAGTGGATTCTAATAACTACATTCCTTATCGTAGCAATCACCCAAAATGTTGGCTAAAGAATATTCCTAATGGTCAACAAGGAATTGTTCTAATGATATAAAATTTAATGAACAAATATCAACATTAATAGAGGCCTTTAAAGAAAAGTTGTATTCAATGATGTCTGTAAAGAGAGAAGATCTACTGAGCATGAAAAGACCCAATCAGGTTAGCACAACATTGTTTAATAATTTTCCTATGTTTATCTCTAGATGTAATAGTTGTTCAAGTGAGATAAAGGATGTTATCAATTGTAATGATGAAATTTTACACTTAGATCCTCTATTGAGTTCTTCACTGGATGTCCAGACTATGGTAGTTTTCAAAAAAAAAAAAAAAAGCTTGAGTAATTTTTCTTGCTCCATGTCACTATAGAGAGAAATGTAATACATCTGATACCAACCTCATCTCTTCTTGGGTAACTAAAAACACAACAATCTCAGGATGTTTTAAATGTTGAACTAATAAATGCCTTACTTGTAACTAAACACAGATTCTGTATTAAATATTTTATTACTTGTAATAGAAATTACGTTATATAAATATATATATATATATATATATATATATATATATATATATATATATATGCGTCCATGTAGAAGTTAATATATGGGTCAGAAAAAAAGTAAATTAAAAACATGTTTTGCAACACAGATGTAATATCAAGTTACAAAAAAAACCTTAATTTCAGAGATAAACATAATAGCAATCCATTAGGTCTGTAAGTAATAAGATTAGAGCATATTACCCCGACTGATAGAAGGGGTGATACGTTTAAACATCTGTGCTTCAGAGAAGCATTTTGGATACACCAACTGAATATACTATATCCTGAGGGACTCAGTGAATGTACAGATTTAGATTTTGGCTAACTTTAGTTATTCATTTTCATTGTAATTAGGATGGAAACACTTTTTTAAATTTTTTTATCAATTCTTGCCTTGTTAATTGATTATGTTTAACTTTAATTATTGCTAATGTATAGTAAATTATTCAAAAGTTTCTGATTAGGATCAATCTGGGTCTTGAACCCGATAACTGTTGTACAATGGCCTGTTGCCTTACAGCCCGAACCATAACATCACTGGCTCATACTACTAATTTTCCTATATTGATAGTTTAGTTATTTACGTATTAAATAGATATTACATCGATGTCCAATCAAATTTTTTATCACATTTAAGCATACTGATACATATCTAGCAGATTTATCTTGAAGAATGATTATTTTGGTTAATCAGAAGCAGATTTGTGAATTTTACTTTGAGTGTTTTTATGTGCTCTTACAATATGTTCATATATATATATATATATATATATATATATATATATATATATATCTTTTTATTTACATATATTCTGTTAACATTCTTGGGACTTTTAAGCAAGATCCCTCAATACATTCTGTCAGTAAAATATGATTGAAAAGTATTGAATTACATATAATTTATGTTGGATTTCCCTTTTACATGTTATTAACATGTATTTGTTATAATTGTACTAAGTAATTGCCACATGGGTATAACTAACAACTGTTGTTTCTGGTCAGTGTTGGATTAAGTTAAGGATGAGCGGGTTCGGATTAGCGAAATCCGAGCCCACCCGAACAGTGCGGATCCGACGGGATCCGAGCACTGTTTGGGTACTTCCGGACGCCAAACAAATCCAAAACGAGGCTATGACATCCAAGTCTCACGTCGGATCTCGCGAGACTCGGATGTCATAAATGCCCCGCTCGCGGCCCCCATCTTCATTCTCCCTGCGATCACTGTCGAGGGAGGTTGATATCCTGTTCTCTGTTATACTAATTTACTATAGTCAAGTGGTGCTTTGTCCAGTGCTCTGTCCTGCTGAGTCCAGTAGTACTTTGTCCAGTGCTCTGTCCTGCTGATTCCAATGGTGCTTTGGCCAGTGTCTGTCCTGCTGAGTCCAGTTGTGCTTTTCTCCTGATTTTTTTTTTGTGCTAAGTCCATAGTAAATTTATAATTATAATAAAATCTTCTAAAAATTTAAAAAAGAAATAAAAAATAAATAAATAAAAAAAAAATAATTTTAAAAAA
The DNA here is from genome assembly GCF_038048845.1 of Mixophyes fleayi. NCBI lineage: Eukaryota > Metazoa > Chordata > Amphibia > Anura > Limnodynastidae > Mixophyes > Mixophyes fleayi. The sequence goes on from NC_134406.1 coordinate 159,466,008, forward strand.
ATATAAAAAAAGTATAAAAAAATATTCTAGAGCAATATATTCCTGCAGTCCCAAAAAATAGGAACTGCAATCTATATTACTACATTCACTGTTTCTGCATTTCCAAAAAATAGGAACTGCAATCTATATTACTACGTTCACTGTTTCTGCAGTCCAAAAAATAGGAACTGCAAACTATATTACTACGTTCACTGTTTCTGCATTTCCAAAAAATAGGAACTGCAATCTATATTACTACGTTCACTGTTTCTGCAGTCCAAAAAAATAGGAACTGCAATCAATATTACTACGTTCACTGTTTCTGCAGTCCCAAAGTGTGTGTGGTTTAGGGGTACGCTCTTTTGTGCTGCATATAATGGAGTCCAAAAATTTGGAGGATAAAGTAGGGAAAGATCAAGACCCACTTCCTCCTAATGCTGAAGCTGCTGCCACTAGTCATGACATAGACGATGAAATGCCATCAACGTCGTCTGCCAAGGGCGATGCCCAATCTCCTAGTAGAGGGCATGTAAAATCCAAAAAACCAAAGTTCACTACAATTAGTAAAAAAAATAAAATTCAAATCATCTGAGGAGAAACGTAAACTTGCCAATATGCCATTTACGACACGGAGTGGCAAAGAACGGCTTAGTCCCTGGCCCGTGTTCATGACTAGTGGTTCAGCTTCACCCAAGGATCTAAGCCCTCCTCCTCCCCCTCCTCTAAAAAATTTAAGAGACTTAAGCTGTCATCAACAACACAGCAAACAACTCTGCCTTCTAAAGAGATGGCATCACAAATCCCCAAGGCGAGTCCAAGGGTGTTGGTGGTTGCGAAGCCTGACCTTCCCATCACTGTATGGGAAGAGGTGTCTCCTTCCACCATTTGCAGCACGCCCTCTGCATATGCTGGAAGGATCACCCACAGTCCAGTTACAGATTTGGCTAATGAAGGTGTCAATACTTAGTGGAAATATTTGTTATTGAATGTTATTGAGGTTAATAATAGCGTAGGAGTGAAAAAAACCAAAAAAACTGGATTTTAGCACTTTTAATGCTTTTTTAAAAATAAATCAGAACCCAAAACCCTAAATCAGAACCAAAACCTTTCGTCGGGTGTTTTGGCAAAACAAATCAGAACCCAAAACCTCAAGCTAATCAGAACCCAAAATCCAAAACACTAAAAGTGGCCGGTGCACACCCCTAGATTAAATAGACTTTGAGTGTCCACACTAGCTCATTGCCCTTCTGAGGAAAGTGCAACAAGCAGAAAAACACGTCAAGGCTCCTGAATTATTTTGAAACAACAATGAATCTGACTTCTACATAATCAAAGCAATTCTGCCAGCTTAAAGTTTGCCGTTATATACTCTTTCAAGTCACGGAGGTTCCTCCTAATTTATACTGAAGTCCGGACAGTGGATCCAGATCCTGAGTCATGTGATTGGGACCTAGCATATACAATCATCTGTGCCATGGGTGTATTTAACTCCATTAATCAGAACTGTGTGCAAGATATTGTAGAAAACTAAGCGTGAAAACATCTGTAAGCTGATGATACGGTAATTCAATACTACGCTCGTTAAAGTCTATTATTAACATTACTTCATCTTGCTTCCAGGAGTTGACACACACATACATTATATATACACATATATATATATATATATATATATATATATATATATATATATATATATATATATATATATCTTACATAGCATGAGCTATTATTAAAGGAGAATCCAATAGGAATTGAAAAATCTATTATAGTGACAATTGAATCTCATACACAGATCACATACTAAGCTTGCAAGCAGGGTTCTCTTACTTCTCTAAAAGGAACAAACACAGACAAATACCCCTAGCACACTGCTATAGCCAGCAACATATCTGCTATATCTACTGTAGATAAAAATGCAAAAGTCTTAGTTGCACACATTTGCAAATGTATGTTGAAGCCACCCACCACTCCATGGTGATTTTGCTAATAGGGTGGTCCTACTCTAAACAATGAGAGTCCTATATATTTGGGCCATACATATGTGTTTTTAAATTGAGAGCTAACTTACCAAAGAGGTACACTAGAAGCCTCCAAATAGCAATCCAATGTCAGCACTCCCCCTCAGCTACTGACATCAACATGCCTCTCAGACAAATAAAGAACATGGAAGTTGCTCAAATCAATTTATAGGCTATATCAGGTGCATGAAAGGGTGGGATTATCCTAAAAGGAACAAACGCAGACAAATACCCCCAGCACACTGCAGTGTGCTGGGGTATTTGTCTGTGTTTGTTACTTTTAGGATAACCCCACCCTTTCATGCACCTGATATAGCCTATAAATTGATTTGAGCAACTTCCATTTTCTTTATTTCTCTTACTTCTCTATCTGTATGTATTACCCAGTTTCAGGCACTGTCCCCATGCTGTGTCCGTCGCACAGGGACGAACGCCTGCTATTGCTGCTGAGCGCTCGGTTGCTAGGCAGCCGAGCGCACTTCCGGGTCGGCGGTCACGCGTTCCGTTGCTGCAACGGAATGCTTCTCAGTAGTTCCGGTGGTGGTGTTCAGCGTCACCACCGCCACTGATTGGAGAGGAGCCCTATAAAAGGATCACTCTGGCACTTGGAGAGTGCCAGAGTATTAGGTCCCACTTAGCTCCAGCGTTCCTGTGCATTTCCTCTAGTGACTCCTGTGTATTACCTGGCTTGCTCCTGACTACCCTTCATCTGTGCTCCTTGTGTATTGAACCCGGCTTGTTGACCATTCTCTCCTGCGCTTCTGATACCTGACCCGGCTTTTCCTGACTACGATATTGGATTCTCCCTGTGGCATATCCTGATTCTCGGTTCTGACCCGGCTAGTTCCTGACTACGATATTGGATTCTCCCTGTGGCATATCCTGATTCTCAGTTCTCACCCAGCCTGCCTGACACCGTTTCCATCCTACCACTTCACTAGTTGCTCCCACTGAGAAGCGCGACCTGCGTGTCTCCTGCGGCTAAGACCATACTTCCTTGCGGGGGTTCCTGGCGAAGACCTGGGACATTTTAGACTCTGCGCCTCTTTGGTGAGTAGTGCTAAAACCAGTAAGCAGAATACTCTGAGTTCGTGACACACAGTATTGTTTTATTCATGTTTGTACCCAATTGTAGAGCGCTACGGAATATGCTGGCGATATATAAGTAAATGTTGATGATGATTATGATACTAAGTCAGTGTTCAAAATTTAATGATATTGACTGTATGTTATATTGTGTTATTATTATAATAATACATTTTAATATACTTTTTATGTATTAATACAAAAGGGAAAGCAAATACTTATAGTACTCAATAGAACAAAGAACACTAGCGCAGGCACATTTGCCTTTTATTATTTTATATTTAGTAGTGGCTATTTTTTTTTTTAAGCCTCCCTTGCCCACTCTAAGAGGTACAGATGCTATTGGATCCATGGAACCTCTTTATGGGGTTAAGGGCTTGCCAATACAAGTACTCTCAAAAGAGGCTTGTCCTGATTCTTGAGGTTTCCTGTAAGTTTACACCCTGAACTTACAGGAATGACTGCCCTACATCGAAAGATTCCAGGGAGGATTTCACTGCATCATCAGGTTCCAAAGAGAGCTGGCCTGAGTCATGAAGTTCCAGAGACAGTCCTCTCATAGACCCTGGGCAGACCAGTCCAGAGGTTCCAGAGAGGTCTACCCTGCACCTAGAGTTTCAAGGGAGTTCTGTCCTGTGCCACGAGTTTCCAGAGAGGACTGATGCGAATCCGACGGTTGAAGAGAATACTGACCTGGGTCCTGAGGCTGAAGAGACAATCCTCTCAAAGACCTAGGACAGAGCAGTCCTGATGTTCCAGAGAGGACTGACCTGTGCCCTGAGTTTCCAAAGAGGAACACCTTGCTCCCTGAGAATCCAGAGAGGTGTGATTTGCATCCTGAGGTTAAAGAGAGGACTTCCCAACATCATGACGTTCAAAAGACAGTCCACTCAGAGACTTAGGACAGAACAGTCTGAGCTTCCAGAGAGGGCTGACCTGTGCCCATTTTGCAAAATGAAGTCGAATTTTGATATGTTGGTTTTCAACCATTCATGAACTTGCACAGACATTCAGTAAGGAATGTCCAAATGCACCCAACTCTTCCATTGTAAATGTCAGATTTTGAACTCCCTGAAAATGCAGTAATTTTACATGCCTTTGTGTGAAAACAGGCACAATCAGCACATGAATTTTGCACTTTTCTGAATGATATTTACTGATTCAATAGTTTCTGCAAGCTGTGTCTTTCTTTTTAATTGCAATGAATACACTCATCACTAATCACTTTAAGAAATATACTGTTACTCAAAAAAATAAAAATCACAATTCAAAATGGCAGGCAATTCAAAATGCTTTTCAGAATATTCTCTTAATTAAAAATGCAAATTATGCACTGCCTGCAACTATAAAACATAATTGAAGCATAAGTCATATCAAGATAAGGCATGTCTGGCAACTAGCTACTATAAATACATTCATCAAAAATATACAAGTTCTCAAATAACTGGAGACTAAACTTCAACTCATTTTAATTATTAATAAATTTTGCATGACATTGACAGTTTTATGTCAGGTAAACTCACACTCAGCTATCTGCAATTATCTCTATGTTTTGACAGATAGGTTTACTTTTGTACCATGCATTATGTTTCAAGTTTTAATAAAATACAAACAAGATGGGTGTGTGAACTTAATTTCATAGATATATGTTTGTCATCACAACTTGCCAGCACCAGGTAGATATGTGCCTCACATTTTGTGCTGTTGGTAAACCCTGATTCCTCCACTATCTACTTCTTAGTCTGTTGCTTCTTGTTTGCCTCCATATCCCTTCTCTGCCCTCACTACAGTAATCACAAAATTGTACAGGTCACTGTCTCACACAATATAGTGGTATTTAGAGATATAAAAGGAGGGCTGGACACCGCACTATTTCAGCAATGGTGCAAAAGCAGCAGAATAAACAGTGTATTCTTCTCTGATAGACAATTCAAATCAGGGCCACCTTAACAACAGTATGGACCCCCGGGCACAGCAGTGCACCGGGGCCCCTATATATAAATATATAAGTAAAAAAAAAAAGGAATAAATATATATATATATATAAATCCAACTTAAACAATCCATACAATTCCAACTATAAAAGTAAAGTACCAGAACAATATTGTTTACGTTGATATATTTAATTTCCATCCTAACAGGCCAGCTACGTGGAATTCATCTTTATATAACCTTATAAATGATTTACCATTAGTGTATGTGTGTGTGAAAAAAAAAAGTGAATATATATATTTATATATAAAATTAGTCACTTTTTTTTCCCCTCAAATCCCCCTCTTAACTAACCTTTCAATCGCGTTGCGTCAAATCCTCTTCTGTACTTCGTTGCTATGCTCCTCCATGCTGTGCTCGCAGTGAATGTCGGGCATGATGACGTTATCATGCCCGACATTCACTGCGAGCGCATCACGGAAGAGAGGACCAGGGAGTGAGCTGGATCGTCACCTGACCTGAACGGTCAGGTGACCGCAAAAGGTAAGTTTCTTTTTTTTTTTTTTTTACAGGATTTTTACAGCAAACCTGCCAGGGCCCCATTTCCCCCTGGGCCCCCAGGCACCTGCCCATCATGCCCAATGGGAAAGACGGCCCTGATTCAAATATAACAATAATCATGCACTCAATTGACTTTTATGGTATATATACACAACACAAACAAAAACATTTGGCTATGGCCACTAAGTTTATATATAATAAACAAGTATTGCTATAGTGTGAGCAAGTTAACGTATTGTTGTAATTATAATATGCCAATAGACTCAGGGCAAATGGAAATTTCCTTAAATCAATTCACTGTTCATCCAGTAAATAAACTCATGTAGCAAACACCTTTGAAATCAGAGTGTCTAGATACATCAGAGTTATAAGTTTCCAAATTTTTGATTTCTGGTATACATTCCTGTCATTTTCAAATATGACTTGTTGTGTTCTGGCTTCCGATAGTAATGATCAAAGGATGTCTCTTTTTACATTCATTATATTTTGATGTATGTGTAAAGGCTGCTACGTGATAATTATTATTGTTCTGCTCTTTGTTAGAGAGAGATCAAGAGAAAGGATCATCCCTTTTAAAATATCCTCCTCAACGATCCACAAATGAAAAGAGTGTGTTAGATCAGGAGTGTCTTAATAACTAATGTGTTAGGCATGTAGTGAGTAATTAATAAGATGCTGCCTACCAATGATGGACTATATGGGGTGAAACATTTTTATTTTAAAATTTAAAATATAAAAAAATAACAATATAGCAATGATGGCAACAAGTCACCATCTACATGGACATATCTGTACCGTAATATCAGTAAGAAATCTCCAATTGTAATATCATAATCACCCATAGCAGCAGGCCCGGCGCTTCCATTAGGCAACCTTAGGCAGTGCCTAGGGCGCTGGGACACTTGGGAGAAAAGTGCAGCGGCGTCGGGGTGTCGCCGCTGTTTGTTAGTGTCCGTGGTCCTCTTCTTCTTTTCATCTCACACATGATAACTGACTGAGTCAGTGATCATGTGACAGTCTGTCCGGCGACGCCTCTGAGAAGTAAGCATCACACTGTCTGTCAGTGACAGACAGTGTGAATAAAGTTCTTTCAGATGCCCCCTCCCCTTCCAGCATGCATCGCTCCGCCTCCTGTGGAGCAGGCATTGAAAAGAAAAGAAAAGGAGAGGAGAGAAAAGAAGACAAAAAAGAGCAGAGAAAAAAGAAAAAAGAAGAGAGAAGAGGTTAGAAGAGTTCCCCTGCATCTACTAACCAGACTTCAGGAGAAAAAAAAGTAAATAAAATCTAATTATTTATTTATAATCTATTATTTTTAAAAAAAGAGGGTGCCCAAAGTAGGGAGGTAAAAAAAAATGGGTGGGTAATATGACTTTTTTTGGCACCTCATGCTCTATATTTGACTTGCAAACTATGGGGTAGAATTTCTACCCCATAGTTTGCAAGTCAAATATAGAGCATGATTGCCAATAAAATTATCATTTTTTTCCTCCATAGTTTGTAAATAAAATATAGAGCATGAGGTGGCAAATAGTCATTTTTATACCGTTTGTCACCTCATGCTCTATATTTTATTTTCAAACTATGGTGGGGGGGGGTGTTATAATTTTGCCTAAGGCACTGAGAACCCTAGCACCGGCCCTGCATAGCAGTTAATGAAGAGATGATTCTATGAAACCGGGAAGCTGCTGGTTCAGACAGGTGTTTAGCATAAAGTATCTGATTAATCTAATCAATAACATGTAACTGTTACATTACACTGTGGAAGGCACTATTCTTCCAGACTACGTAAGCATAATAGTACAATGAGGAAGGCCTAATGCGTTTCATCTTCAAAAGACTTTCTCAAGGGGTAGTGTGTAGCAGCTTTAGCGGCAGTGTGTATTTATAGTCCTGCTGCTAAATCTGTTAAGATGAAATAGAAGATAATTTCAGAGATTTACAAACCTTATATAAGGAACTTATGATTCAATTGTCAGGGTGCATTTTACATATGATAACCTACATGGGATTAACACACTAGCCTTTGAGAAAGTCGTAGGCAGTCAGAAGTGTAATTTGCAACTGAATATGAATTTGATGCAATTGCATTCACTGGCGTAGAGTCTGTATCTGTGCATAGGCAGAGCAATTTCTCTCACGATACCATACGCATAGTGATTACATCCAAAGATGAATCAGGTCCTTAATGTGCATTTGTGCAAATAAAAAAAGCAATGCATTTTTGTGGTTGGTAAATGGTCTTCCATCCAATTTCTTCCTCCTAATACACTAAAAGCCTTAACTAGTACACAACATGTTGACTCGTTAATGTCTGTCTATGGTACATATGGTTATATTTATATCGCGGCATGAAGATGGCATTAGATATGGCAGCACATTATAACTTATCTATATTCCTTAATAATTATGTTCTCAATATAAGGATTATTGGGATCTACATGAAAATTCCAGGAAGCCACTCATTATAGTTCATTATAGAAGGTAGATTGGAATTTAGGAGTACTACTTCATTATAGATTAATGGAATATATAGCTCTTGTTAGTATAAATTCCTTTCCCATGGCTTCCTACAAGTCTATTCAAAGACTTGTAGGAAGATCATGGATGGATGTAAGCTTGGTACAACCAGATATGGCATTCCATAGTACACAGGAGAAGGGAAGAGAGGGTACTGGAGATATGTGGATAAGGATGGCGCGATTGAAGGTACAGGATGGATGGAAAGGTTTGGGGTGCAGCGAGGAGCTTGAGCAGATAATGGGGATTGTATGGAGACCAGGGTTAGGCAAGATATCACCAGTAGCCATGAGAATGAGCAGAGTGAGAAAGAGGATATGCGAGGAGGTGTGTGAGGTTTATTTCTGTTTATGTAGGCTGGTTAGTGTGGCGTGTGCAGGAGACATAACAGTTCATGTGTACAGACTAGCGAGGAGGGAAGTAGTGAAGGGGAAATCAATCAGGGAGGGAGGAATTTGATGATGGAGAAAGAAAAGGAGTTTGGAGAGAAGTATGGTGACAGTAAATAGTAGAGAATGTAATTTGAGTAGGTGCATGATAGAGAAATGTGAATGAATGTGTATTAGTTAGGGAAGGTAATGAGAGTGTAAAAAGGAACAATTGATCCAAATTGTGTGGTGCAATAGAAGAGGTGAAGGACACTTTACCGCCCCCTGGCTGGGGTGAATGGAGTAGGCAGTTTCTTCCACTCTGACACGACGAGGTCCAGGAGGATGCTAACAGTTGGGTGCAGAGGGTCTAGCAGCCGAACAGAGAAGGTAACAGCGATAACAACTGAGCTCAGTGAGAAGATGAACAGATGTTGAAACAGCAATGACAGTTGAGATCTGTGGGTTCCACAGCTGGACAGAGATGGTAGTTCTGTAGATCCTAAATCAGCCTTGTTTTTTGGCATCAAGTTGATCCTCAGCGCTGCTGTGACATTTCCAACAGTATTCAGAAATATCCAAAACATTATATTTGTGAGAATAAGGAAAAGTAGTAGCTTGGGCTAAGAGCTGAGCCAGTTATTTATAACACTACATATCTGAAATACAATGTACTATTTGGTTATTGTTAACTCCAAATGATTTAAGCTTTGATTGCAGTTTGAGATAGAAGAGGAAGTAATCGAGGAATTCCTGTAACAGTTCAGCTCTTGGAGCAAACCTGGTGGTGGCAATATTTGGAAATCAATAGTGAGCATGTGCCATTAAAAAGGGATTGCAATAATTGCTAAATAGAACAGGTGGTTTTACCGAGATTAGCCCTTTGACACACACACACACACACACACACACACACACTCTTAGTTGAGTGTTGTTTGTGACATATAATAATTAAGGTTTTCATGAAAGAGCAATGTGGTTTTGATAAGCAATGTCTGATTTCCAATGTTACTAAACAAAATTTCTGAAAGGGAGAAAGATCATCTATGAAACAAATATTATAGAAAATAGTGGATTGCAAATATTTTACCTGAAAGTATCTCCAAAATTTCAGTAGGTGAAATTCACTCCAGTGTTCTAAAATCGTAACTTTCCAAAAGAGTTTAAGAAGAAGCAGGTTGCCTAGCACACTATTGTTTAAATCCCTTTCATATACACCTGGCTGGAACTGTGAGAAGCCAGTAAACAAAACATTTTGTCGTAATGCTTTAAGGGTGTTATGGCATTGTATCAAATGTTAATGGCAGCAACAATATTTGTGTACCTGTTTCTATATTCTAACTCACCGGATTCTGTTTCAAATTGACAATTCACTTAAGTATTCAGGCTGCTTCACTTTAGTACTGCAAGCTGCTGTAATAAGCTACACACATGTACAAAGGTACATTTAGATTTATATATACACCAACTTTTTGTGTAAAATATTAATTTCCATACTGCCCATGTCCACCAAAAATACGAGGGCATGTGTCCATATATACATTAGATGTTTGTATATCATTGTATCATTTATGCCCAGAGAAGCAGAACATTGGTAGGAAGAGATGCAGTAAGTGCGTGCTCATGTAATTGAAACACAATTAGTCACCTTTGAGAATTAGTATCTCTTGCGTGTACTGACTGGTTGGTGCAATGATATGCACTGATGGTAATGAAAATCAACAGCACTATCTAAACAGTTCTGATTGGGTGATTGCATATTGACATCTCCAGCTAATTAGGGTTTTAATCATTAGCATCACAACTATATTATATGAAGTTGTGGACTCCTGCTTGTATTATTTCATTTCAATTTCCATTTAGACTGCTGCAGAAAAAAGATTCTTGTTTGCGTTTTAAAGGGGAAAACAGCAGATGTGGTGTTGTTTATATTTGATCCTTATTGGTATGGAAAATGCAGCTTTCACATATATTGATAATTGGCAAGACACTATTTTCTCTTATTACATTATTATATTGTGTAAAAATTGGTAATATGACTATAGCATTTACTAGTAACACTGTATAGCCACAACTCTCTGCTATTGTTGTATATAATTGTACACACTTTTTATGTCTGACATATGTCTGGCCCAAATGCTACTGTTTATTGGGCAGGACTCTTTCAATATATACTCATAACAACTTTTTTTGGATGTGCATCGTTACTTACGTACATTTAGAGTGTAAATGTGTCTACCACTACATAAGAGCTCTAGAGTGAGCAATGACTATTCAATGGAATGGAGAAACAGAATTAGGACTTCTAGGAAGATTCCATTGACAGAAAATGAAACCTCTGTGAAAGAACCTGTTCTGTTGCTCAATTTGATTTGCATTAAATCTCTGCAGCATCTGTCATCTTGAGATAGAGGGTTACGTACATTATACTGATGGCAGTTGTCATCAGTATAGTTGAAAGACCATTAAACCCTCAAAATTACATTTGCAGATTTGAAGCACAGAGGCAAATACATTATTTATTGTAAGCTTAACAGTTTACTGCAGCTCTTCCAGAAAAAATAGTAATATCTTCACACTCCAATACAGATAGATGAAGCTACTCCAACATCTTTAAAACAGTTAATAGTTGAAGTGGCCTAGGCTCAGTTTTTTTCCCTTTAGTACCATGTTTGACACAAGTGTGTCTCTAAAGTGGCAGAAGTGTAGACTGGACTGTGTTAAATCTTTATAATTATAGTCTCCCACAACATTAAAAGATTTGTTAAAAGCAAGCACTACATCAGTTTCAACAATTAAATCACATATAGTTTATGGAAACAATATTTTGAAAAATACCTAATCAAACCCATACATAATGAGTAGGGATGTTCATGTTTTTAGTTATGGTTTTGGCAAAACCACCTTCACATGTTTTGGTTTAGTTTTGGATCTATATATTTTTTTTTTTAAATATAAATTGCTAAAAAATGCTAAAATCACATAATTTTGCTCTTTTTTTGTTCTTACATTATTAACTTCAATAACATTAATTTCCAGGCATTTCCAGTCATTTTTTTTCAAGTGACAAGAACACTACTACCCTCCTGTTTCTGTTTGAGCAATGGAACTGGAGACTGGAGAGTGACAAGAACACTGCTACCCCTTTTTCTGTGTGAACAATGGCGCTGAATCTCCTGGGAAGGGAGGTAAGTATGGGATCCAAAACCCGCGAGATCCGACGTCACAACGATGATGTTTTGCCTCAATTCAGATCCAAGGAAGATTTGCAATGTTTTGGGGGGATCGGTTTTCGGAAAACCGAGCCTGACCATCTCTAATAATGTTATAAATGAAAAAACACCAAGCGCTGCTTAGAAATATTGAATATATAAACCGTTGATGTAATTACAAAGCAGGATATAAAGATTGTTAATGAACACACCTGCAACTAACCACACTTAACAAGTACTGGGCTTGTCATCACTAAACAGAAAATAAATAAAGAAGTGGTAGCAGTGGTATGATTAGAAATAGCTAGTTTAATAATGTAAAAAAAGGGTTAAAATAAATCATCAATACGTGCAATGAGTTGGAAAATATAGCACCACATATTGCATAATATTTCTTATAGGCACAAATAATCAGTTATAAATGTACATATACTATTGGCAAAAAAGGGTAATATCCAACAATTAGTCCCAAGTATATAACTTCCTAAAGAACAGTTGTTGATATCACGATCCAAATATGGAGCTCTAGCACTCCTCTGTGCACAAAGGAAGTCTGAAAATCAACAACCGATTATTAGGTGTACCTTACAGGGACTGGCATTCACTCGCGATTTCCTTTTAGCTAATCCTGCAGTACGACTACTGTAGGGGTGAAGAGCTATATAGACGCTGTGCATAGATATCAAAGAATCCAATCTCTGCAATTGCCAAGCGTGTATACATGAAAAAAAAAAATAAACAGATGCATGCAGACTGGCGCGTTTCTCCGCCCCTTTGGTAGGTGGTTTCCTCAGAGGTGTGTCTCTAATAATGAGTTGCGTTTGAGTTAATTGTTGAAATTATTCATTGATAATAATTTAATTATTAACATTATACTCTTTAAATACATTGCGCCACAATACATTCATTATCATCTAAGCTGCCACTATAGTCTTATGCCACGCAGCCATCTTGTCAACTGCCATCTTTCAAAAGCAGCTCATGATTTCACTTATAATAAAAAATATTTTAGATTTATAGACTTAGTCAATCTGCTTTTCTATTCATTTCTGTCCTAACACTGACAGTAGTTTAATAATTACAAGGTGGCCAGCAACAACTACAAGTTTGATCACTCCCATACTGGTTATTTAAATTTCAGCTCTGCGTCTCTGTCAACCTGTTACAGCCTACACACTCAGGTTTTACTTCGACTGCTTGTTACAACTGAGCTTTTCTGCTATCGAACTAGAGACAATGTGATTAATTTCCCACTTCCGATCTGCCATCAACAACAGGACAGCTCCAAACTGCTCATTAACACCTATACAACGAACTGCTTCTTGATTGGTAAATTACTGCTTCTTATTTCCACCGGCTTTGATTGACTTACTCACTCACCAGAATCATTAAACTTCAGTCATTAAACTGAGATTGCTCTATGATACTAACGCTGCAATGAAACACCTGCTAGCATCTTCACACTGAATCTCTCTTTAATTAATATATCAAGCAGATTTAGAGGATCTTGCACAAAACTAATAAAGAAAATTAGAGATTAATTCACTAGAACAACACTGCTCCTATCGCATTATAATTACCTTAAGATGGTCTCACTGTGAGCTAAAAATATGCTATTTCTCTAAGCAACTGACTTTACTAGACTCGTGGGGGTGGATTTGCTAAAGTATCTAGAAAGGAAAAATGGAGGTGTTACCCATAGCAACCAATCTTTTTTCTAAAATGTACAGCTTTGATAACTGGAATCTAATTGGTTGCTATGGGCAACACCTCCACTTTTCCTTTTTAGAAACTTTAGTAAATCTATCCCACAGACTCTAACTCCATTTGCAAGAAGTGAACAGAATTTCTGGTAATCTAACAAAAATCAACACATTAACTTACTGCCAAGTGACTGGAAACAATACTTAGACATAAAGGGCTAGATTTACTAACAGGCGTGTTTGTAAACCCGCCGACTTTCGGCGGGTTTGGCGGCGGTTTAGCCATCGCCGGATTTACTAAGGCTAAACCCGCCGTCCAAACGGCCAGAAAAGATGTTTTCAAACCCGCCTCTGTATAAAGCGCCATGACGGTTTCAACAATGTTCAACATACAAACAGCCGGATTTACTATTAGGGGGTTTATAAAGCCGCCGGAAAACCGCCATTCAATAGACCAAAATGAAAGCGCTGCTTGTGAGCAGCGAGATTGTTCAAACAGTGTGCTGTTTCAGGTATTTAGTCAATCAGAACATAACAGAAAGCACCTTTGATATTTTAATCATTTGGAAAATCATTATTTATTGCTAAAGGGACAAAATAAGTATAATAATAATTTATGAAAGAATTTTTTTTTATATTCTTTTTTTAAAGGGACACTGTTATAGCATTATATTTTGTAGAAAATGTGAATATATAATATTATTAACTGATTGTTAATGGTGGATATAATTATTTATGTTGCACAATTTGTTATGACATATTGTCCAAATAATGTAATAATTAAATAATTTTATCCCCTTTATTTAATGAAAATTTTTTATTCCCTCATAAGATAATAATTTATTCATTTTGCTCCTTAATCAATAAATAATGATTGCCAACATAATTTAAATGTCAATGGTACTTTCTCTAATGTTCTGAATGGCAAAATAGTTCAAACAGCATATTTAAGCTATCAAGCCATTCTGAAGCAGGTATTAAAACTGTCCTGTCCTGTCTTTTGGCTGGGGTTTTGTGGCGGTTTTGTGGCGGTTTTGTGGCGGTTTCATCCAAACCACTGGCGGTTTGGACAAAACCGCCGGCGGTTTAGCTTTTTCAATCCGCCACACATCGCCAGTCATTTTAAATTGAAGCCTCAAGTCGCCCTATAGTAAATGCGGCGGTTTGAACCACTAAACCGCCGGCGATGAGTGGCGGTTTCAAACCGCCACCAAACACGATTCTTAGTAAATCTAGCCCAAAGGGTCTAATTCAGAGTGAGTTGTATAGCCATTTGCATAGCAAATGTTTACATTTATTTGCCCTGCGCATACTCAGAAAGTAAACATATGCAACTAGGGATATTCAATGTGACTTAGCAATTGCATAATGATTCAGACTGGAACAGAGTTGTAGATACATCTGTAAAAGAGATTTTTTTGTGTGCATGTTTGATGGTAAATGAAGGAGCGGATGATGATGACTAACACACAAACTAGCCAAGTCCTTTTAGTTAGAGCTTTATGAATTAATTGCAGATGCTTATTTAGACTTTAGTAGTTGCTCGGCCATAGATTAGATTTTGTCTAGCATGTTGTTCTTTTTTTGTACGTATGTCCGAAAGTTGTACCTGCTGTATTAGTTAAGTTATTGAAGTTTAAATATTGCTTCATTGCAATTGTGTTCATAAGATTTAAAATAAAAGGTTTTTGTACATGTTCACTAGTTGAATGCAAGTGACCCATCTGCTACACATCCAGACATGAGCACACCTTCAAGTCTGAATATGACATACATACACATAACTAGCTGTGACAGGATAGACCGCCTATGCCACCCTGTCTGTTGTTGCTGGGAACTGGCTGGGCTTACTTTGCCACCGTTCCCTTTCGTTATCCCAAATGCGCCCTCTTTCCGCAGTAGGAGGGGCTTACAATGCTGCCACCACTGAGCTCCTTCTATGGTACTCAGAACCATGTTCCTTCTGGGTAACTGACGCTGCTAATTTACCTCGTTGCTGGTGTACCCAGGCTTGTACTCCTGACCTCTCAGTTTAGATCAGTGTTGCTGTGGATGGATCCCCCCTGGCCTATCACACTAACCAGGGCTGTATGGGTAGCAGGCAGAGTGGTGGTACTGGAAAATCTTGGGTCCAAACATCAGACAGCCAGAGAACAGATTAGATTTTGGGTCTAATCTGTAGCTCACAGGAATACAGCAATACTGAAGATGTTTTCAAGCAGGTCTTGAAGCAAGATGTTTATTTGCTCACACTGGTTAGTGGTACCAGTGATCAGTTCAGATGAAAATGAGAAGAATACATTACATGCTCACACAGCTCACCTTTTATACAGTTCTGACATAACTCCTAGCAGAGGTAAGCCAGCCAATTGGACCTAACCGGCCCCAACCCTTTTAGAATATTCCATCAGATCTCAGGATGTAATCTAATTTTGCATCTAATAATTGAACTTCCATTTCAACTTGATTTTCATCAGATCTCAGGATATAATCTAGTTTTGCATCTAACACAATTTGACTTCCACATCCCCTCTTCAGATGTTCTGTCTCCATTGTTTAGAGTTCCTGTCTGTCTAATAGGACCTTCACACATCAAAAGATCTAATTAACATGGGGCCTTTCATCAGACCGTTCGGAATACATATTCACACAGAACAACAAAAACCAAAAACAAGCTAGTTTCCCACATCACAATGCACAAGAGGCTTTGTAAACAAAGGCTCATTGTATCAGATATATACATCAGAAATAGGCATATCCTATAGCAAGGTTAAACAAGAGAAAAATGTATTTCCCTGGTCTCAGAAATAACGATTTCCTATGTCACAATATACACAATATCAAAAATAAGTGCATGTGCAATTACATAAATAAGTGTCCTGCGCTATTTGCGTTAAATAAATTTTTTCCAAAAGTTATTTAATAGTGATCCAGTCACACTAGCATGCAGCTTTTTAAATCTCAAGATACACTTATGCTTGTTTTTCACTCTGAATCAGCCACAAAATGTCCATTTATATGGGGAATGCCTCTACAAAATTAGGGGCTGGGAAGGAGAGGAAAAAAGGGGTATAAAAATACACTAATCAAACAACAACAAAAAAATACTGCTGTGGTAGAAAATTCTGAAGTACTTGAAGTCACTACAAAATGTCCTCGAAAAATAACCAAACCACTCTCCATGATATTATCCCATATAAAAAAGCATTACAAAAGGAAGAAAAAAAAAGAATCCAACCAGTCCACAAACCACATCGCTATTACAATCCAGATGGAGAACCAGGAGTGTAATGATTCATCCTGTACTCCATCAGATATCCAAAAGCTTATCAAGCCCACCATTAAATAAGAGATTTAGCCACTTACATTTGAGATTAAAAAAGAGTTAGTTAACCTTTGATATAGAACAGAAGCTCTGGAACAAAACTATCTATAGATCTTGCATAAATAAAGACAGACATTGTTTCCGGGTGGGGTACAAATTTCCTAATCCAAAAATACCAACATTAATAGCCAGCCCTATTGCTTTCAGAACTGGGCTGGCTATTCCTAGAGGGGGGCCTGCACAACTATTTTGTGAAACCCAATCCCTAGGGAATTCAGCACTGTGCTGAAAAGCCTGGGGATGATTGTCATTATGGCAGGGAGACCCCCTGCTGCATGTCCCCCTGCTATAAATCCACCCACCCTGGCTGGGTTGCCAAGTGCTTTGGGTCGGGGGGGACCCAAAGCATTTTTTCCCCTGATTTCACCACAACTAGCAGTAGACAGGTAGTGCTAGGGTTAATAGTGTTATAGGGGGAACCACGTGCTTTTTTTTTTTTTTTTGACGCTCCATTTTTGACATTATATAGCCAGCAGTCATACAGCCACCAGACCCAATCCCATTGCCCCCTTAATGCCGGCAGTGTGACAGTTGACATTTTCGGTTTTAGCAATAACACTGTAGGCATTTTATTGTGTCAGCATTTCTTACATATAGGTATTTATGGTGTCGGAGTTTAGCAGCTTTCACTGTTTAGAACTGTTTATTTCTTACTTGTCACTATTTTATGTGTCAGCATTTTTACTGTTAGTGTTATTGGTGTTGGCATTTTTGGCTTAGTGAATGTGACCACCAACAATTGTTTCCATGAGGGAGCTTTAGATAATCTGCTTCATATGAAATGAGTATACCCTTCTCACCACCTCCTACTCCCTCTATTTCAAGGAAGAAAGAAATGGAAAGCAAAATCCCTTTAATGTAATTTTCCAAAGTTTAGACTTTTATCAGCAATATTTGAATTTAGTTACTGGATTTGATTCTTTACAGTTTATAAATGTTAAAACATTATTGTTGCTTTACATTTCATTTTAGTTTGTTGTCTTTAATTATTATATTTAACATATATATTTTTTTACTATTAATTGTTAAATACTTTGTAAATATTCATTGTTTTGGATAGTTATGAACTTTAATATTGTTCTAATTTAAATACACTATTTGAATATTTCAGACAGCAGCTGTTCTATGTCCTTTAGTTTCCTCTTCTTTTATTATATTTCCAGTAAAAGTTATTCTATTGAGTTCTCCATGTCAACCTACTCAGTGGTCAAAGTGGAAATTTATAAATGGTGGTATGGAAATTTATAAGTGGTGTATAGAAAATATAATGGGAATGTAAGTGAATGGAATTTAATAGCTTTACATTCAAAAAAGTAGGAGAAGTGGCGGCATGGCATACCACCATATACCAGCCACTTCGAATGCTGAACCTACTAATAAAAACACTTCACCATCTGCCATAAACTATCCACTAACCCCATATATTCCCTGCTACAAAGGATGCATTATACCCAAAAACAAAAAGAGACACCCTGGGAGACAGGATCTCTTATGTCCCCTATTTACCCCTCTTCCTTACACATCACTTCCCCTCCACAAGCTTTTACTTCCACTAAACCAACACTTTTATGAAGTCTTAGCTTTCATTTCAGTTATCATACCCATAACCAGTAATTGGCATGAAAATCAACTTGATTAATGCCAATGTACTAAATATTCACAAGAAATAACCATGTTGATCCAATATTTAAATGTGCAAAAAATACAAATAGCCTTAATACAGGATACACATTTTGTCCACATTCACCCAGAATTAAAATGAAAATATTTTCCATGGGTCTTTTATGTCACAAAAGAAAAAAAAATTGTGCCAATTTTGACAAATATCCAGATCCCTTTAATTATTACATCTAACATTTATTGACCTTCCATAATGTTTCAGGCTTTGAAGACTTAATGAAAATCAACAGAATAAAATTGGGCTTTCTCTACTTTTGTTTGTCTTGTATATGTATCCCATAGACAAAAAAACTTTCATGTCCTATTAAGGCTTCTTACACTTAGACACAATATAAAATGTAAGTAAACTATTGAAACTCTAACACTCAAGCTGCAGAAAGCAATGCAATTATGATCATTAAGGCAGAAGCACTCCACCTATGTCCCACTCCTCAGCTCTGCATTTGAATGTGCTATTCTGTCTGGGTCTGTGAATTGAAGAGGTAATGTCAACATATACAGTCAATGACTCATGCTCATGACTCAGAGCTAAGAGACAATCCCAATATCCTAAAATTACCCCCTTCACCCTTGATGATGAGGTCAAGGGACACCTAGCAAGGCTTTCCCAGAAACCTTTGGTGGAATTCATTCTTTAACTTATAAATGTGGAGGAACCAATAACCTTACTTCGGATCCTTATCTTTTCCAGAGAAAATGGGACACCTAGCAAGGCTTTCCCAGAAACCTTTGGTGGAATTCACTCTTTAACTTATAAATGTGAAGGAACCAATAACCTTTCTTCGGATCCTTATCTTTTCCAGAGAAAATGGGACACCTAGCAAGGCTTTCCCAGAAACCTTTGGTGGAATTCACTCTTTAACTTATAAATGTGAAGGAACCAATAACCTTTCTTCGGATCCTTATCTTTTCCAGAGAAAAAGGAACTAATCGAAACCTTGAATCTGTCTATAATTCTTTCTACAGTAAATTCAGGTGCACCATTCACAAACACAGGAGGTGAAGAGTTGAATGAAGTATTAATATAAAAGATCCTGGATCTATATACAGGTTTTAGCAATAAATTAATCTACCCAAGGAACATATAAAGGTCAGTAACCCTGTGGCCCAGCTTACTAATTTGTTGATGAATTCAAATATATTCTTGTTTTATTATCGACATTTTAAATTTAATGTTGGAGTTGATGTCTTGTTGTCTACAAGACATTTGTAGACAACAAGACATCAACTCCAACATTAAATTTAAAATGTCGATAATAAAATCTATGGTGTCTATGGTAAAGTAAACTTTTTTTGCTTGAACTGATGCATGAGATAAAGTCTTTTAAACCTATCTCCAAACTATCTTTAGTACCTTTGCAGTGTCCATAATTACAATAAAATTGTGAAGTCTTTGTAGCAGAATGGGGGCAATTATTGTAGGAAAACTCATCATGTCATATGGTAAAGGACTTTATTGAGAGAACAGATTACACATGAAAGAACCTAATCTCTAGTATCCTTTTCCCAAGTAGGCCACCAGATTTAACTGGAGAAAGCCTTGTTTATTTTCCTAATTCCAGGATAACTGGAAATGTTATGATCGTGTAATTTTGGCAACACTAGTTGTCACAGATTTTTAGAAATTAATTAAAGTTGATTGGGTTTGCCTGATGGAGCGAAGCATTAATTCTGTTTAAGTTGTGCAGACAGATCTAGCCCCAGAGCTGCAAGAATTAGGGATGAAGGAAAACTGTGTTGTCTGGAACATGCCCATGGGTATGTAGAACATCTCTGGACCCAATCAGTATGTAATTATGAAATTTTATCTGGTGAAGCATAAACCCACTTTGCTTCTCTAGGACGGAGTCATTTCACAGAAATGACTTGCTCCTGAAATACAAGACCGTAGTCTTCCATCCTATTTGGGCACAAAAAAAGAAACCTGCTTCTACTGGTGATTTAGATGAGTGAGCAAAGCCTTTAAGAAGCATTTCTATTATATAGTCATCCATAGCTTTGGACTCAGATGCTGATTAGCAATATAACCGACACATAGGAAAGGAAATCAATGAAACAAGGTTGATGGCACAATCATAGGATCTGTGAGGGGGTAGAACCTCAACAGATCTTTTATCAAAAACATCTAATAGAGATAAGTAAGGCAGTGGAAGTTCTAAGGATTTTGCTGTCTCCAAGTTTGGAAAACAGAATGAAATACATACACAGGTCTGATGTCACTCCAGCAAATAATTTCCCCAATCTTACAACTGAAATTAGGTTTAGGTTGAGTAAACCATGGAAGTCCAAGAATTAGTGTAAATGCAGGTGAAGTGTTGAGAAAGAATGCAATCTGCTCTTCACGATACATACCAATTGTGACAGTGACAGGGGAGTGGAATGCTGTATAGGACTTGAGATGTCTTTGCCTCTTAATGTTTAAGGATTTGGCAACTTAATGATACGATGGAGGTGTCGTGATGGGCATCTAAGATACTCCAAAATGCACACCTCACAAGGTTTATGGGTGAGCTTGTTCCTTGGCCCCTGTAGGAAGACAAGTCCTTGGATATTTTACATTTTACTTGGTAGCACAGTTGAACTCACTATAGAGGCTCTTTCTATTTGTTGACTCCCCAAACACCATTTCTTCCTTTTCAAATGGATGATTAATTGCAACTGCCATGAATACTATTCTTCCAGACAGGAAGCCATAGTTTTTACTAATATTTCAGAATTCATCAGTATGTTAGTAGGTTTTGAATTTGGACTATGTGCAAGCCTGTAGAATTTGCTAATAGCAACTGATAAAGTTAGACCAAGTAAATTATTACCCAAGTTAGTCAGAAGGAGTTAGATCATGTAAAATTTTCTTTGTGCGGAGCTTGATCTATTTTGATCTATTAACACCTTGGAATGGAATTTAGTCAATTTTCACAGATATCAGATATCAATTTGGGTTAAGTGATTAATCAAATAAAAAAAAGAGTTGGATTTTTTTAATCTTTGGATAAAACGTAAATAAACTTTAAATATAATTGTCAGTCTAACTCTAAATTTCAACTTACAAATTACAAGATGAGACGTTTCATCAGAACTACATGAAATACATGTTTTTAGAATGGAGTTTGCAGAATAAATATTCTACAACAGTAGCTAAAAGCTTTTATAGTTAAAAACTGCAAATCATAAAAAAGTAAATATAGAGACTTTTTTTTTTCATTCTGACCAGTCGTTTTTCATTCTTTTTATTTTTAGTAGTAAAATTAAGTTGTAATATTTCTCTCAGAGATTACATTTAACTGTGTAGTTTCCAATGTACAACTATTACAGTATATTAAATTTGTAGCTACAATAGAAATGTAAAATAATTGTAGAACTACATAGCTAGAGCTATTGGAAACAAGTCAGAATATTCTGTTCTGTTCTGTTAACAGAGGCTTTACTAGCCATGAATTTCTTAATAAGCATATAAGAATTATTCTTTTTTCACATTTTTTTTATGAAGTGAAGCCACATGGAGCCTTCCAATATTCCTGTTGATTCAGCATGCCAACCTTAACTATGTTATTTTCAACAATTTACTTGATTTAATTTATTTACCATTCAATCAAATCAGCACTGATTGTGTTTGATTCCTATTGAATGCTTGATTATGTGTAATGGTAGCACAATTCTTTATTCCATTTTGTATTGCCTCTGCAAGTTATTGTTCAAAAAACATCATCAATATGCACAGATTCAAGCAGAAATTAGAATTCAACAGTCATCCTTCAAGTTATTAACAAACATTAAGGGGATGTCACCATTTTTATCTGCAAATTCATGTGTTTACCAGTAAAAATGGGTGCTATTCAAAAAAAATAGGCACATGATATAAAAAAATGCTTTATTATTATTATTATTATTATTATTATTATTATTATTATTGTAGATTTGCAGACACTACAGTGCTTTGCAGTCCCATACAGTAGGAAAACAAGGACAGACAAGGCAGACAAAGTAATTGCAGACATGAAATCAAAGGGTATGGAGGACCTTGCTCATTAGACAGCTTACATTGTAAGTAGAAGAGGGCACAGCTGAAACAAGAAGAGTGAGTGAGGATTAGAGTGGAGATTGGGACATTCTACTTTACGAAGACTCTCCTTTATGAATCATGCTGATGCATAGTAATTTTTATATATTATTTGTTTCTTAGCTCGACATTTTTCTTTTATTTGCACTTACACATTAGTCTTATTTGCCCTTGGCTGCCGTCTGAAATGATTTTATTCACTTGTACACATTTCATTAATTTAGAGAAGCGCACCTTTTTCTCTTTCACTGTTTTCTAGTTTGTTTTTCCAGGAGTTGACAGCTCCCTACAGGTACTGCAGGCTTTATAAGATGGAGGTTCAGGGAAAGGTTTTAAATGGGACACCCTGAATATAAATTTGTATCACTAGCTTAGGGGCTCACCTACAGGAGATGCCTTGATGCTGGCAGGTGAGCTTAACTCCAATATAGCTATATTGTGCACAAATTTATCCTTTATAAATATGCCGACACATAGTGATTTTTATATATTATTTGATTCTGAGCGCCGGGCAACATTTTTTTTTATTTGCACTTGCACATTGGTCTTATTTGTCCTTGGCTGCTGTCTCAAATGATTTTATTCACTTGTACACATTTCATTAATTTAAAGAAGCGCCCTTTTCTTCTTTTACTGTTTTGTTGTTTGCTTTTCCAGGAGTTGACCACTCCCTACAGGTACTGCAGGCTTTATAAGATGGAGGTTCAGAGGAAGGTTTTAAATGGGACACCCCTGAACATAAATTTGTATCACTAGTTTAGGGACTCACCTAAGGAGATGCCTTGACGCTGGCAGGTGAGGTTAACCCCAATATAGCTATAGCATTTTTCTTTAATTTGCACGTAGAGTGGAAATTAGTACAGCTGTGAGCTGTATTAGTGTGAATAGTATCATCAGGGAAAAGGTAAGCTTTAAAAAAGAGATGGGTTTTAAAAAAAAAGTCTAAAGATTTGCAGGCAGTGGGAATTCTGTAAGAGGGGAGCAGCATGGGAGAAGTCTTGTAGGTGAGTGAGAGGTGGTTACCAGAGATGAGACAAGGTGCAGGTAAGAGGTAGAGCTAAGTGGGCGGGAGAGAGAGTATTTTGATATGAGATTTGAGATGTATGAAGGGGTAGTGTGTGATGTTGTTGAGGGCTTTTTAGGTAAGAGTGAATAATTTGAATTTGATTCTGGAGGACACAGGGAGCCAGTGTAGGATTGCAAGTCTTGCAGCACATGTGGAGCAGTGAGAGAGGAAGATCAGTCTTGCAGCAGCAATTAGGATGGATTGAATTGTGGAAATATGGGTGTCGGGAATGCCAGATACCAGGAGGTTGCAGAAATTAAGATGGGAGATGATGGGAGAATGGATAAGAGTTTTGGTAGCATGTTGAGTAAGAAAAGGGCATATTCTGGCAATGTTTTTAAGGTGGAGTCAACAGGACTGGGAGAGAGTCTGGATGTGAGGAATAAAGCAGAGGGCAGATTCAAGTCTCACCAAGGCAGTGGGCTTGGGAGACTGAGGAAATTGTGGTATTGTTAACAGTGAGGGAGAATTGATGGGAGGGTGATTCAGGCAGGAGGGAAGATATTAGTCTCTTTTTTGGAGGTAGAAATGCTAAAGGAGAGGTTTGATAGGTAGGAAGTGAACGAAGAAAGAACTGTGTCTCGAAGTCCAATGGAGTGAAAAGTGTGTAGAAAAAGAGGGTGATCAACAGTGACAAAAAGAGCAGAGATGCCCAGGAGAATGGATATGGAGAAATGACGCTGGGACTTTGCAGTAAATGGAACATTGATCACTTTTCTGAGAGCAGTTTCAGTAGAATGTTGTGGACAGAAGTCCGATTGCAGAGAGTCGCGAATAGAGTGAGAGTAGAGAAAGTGGGACAGACATTTATACACTAATTGCTAAAGTAGTTTATAGGCAATGGGGAGGGGAGAATTAGGGCTGTAGTTGGAAAGAGAGGATGTTTTTTTAGAATTGGTGAGATAATTGCATGTTTAAAAAAGGATGGAAATGTGCCAGTGGAGAGAGACTGGTTGGAGACGTGAGTTAAAGGTGGGCATGTAGTGGAGGAGAGGGTGCGGAAAAGTTAGGAGGGAATAGGCTTGAAGGGTATAGGGTGAGATTATGAGATGAGTGTAGAGACTTATAAATCTAGAGGCTTTTAAAATACCCTTTTAGTATAGCCTTAGAAATGCAAACTGTTACTGTTTGCAACACATTTTAAGTCTAAATATATAAAAAGCTACGTACATTTTGTCTACAGCATGACAATACCAGATCAATCTATACCTGACATAAGCAATAGCCTTCCCAAAACGTTAACAAGACATATCTCCTCAACTACACCTCCATTTCTCGCTTATCCTCCATCTCTTCTCTCTGAACCTCCCCCCTATACATGTTTAAAAAGATCAAATGAAAGGATAGACAGCCAAATAAGTACAATCTTTACACCTGAAGATGTCTTTGTGTTGCACATTCCTCCATTCGGTTATTACAAACAGTTAAATCTAAGACAATTTACCAGACTGAATTCAAATAGAAGTAATCATTGGTAGACTAGGGACCTGAGTCATTAAGGAAAGGCAGGCAAAAGAAAAGAAAAAAGAAGTAAATGTTCTCCGGGAGAAACCATGTTACAATGCAAGAGGTGCAAATTAGTTTATTATTTTGCACATAAGTTAAATACTGGATGCTTTTCATGTAGCACACAAATACTTGATAGCTTTATATTTACACTAAAATTTAAAGTTAATTTAGACATGCCTTACCCAAACTATAAATCTGTCCCCACATTATAAATTTACCTCCCCCTCCAACAGTGGTGCACGCGGGGGGGGTCTCTGGGTCTCCAGAAACCCCTCCCCTCCGCTAACGATGTGCCCCACATAGCGGCACTGTACTATACAGCAGCCACGCCGCTGTCAAAGAAGCATCCGCGCCGGTGCTGTATACAATACAGCACCGCCGTGGACGCTTCTTTGACAGCGCCACGGCTGCTGTATAGTACAGTGCTGGCGAAACGGAGCTGCTGCGCATGCGCGGGCACATGCGCAGCAGCTCTCTCGGTTTTTTGTTCTTTGTTTTTTTTTCGGTGGGGGGGAACCCCCCCTAACAATTCTGCATGCACCCCTGTCCAATGTAACATGGTTTTGCCCAAGTGCAAAGTTCTCATTTGTTATGCTTTGCTCTCCCTAATGACTGAGTCCCTAGATATCTAAATTCCTTTTTGAATGAAGGCTGATCCATTGGTAGTAAGGGGATTTATTTCAATTAAATATTTTACGGAAAGGGACAAAATTATGTGTAATTGAAAGGTTATAATAATAATGAGATGGAAAAGCAGATGTAGGATATATGACTTAAACAACAAAATCATATTTTGCAATTTACATAAAATTATGGGAAAATTATGTGGTAACTTTGCAACAATACTACCTAATATAGAATAAAGCATTTTACAACATATACAGTGAATGTTGTTTCTTGAGATTGAGTTTTTTGTTTGTGTCTTTTTTGTTATTTTTTCCCAAATGCATAGATTACAAGACAATATGTAAAAAGTTAATTTATCAAAAAAATGGCAAGTTCTATTTATGATATAGATAGGAAAGGTAGTATCTAACAATGCCATGTTCACAAATATTTATTAAAAATAATAATAATAACCACAATGGGCTTGATTCAGAGTGGAACAAAATTGTAAGCGTCACTTGCATTTGAAAAAGTCATACACAAGTGTGTGCATATGTACATCATATTCAAAGTTTAAGATGCGTCTAGGGGGTATATTTACTATACTGCAAGTTTGAAAAAGTGGAGCTTTTGCCTATAGTAACCAATCAGATTCTAGCTGTCATTTTGTAGAATGCACTAAACAAATGAAAGCTAGGATCTGATTGGTCTAGGCAACAGCTCCCCTTTTTCAAACCCGCAGTTTTGCAAATCTAGCCCTAGGTGTCTAAATGGGTAAAAGATGCATCCGCTTGATAGCAGACACATCTCTCAGACACGTGGTACTCGCGATTGCCATAATTCCGACAATTGCAATCACGAACAAAGAATACCGATTACAATAATCTCGTAGCCAGAAAATCTAGACTTACTGTAAAAAAGACACAGAATATCTCCAACAAGCCTGCTATAGTTTCCGAATACAGAAAATTCCGGCACTTGCAAATGACATCAATTAAAATGGCAATAGTAAAATTTCCAGATTTACAGCGACAATGCCAGTAAGTCTAGATTTCCAGGCTATCGTGATTATTGTCATTGGCATTCTTTGGTCACGATTGCCATTGTCGGAATTGTGGCAATTACTAAAATGTACTCCAACCCTCAGACACTTATGTCCTACTTTTGAACATGTCCAAAAACCTTTTATGTTATATGAAGTTGCTATGAAGCATCATTTAAATTCCAATAACATAGCTCATACAGCAAGAACAACTTCCCGACATGCATACAAAAAAAATTATCTATAACAAAAGTGGAAATTGCTGCAACGTGCTTGAAAAATACTAATCTATGACCAAGCAACTACTAAAGTCTCAATAAGTTTCAGCAAATCATTTGCAAACCTTTATTTACATGCGGTTCACTAGTTTGGTTATTTGTCTATCATCTGCTACTTACACTTACCCCTGACCAACCACAAGCAAAACTGAATTTTCAATCGTACCTGCAACTACGCCACAGTCTGAATCTGTACACAATTGCTTGAACATTGCACTTACTGTACATTGCCAACATTAGAACACCTCTTCCCTCATTCGTCAGGCTTCAGGCATAAAGGAGTAGTATGTGGCAAAGAATCACAGATCTGAATAACTATAGTTGTATAGATTCAGTTTCTTAGCATGCACAGTGCAAAAAGATGAAAAGATACATGATGCAAACAGGTGAACATATCCCCAGAATCAGGCTCTATGGGGCACATTCAACTAGCTTTGCAGAACATGATTACGCGCGACTGCGAGTGTAAAGTGACAATACGGTATCGTTACATCGTGGATTTCCCTTCACAACCCTCTGAGGTGCGCGTGGATATCCTCAATACTGCGGTAACGGGACTTGTGCAGTCGCCCGTAATCGCGGACCGAAAAGCTAATTGAATATGCCCCTATATGTTTATGAAATAGCAATCATGTCAAAAAAACGTTTTCACAATTCATAAATAAATGAATGAATAGGAAGTTAGAGTTTTAGAGCAATTTGTTTTTGACAACGTTTCTTGTAGGATAGACTGGGATTGTTACAATAAAGCACAAAGTATATATATTTTGTGTTTTTTGTGACTTGGAGGGTGGCTTATTTATTAAATACAAAGACTTGACAAGTCTGCTTAAAGCAACAGTTGCAACATAGAATTTTGAACAGCATGTTTTGTACCTCTTTAACATGAATTTGAACTTGATTTTCCTACGAAATCCTCCTTAGCTCAGTGCTCCCTTTGCAAAATTGCTCTGTAAGGGATATTTTAATATGGCTCATATGGCTGCTTCTGAAGACAAAAATACTGTCTCTCACATATAAGCATTGTTTTCTGCTTTTGAGACTTCTCTGGCCTTAACCTGTTTAACGTTGGTCACTGCAGTCCTCATAGCATGCTATGGGGACTGCGATGTGGCCTAATTTAGCAAGCAGTGAAAAGCAAAGCAAGGCTGTCAGTGAAAAGCAAAGCATTCAATGACAGCCTTAAAAAACTAAGTTTACCTTCGCTTATCTTTTTAGCGGAGTCCTATGGACTCCAAGGGGAAAATGTATGAAGCTCCAAAATCTGAAAGTTACCGTAAATCAACGACTTTACAGGGGAAATTTAAAGTGGGATGGCTTGTAAAGGCAAGTTTGTCTTTACAAGCCAGCCACCTGAGCCATACCTGTGCAGTAGTCACTAGGGTCAGATGATGGCAGTGAGGCTCGTGAAGGCGGTTTTAGCTAGCGTAGATGGGGAGGGTTGCCAGGTGTCGCCAATGAGCCCTGACTTCATAAATACTAGCGTCAATACATTTTGTATCGCTGAGGAATGCAGTGTTACAAATGTTTCTCACTGGCGCCCACTAACCACCAATGATAAATAATGGATCCCTTAATCTTACTCCTATGTGTTTGTTATATTATAGGAATAAATGTGATCACTGTGTATCCATAAAAATACATTTATGGACAATGCATAAAAGTCTCTGTTAGATCTTCATATTTTGACAAAGTGCATAGCTCCCAACTATCCTGATTTTGGCAGGACAGTCCCAATTTGATGGCTCTGTCCCGTCAAGCCAATCAGGACAGTTTTGTCCCGATTGTTGGAAATTTAGGGAAACCTTGCCTGCCGGGGAGGGCTGGCAAATTTTAGTCTGGGTGGCAAGACTCAACTTGGCAGCCTATTTTAAAGAAAAAAAATGCAGGTGGCCCAGTGTCCTAGCCCAAGGTAGCCCACTATGGGATTGGCCTGGCGAGCAGATCCCCCTTGCCTCCCAGCCCATCCTGTCCTTGATTGCCTTTTCAGTGCTGCTCTGCATGAAGGTTTTGGAGGGTAGGAGAGAACAGGTAGTGTAGTGCTTCAAAGCACTTAGGTACACACCAGGCATTGGTGAAGGCCCCATCGAGAAGTAACCAAAACCCCATCATGCTGTAGTCATGCCCCCTGTCCTGAGGCCATCTACCCAAATGTTTAGAGGTATGCAATGGTAGTGTGTCAGAGTCGTATAATTGGAGGAACGAAAGTATATTGGTTTAATATTGGTTTGCCGTGCGTATTGCGAAGCGTACGCCACGTGTTACGTGGCGTGATACGATCACATGGTAAAATACGCACGCACACACTCGCATTAGAACAGTTAGTTATTTATATAATTTCATATTGGTTCTGTTACACTGTAATTCAGGAGCAGATAGTATTCGGTTTATTATTAGTCTATATATATATATATATATATATATATATATATATATATATATACATATGGTGATTATATGTACATTATAGTGTTATTAAAGGTTTAGGTAATAGGAAAGGTGTCATGCCTGATATCATATTGAAACCCTAATCATCAGCAGCTGTCCGGTGCAGTCGGCGAAGAGATCGCACATTGCATACTTTAGTTATTGATATTAGAGAGTAAACCTTTGTATGATACTGGCTATGAAAAGGAGCAGACCCCCTGGAGAGAAGACCTCCACCTTTGGATTCCTTAGATTGAATCAACCTATTACCTGTCTGGCCTAGACCCACCCAACGTCTGGACCTATAGAAACAATCTACGTCATCTCTATTGTTCACAATGAAACACTGACTGTATATATATATTAGCTGCATCTCACTGGGGCCTTAGTCAACTCTGACACAGTATTCTATACAGAATATTGTCCATCGGGTCCCGTGGGTGCGCATGCGAGCGCATGCGATTGTTTTGGTATGTATTTATCGTTTGGTATTGGCTGTGCTGTACTGTACTTTATCATAATATAATAATGTATTGAAATTGTTGACTATTTACATCTGCTAAAATAAATCACTTTGTGCTTTGGACATACATTCAATTGATTGGGCAATGCTTATTTTAAAACAATAGAATTACTTTAATAATTTGTGGGCTCATGAGTTAGGAGTTACGTTACCGGCAGGTATGCAACGCTTACGATATTTGGTTCCTCAACAAAGGGTGGATTGAGGGACGCGTCGCATAAAGCAGAAAAGAATGTAATGTGTTCAAGACCTGTGGTTCACTGTGTGTTGCGAAACCGAATGTCCGTTGTTGCATAGACTGAAGGAACGCTAATTAGAATCTAGGGACAAGAAAGAAAAATGTTTCTTTTTATTGTCGTTTTATGTTTTAAAGTGTATTGCATTGTTGTGCGTATGTGTACTTCCTGCTGTGCGTACGCGAACTTCCGGTAGATTTGCCACATGGTTGAACAATTGTTTTGATAGTTATTATATGCATAGTATAATTACTTGTGAAAGCCTCTGAGACATTATTACTATTGTTGGGAACTTTTAATTTTCTGCGCAGAAAAGGTGTATAGTGTGCGATTTTGTAACGTAGGTACACTGTTATTATTCATGGTACTCAGTTGCTGTCTGACGAGGCGGATTGCCTAACTGAAGGACGGTATACAGGGCAGGTATACCGAATGCGAAAACCGTGTTTTCGCAAAGCGCTACCAATAGATCGCAAGGTTTGCTAATAATTAGTATTGGTAGGCAGTGCGATCTAATCGCACCGTTAGGTGAAGCAGCTAGGAGAAATTATACTGGAAAGGTAGGTTGATTGTATCAACTTGCGCTCCCAGCGATAATAAACTCAGCAGATTTTTGTGGTTGAGCCAGGGTATCGAGGAGCTGATAGCCCTTGGGGCCCACAGTAATATTTCTGTATTAGGGATCCTCGCCTGGTGCGAGAAAAGCGAGTGAATGCGGCTAAAGGAAATATGTTCACCGAGCATTATAGATCTCTAGCGGTGAGTATAGCAACAGAGTTGAAATTATTGGGTGGAAAGAACAGAGCATTGCGGTGTGTCTGTGTTCCGGGTAGAAAGTATATTGTTCAACATGGGTGCTAGGCATACGCTAGAGATTGCCAATTTACTGCCTAAGGAAGGTCTTATTGAGTCAGCGAGATTTCTCATGTGTGAAAAATATGGTGCATACGCAACCGTGTATTGTGACACGTGGGTCGAAATGACCAAAGATTGTGATAGGCCTTTCCCAACAACAGGGAGTTTTAATGCAGAGGTACTAATTCCCTTAAAAGATAAAGTACGGTTGATTAAGTCAAGGAAAGTGAGAAATGCACATAATCATTGTTTAAAATCGTGGCAAATGGAAGGTAACACGTGGCAGAGCAGCGAACGCACAGCGGAAGTGAGTGTAAGGAAAAACACGTGTTCAGCGGAAGTAAGCATACCGGAAACAAGCATTCCGGAAGTGTGCGTTGCAAAGCGTGGCGAACTGAGCGCAAACACGCCCCCGATAAATTTGGTCGGGACGGGAAGTACAGTCAATACCAAAAATGTGAAAACTGTAACTAGTAAGTTGTATGTTGTTTTAAGTAACGTTAAAAGTAATGTTTCAGGACAAAGAAGAGGAACGGTCCCACCAGCAGGGGCAGCTGCTGAAAGTGGTGAGAATAATGAAAAGCTTAACACAGGGGGAGACATCCATTGTACTGCAGCAGCAATTTCAGCAACTAGTTTTAGGGATTTGGTAGACTTACATCCTGTCTGCACAACAGCAGTTCCCAATGGGAAAGCAGACAGGAATAGTGATGTTCCCCTAAAACATGTAGCAAAGCATGATCCATGCACTAGGTCTGAAACATTTTCAATTTTGTCTGATTTCCCTGATCCTAGGAAAGATTTGACCAAATGTCAGCAGTTTATTAGATATTATGGTAATGTGTATGAGCCAACTAATAACGATTGGCGAGTATTATTGAAGGCCTGTCTTCCTCTCAATACTGATATACAAAAGTTCATTAAGGATTGTATGTTGGAGGAGGATGAATCCTTAACCGAGGATGATAATCAGGACAATATTAAACAAATAATCACACGGTTGGCCACATATTTCCCAGTGATAGTGGACTGGAGTAAAATTTTTAGTATCCAGCAAAAAGATAGTGAAAATGCAGCAGACTATTTTTGCAGAGCTTTGATAGCAATGGGCAAATATACTGGGGTACCAGACATAAAAGATAATCTATATTACAGAGAGGTTGCTGTTAAAGTTCTAATGGATGGCCTCAGGGAAAACTTGAAAAGAAGGGTGCAAACTTCATTACCATACTGGAAAGGAACCACTGTAAGTGCTCTCAGGGAGTCAGCTATAGAACATGATAAAAGTATAAATAAACAGAAAGAGACACTAAGTGATAGGGTAATGATAGTAAGTATCCCCGCACTAGAGGGACTGCACACACGACCACCAGCATACAACCCACATAATAAGAAACATAGAAAAATCAGGTGTTTTAAGTGTAACGAAGAAGGCCATTTCGCAAGAGATTGTAAAAAAGAAGAGAAACAACATGAGTTGAGAAAGTGTTTTAGATGCACTAAAATGGGACACCAAGCACAGGACTGTACAATGACAAGAGCGGAAGCAAAGAGACTTGGCCCATCTGAGGGGGAATCACATAGACACCCACAGAGACGGCGCACACAAGTCTCGGAGACTTCTCAATAGTTTCCTGTGCACCTCATAGCAGCCAATGCCTGGGGGGAGAAATATAGCCGACTCTAGGGTTTAAACTGTGGTAAGTAGTAGTGTGCAGGAAACTGATTTTAAAAGGTAATCTTTGTTGATTTTGTTTGTTCATTTATGTTGTGAAATGTTTGTTTTCCTAAATTGCTAGCCGACGGCAAAGAATAGAAATGTTTGTTGTGTTTGCTGTTTTAAGATAACTATCTTGTTTTTCTTCTCACAGGTAAAGGGGACACAAAAGGAGTATAGACTTAGTGATCAAAAGGGGAGATAGAGAAATAGAAGAATCACTCTTGAAAGACAAATTAACAATAGACAATTGGAACACTCTTTTGTTTTAGGCTGCAGTGACTCATGATAATTTATTTGGCTGAGAATCATTATCCAACAATGAAGTATGTACATACTTTGCTCCAAAATATCGTTTTATGTATTTCAGGGAAAATATGAGTCACTAAGAGTACATTTTTACATTTCTCTATTATAAGTTAGGAAAGTCCGTTGAAAAGGTATGTAGTCAATGATATACCGAGTTCTTACTGAACAAATGACGGACGACACTGGATGGCACTGTTAAGACCCCCTAGTCAAGTATGGGGAGGGGTCATAGTTAGCAAATAGCTAAGGGGAGCAGTGGAATGAATACAGCCATTTCCCCATAGAGTCAGAGTCCACTCCAGCTGTCATTTTGTTGTAAAAATCTCCCTTTCTACATGTATGTTTGTATTCAAACCTTTGTATTCCCATCATTCATTGCTTTCCTATTTTCCATTCTTTACACACATGATAGTCTCTCTCTCTCTCTACCCTCTCTCTCTCTCTCTCTCTCTACCCTCTCTCTCTCTACCCTCTCTCTCTCTCTCTCTCTACCCTCTCTCTATCTCTCTCTCCTCTGCTCTAGTAGAGATAAAATCAGACACAGTCTCAACAATGGGGCTAAAACATGTTTTTATTTTTTTACATGAGACAAATTCAGAGATACACACACTAGATTGACATGAGTTACAGAAACAGTCAGGGGTTTTGTTTTCATGTGTATAGAAACTGCTGATTTTTTGAGCATAAAGGTTCTGTTGTGGAAATACGATTCATGTTTTATAGATTGCATATCTGTTTTGTTTTTTTTTGTTTTGGTTCGTGCCTCCTGTACAAAAATGTGCCTTTTTATGGATGCACAAAGGGTGGAGACAGGAGATTGCTAGACGATAGGCATACAGATATGCATCTTTGTGTAGAACATTGGAGTAGGATTTTTACCACAAGATACAACATAATGTGAAACCCTAGGAAATGTAGAATTTTCATGTTTTATATTTTTCACTGTTAGACAGGCATGTAATGGATACTGTTATATTTGAAGAAAGTGTTATAGAAAGAGACCCCTTTGCCTTTCCCACTTAGTCAAGTAGCTGAATATGAGGTACTGAGAATGACATGTGAGTTGGCAGAGGGAAAATCGATTGATATACATTGGTCTTTAGCATTTTTCTAGTCTAGAGGGCGATGTTGAGGTGACTGAGAAATCGTTTTATAGCAATACCAGCACATGATTAGGACACTACATAGAGGACTTTAGACAGTGACACAGTTACCAACTGAAGTAGCTGCTAGTAAGGTCCACACTTACACGCACAACCATACAGGGCTGTCACACCAGGGAGAACATAGCTGTCAAATAGACAACAGGGTTTTATGTGACAGCTAACAAATCTATGTTTTGTTTGTTTTTCGTTGTATTGTTTTAGTTTTAAAAAGGTGAACACACACACACACACATGCACGCATACACATATTGGTTAATATAGGAAGATTTGTGTTACCCGAGGGATAAACTGTCTGGAAGGTGAAGAGATGTGGTGAGGAGTCTGGTGGACTCTGGAGAGATGGACAAGGTAGACCAATAGAGCCATCCCATATCCCTCCTGCTGATGGGTTTTCCTCCAGGTAAAACAAATACACGTCATCCAATTACCACCATGCAGGATCCTCAAGTATACACAGGTGTACCAATGAAATATGTCTGGGTAGAGGTGTATTGAAATGTGTCTAATGTATTACTGTATCATACTCAAAGCTTTTGTTATTTAATGTGATAGTCCTAGAGTTATAATAGATGATAGGGGTATTCATGTTATTGATAATAGATGTATAATGTATGAGTAGTGGTAACAAATCACATACTTTCAGTTAGCCATAAACCAGTGTGAACATAAAGTAGTGGTACTCGGTAGAATGAATTGAATACAATAAGAGTTGGAACTTGATTGAAGTGCCACTAGTCCTTTCCCGCTACCAAAAGATCACCCCTGGGCAGACTCCTAACCTGTCAGTTTTTGAAATGTTCTTGACCCCTCGTGAGATGAGATTGTAACTGGGAGGCTAGGTTAGACCTTGAGAGAAGGTAAATAGTGAGACAGTAACCAAGAACGTCCAAAACACTGTTTCCTGAAAGGTCACACTAACTGTCAGGATGTTGGATCGGGAGAGTAAGTTGTGGAGCAGAAATCTCTTAAGCTTAGGTTATTTGCCAGACAGGTACCAGGTGTAGGCTACCAGC
The DNA here is from genome assembly GCF_038048845.1 of Mixophyes fleayi. Classification (NCBI taxonomy): domain Eukaryota; kingdom Metazoa; phylum Chordata; class Amphibia; order Anura; family Limnodynastidae; genus Mixophyes; species Mixophyes fleayi. Next base: position 159,501,256 of record NC_134406.1, read on the forward strand.
CTCACGGCTTCAAGGGTAGCAGAGACACACTGGTGCCCATACCACCCACTGCAGAGGGGCCAACACTCAGTGAAGGGTCCAAGGGCACTCATGAGTTTGTACTGGAAGGCCTCGAATGCAGTTAGTAGCACCTGAGCCAAAGGCTAAGACTGGTGTACAGCATGAAGTTGTAGTTTTTCCTCTTTTGTGTTCTCTCATTTCACTCTCTTCTCGGGACGGTTAATTCTTTTGATTATTAGCAGGTGACAGAGACTGGTTCAGGCAATGATAAGGAGGTATTGGGGTGGAAGAAGTTAGTAGCATAATCAGTCCAGTCAATTACTCTATTCAATTCAGGGGTAAAGGAAAATTTAGAAACCTTGGAGCTTGGAGAAAGTGCGAGGGACTATTGTCTGAGTAGCATTACGTCCGTAAGTACGGCGACCCCATGGTTAAAAAGAGACACACCCAGCGATGCCAGTCCAGTAATATTCGTACTTGAGCAGGCATCCTTGAGAATGATTATCATTCTTGGGAGGATAAGGTTTTAGACCAAACAAAGTGCTGGGCGTGCTCACACGTGCCTCAGTGATTATATCAAGTAGGATTAGTTCTCTTTCCACTAAATATTCTTGAGGTACCCGAACTATGGGTAGGAGGTCACTAGGGGAAAAAGTAAGACACCTAGGTCCCTTAGTCGGAAGTCTCCCAATGCTTTGCAAGCCGATCACTGTTAAATCTTAGTATTGAGAGACTGGGAAGAACGAACAGACAATAGCCCGCCTACAAGTGTTGATGAAAAGAACTGGTGACATTATTAGATGTGTGTATATTAACGCAAGCTGAAGGAGATTGCATATGACATTATTGATAGACATAGGATGATGCTATTGATGAACATGAAGTGTTTAAATGTATTCTGAGCTTAAAGTCATGCGTTGGACAGAAGAACCTGTTAAACTTGAAGAACTGTAGTAGAGAATTCTCTATAGCTGATACACGTTCTACTGTACCATGTACCTTTCCAAATAATGTATTAAGTGTTTTATTGCACCCTTGAAGGGCATACAAAAGGTTATCTCCAAGCTCCAGAAGTGTACGGTTTATAGTAGAAGAAGAAATCGTTTAGAGGATTAAGACTTTCTCTTATGATAACTTGTTTAGATCTACGAACAGCGTGGACATACACCAAGGGGGATTTGTATTACATAACAATGAAACGTGGTACTGAGATCCTGCATATAACATCTTTAAGGTGATAGTTTATTGTACTATGAAAGGGTGGACTGTCAAAGTCGTATAATTGGATGAACGAAAGTATATTGGTTTAATATTGGTTTGCCGTGCGTATTGCGAAGCGTATGCCACGTGTTATGTGGCGTGATGCGATCGCATGGTAAAATACGCACGCACACACTCGCATTACAACAGTTAGTTATTTATATAATTTCATATTGGTTCTGTTACACTGTAATTCAGGGGCAGATAGTATTCGGTTTATTATTAGTCTATATATATATATATATATATATATATATATATATATATATATATATATGGTGATTATATGTACATTATAGTGTTATTAAAGGTTTAGGTAATAGGAAAGGTGTCATGCCTGATATCATATTGAAACCCTAGTCATCAGCAGCTGTCCGGTGCAGTCGGCGAAGAGATCGCACATTGCATACTTTAGTTTTTGATATTAGAGAGTAAACCTTTGTATGATACTGGCTATGGAAAGGAGCAGACCCCCTGGAGAGAAGACCTCCACCTTTGGATTCCTTAGATTGAATCAACCTATTACCTGTCTGGCCTAGACCCACCCAACGTCTGGACCTATAGAAACAATCTACGTCATCTCTATTGTTCACAATGAAACACTGACTGTATATATATTAGCTGCATCTCACTGGGGCCTCAGTCAACTCTGACACAGTATTCTATACAGAATATTGTCCATCGGGTCCCGTGGTTGCGCATGCGATTGCTTTGGTATGTATTTATCTTTTGGTATTGGCTGTGCTGTACTGTACTTTATCATAATATAATAATGTATTGAAATTGTTGACTATTTACATCTGCTAAAATAAATCACTTTGTGCTTTGGACACACATTCAATTGATTGGGCAATGCTTATTTTAAAACGATAGAATTACTTTAATAAATGTGTTAATGCAGGAAGCAGTCTGATTACCAGCATAGTATCAGGAACTAAGTTTTCCTCCTAGAACAAATTGGACAATGCTTTAATCCAATGGATTAACTGACAGGAAAATGTGTAATTTTATTGATTTTTTTTACTTAAATCAATCTAAACAACCTATCATAACCAGAAATTCAAAGTGAGGCAATGCAGAAATAAATATATTTTTAAGGCAACATGTCTAATTTATTTCCATCGGAGTGCTGGTAGAAACTAAATATACAACATTACTGGACATAGTACTAGCTGGAACTATTCCTTGTGTAGCAGATTTGTGTTTAAAGGCTGAGGCAATAATCCATGGGAGGATACAGTTGAGCTATAAAACGAAAACTCTTGCATTATCCTGAACCTAATGCAATTTATCTGCAGGAATACACTGGAAAATGATGAGCACATGCACACAATGGAGGACATTTTGAAAAACTTGTGTATAAGAAAAGGTAGTATTGACAACATCAACCAGATATTTGCTTCAATTTTTAAACTGTACTATGAATCAAGGAAATATGAAAATCCGGGACATTGCTGAATAAGTCAGATATTTGATAGGAAGTGAGATTTTTAGTATTGCAATGTATTCAAAGAGTATAAGCCTGCATACCATACTTGCCACCTTTGGCAATTTGGTTTCTTGGAGGTCTGGGAGGCAGGTGGGCATGTGGGGCTCGGAGAATTGTGTCGCTGGCCCCAGCCCCTAACCTGTCATCATCATTTTTGGCCTATACCAACAAGGGGTGGGTCCATAATGACACGAGCATTGCATCACTAAGTTCCGCCTCCTCCATTTAAATTACCAAATGGCTGGGATTCAGGAGGTTGCCCTGCACTCCCGGGAGTCTGGGAAATTAGGGAGTTTCCCATAAATTCCGGGAGAGTAGGCAACTATGTTGTATACCATATCACAGAGCCCTTTTCTTATGTATTCCTTAGTTAACATATTGGAAAATAAAGTCTGAATTATTGTTTTGGCAAGCAATGAATCTTAAAAATATATCCATATGCTATACTAATTAAAACACCAGTGGATATATTCAGAAGAGTGCTTCTCGTGAACATAGAAAACTTACAGTTACTTATAAGGGTTAATCCATCACATAATTGTGGGGAATAAGGCCTATATAATAACTGCAGTGTAAATATGGTATACCAAATGTATCCATTGATAAATTGAGCTACTAAAGTGTAAAATGCGAAGTCAAAAGGACTGGTGTATGTTTATTTAGTGGCTCTGCACATCTCAGTGTAGGAAGATAGCAGTGTCACCTGTAACAGCTTCAAAGGACCATGCGGCGGAGCTATATCCTGACAGAAGTTAGTTTTTTGGACACCTGAATAGACTTTGTGAAGCCGTTCACAACTTGCCATCCTTGCAGACAAATGCAGCATTTAAAGGCTATAAAGATATATAGAAATAGGAACTTCAAGGAAAATGTCTTCATATTTCATATTTTGGTAAATCTGTGTGGGACTCCATACTGAGGAACAGAAATCACACCAGGGTTGTGAATGACAGGTTCTAGAGGTATCAGGGAACAGCTATAATCACACATCTTTGGGAAAGGTATGTCACATTGTCATAAATCCATCATGTTTGATATTTAAATGTGCGGGAGATTATGACTGATTTATTGAAGGGGGGGGTTATGTCTCTGGAATATATCTGTAAGAGTTTCCAGAGGTCAAAACTTTTGGAATATTTGTGAGCAAACTATAGTGACACCCGGAGGATATCCCTGCCCCCCTATTAGCATTAACACTGCCCCTATGAAGGCCATCCCATTTCATTATACTTAAAAAACCTGTGTTGAGAAGAGGCAAATTGACAGTCTTTTGGGAAAATCAATCCACATTGATAAGCTGTCCATTTCCAAGCCAATTTCTCATGGCACAGATTATACAACTCATGTAATTTATACTCTGAATTGTATCCCTTTTATTTTTAACTGTTTTGCTTGTATATGTTATGTCGTTTGTGTATTAATTTTTTTTTTTTTCTATATTTGAATTCCCTGTACCTTTGTATGTTAACCATTTGAATGCCGGTGTGTGATTTGGTAATACATTTGACTAACAAGCTTAGTGTGTGCTTGCATTTACATTTGTGTAACAGTCTGGAGGTGTGACGAGTTAACCCTTTGATTGGTGGTGTGGGCTTTGTTAGTCTGTAGGTAGCCAGAAGCCTTGTGTGCCCGTGTGGGACAGTATATCTGGGTCCTATTACCCATAATTAATAGGTGGTGGCAAACCTGAAGTATGTGGGGGTTTGAGAGCGCTGTTGTAGGGCGATTTAGTAGGTCTATAACCTGTGTGATAGGTATAGAGAGACTGAATGCTGGAATAGTATGTAACTTCATACAGTAAACACCCCAAGTCACGGAAACTGGGAGTGTGTTTGTGACAGTGCTGGTCTACAAAAATGTACTTATATTACGTCAAATTAGTCTGTACAAACCCAACAAATAGTCACAAAACAGTTATACAGTAGTTTCTCACTACTGATGCTGAGTCAGATACATGTTGAGAGTAATTTATGCTAAAAAAGATGTTTGTAAAATAGTGTATTTATCATCATCATATATTTATTTATTTAGCACCACTAATTCTGCAGCTCTGTACAGACAACTCACTCACATCAGACCCTTCTCCATTAGCGCTTACAGTCTAAATTCCATAACATGCACACACATGCACACACACACACACACACACACACACACACACACACACACACACACACACACAGACTAGGTTCAATTTGATAGCAGTCAATTAGCCTACTAGTATGTGTTCTGAGTGTAGGAGGAAACTAGAGCACCCAGAGGAAACCCACGCGACTTTATAGTCTTATACAGCTTTCCATCTGTAGCATATATTTCAGTTTATGTCAGGCATGCACACAGTCACATGTGCATACACACAACCCGGTCATAAGGACAAGAAAAGTTTGCTATCATTTTTTTTTAAAGAACAAATTTGATTTTAGGCTTGATAAAATAAAGCAGCTATAATATTTCTTCACGCGTATGACAATAGCAAATGAAAATAGCATCATTATCATCATCAGTGTGTATAAAACATACAGTTCCTGACAGATGTATATGTATCTTCGTGCTGCTCTGTTTTAATCATATTTGTGTAAACACGCCCCACAGTACTCAGCGTAAAATCTGTTTCTCATAGTCGTAAGGAGAGATAAGTGTCAAGAGGTTACATCTCTGCATGCAGGCCTATGCATGTACTCTATATTCGTGTGGAATATGTAGAGGAAATTTTTACAATTTATGGTACACAAATGGGCATACTTCCAACTCAGCATCAGGCCCTATAGGCATAAAATAAATAAATAAATAAAATGTACTAAAAACATGAACAAAAATATGAAAGAAAAATTAGGCGTATGCAGAGGGCAGGAGATTTCTTAATGGATACGCTGCTGTAATATGTTATCCTAGCTCCACCGAGTGTTGAGCTGAAATCTATTTGTTTTCCTCTAGCCCTCAAATATATTATTGTAATATACTATATTTACAGTAAATCAATGTTTATTTTAATTTTACTGGACCTACAGTTTTACATCTTTACATGGCATAATCATTATTTCCTAATAATAACATTAATATTACTTTTAAGTGAACGATCACTGACTGTAATGGAAGAATCATAGCAATGATCATGATTGATCATGTTTTTAACCCTATTTAATATAAAACATATTAAACTGCATGCAAGTATTTTTAATAGTCACAATTTTTTTGTATTAATGACACCAGAACTAGAACATACTATAGTGAAGAGAATACAATTTTGCATTAAGCAAATTTAAATTTCCTCTTGAAAGTTTTTTTTAAAAATCATGTTAAAATATATTCATATATTTAAATAATAATATTTGCTGCTTAAATTTAAAGTTTGTTTATTTTGGCTTACAGTACAGGAGAGGTCTTCAACAATACTTCATGTTTCCTTGACATTTGAAAGCAACTAAACAAAAGCTTAATAGTTGCACAAGCACACATTCAATGTAACTGCTTGAAGGTCTTATCAGGCTTTCATATTTTATGATGTACAAATGAATGTATGCAACATGAGTCATTCAAAACAGCATTCCATAAAAGACACCTACTTTAAAGCAGAAGTAAAAAAATTCAATAAACAATCAGCCTGAAATATTTTTTTAAGCTTTGCAGTCCTGATTTATGTGTAATTGTTTTTCTTCATTTTATAAAATGCATAATATTCAAGGGCAGTTTATCACAGCTAAATGTTTTGGTTTGCCTGTTTTCATTAAGGATGAGCGGGATCGGATTCCGCTATTCCGAGCCCACCCGAACAGTGCGGATCCGACGGGATCCGAGCACTGTTCGGGTACTTCCGACCACCAAAGGAATCCAAAATGAGGCTATGACATCCAAGTCTCGCGTCGGATTTCGCGAGACTCGGATGTAATAAATGCCTCACTCGCGGCCGCCATCTTCATTCTCCCTGTGGTTACAGAAGAGGGAGATTGTTGAGATCCTGTGCTCTGTCCTGCTGATTAGTTTAGTAGTCAAGTGGTGCTTTGTCCTGCTGAGTCCAGTAGTACTTTGTCCAGTGCTCTGTCCTGCTGATTAGTTTGGTCAAGTGGTGCTCTGTCCTGCTGAGTCCAGTAGTACTTTGTCCAGTGATCTGTCCTGCTGATTCCAGTGGTGCTTTGGCCAGTGTCTGTCCTGCTGAGTCCAGTGGTGCTTTTGTCCTGTATTTTTTTCTGTCCATAGTAATTTGATAATTATCCAAAAATCTTTAAAAAAAAAAAAATACCAAAAAAATAATTTAAAAAAAAATATATTTTTTTTTTTAAAAAGTATTAAAAATATTATAGAGCAATATATTCTTGCAGTCAAAAAATAGGAACTGCAATCAATATTACTACGTTCACTGTTTAAGCAGTCCAAAAAATAGGAACTGCAATCTATACTACTACGTTCACTGTTTAAGCAGTCCAAAAAATAGGAACTGCAATCTATATTACTACGTTCACTGTTTAAGCAGTCCAAAAAATAGGAACTGCAATCTATATTAATACGTTCACTGTTTAAGCAGCCCAAAAAATAGGAACTGCAATCTATATTACTACATTCACTGTTTTAGCAGTCCAAAAAATAGGAACTGCAATCTATATTACTACGTTCACTGTTTCTGCAGTCCCAAAAAATAGGAACTGCAATCTATATTACTACGTTCACTGTTTAAGCAGTCCAGAAAATAGGAACTGCAATCTATATTACCACGTTCACTGTTTCTGCAGTCCAAAAAAATAGGAACTGCAATCAATATTACTACGTTCACTGTTTCAGCAGTCCCAAAGTGTGTGTGGTTTAGGGGTATGCTCTCTTGTGCTGCATATAATGGAGTACAAAAATTTTGAGGATAAAGAAGGGAAAGATCAAGACCCACTTCCTCCTAATGCTGAAGCTGCTGCCACTAGTCATGACATAGACGATGAAATGCCATCAACGTCGTCTGCCAAGGGCGATGCCTAATCTCCTAGTAGAGGGCATGTAAAATCCAAAAAGCCAAAGTTCACTACAATTAGTAAAAAAAGAAAATTCAAATCATCAGAGGAAAAACGTAAACTTGCCAATATGCCATTTATGACACGGAGTGGCAAGGAACGGCTTAGGCCCTGGCCCGTGTTCATAACTAGTGGTTCAGCTTCACCGAAGGATCTAAGCCCTCCTCCTCCCCACCCCTCTAAAAAATTTAAGAGACTTAAGCTGTCATCAACAACACAGCAAACAACTCTGCCTTCCTGAGAGATGTCATCACAAATCCCCAAGGCGAGTCCAAGGGTGTTGGTGGTTGCGAAGCCTGACCTTCCCATCACTCTACGGGAAGAGGTGGCTCCTTCCACCATTTGCAGCATGCCCTCTGCATATGCTGGAAGGATCACCCACAGTCCAGTTACAGATTTGGCTAATGAAGCTGTGAATGTTGTACACTGGGAGGAGGATATTGATGTAGCTGGCGCTGTAGAGGAACTTGACAAGGAGGATGCTGATGTGGTTATTATAAATGAGGCACCAGGGGAGAAACAGTTGTTGTCCATTGGATGAAAAAGCCCATCGTCATGCCTGGTCACAAGACCAAAAAATTCACCTCTTCTGTCTGGAGTTATTTTTATCCCAATCCGGACAACAAATGTATGGCCATATGTAGCTTATTTAAAGCTCAAATAAGCAGGGGTAAGGATCTTGGCCACCTAGGGACAACGTCCCTTATACGTCCCCTGAAGAACCTTCATAATTCAGTGTTTAGTTCAGGACCTGTGGCTAGGACCGTCATCATTCCAGGGACACCTAAATCCCTTGGTCCTGTTGGATACACACCACCAACACCCTCCTCGTCAACTTCCTCCACGATCTCCATCAGATTTAGTCCTGCAGGCCATGTCACCAGCCAGACTGAGTCCTCTTCAATCCGGGATTCATCCGAGGAATCCTGCATCGGTACGCCTACTACTGCCACTGCTGCTGTTGCTGCTGGTAGTCGGTCATCTTCCCAGAGGGGAAGTCGTAAGAACGCTACGTCTTTCACCAAACAGTTGACCGTCCAACAGTCGTTTGCCATGAGCACAAAGTACGACAGTAGTCATCCTATGCGGATAACTGCGGCTGTAACAGCTATGTTGGTGTTAGACGTGCGTCCAGTGTCCGCCATCTGTGCAGTGGAATTTAGACAGTTGAAGGAGGTATTGTGGCCCCGGTACCAAATTGGTATCACTACGCAGTCCAGAAATATTAGTATCAGATATTAAATTACGTTCACTGTTCCTGCTACATCAAAAAAAGCATGATCATGCCCTGCCATCAACAAAAACAAGAGGTAGTGACGCGCTTGAACTCCACCCTCTATATGCTGCAGAGGATGGAGGAGCAGAAAAAGGCCATTTAAGCCTACACAGCCACCTATGATGGGCCACGTGTTTGTGCTGCCGACTTGTGTCGCTTTGCTTAGACATCCCGCTACCTCTGTGCAACCTTTTGGACTAAAAACAATATTGTGAGGTGTGAGGTGTTCACCATAGACTGGAAATTAGTGGAAATGAATGTTATTGAGGTTAATAATAGTGTAGGAGTGAAAAAACCCCCGAAATATGGATTTTAGCACTTTCTATGGTTTTTTTAAATAAAAATCAGAACCCAAAATCAGAACCAAAACCTTTCGTGGGGAGTTTTGGCAAAACAAATCAGAACCCAAAACCTCAAGTTAATCAGAACCCAAAACCCAAACCACCAAAAGTGCCCGGTGCACACCTTAGTTTTCATATAGCTATTGACCTATATGTCAAAACATTGAATCAAGTAGTATTTATTCCAAATTATTTTGTTGTCATTTTTAATGAATTTCTAAAAATGTAGGCTCTCATCAAGCGTGCACTTCTGGTGCATTGAGGTATATGTTGAGAAAGTTCTTTATCCTTTCATACGGAAAAAGAGAAAAAGACTGTACCACAATTTCAAGTGTGCTATCCAACTAACATACATCTGAGAGCAGTTTGAAAGCTTTGTAAAGAGGGGGTAACATAGGTGATCACTTATCCTCCATTGAGAGCCTAATCCATCCTGCCTCATCTCTCTTTCCTAGAGTGCCTATTCCACAAACAGCACCTGGTGAAACGGAAATTGACTAACATACTAGCATACAAAACAAATACAAAGGAAAGAGGGAAAGATGATACACATTAATCCTTAGCTCAACCTCCTTCAAATCCTTATTCTGCCCAACACTATCCCACATTTATATGCCATGAGAAGCGAAATTAACATTGTGTATAAATGAATAATGTAATTAGAAAACTGGAGCATCCCGTGGAAGTGCCAGAAGACTGAACTTTGACATCAGCCCTCCCCCATTTATTGAAAACGTGACTTACAATAGATAATACATAGGAGCCATCTATGGGGGCTGTGAGCGCTAAATCTCCTCCCATATTTGTGCTGCCACATCCCATCACTATATGTATGCATGACATTTTTCAGACACTTAAGGAGTAAATGTGAAAACCCCAATCACTTTAAAAAGTTGACCTAATATACCTATATTTAAGATGGTGTATTAGGTGATGATACACTACGAATGGTGCAGAGAATTACTGTATGTGTAATAAATGATCAGCACATTATATAAAATTGAATAACATTTGAGACACTCAATTAAATATTCAATTAATTAACATCAAAGAAAACAAATGATATATTAATAATTTGAAAAAGAGGGTGAAGAGCATTTTATGAATTTATGAATATAAAATGATGTTGTCATTAGAGATGCTCACTGACCCCCGTGTTTTGGTTTTGGTTTTGGATCTGGATTACCGTTGTGTTTTGGTTTTGGTTTTGCCAAACCGTTATTGCGTGTTTTGGTTTTGGTTTTGTTTTGCTTATTTGTTTTAAAAATCAATGTTTTTGGTCATAAAAGAACCAAATTTAGTGCTCCACCTGTTTCTTGGATAAGTAATGTAGTTGTAAAGCCAATAAATTATCAAAAAAACAGTTTAATTCCTGGTAGGCCTTCATTAATTGGACACACAAACCAGATTGTCTTCCTCTCCATCTATGCATATTGGCAATGCAGCCATCGTCTTTGGATGTATTTTGCACCTGACACTTATAGTTAAATATGTAAAGAAATGGACAAAGGCAGTTTGGTTTCTGTCTCTATAAGCCCCCCTCCAGTTGTATAAAATACCAAAAATTCAGCCATTATAGACTGTACAATATTAATTGAAATGGAGAAAGCCAGTTTGGTTTCTGTCTCTATAGACCCCCCTCCACTGGTATAAAATACCAAAAATTCAGCCGTTATAGACTGTACAATATTAATTAAAATGGAGAAAGCCAGTTTGGTTTCTGTCTCTCTAGGCCCCCCTTCACTTGTCAAAAATACAAAAAAATTCAACCGTTATAGACTGTACAATATTAATTGAAATGGAGAAAGCCAGTTTGGTTTCTGTCTCTCTAGGCCCCCCTCCACTGGTATAAAATACCAAAAATTCAGCCGTTATAGACTGTACAATATTAATTGAAATGGACAAAGGCAGTTTGGTTTCTGTCTCTATAGGCCCCCCTCCACTTGTCGAAAATACAAAAAAATTCAACCGTTATATACTGTACAATATTAATTGAAATGGAGAAAGACAGTTTGGTTTCTGTCTCTAGGCCCCCCTCCACTTGTATAAAATACAAAAAATTCAGCCGTTATAGACTGTACAATATTAATTGAAATGGACAAAGCCATTTTGGGGTCACTGTGTGCATGACACCCTACCCTAAATTGCCCAAACAGCAGCCTTTCAAGACGGTACGTGATATGGAAATGCCCCAAGTCCCTTTCCTCTTTGGGGGTAGATTGCACATTACACTAATATGTTACCCTAGCTCCACCGAGTAGAAAGTTTTAAAATGATGTTATCATCATCATCTTCAGCTTCATCCTCACCCTCATCAGTGTGTACGTCATCATCACAGACTATCAATGCATCGCCGCTTGAATCCGCCATTAGAGAACAGTCAGTGCTTGCATGTCTTGGACGGTGAAGGCCTTCCTCGTGGAAGATGTAGTTCATTTTTATAAACATCATTTTCTCAACATTTATGAGAAGTAACCTTCTACGGCGATCACTGACTAAGTTCCCTGCTGTGCTGAACACTCGTTCAGAGTACACACTGGAGGGTGGGCAGCTTAAGTATCGCAAAGCAAGTTTGTACATGGGTTTCCAAATTGCCTGCTTTTCTTCCCAGTAAGGAAAGTAACTGTCTGACATTTCCATATCAATTACCTGTTGAAAATAATCCTCCACCATCCTTCGCATGTTAATACTCATATTGGATGGAGTTATGGGCAGGGTCACACATTTTTTAGAAAAATCCTTAAAACCAGCCCAGGAGGTAAATGTATCAATCTGCATTGTAAAGGGTTAACTTCCCTTTACAATGCAGCGCCGCTTGAAATTTAATCGCGGAAGAGGCTGAACACGCGGGTGTTGAAGAACCCGCAGATTGATACATTTACCCCCAGATGTTAAACTGTTCTGGTCTGCCCTCTGTGTCTTCCCTGCTTCTTTTTGAAAATTCTATTTATTACGAGCAGCAGCTACTTGAGAAACTGAAGGAGGACACGTCGTCAAGCCAAGGCCCAGTTCAGTGGACAACTTGCTGAGCAATAGCTCCTTGCAAAAGTTCACATCTCGTTCATTTTGAAGCAAAGACTCAATGTAGGTCTTAAACCTTGGATCAAGCACAGAGGCCAAAACGTACTGATCCGAGTTCAAGATCTTAATAACTCGAGGATCATTGTGAAGCGAATTAAGTACTTGATCGACAAGGCCAACATACTTTGCGGAATTGCTTGCTTTCAGCTCCTCCTTCAGTTTCTCAAGCTGCTTTTCCAATAGTCTAATTAAAGGAATGACTTGGCTCAAACTAGCAGAATTTGCACTCACTTCACACGTCACAACTTCAAATGGTTTCAGCACCTTGCACAGCACTGAAAGGATTCCCCACTGTGCAAGAGTGAAATGCATGCCCCCTCCTTTCCCAATGTCATGGCTTGTGCAATACGCTTGGATGGCTTTGCACTGTTCCTCCATCCTCTGAAGCATGTAAAGGGTGGAATTCCACCTAGTTACCACCTCTTGCTTAAGTTGGTGGCAGGGCAAATTAAACTGCTCTTGGAGCTGCTGCAATCTCCTACATGCTGTGGCAGAATGCCTGAAATGGCCTGAAATCTTACGAGCCACCGAAAGCATCTCCTGCACCTCACGGTTTTTTCTTAGGAAGCTCTGCACCACAAAGTTAATGGTGTGAGCAAAACAGGGAATGTGCTGGAAATCACCCAGCTGTAATGGTCGCACTATATTGTTGGCGTTATCAGAAATGACATAACCTGGGAAAGTCCAAGTGGTATAAGCCATGTTTCAATCACATCTCTTAGTTTGCGTAACAAATTGCCAGCTGTATGCCTGTTAGTGAAGTCGGTGATACAAAGAGTGGCCTGCCTGTGACAAATGTTACGTAGTGGTGTACATGCTGCTGCTGTTCCTGCTGGTGAAGGTGAATGACCGACCCAGTGGGCTGTCACAGTCATATAGTCTTTGGTTTGGCCACTTCCACTTGTCCACATATCTGTGGTTAAGTGGACAGTGGGCAGAATGGCATTTTTCAGCGCAATCTCTACATTTGTACACACTTTTGGTTTAGGTGTGGAATAGCTTTACTGGAAAAATGGTGTAGGGATGGATTTCTGTAGCGCGGACACAAAACCTCAATTACCTGTGAAAAACCAGCTGCGTTTATTGTGGGTAATGGATGCAGATCTAACACTAACATTGCAGTCATTGCGTCTGTGATTCGCTTGGCGACTGGGTGGCTGCTGTTATATTTGCTTCCCCTAGCAAATGATTGTTTCACAGTTAATTGTTGAAATGTAGGACTGCTCTTTTTCTTGGCCTTCCTCCGGGCTGATGATTCACCCCCAGCAGCAGCAACAGCAGCAGCAGGACTAACGCTTTCTTCAGAGGAATCAATTATAGTGCAGGAGTCATCCAGTCTTAATAAGTGGGATGCAGGGCTAACTCAGAGCGCTACTGAGGATATTGATGAGGATGGTGTGGTGGGTGTATTTTGTAGCCGTCGGGATGTCAGTGACCGGAGGGTCCTAGCTGATGATGGAGTGCTTGTAATTTTTTTGGAAGAACTTTCAGCTTTTCCCAACACTTTGCCATGAACTCTCGTCAAATGGCGTAACATAGGCGAGGTTCCAAGATGGTTTAGGTCCGTCCCTCGACTAACTGTGGCTTGACATACACTACAAATGGCTATAAATTTGTTGTCTGGATTGGGGTAGAAATAATTCCAGACATAATAGGTGGAATTTTTTGTTTTATGGCCAGGTATGACAATGGCCTTTTTCTTGTCACGTGCCAGAACTGCTGCCACTGGTGCAGGACTGACACAAACAACCTCATCAACATCCTCATTAGCGCCCTCGTCGCCTACACAAATCTCCCCCTCATCCTCTTCTATTTCCAAAGTGGCATCCTCAATTTTTTTTTTTATCGGCACTTAACTTTTCCTCAGTTACACTTCTTTTTCGCTTCAACACAGTAATTTTTTTTTTGGTGTGTTTCTTTGCCTGATTTCAAAAGACTGTGTAGTTTGACAGCGCCTTTCCCAGACGCACTGGGAAACACTACCATCAGGACTGGTGACAGAACCTGGTTGCTAATTCTGCTCATATGTGGACTGCTTTGAATTCATTATAATGAGGCCAAAGCACTTGTAGTGCTACAAATTGTTTTTTATAATGCAGACAAATATGACTTTTGACAGCCAGAAAAATTAATGCAAAAGAATGGGGAACACCCCAAAAGCACTTGGAGTGCCAGAAATTTAACAAAAACCCTCCTCTATCTTCCTCTTACTGCTGTAACAACTGGTATTAAGATTAGAATGGTATTGAATAGAAACAATAATGTGTCCAATTACTGCTCTGTCCCTGCGCGGATATAGCCTGTGTGACCTAACCCTGCTTTCTCCCTCTGTCAAATGTCGATGGATTACTGTGTAAGCTGGTATTTATGCTTTTCAAATCTCGCGAGAACCGAGCTCAGAAATACGAATACGTCACAATGACGTTTTGCCTCGATTTGGATTCCGAACGGGCAGGAGAGTACCGAGCGTGCTCGGCTCGGTACTCGGATAGGCTGAATTTGGATGAATTCGGATCTCGGGGAACCAAGCCCGCCCATCTCTAGTTGTCATGCTCCTTTTGTAATTGTATCATATTGTGATCTCTAGAACATTGGTAGAAAAATCTTGACCAGTAGCCAAAATTAGCCAAAAATGCCATTGGAATTACTTTATGTATTTGTTTTATTGTCTGAATTTGTATTCATTTCTGGCGGTCAGATATCAACCAAAGATGCTAAAAATTATTGTTATAACAAATAATCTAATCAGCAATAAATATAATAGATCTTTAATAGAATATAATCAAAATATGTATAGTTTTATTATAATTAATATAATTTTTTTCATGTTTGATGCAGTTTAATGACAGAGCATGCTGAATATCTTTCTACTGCTAACTTCCCTCCCCGATCAAAATTTTATCTATCTATCTATCTGTGTAGATCATGATTTTGAGAGAAAGTAATATATCACAAGCATGGCAATTAATTATCAGACAGGACATAAATAAGTAAGATGTCACAGGGAGCTGTGCAGAGTTTCACACTATAAAAGAAAGTACTTTTGATGTAGACAGGGATATTAACACTAAACTAGCTGGCCGACATCTAGAGATGTGATCTATGTCTAGCTTGACCGCTATTTCGGAAATGTAATACTGTTTTAATTGCACAAGCTGGAATCTGTTAATATAGCAGACAACTTGTTTCCAATTTGTCAAAGTAGTTAGTTGATGTTTCAGTCCTTCCATTGAGACCTTTCTCAAAACAATTCGTTAGTAAAAAGTATATTTAACTTCTCCCCAATTTACAAATATAGCAGAAAATATGTTAGAAATGAGCTGTTTGGATTATGTGAAATCTAATTAAATCCGACGTTGGGGACCCAAGTCAAACCGAGTTGTGAGTTTCTCTCGCCAAATTTGGATTTCAAAACGAGGTGAAACGTAATTTCCAGGATTTTTTTTTTGTGCAAATTTCTTGCGAATTTTGGATCGTCATCTTTTGTATATATAGCCCTCCCTATTTTTTTCAAGTGCCATTTTAGAACAGACAGCGTTTAGGGAGGAGGTTGGCTGTGGTGCTCTGCTCAGAGAATAGCGTTCAGAGTGAATGAGGAACATAGGACTGCAATAGAATTCTGTGATTATTGTAAAGCCGTTCAGTAGAGATTAATCAGCTACAATAGATTGCTGATCAATTGTTTTTAATTTCAATCTTAAATACACTTTACAAGGGCAAGTGGCTACTGATTTTTGTTAATTCATTGCATTGCATGTAAGCAATAATACTAAACAGTATATGTTGAAGTGAGGCAATTAGCCAGAACGCAGTTAAAATCATGCGTGTCTGTGACAGGAGTACTAACCATTCAATGATGTTGCAGGAAATAACAACCAATAGAGGCTGGAGGAGGGTCTTGCTGATCTTCATAAACCAGCAGCTCAGACAGTCTCCTTCTCTTTCTGCTTCCGGATTACAGTGTGGAGTCAGGCTTAGTAGCTCCCCTTCATTTATTGCTGCTTGCTTCAAAACAGCATTTTATTCTCCCCTTTTTAGCTCTTGTTTTCCCCTATACTTCCTGCTGCTCCTCTTTCATCACCGTCTCCCCTCTACTCCTGTCGGGATCCTCCGCCACCCCCTTCTTTCTATTCCCTCTTCCTCACTCTCCTCCCCCCTTGCGTTCTCCCCCTCTATTTCACATCCTTCCTCCTTTGTTTTGTGCCTGTTCTTTCTTTCTCCCATTTCTCCCTAGCTCTCTCCTGTCCACCCCCTCCTTCTGCCCTGTCTCTCTCTGCCCAACTTTGTCCCGGCCCAGCAGAGTGTGCAGCGCCCTTGCCAGCCCATCACTACTGCCACCTCCTCTAGTTTACAGGCAGCCACTCAGAGAAGGGGGGTCTCTTCTTCCAGGGCCCCCAGGCAGGGCTCCCGGTCCGGAAGGAATGACACCTTTGGCATCCGTTCGCCAATTGTGCGCAGGTCTTCCCGCGGGCGTCGGAGGCATGATGACGTCAGACACTCCGTCGGTGTCCATCATCAGCATCACGGTCCTAGTGCCGGCATTCAAGAGAGGAAGAGTGTCAGCTCCAACGTAGGCTAGGGGACAAGCAGACATAATGCAACAGGTTCTGCTCCCACACTTTACGCCCCGCTCACTTCCAGCATCAACTCCCTTTTTAAGGGCTGGGAGACACAGGCACCCAGTGTGGCCCTCTGGACTTTTTTGGTTTTGGGGACAGGCAATCCCCCCTCCCCATATAGAGGGTTAGGCCCTATCATCTGGGATCCCCTCCCATACCACCAAACCATAACAAAACCAGAGAAAAATAAGCCTGCGCTCGGTATTTCCCACACAGATATGCAGTTTAAAGGATAAGCGCTGACAACTTTCTTTTTGTTTTGTATACATATATGGGCATTTATATTGCCACGCAGCTGGTACAACATACAATATGGGTTATACCGAGCGCAGGCTTAATGCCAAGCAGTTGGTACCATATATAATGTGGGATATACCGAGCACAGGCTTATTTTTCTCTGGTTTTGTTTCAAAATATTGCCTTTTTGTCATAGCAGCTGTCCATCAAGCCTATTTTAGGCACATTTGGGTGTGGCTCACAAGCCAGCCTTTGCAAGATGTAAACCCCTATACCTGGGAGGTGAGTGCATCTGATCTTAACTGCATTTTAATAGTGTTTAAAGCATATAGGTCAGTGTAGGACCTGCATATAATGAGGTACCCTTGATGTTGGGATGCAGGCTTAAGTCTTTTGATCAAAATATGAACTAATACCTCATGGTTTCATTTTGCTAGACACACACAGATATGCAGTTTAAAGGATAAGCGCTGACAACTTTCTTTTTTTTTGTTTACATTTATGGGCATTTATATTGCCACGCAGCTGGTACCACATACAATATGGGATATACCGAGCGCGGGCTTAATGCCAAGCAGCTGGTACCATATATAATGTGGGATATACCGAGCGCGGGCTTATTTTTCTCTGGTTTTTTTTTTTCCTTCTGCTGGAGTGCCCACTTCCTTCAGGGGTGTTCCCAACCCCTGGTTGTTCATCACAACTTTCAGTCGGGTTATCCGGAATCCTCACACACTAGACCGGTTACCTCACTCATTTCTGGCAAGTCAAGTCCGAGAACTCGCCACAGTTTTTTCCCCTCTGCTGTTTTCCAAGGATTTGGCTAGTCTAGATAAGACCCCTTGTTCTGCCCCATCAGATAATTGCCTCTGGGCTAACTAATTTTGCCCCTTTTCCCGTGGCTCAGTTCTCATCCCCAGCGCCTGTGGGGTGCCGGCCATTCTATACAGACCCTTATCCCGGCCCTTCAGGAGGAGATCGTCCACCCAACATACCTGCAGGCTCTATGGTACTGTGGGACATACCCTACCCTTCAACAGACGTCAAGCCCAGGACGTGCATCTATGCATCCCTCCTTACCCAACCCCATCCATGCGGTACACACATCATTATCCGTTACCATCAGACACGATCAACGCACTACAGGGGAGGGTCAGGCAAATCGGTGATGTTTAGGTCATCAGGCTTAATTTCAAGGGAACGGCCACCTCTCCTGGGATTTTTACCGCAATTGCAGGCACAGGCTACAGAACTATCAGCTAGGGTGCACACCCTCCCCTCCCTGCCTCCCATTCAGTCTCTGGCTGCAAATGCTAACATTTCCCTGTCTTCAGCAATGCAGGTGGCCATATGGGCATGGAGAAGCCAGAAAGACCAGCGAGACAGGTGGTGTCCATGGCAGATCATCAAGCAGCGTCAGTAGTCTCGGGACTGCAAATGGCATCAGACATCCAGACCGCTTCAGAGATGCAAAAGGAGGGGACATCTCAGCAAGTGATGGTTCAGCATGCAGAAGTGGGTGAGGCAGTCCCTTCAGCTTCTGAGTCTTTGTCAGAAAAGCATGCAGCGGCAGCAGTTAGCAGTGAGTTTGGTGATCTTGTTATTACCCCATGAACATACACCTAATCTTCCGGTTTCTACCACAAGTGAGGATTCTTCCTCCTCCTCTAGCAAAGGCCCCCGTAAGTTAATTAAGATTCTGAACAAACTTTTTAGCCACAATAAGTCCCACTTAGACAAGCGGCACTTGCCAACCAAACTGATGGCAGCTGCAGGTTCAATGGTCAGGTGCGGCCCTTTTGTCCGGTTTACGGCCTAGGATTATGGATATGATCAAACGGGGTATATATGTTAATATGTTTGAATTGACTGTATCAGCAAAAAAGGCATTATGCGCAGCATGCGCGAAAGGGGGCATAGAAGAGGAATCCTTTAAAACTTTTCCCAAATGGATCACAGGGTATTGCGCCTTCTCGGCGTGTTATCTAGAAACCAGGCCTGGAGCAGACAGAGAAGTCTGGAAATATTTACATCTCATTAATGAGATGTATATTTGTGATCGTCCAGGTAGATGGCGTAAGTATGACGAACAGTTTCGGGAGAAGGTGAGCGGGCAGATAGACATGCATTTATGCTGTAGAGATCTGGATGAAACTCAACCAGGCGAGCCTCAGTCTAGGTCAAGGGGGGATAGTGAGTCGGTTTCAGCAAGGGGGAGGAGACACAGTGCTCCCCAGTTCCCCCCAAAAAAAGATGCTACGCGTTCAACAACACATCTTGCGGGAGGGGGGAATCTTGTAAATATAGGCACATATGATCCAACTGTCACGGACCACATGCATGGGCTGCAGCATGGACAGCAACACTGCTTAAAGCGCATTCGCCTATTAACATTACTATTTTGGAGAGGTGGCTCAGTCTTTATCCGCATGTGGAACAGGCCTCCTTTCAGCATGAAGGTTTTCGTCACGGTTTTCGGCTTCCCATCAGCTCCACGGTTCCCGCCAGAGCCTCTAAGAACCTTAAGTCACCCTACATTTTTCCGGAAGTTCTAGACAAAAAAAATTGTGCAGAGATCAGCTTGGGTCGCATGGTAGAACCTTTTCAATCACCCCCCATTCCAGATTTAGTCATTTTCCCAGTGGGTATAGTCCCAAAGAAAGTACCGGGTAAATTCCGCTTGATCCAACACTTGTCCCACCCACTAGGAGGTTCTGTAAATGATGTCATAGATCAGGACATAAGTTTGGTGGTTTATCAGTCATTTGAGGAGGCACTGGCATTAATTAGACATTTTGGCATGAGGGCCCTGATGGCCAAACTAGATATTGAATTAGCCTTCCGCTTACTCCCTCCTCACTCGGAGTCATTTAAGTTCATGGGCTTTAAGATCAAAGACAAATACTACATAGATTGATGTCTCCCCATGGGGTGCTCCCTCTCTAGCGCCTTTTTCGAGTCTTTTAGCTCTTTTCTACATTGGGCTATTCAGGCAGGGACAGGCCACCACGGAATAGCGCATTATCTGGATGATTTCATATTTGTGGGGCCGTGCAATTCCTCCCTCTGTTTGGATAGGTTGTACTCAGCGCAGGCACTTTTTTCTGTGATGGGGATTCCCATTGCTCGGGACAAGACGGAGGGCCCTTCAGCATGCTTATCGTTCTAGGAATAGAATAAATTACAGGGATTGGACTGATGAGAAATGGGGTAAAGTCATTTTCTCTGATGAATCCCCTTTCAGTTTGTTTGGCGCATCTGGAAAAATGCTTGTCCGGAGAAGGATAGGTGAGCGCTACCATCAGTCTTGTGTCATGCCAAGAGAAAAGCATCCTGAGACCATTCATGCGTTGGGTTGCTTCTCAGCCAAGGGAGTGGGTTTACTCACAATTTTGCCAAAGAACACAGCCATGAATAAAGAATGGTACCAAAACATCCTCTAAGAGCATCTTCTCCCAACCATCTAAGAACAGTTTGGTGACGAACAATGCCTTTTCCAGCATGATGAAGCACCTTGCCATAAGGCAAAAGTGATAACTAAGTGGCTAGGGGATCAAAACATCAAAATTTTGGGTCCATGGTCAGGAAACTCCCCAGACCTTAATCCCAATGAGAACTTATGGTCAATCCTCAAGAGGCGGTTAGACAAACAAAATCCCACAAATTCTGGCAAACGCCAAGCATTGATTAAGCAACAATGGATGGCCAACAGTCAGTATATGGCTCAGAAGTTGATTGACATCATGCCAGTGGCGAATTCCAGAGGTCTTCAAAAAGAAGGGTCTACACTGCAAATATTGACCCTTTGCATAAACTTAATGTAATTGTCAATAAAAGCCCTTGACACTTATGAAATGCTTGTAATTTTACTTCAGTATATCATAGCAAAATCTGATAAAAAGGTATAAAAACACTGAGGCAGCAAAGTTTGTGAAAACCAATACTTGTCACTCTCAAAACTTTTGCCCATGACTGTACAACTGATTCACCTTCAAATCCTCTCTTTGTTGAATTGGAAGCACACAGAGCCCATTTACTGACCTTTACAAACAAACGCTAGCTGTGTTCAGAATACGTACCTTGACTAATTAGGCCCACTAAGTGCCAAGTATGTGTCAGTTCATTAGCTTGTATTTTTAAGTTAAATTTCTTTGTTCTTGGTGAACTGAGTGCCCCTACTTGTATTTCTAGTTTTTTATTTGTCCAAGATGGTTGCAGAGCCCCCTTTTAAAGGCAGACATTTCTTTAGACTATTATTTTACCTTTCCCAATTTAGCACCTCAATTATTTCTATAGTGTTTACATGGTCATAGTACATGTACATTTTTTTATTTTTTTTTAACTATAAGACATAGGTTACAGACATGAGACATAGGGTAGATGATACTGACTGTGAGAATTTACATTACCTTAAAGTAATTTACCCCCAAGTGAAGTCATCAGTGATGGCGATGGATGAATTCCCTTTTAAAGATTGGTGTGAGGATTCACAACACTAGCTCCAGATGACAGCTGTCAGAAAACAGTTCACAATGACAGATATAAACACTTTCTCTCAATTCCTGTAATCAGCATTTCTGCTAAGAACAGCAATCTAGCTAGACACCTCACCTGGACTGCTGCACAGCTTCCTTTACTGTGCAATCAGTCATACAGAGAAATATCAAGTCAACCAGAGAACTATATTTCAACTGTTTGTAGCCTTTATAAAGACCTTTAGTTCTACCAAACCATTCCAGAAGCATAGTTTTGATTTGGATATACACTATATAGACAAAAGTATTTAGCCAATCTGTTAATTATTAAATTGAGGTATTTCAGACCAGTTGCCAGAGGGGAATCAAATAAGGCACCTAACCATTCAGTCTCCAATTGCAAACATTTGTGATAACAAATGGGTCTTACTAAAGAGCTCAGTGACTTCAAGCGTGGTGATGTGATAGAATGCCACCTTTACAATAAGACAGTTCGTGAAATTTCATCCCTGCTGGATATTCTACGGTCCACTGTAAGTGATATTATTAGAAAGTGGGTGCATTTAGGAACAGTAGCTCAGTTAGGAAGCGGTAGACCATGTAAAATCACAGAGTGGGGTCAACAACTGCTATGGCGCATGGTGCGTATAAGTCACCAACTCTCTGCTCTCATAGCCGAAGAGTTCAGAACTTCCACTTGCATTAATTTAAGGACAAAAGCTGTGCGACGGGAGCTTAATAGAGTAGTTCACATTACACCACAGAGTAATGTCCGGGGTTTATATTATGCCACACAGCAATGCCCAAGCTCCTATTATACCACATGGTAGTGCCCCCAATTCACATTATGCCACACAGTAGTGCCCCCAAATCACATTTTGCACAGAATAAAGCCCCCAACTCACATTATGCCACACAGTAGTGCCCAAATTCACATTATGCCACACAGCAGTGTCTCCAATTCACATTATGCCAAGACATGTCACCCCCTGGGCAAAAAGGGAATAAGTTCCAAAAAATAAAAAAATCATATTATACCACTAAGTAGTGCCGCCAATCTACATTATGCCACACAGTAGTGTACCCCAATTCACATTATACCAAGAACATTGCATTGTAAAGCGTTACAGAATTTGCTGGCGCTATATAAATCAATGTTTTTGTTGATGATGATGATGCCACTCACTGGGTAAAAAGGGAACAAGCTCCAAAAAATAACAAAACCACAATTTTTTCTTACAATAAAATACAAATTGATCCAGTGCTGCCCGCATCCCCGTCCCCTTCTCGGCACCCCTGTTTGCAAGTGCAATAACACCTAACATATAAATAAATGTGACTTAATTAATAATAGTTATCTGCTTCATTTCATGTGGTCGGTTGGGCAGGCAGGCTTATGTATGCTGCTGGCATCAGAACTTCATTAGTTGAGGTGTGTACATCTTAAAGGAGGAGGTTCCAGTTAAAGGTGCAGGTGTCAACTTTAATCGTGGGTCCCACAGATTACTCATTTTAGGCAGGGGTGGGCCCACGTGGAGTAAACAGTATGAGCCTTGGTGGGCTCTGCTATATAGGCAAAGGAATGAGGTCCCTAAGCAGCAGGACTCATCAGGGTTTTCCCCAGGATCGTGGTGGGCCAGTCTGATGCTGGGTAGCAGTCTACTCTGCAGGAAATTTTTACTATGACTTACATTTTTCACAAAAGTACCAGTCATGGGCAATGGGTGTTCGGCATCACCTTGTTTAAGAGAATGACTTAGCATTTCAAGGTTAATGATTATTTTTGTTACTTTTATTCTTTACCCCTATCTTCCCCAGCTGTTCCACTTTATATTGTTGTTTTTGTAAGTATATTCGTAATTCCTTAATCTGTTCCTACCTGTAAAAGTGTTTTCTATTTGTATTACTGCAAGATTAATGAGGTGTTAAATGTTATAATCAAAATATGAAGAGCCTAATGCATTAAAATGCGTAAAGCAGAAATAAGGATTAATTTTGCACCTTGTCAAAACCATGTTGCATTGGAGGGAGCTGCAAATTGAACATTTGATGGCAGATTTATAATTGGGTTAGGGCATGTCCTAGATCAACTTTAAATTTCAGTGTAAAAATAAAGCTATTAAATATTTATGTGCTACATGAAAAAACAATAATAATAAACTTTTCAAGTTTTTTGCTGGATTATTTTTTTACTGGTACTTCAAACTTCACAGATTTTTTCTGCATCAATGCATAACGTTACAGCATTTTATTCTTATTTTCGTAATTTTACACATTAGTTACTGAACTCAAACATTACAGGGTAGAATGATATTCTTAAAATGTTCAATTAATGCTTATTAGTGCTATTCTACTCCATTGTTAATGTCAATTTCTAAAAGTAATTGTCAAATTTTGTCTTAGTTTAGAATTTGTTAAAAAAAACAAAAAAACTTTAGTTTGTAGTCTCTGGTGTACCTATTGTTAAACCGCTTTGCTCCTTTTTGGCACAAGCTGTGAAAATCCCCTAATTATTGGTTTGTTGGAGGATTTTGCAAGCTAGGTTTGTATTGAACTATAAAAGCAAAAGGTAAGTAAAAGAGAATGTTACCCAGCACTCTAGTAATAATTGGAAATAAACAAAACCTAATTTTTACTTCAAAATAACTAAAATCATCTGTTTTTTAAAATCTAGAATGAAAATATGAGTTCAAACAAGGATACTACAGTAATCCTCCACAAGATGTCCCTACAGCACCCATGGAAAAGAGACAAACCCTATTAACTACCCTAATAGATAACATGTTAGATACAATGGTGAATATTAACTTGGTTCACCTCAACATGCATTGTTGGAGACATTGTTATAAGAGTAAGCCTTTCATTTTTTTTTTACTCAGGCTATTTACCTATGAAAATACACGTTAGATACATAAAATATGTAAAAATCAAAACACAAAGATAAAAAAATACCATTGCTGTTGGCAAATAATAATCTTCACTTTTTATAGTTTTATATCCACTACCTTCCAGTGCTAAAATGTAATTTAATGGTTATTTACTAGATATCTGTTTATATTAAAACCATAGCAATCAGAGGATTATTTGCATTCATTGTCTCATTTGCAATACAATATTAAATCTAATTGCTGGCTTTAGAATTGGGGAGATTTGTACATTTAATCAGTTTTACTTGACATTGTTTTTACTCACACAGGTATATACACTAGAATTCATATTTTTAAACATCATTACTAAAACGTGAACTTTGGTTCTGTTTAAACACTGTGGGCCTGATTCATTAAGGAAAACAAAATGAACATAATGGGCCTGATTCATTAAGTAAGGCAAGGCAAGAAAAGGAAGTAAATGTTCTATGGACAAACCATGTCATAATGCAAGGGGTGTAAATTAGTTTCTTATTTTGCATGTAAGTAAATACTGGTTGCTATTTCATGTAGTATACAAATACTTGATAGCTTTATTTTTATACTGAAATTTAAAGTTGATCTAGGACATGCCCTACCCCAGCTATAAATCTGTCCCCACATTTTAAATTTACCTCACTGTCTAATACAACATTGTTTTGTCAAGGTGTAAATATACTCCTTTCTTTTGCCTTCCTTTCCTTAATGAATGTGCGTTTTTTTTAAATCAGATATGTGCATGTTCGCATTTAAGTTTGAGCGTAGGCAATAAGTTCCTTGATGAGTATGAGAGTATCTTACTTGCGTGATGTAAAATCAAACACACATATCATTGCACTTTAATTTGCTCCTCTATGTGAAATACGAACAAAGTCACTGTTTTGCACTACATAATTCCTTGTGACTCCTGATTGACAGAGGAACGTACAAGCGTGTAATTCCTTCATTAAACGCTAATGTTTCATGATATTTACATCCTATTAATCCTTTTACTGCATTACTTCAACACTGTGCACTATTCAGTAATAAGAAAAACCCCTTTATATGATACTGTACTTATAAATATGTATACATTTGCTTAGAAAAAATTAAAACACATAAACAAATGTTTTTATTTAAAGGAACAAACTTTTCATAACCAGATAAACAATATACATTAATAACCAAAATAACAATAAAAGCTAAATGTAAATTATTAACAGATAAATAAATGTATATATATATATATATATATATATATATATATATATATATATTTATTTTTTTTAAATATCTTTATTTTCACACCTTGTACAGAGAAACAACATTGTAGAACATATTAGGTAAAAAGAAAAAAAAAGGAAAACAGTATTACAGAAATGTTAGTCCCACAATGTGGTTTGCAAGATGAGTTAAACATAGCAAAGTGGGTTTTTCAATAAAATCGAAAGGAAAAGAAGAAGTTAGGAAAAATAAAACAAATTTGGAAGAGAGGGAGATAGAGAAGTTTAGGGGGGGCAGGGGGGCAGGCAAGAGCTCTCAGTTACTGGAATTTGTAGAGTGAGTCGTTAAGGAGAGCTGTGATATATTCCTCGGATGAAATGTGCTATAGTCTGTTTATCAATTCGGGTCTGGTAGGGGGAAGAGTTGTTTTCCAAGCTTGAGCAAATAACAGTTTACATGCTTGACTAATTTGAAGTGCCAGACGGTCCATTGGCTTGCTTATGGAGGGAACCGGTCTGTTGAGTAAAAATATTGCGGGGTCCCTGGGAAAATGGACAGCTGTGAGTTGATGGAGAAGGTTCAGTGCAATATCCCATAGTGGTTGAATAATGGGGCAGTCCCACCAAATGTGCAGATGAGTACCCTGTCTGCCACAACCTCGCCAGCACCTGTCTGATGTGGTTGAGAAGATGTGATGGAGCTTGATTGGGACCAGGTACCATCTCAAGTATACGTTATAAGCTGTTTCTTTAACACTTGCATTGATGGATGCCTTACCTACTCGCTTTTGAATTGCCGAACAAACACAAGGTCTCTCTCCCACGCCTCATCGTGAGGATCTAGGGAGGGTAAGTCCAATTTAAGGAGGAGGAGGCGATATAGCATTAATATATTTCCTCTACATCCCACTGCATAAATGCAGTTGTGCTCAAAGGGCAATGATTTTCTGAGTTTTTTAGTATGTGTTTGTGAGTAAATAAAACTGGATTTGAATGCAAAGATGTTGGAAGGCCAAGGCTCTGTAAATGTGGGGGGGGGGGCGAAATCGCCCATTATGTGATAGAGCCTATCTATTTTTCTGGACTTCAAAGGTACGATGATGGATTCTACATTGCCTAGAGGGGACTGGGGGTGTTTCCAAATTGAAGTGGAGAGGGATATGGGACCAATTTGAAGAGATTATTCACAAAGTCCCAAATTGAGAGAGTATATCGGATTGTGGGGCATTCATATGCAGAGGCAGGTCTGTGACTTCCAAACAGCTATGGAAAATAGTGCACCGGGGCCTCCGGGGTCATGGTGTTCTCAGCATCCACCCATTTTTTCAGGCCTGAATTAGCTACACGTGGTGTAACTTGGTGGCAAAGTAATAATTAGAAAGAAGAGGTAGACCAAGGCTTCCTTCATCAGCAGGCTTTGCCAAGTGGCTGGGCCACTTGTCTTCCCATTTGAATTTGCTATATTCTGTAATGCCCTGTATAAGAAATATTTAGAGATTGCCATTTGTTTAGGTCTCGACCAATACGGTCAATCAAGGGGAGAGTAATTAAATCGATACAGGTCGGAATAATGTCTGTTATTGCTACACCTAGGTAGCGAATTACCTCGTGGCACCATTGAAATTTGAATGACTCCACCAGATATACTCTGCGTTTGGTTGAAACAAAGAACGCCATGGCCTCAGATTTGGTGTCATTGATCTTATATAAAGATAAACGTCCGTAGCAAGATAGTTCAGAGAGAAGGTTGGAAAGAGATATCCAGGGGATGGACAGAGTCAAAAGCACATCATCCGCAAACAGTGTTATTTTATATTGTTTATGTCCTAAATTTTAATTCATGAAATGTTTTTATTGTTCCTAATTGCCGCTGCTAATGGTTCAATAAAAAGTGCAAACAGCAATGGTGATAGAGGACAGTTCTGTCGGGTGCCGTTGCGAAGGTGGAGCGGATTTGAGACCTGGCCAATCATCACGACCCTGGAGTTGGGGTTAGTATACAACGCTTTAATAGCTGTGAGAAATTTGCTCTTAAAACCAAAAATTTCAAGGGTTGAAAACATGAAGGGCCATGAGACCCTATCGAATTCTTTCTCGACATCCAGTACCAAAAGTAGAGACGAGGCTTTTTGGGTGTTATTACGGTGAACAAGATTAATGACCCTATGGGTATTGTCGAACGTTTTCCTATTGGAATAAGTCCCACTTGATCAGGGTCGATGAAACTGGGCAGGACCCTGTTGAGTCTATTCGTCAGGACTTTTGCAAGGTCTGTAATTAATAATTGATATGTAATTAGAGCACAACGTATGGTCCTTGTCGGACTTGGGAATGACTATCATTCTTGAGGAAGTAGTGCCCGGATGGAAAGTTTCGCCATTTAGTATATGGTTTAAAAGCTGCACCAGCTTGTGAAGGAGGGCAGGGGCGAAATTTTTATAGTAGCTCATTGTGTAACCATCACGGCCTGGAGCTTTGGGGGGGTTTTGGAAGCTGAGGGCAAACTTTATCTCCTCTTCCGAGACATCATAACATAATGCTGTGGCTTCGGCCTGACTGAGTTGAGGAAGGTTTCACGAAGTTAGGTAGGCCTTAGTATCAGCCTCATATGAATGAGCATTCCCAGAGAGGGGCAGGTTATATAACTTGTCATAAAAATCATGAAACATTTGGTTAATATCTCTAGGGTTGTAAATCATAGAACCCCTTTAGATCGAATAGCTGGGATGTACTGCATGGCCCTTTTAGATTTTAGTTTGTTAGCCAATGGAGTTTTGGATTTGTTACTCTTCTCATAGAACCTTTGTTCTAGCCAGCGAAGGGCTCTTGCTGTCTTTTATGCTTGTAAATTGTGTAGTTCTCCCCGTAGCCGGGACAACTGTCCAAAAACCTTGCTAGAAAGAGTCCGTTTGTGGATCTGTTCCAACCCCTGGATTTGGGACAAGAGAGAGTCGATTTGATCCAATTGCTGTTTTTTCCAACGTGAGGTGTATTTAATAATTTCTCCTCTCACTACTGCTTTGTGTCCCTCTCAAATTGTGGAATATTGAACTTCAGGTGAGGAATTAAGATCAAAATAATCTTTGATTCTATTTGTGACCTGATCTTTGAACTTGAGTAATGTTTCGTTTATATATGCCATGTGGATCTACCTGTAGGGGAGACATTAAAATTGAAAAGCGATTCAATGGCCGAGTGTTCTGACAAGTGGTTGACGACAACAGTAGCAGAGATCAGAGTGGGAACGAGGTTAGCACAGTAAAGAACCATGTCGATCCTAAAATAGGAATTATGAAGTTGGGAATAAAAAAAGTAGTCTCTGGCTGATGGATACAACCCCCACCAAGTGTCATGCCTCTGTGCCGCTTGCGGGCACCTGTTCCTTTACCTTCTTCTCATAAGCAGTCATGCCGGCATACCCTGAGATCAGTTCATGTATCGTTGGCAGTCTGATCTGCGCATGTGCAGAATCGCAGTCCACCTTTGGAAACTCCCCTCTTCCCTCATTGGCCGCAGGATCGTGGAGCACTATTTAAACCTCCCAGGAGCACCTGCCTATTGCCTGTTCATCAAGCTCACTTCCTGTGCTCTAGGATCTGGCTCCTATCTTCCCTTGTAGTATCAGACTGCTCTACTCCAGCATTGAACCCGCTTTCCCAGTGACTCCTCTACCATTACCTGAGTTACCTGTATCCTGTCAGCCTCGGTTCTCTCCTTTCGCTGCCTCTCTGAGCTACCGCTGTCCCTGTTACTTCTCTGCAGCTATCTCAAGTTACATACGTGGTTTCTGCCTGCTCTACTCCAGCATCGAACCCACTGTTCTAGTGACTCCTCTACCATTATCTGAGCTACCTGTATCGCGTTGGCTCGGTTATTTCCATCCTCTGTCTCCCAGAGCTACCACTGTTCCTGTGACTTCTCTGCAGCCATCTCAAGTTACCTATGTGGTATCAGCCGGCTCTCTCCCAGCATTGAACTCGTTGGCCCAGTGACTGTTCTACCTCGATGCTAGCTTTCAGTATTGTGCCACCCTCAGCCTCCTGCCTCCATTTGGCTCCTCCTCTATTCTCTGTGTCCTCTCTCTCGGGACCACGACATGCAGGATAGGTGCTGCTAAGCCCATACTCCCTTGCGGGAGCCCCTGGTAAATACCACCTACTCGTTATACTCCGCGCCTGTGAGAGAGCTCAGTCATCCTGCAGTCCGGGGATCCATTGCCCTACAAGGCCAACTGTGACATCAATAATCGTACAGACCCACCTCGAGCCACGTGCCAGTTGAGTTTCTTGGAGCCCGAAGAGCGAGCACCCTGGGTAGGTACTCCCGATCGATCCAAAGTGAGTGATAGGATTGTATTAAAGTCACCCCCCACCAGAACCTTGCCAGAATGGTTAATGGAGAGGGCTTGGAAGAAAGTTTGGAAAAAATCTGAGTGGCCTGTGTTAGGCGCATAAACATTTGCTATTGTGATGTCATGGGGCAGATTTTGCCTAAAAGGATGAGGGAGCGTCCCTCAATTTCGCCTATGACCTTGAAAATCACTAGAGGAACCGTATTTCACACCATTATAGTGACACCATTTTGTTTGGCGGCATGGTTAGCATAGTAGACCAAAGGTAAACATCTGGAGGATAGTGAGGGATGGCCAGCTTTCTTCAAATGGGTCTCCTGCAATAGAACAATATCTGCTTTATGTTTTGAAACATAGGTATGCAGGAAGGAATGTCTCTGTGGGGTGTCCAAGCCCTTAGTATTTAGGGATAGGAATTTAATAGACATGATTTAGCACAGAAGAATATGACCCAAGTGTGAGCCTGTCCAGACACAGATGCTTAGGGTAAATGTGTGGGTTTCGGGGAGAGGTGGGGGTGATGGTGCATTGGAAAGTGAGGTTAGGATAGAGAGGTAGTGGGGTCAAGAAGGGAAGTGAAGGAGGGAGCCCTGCAAGGTCAGGGGACCATCCACTCAGTTAGAGCCCAAGTAGAAGGACTGTCAGTCGGGACTACAAAAACATGATGATTGGTATCAACCCAGAGGGTCTTATAGTTAAGTTATGAAGAGGAAAGGTAAGGAGGTAATCTCTAGTTGGTGAGGGGCATGGGGGGGCGACCACAAGTGAAAGGGTGAGTGCCTACTAGAGCCTAAGAGTCTGAGAGAGGGGCTTCATCCCAGTGACAGGTGCATAAATATTTTCAAAAAACATTGTAAATACAGAGACCAGTTCAGATAAATATTGTATAACCAGAGTGATATGGGAGAGAACATAAATGTATTAAACAATTAAATATATGCAAGTATATAATAGATTGTACAGGTTGAGGCCTTGGAGTATGCTCAAGAGAACCTTGAATAACTATTTAACTTGAGTTCAGAATCAAGCCAAGCAGATATAACAAAAACAGAAGTAAAAAAAGAACAAAAATGACATAAGCACAATCACGCATACCCGGGAGGTCGCCATACTTGGGGGTCCGATAGTTGTTAGCTAGTCTGACTAGAGTGGAGTTCCTGAAATCTCACTTCGGTATCAGCCAACATACCCCACTCATATTTATAAAGCATCTAGCAAACTGGTGAACATGAATATATAAAAGTAGTAGATATAAAATCAACAGTTGAGTGCTAAAAATGAGGGGACACGGGAGGGAGGCCAGACTCATTATCTAACATTAACCCAACTGAGTCCATGCGTGAAAAATAATAGAATACATTTGTATGTTACGTAGTATAAGTGACCTTAAATACAGTATGTAATGAGAAATACGACCAGCTTCAAGTAGGAGGTTTGTCAGATGATGTTCCTGGATGAGCTGGGCCAGAAAGTAAGCTTAAGTTCAACCTTCTTATGAGATTCTTCATGACTTCAAGTGTACGAATGGAGTGTTGCCGACTGTTGATGTCCACCACAAGCCGAAAAGGGAATCCCCAATGGTACTTATATACGTGGTCATGTAGAACAAGCGTAATTTCCCGAAGGTTTCATCTTTTGGCTACTGTGTCTTGGAAAATCTGTATCCTTGATCCTTCAAAGTGGATAAAGTTGGTGTTTCTTGAGGCCAGAGTGATTTGATCTTTAATCCTATATGACAAAAATTTCAAGATAATGTCTCTGGGAGGGTCCGAGTCTTTGGGCTTGGGCCGAAGAGTTCTGTGAGCCCGCTGAATAGTTATCTGAGAATCTGACAAAGCTGGGAAAAAGTGGATGAAGAGACATAGTAGATATGGTTCAATGTCTGTGGGTTCCACTGTTTCTGGGACATTACGGATGCGGAGATTGTTTCTTCATTCTCGGTTTTCAAGGTCTTCATTCTTGTCATTTAAAAAGTCTATTTCTTTGTTTAGGTCCTCAGTTTGGAAGGATTGAAATAGTGAGGCTTGGCTCTCGAGAACGGTTGTTCGTTGGTCAAGGTCCACTATATCTTTCTTCAGCTCCCTTAATTGTTTTTGAAATTCGGTTGTGAGGGAGGTTTTGAGGTTCAGTAGGAGGCTACCAATGTCTGATATATCTCGTTTGGTTGCTGGAACTTCTTCCATATCTGAGTCTTCGTCATGTGTTTCAAGTGCGGATGAAGGTGAGGGAATTGAGGTTAGGTGTTTATCTCGATGATGAAAGTGTTGAGTGATCTCAGCAGAGGCTAGTTACTTCTGACAGGAAGATTTTATGCATCGTGATAGCTGTATGAATATAGTATTTAGTAATGGAAACTGTAGATAGGCATGCAGTTAAAACATTGCTCTAGGTAGGCAGGATTCGCCCGGTGTCACATTAGGCCAGCATGAGATCTCTCCACATGGGGGTCAAGTTCAGAGCAGACTTTGTCTAGAGGAATAGCTGGAGTAAGAGAAGATCATTGGCACTTCACTAGAGGACACTGTAGTATGAATTTATTGAATAACGTGAATTTTTAGATGTTGTCGGCGTTACAGTGACCACAGATTTTCTGTGTAAGACCAACAAATGTGTAAGGTGTTGGTAAATTGGGGTTTCAGAGGATCAAAAACCAGCCACAATATTTCCTTATAGAACAGTGTTACAGCTGCTGCTGCTTGTAGCTTTTGGAAGTTTTGTGAGAAATGGTAATAATGGCAAATGGTCACTAGATGGCAAATATGTATAAAAGAACGTATGGGATGCGCCACAATATATCTATATTAAAAATGTGGAAAATACTACTAATAGATGGCAGATGTTGGATACTTATATTTTATTTTTATCACATAATAAAATTAATAAAAGTAATAGCAATGTTGTACAATAAAAACACGTGTAACATGTAATACAATAGTGGAAGAAAGGTGTCTGGCCAGTACACCAAAATTCCACAAATGCCAAACAAAGATTATATAGATATCGTGTTGGAAACAAACAATATATTAGAAAATATATATATATATATATATATATATATATATATATATATGATGTATCTATTAGTGGTGCCAATAGTGATCTGGAAGAATTATATCGTTGGAGCTCATGTTTCAAATAATAAAAAAGAGAAAAAGTAGAAACAAAAGTCTATGGCGGATATATATGGGAAAAGGGACACAACGTGTCTAACATATATTAAAGAGTAGACACTACGTGTCTCTTATTTAATCTCCACGTGTCTCCTTATTTCTTTTGATAGTATCAGAGTACACAATTTAAAGCGTTGAGGAGATGACAACAGATCCGGGAGTCACTCGTGATTAGTGCTCCGTTTTTCAATAGGAAAAAAGTTCTGTACAGACCTTATGATGTTACGATGTATATTCCCATGTGACATCTAATTGGATCATCTGTAGATGGTATCTAGAGGCGACGGGGTTATTTGTACTTTTTCGTCGGGTCATCTGTATATTATTCCTGTTCGATATGGCCCCAATCCTGTCCGCTTTAGATACAAAAGCTATGCATTCTCAATCCAGCACGATCGCCCATGTTGGTATAGTATATAGTCTGAGGAGGTCCTCTATAGATGATATGTGTGAGCAGTTGTGATAATCGTGCTCTTCCACAGGGGCACCTGTGTATTGGTACCGCTTGATATTGCCCCAATGATGTCCAATATAGATGTTATATCTGTATATTCTTAATCTAATATATCAGCTATATTGATGCCCAAAAGAGGAAAAAGATGATAAATATTGTTCCTCCGTTACTCAAAGATAATAAGAAGAGTCTTCCTGTTCCACCTAACGCGTTTCGTCAGCTCTGTGGCCAACTTTTTCAAAGATAGTCAGTAATGATTCCTGTGGGTTTTTATAGGGCCTGCTTGTGTTGATTGGAAGCTGGTGTTGCTAATTAGCAGCCCGATTTTCCCTTTTGTTCATATATAAATATATATATTTTCAAAGACTCTCTTATTTATATACTACCTATTATACATGTATAACCTCTATTAGACATATAAAGCTGAACATGAATATTGTTGCAAAAACAGACTATAATAAGACACTATTATTCATAGCTGTCCGGAAAATCACATAAAATATATATAGCTGAGGGGAGGAAGAGAAAGGAACTTAAAAACACTTAGTCGATATCATCGAGCATCACTCTCTATATAAAATGTAGTTATAAGTATTTTGCAATAGAGTTTGAATATATAAATTTACAATTATAGAAGTCCTTTATTTAGCAAAAGAAAACTAAAGTGGAAATAAATTCTTTCCTATGGGGGATCGAACTCCCAACCCTACATTCTTCACCACCTAGTATTTATCTACTGAGTCACAGCTCATAATGAAGTATAAGGGTAAATATAACTTACATGTGAAGAGAAGGATGGAAAAATAATTTAACAATAGATCTTATATTCACAGATACCTCATGTGATACACATTTTAAGTTCAATGATTATCCAATTAAAATTTAATTGGACTATTTTTATATATTTATTTACATTAGGGTATATATACCAAAAACAAACAATAAAATAAAACAAACAAAGATGTATTAAATAAATCAAGAACTATGGGCCTGATTCATCAAGGTACGCAAACGCATACGCATCTGCTAATTTATTCTGCGCATGCGCGAAACGAGACTTGAGATGCGGAAAATGACACTTGAGAGGAGCAAAACGACACTTGCGCTACGCAATCACGGCAGATACTACTCGCAAAGTCAACGCAATCCAAAAGTCCAATGCAAATAGATTTGAGATGGCTGCTGACCACTTGAGAACAAAGGGGTGGGAATGGGCGGAGAGTAGGCGCGGAATGGGCGGAGATGAGACACCATTTGAGTAAAGTAGGCGTTATGCATTTTCACTTGAGAACAGTAGGCGTTCCCTCTTTCCAGTTGAGTGAAACTGACGTCACTCCTGTCTCAAATCTTTCACAAAAGTTAATAACGGCCAGGGTCATGTTTAAATCCAAAATACCTAGTGCAAACAACTGTTAAAAGCCTTTAGAAGCATACTCTGCGTATTAAAAATAAAAAAAAAATATGCTAAACAAACACACATATTAATATTTGTTTTTTTATTAAAAAAAAAAAACCAAATATTGTTATATAGCGCATTATGCTGCTTGCTGGCTTTTATGGGCCTCTACACTGCAGTATGGGCCTCTACACTGCAGTTTGGTATGCTAGGCAGATATATTTTCTATTATCACTCCCTATCCATTGTGGCTTCCAAAATGGAGTGCACACTCCATTCCCCATTCATGACAGTTTCCGGAATGGAGTTGTCGAATCTAAATCAGATTGTTCACCTGTGTCAGTCTATCAGTTATGAGCTCATCAGCTGGAGAGAATTAAATACACTGCATGGTTTGAGTGTACAATAAACTCTGCTTTATTAGTTACAAGTTCCTATCTATATAGCAAAAATCACGTATTGCAGAAAACTACGCCACAAAAGGTTTTAACCACTCATGTTCCCTTCACACATATGTTAGTAAATTCTCTCATTATCCACACTAGAACTCCCCAGGAGGGGGGCTGGCTTATCTCCTGTCTGGTATGTTCAAGGTTATAAGCTTAGCCTTGCAAATAATGAATTACTCCTACAAAACAGGTGCATCTAATTGAATTTAAGCTATAACAGAACAAAATGGCTATAAGGCAACAAGATGGCGTCCGCTTAGCAAAATCACATTTCTCAGAGTGCACACTCCATTCCCCATTCATGACAGTTTTCAAAATGGAGTGCACACTCCATTCCCCATTCATGACAGTTTCCGGAATAGAGTGCACACTCCATTCCCCATTTATGACAGTTTCCAGAATGGAGTGCACACTCCATACCCCATTCATGACAGTTTCCAAAATGGAGTGCACACTCCATTCCCCATTCATGACAGTTTCCGGAATGGAGTGCACACTCCATTCCCCATTCATGACAGTTTCCAAAATGGAGTGCACACTCCATTCCCCATTCATGACAGATTCCAAAATGGAGTGCACACTCCATTCCCCATTCATGACAGTTTTCGGAATGGAGTGCACACTTCATTCCCCATTCATGACAGTTTCCAAAATGAAGTGCACACTCCATTCCCCATTCATGACAGTTTCCGAAATGGAGTGCACACTCCATTCCCCATTCATGACAGTTTCCGAAATGGAGTGCACACTCCATTCCCCATTCATGACAGTTTCCAAAATGGAGTGCACACTCCATTCCCCATTCATGACAGTTTCCGGAATGGAGTGCACACTCCAATCCCCATTCATGACAGTTTTCAAAATGGAGTGCACACTCCATTCCCCATTCATGACGGCTGCTGGAATCGAGTGCACAGTGCATGGCTAATTTTATAAATTGTGTTAAAGTGTTGGCCAAACATTCGGCTTCATCATAAATAATGATTACAAATCTCTTTTGATTCTCATCAACTAACAATTATCATTAGTCTCAATATGCAACATGCATGATTTGACGCTTGTTGATGGTGGCTTTTCAATCTAATAAAAGAAAAATACACGTATAATAACTGTACACTTTTTTAAGGAATTTATGCGCATTTTAGTAGCTATTGTAAACGAAGTGTTCGATTACCACAGGGTAAGTTTGGACAGCAACACAAATATTGTAAGGATATTAAGGATCCCTAAGACACAAGTGAATTAGTGAGGTCTTGAACACACGTTTGCAAGCTTCAAAGGTGCCTTGCTTATCTGCTATTCCACTGTACAAGTGGTGACGAAAACAGAATAGAATAACAATGAAAGATGAGCACCAACGTATATAATAAGTTGGTGTCCTTAAAAGATGTAGAAAACTCCAAATATTTTCACATATTATACACTGTAAGAATTGGTATATGGTGAGTAAAAATATATGCATATTGAAATATATCCATGTTCATTAATACAAATCAAAAGTATATTAATATTGCTACCATTTTTGTGTTCTCTTTTTCTACTTCTGAGAGTATAGATTGACTATGTCTTTGCAATAAAGTCTTTTGCTACAACTCCTTTGATGTGTTGTAAGTGATCACAATGTTCAACATGACATATATACAGATTAAACACCAAACCATATACATAAGCACTCTTACAGAAGTCACAGAGTGCAATAAATGCACTCAAACATTTACATAAACAAAGGTAAGCCACATACATGCATGAATCGGGGGTCAAACTCATTACCTTATCATTGCAAGATTAGTTCTTTATCCACTAAGGTATACTTCAGATAGAAAAACACACCAAGCTGCACAATAACTTTTTCGGTCAGCTGAATCACTGTCTTAGGTCTGACAAATCTGGCAGGTTGCATTTATTGTTAACGGAATGATGGATAAGGTGCTATTAAAAACATAACCCTACATACACACACATAAAAAAAAATTACTTGTCCAACGCATCAGGACCTTGAAAGACTTGACCATTTTAATAATTATAAAAAAAAAAGAACATGTTGCGTATCTTGTGCTATGTTACAAGCATTTGTGTTTTTTTATTTCTATTATAGTTTACTGAGTATGCTTAATGGAGGCTTGTAAACTTCTTTGTGCTTATGGTTGACCTGTGGCCTTGAACTCCTGCACTCAGTATTGGTGGGTGGAATACATAACCACTACACTATAGTGTCACACGTTAAGCTTGCGCATGTTAATTTGATACATGTAAATGTTTTTTAGGGAATATAATTATAGTACAAACTATTTTATCCTTAATATTGGCACAGCAGTGTAAGCTAAGCGTATTATTTACATCTGTAATAATAGTTTAAATATCGACTTACCGTACATTGAATAACCTTAGGTAACATACCAGGATGACTTTTTGTCAAAAACAAACTTGTTTAATTGGTACGCACCTGTGTGCTCTTAATGACTTCTGTTCGGCATACTCTCTGGCGTTCGCACCGGCATTTAATTACCTAATTAGAGTGATAGTTAAAAATACCTTGCTTGCACTTCTGTGTTGTTGTGAGTTTCACAATTCTGGGTAAGTAGACTGTAGATGGGCAAATGTTTTTTTAATCTGATGTTTACTGCTGTACCTTGCTCAGTACTCAGTATGTTTGAAGATGTAACTATATGTTGGTGAGCAAGAAATCTCTATTGCTGCAGAAAGGGCTTAATGTACTGTGCTAGTGGTTTTTATGTTGAAGGTTAGTGCAAAAGTGTTTGGTTAGCTGTGGAGTTTTAATATTTAGTCCACTGTGTATACTTAGAGGCGCAACTGCATACAGTCCTCTAGAATGTAGTAAAATGATTAAATATTATCCCTTTTCATAGCTTATTTTTTTACCTGTTTACCCTCCCCCCCAGATATCGGTTCTGCTGCCGAGTTTAGTTCTGTAATTGTTTGGGTTCTGTGGCCTTTTCGAGACAATCTTGTCTGTGTGTGTGTTTAGTCATATTATATGGCAGACATAGGTTGTTAAAGTTTAATATAGTAATTGATATTTTACTGTTACACATGTGCCTTGTATTTATAGATTTCCCTACTATAGAGTGATTGTATCAATCTTTTGACTATTAAGAGATAAAATGCTCATGTAGCCGTATAACTGAAAGTCACCTATTAGTAATAGGTATGTGTCTTGAGAATAGTGGACTCTGGCAGGTGTAAAAATATTAGTTAGGTGCACTTTGCCAATCTGTAATGTTGATTTACCTTTGTTGTTGAGGCATTAATAGATATGGCTAGTTTTGTTTGGAGGCTAATTATACAGTATTAAGATGTAGTAACCTTACTATTTGGCCTAGATTGTAGTTTGCCCTCATATATTAGAATGTTAGCATTAAATTTATATCACGTATAGTTGTAGTCTTAAAAAAAAAATTTTTCTTTCCTCTCTTCCTACATAGGAGACAATGCGTATCCCTCCTGCCCTTGGCTCCTCACTCCTATATTAAACCCACACACAGAGCAGGAGGAGGCCTATAACTCGGCTCATAGGGCCACCAGATCGGTCATAGAAAGGGCTTTTGGAGTTCTCAAGGCTCGATTTAGATGCCTGGACCGGTCTGGTGGCGCCCTGATGTATGAGCCAAGGAAGGTTTGTAGGATCATCGCTCTGTGTGTGGTGTTCCATAATATTGCCATCAGGAGTGGGGCACCAGGGGTCATGGACGAGGTTGCTGGGGTGGACGAGGCGGAGGAGGCGGAGGAGGAAGATCAAGTTCCCCCCCTCGTGAAGCAGTGCGTGGCTCAAACTTCAGGAGCTATGTTATCGATCGTTATT
Source organism: Mixophyes fleayi (assembly GCF_038048845.1). NCBI lineage: Eukaryota > Metazoa > Chordata > Amphibia > Anura > Limnodynastidae > Mixophyes > Mixophyes fleayi. The sequence continues at coordinate 159,540,773 of NC_134406.1, forward strand.
TTTGAGGTAATAATTTTTAATGCACTTGTTCAACCTTAACATTTCAAAGCTGTGTGTTAAAATCATAGGCAAGGTTAGATGATATAAGGTATGTTAAGTTCAAATGTCAATATGAATCTACATGGACTGGTGTGATAGTGAAATGTCTAATATGTGTATTAATTTGTATTTCAAATATTTGCTACCTGTTTTTAACCTTTACAATGTGTGTAGAAAGTATATATTCATGTCTGCAGGTTTTGCTTCAATGTCTTTTGCTAAATACACCTTAGTGTGTTAGATTTCATCTACAGGCTAATGTCGTTTTTTTGTTTTTTTTTACTGTTTGCTACACTTTGGCCAGTCAAGACTTTGCACACTTGATGCTTGTATTTGCTAAGTCACAAAAGGCATTAATGGTGTAGTATGTAGATGTTCCCTAGTGTCATAATGTGGTAGCTAAATTGTGACCATGTAAATGTGGCCTAACTCTGGTTATTTATCCATGCGAGGTTTATAGGTAATTGTTTGGCACATATAGTGTGTTGTAGTGGTCATTTTTCTAACTGTGTTTTTATTTTCTTATATCTACAGCCTGTATATAACACCTGGCCTGGAGTGGTGGTCTTTGTGGCATTAAACTTTTGATTTTGTTTGCTTTTTGGAGTGGTGCAATTCGTGTCTCACTACATGTTGAAGTATTTCTCCAGAGCTCCAAGGCTGCTTATGTCTCTCTTCAGTCTGGCCACATTGGCATCTCTTCATCCAAGGATCTTTGCCACACACAGACCGTTAACTTATTTGCTATGTCTCAGGCCAAGTGCAGAAACAGGTCAAGTTGCTTTGCTTTTTGGAGTGGTGCAATTCGTGTCTCACTACATGTTGAAGTATTTCTCCAGAGCTCCAAGGCTGCTTATGTCTCTCTTCAGTCTGGCCACATTGGCATCTCTTCATCCAAGGATCTTTGCCACACACAGACCGTTAACTTCTTTGCTATGTTTTTGTTAGCCCGTTTGGATTCATATATGTAATAAATATATCTTATCCTGCAAATGACTCTGCAATCTGTAGTCATGCCATTTTGTACCATTACTATAGTGCAGTGATTTCTCTTTGAATACAAATAAATCCTTGTGAATTGCTTTCCTAACTATTGTGTAACAGGTATACTTTGAAAATATAATATTATTATGTGTGGTTATTTTGTCCTTTGCCACATACACACCATAGCCTACAAACACATGCTATGGTGTTTATGTTCAGTTATAGGAAATGAGTTTAGTTTGGAGGTGTCTATGTGTGTTTGGTTGCTTTGTAGTTAATGTCTTGTACACTTTACAGCTTTTAGAGGGAACATGGTAGGTGCATAGCATTATAAAATGTGTAACGCATACAAATCATACAAAAATGTTACCAGTGTTACGTCCAACACTATAAACTTTTGGCCCTTGCACAAACAGGATAACTATCTTTCAGCTGTGCTAGTGGCACTTTGTTTAAATGTGGCCCAACACCCACATGACACACACAAAATCAACACTAACAATGATGGTAAATGCGTTAGTGTCCTAAGCTAGTGTCGTGTTGCTGCAAGGGCAGATTAACATTATGTGTAACCCACATTTGGAACAGCAAATAATACAGTATACACCCTTTTCATGGTGTCTTTACGAAGTTTCATTGTTGTGATAATTAATACTTCACCTAGTTTGGTAATAGCTCCAGTCTGCAAAATGTCAGATTACGGCCAACACACTTATTCAAAATTAGCACTAGTTACATTTGTCTAATTACACACATTTTTTGTATTTTTATTGTGGTGTATAAATTTGTAATTATTAGACTATCCAAATATCTGTTACATTTCCCTCTGTAAATATAACATATCGACAAAAGCCACATTCCAGCTTGGTTTGACTACAAATCCTATGTCAGTGTGTGTGTCACTTGTAAATTATGTTAGTTTGGCCCAGATTAGAAGCTATGACTGTTTAAACATGCTAGTACATGTGAAGACTCTTTTGCGCCTCTTGCATAGTAACATGGTTTTGTCCAGGACACTGAAAGAAGGATACAAATCTTTGAACATCCTTATTCATTCTGGTTCAGCGATCATGTGCAATGGGTACCTGTGTCTGTCTATACACTAAATCTCCACCTACCAAACGACTCATCATAATAATTTGCACGTGATGTCAACTAGCTTGCCCTTGCTTAAATAAAATCCACCACTGGAAGGGAGCAAAAACGTATTGTCATGGCCAGTATAGCAATGAATGAATGAGTGTTCATAAGTAAATAAACGATAAGGTCTGTTTAGCAAAAAAAGGTATTAAGGCTTCTAAATTGTTTTTCACTTTAATGCAATTGTGGAATCAGACCATAGAGTTTAGTTAAAGAATGACTGTAAGCAGCAATTTGGTGGACAAACTACCTCTTGGATATCCATCACTAATGTGGTGTATACTTAATTGGATTAGAGGGTGTGTTTATTTGCCAGAGTAACCCATAATCAAACTCATGTTTTTATTGTCCTTCTTACATGAATAGCCAGGCAAACAGCTCACACAAGACTACATACACCCTTATGTACTGTAAAAATGTCTGGGTAATCTGTATTTCTCGATCCCATTATGGACCCTTGGGACTAGCTGGAGCAGGACTGAATAAGAACCTAGCACACTGGATCATCTTCCTGATCATGTTTTTGATGATTGTCGAATATAGCAGGGGAATGACCAGTCTGCAAATGTTGTAAAAAACTCTGGTTTTGTAATGCAGGCCAGAACACTGGAGCCAAGACCTATCCTCTGGAGAGAAGTGTGTTGTTCGGTCAATGAACAGATCACAGCAGCAGATTTATATAGGGTGTCCAAAGCAACTATTGGCTGATCAGTTAATGTTATCTGAGCTGGTGATTCTGGTTGGTCTGGAATGATCACCTGACTGCATCCAAGCTGGGCGCACCCATGCAGCAGAGCAAACAGTGTTTGTTTTTAAATGGAGGTGTGGAGGACGGGAATGTTGCAGACTAACAGAAGGGGCCAGGGTAGCCGTGATATGACAGCGGTGGATGGGGTAAGTGCGCCTAAGATCCCAATTTGTGTCACTAACTATATGTGCTTACTGCAATAAGGACATTAAGTAACATTTAATCCAGCGTTATACTAAAGGGTGATTGGTGTACCATACACTGTGCATTAGTACTATTCTTAAAGGCAAATGCCTTATTAGATCTGTTTAAAAATTCTACAGTCAGAACGGTTCAGAATAGTAGTTAACAATACTTGACCTGTGGCATTATGTGTAAAATTCTTACGAGTATTTTGGTGCCATTTACACCTGGTTTTTGCCGCTACTTTGTGTCAGTTTACAGTTTACAAAAACAATACTTCCTTTACAGGATGTTTTTGGCATCCTATAAAGGGCCACTGTAGTAGTGGCACGCTTGTTTTAAAAACATTTACTCACACAAAGAAAGAGACACTGTGGCAAAATCATTCTGAAGCTTACCTTCATAAACTTCTTGTTTAAATCTTCTTGACCAAACCATGGGCCTGAATCATTCTAGAAAGTTAAGACAAAGTAACTAAGTCCATGTAAACTGTCACGGTCGTCTGAATGTCTTGATCCGATTCGGGACCCTTGGGACTAGCTGGAGCATGAGTGAAACAGAACTTAGCAGCCTGGATGATCTTTTTGCTCATTGTAGAATATAGCAGAGGAATGAGCAGTCTAGAAATGTTGACAGGAACACTGCACTTGTAATGCAGTCAGGAACACTGCACTTGTAATGTAGTCAGGAACAGTGCACTTTGTAATTCTGACAGGAACACTGCACTTGTAATGCAGTCAGGAACACTGCACTTGTAATGCAGTCAGGAACACTGAAGCCAAGAACTATCCTCTGGAGAGAAGTGTGTTGTTCTGGCAATGAACAGATCACAGCAGCAGGTTTAAATAGGATGTCCCAAACAACTATTGGCTGATCAGTTCATGTGATCACAGCTTCTGAATCTGGTTGGTTTGGAATGATCACCTGACTGCATCCAAGATGGCCGCGCCCATGCAGCAGGACAAACAGTATGTGTTTGTTTATAAATGAAGGTGTGGAGAACGGGAATGCTGCAGATGACCAGAAGGGACCCAGGTAGCCGTGATATGACAGCGGCGGATGAGGTAAGTGCGGCTAAGATCCCGATTTGTGACAGTACCCCCTCCCTTACGAGTGGCCACTGGACACTTAGATTGGGGCTTAGTTGGAAACTTGCGGTGAAATTTTTTGATGAGAGATGGAGCGTGAACATCAGAAGCTTTGATCCAGGCCCTCTCTTCTGGACCATAGCCTTTCCAGTCGACTAGATATTGTAAGGTTTTATGTCGAAACCGAGAGTCCAAGATCTCTTTAATTTCATATTCGTCACCATGTTCAGTCTGCACTTCAGGAGAAACCAGTTTGGGTGTATAAAACCGATTTAGCACCAGTGGTTTCAAGAGAGAGATATGGAAGGTGTTGGGTACCCTGAGGTAAGATGGTAGATGTAATTTGTAGGACACTGTATTGATGACTCGGGAGATGTTAAACGGTCCAATAAAGCGAGGAGCGAATTTCATAGATGGAACTCTGAGGCGTAGATTGTGAGTAGACAGCCAGACTCTGTCTCCGGGTTTCAAGCTTGGAATGGCTCGTCGCTTTTTGTCGGCCTGAATTTTGTAGCGTTGGGACGCTTTAAGTAGAGATTCCTGTACCTGGTGCCAGTGGCCTGAAAAATTCTTTAGGAAAACTTCTGAGGCAGGTACTGAGGCTGTAGGAAGTGAAGTAAACAAGGGTACCCTGGGGTGTAGGCCATAGACCGTATGAAATGGAGTGGAAGCAGAGGATTCGTGATAATGATTATTATGAGCAAATTCTGCCCAAGGAAGCAGATCTACCCAGTCATCTTGAGAAGAGGATATGTACAAACGGAGAAATGTTTCTAGGTCTTGATTAACTCTTTCCGTTTGCCCGTTGGATTGGGGATGATAGGCCGAAGAGAAGTTTAGTTTGATCTGTAGTGCTTGGCACAAGGATCTCCAGAATTTCGCCACAAACTGAACTCCTCTATCTGAGACGATTTCTTCAGGACACCCATGCAAACGGAAGATCTCCTTTATAAATTGCTGAGCCAGGATAGGTGCTGATGGGAGTCCACGGAGAGGAACAAAATGCGCCATTTTAGAGAATCGGTCAACGATGACCCAGATGGTATTGAAATTATTAGAATTGGGCAAATCGGAAACAAAGTCCATAGAAATATGGGTCCAGGGTTTGGTGGGAATAGGCAGAGGCAAAAGTTGACCAGCTGAAGATTGTCTTGAACTTTTATGTTGGGCACAGCTGCCACATGCGGAAACAAATTGCTGAACATCCTGATGAAGCGTAGGCCACCAGTAGCTTCTCAATATGAAAGATTGAGTTTTGCGGATGCCAGCATGACCGGCAAATCTGGAACAATGTGCCCATTGGAGCAATTTTTTACGCAGATTCTCAGGAACAAAAGTTTTCCCCTGGGGAGGTGTATTGTCGGGTCTACTGACTGCGATACTGAGTGGGCTGATAATAGGCCGTGGATCCACAATGATGGATTCTTCTTCTTTTACCATAGACTGTGACAGAGCATCGGCCTTGCGATTTTTGGAACCGGGACGGAAGGTGACATGGATATCAAATCGAGAAAAGAATAGTGCCCATCGGGCCTGACGTGGATTCATACACTGTGCAGTTTTAAGGTAGAGCAGATTCTTGTGATCCGTGTATACTGTGACAGGATAACGAGCTCCCTCAAGTAAATGTCTCCACTCTTCAAGCGCCAATTTGATGGCAAGCAGCTCTTTGTCCCCTATGGCATAATTTCGTTCAGCTGTTAAAAATTTTCGGGAGAAGAACCCGCAGGGATGCCATTGCTCATCAGCTGGTTTTTGGGAGAGAACTGCCCCTACTCCGACAGATGAGGCATCAACTTCCAAGTAGAATGGACAGGTTAAATCTGGTTGCCTCAGTATGGGAGCAGAAATAAATGCTTGTTTCAGAAGTTGAAAAGCAGATTGGGCTTCTTCAGACCACTTGGCAGGATTAGCTCCTTTTTTGGTGAGGGCGGTGAGTGGTGCTACTACAGTAGAGTAGCCACGAATAAATTTTCGATAGTAGTTAGCAAATCCCAGAAATCGCTGTACTGCCTTTAGTGTAGATGGTTGAGGCCAGTTAAGAATAGCTTGCACCTTCTCTGGGTCCATACGGAGACCGGTGCCCGAGATGATATACCCCAAGAATGGAATGGATTCAACTTCGAAGGTGCATTTTTCAAGCTTGCAATACAGTTTATTCCTTCTGAGACGGCTGAGGACCTCTTTAACATGTCTGCGATGGGACTGGATATCAGAGGAGAAAACGAGGATATCGTCCAAATATACCACAATAGTATGGAACAGTAAGTCCCGAAAGATTTTGTTTATGAAATTCTGAAAAACCGCTGGGGCATTGCTCAGACCGAATGGCATGACAAGATATTCGTAGTGCCCATCCCCGGTGTTAAAGGCGGTTTTCCATTCATCGCCACGCCTGATACGGATCAAATTGTAGGCCCCGCGGGGATCCAACTTCGTAAATATTTGCGCACCTTTGACTCTGTCAAATAACTCTGTGATGAGGGGCAGAGGATACCGGTTCTTGATGGTAATGTCGTTGAGACCTCGGTAATCGATGCAGGGACGGAATCCACCATCTTTTTTTTTTTACAAAAAAGAACCCGCTCCTGCCGGTGAAGAGGATGGGCGAATAAAGCCCCTTTCCAAGTTCTCTTTTACATATTCAGACATAGATTTTGTCTCGGAACAAGATCAATGGGACAGTCCCAATCCCGATGAGGTGGTAGAGTTTCAGCGGCCTGCTTACTGAAAACGTCTGTGAACTCTTGGTAGGCAGAAGGAACTGGCAAAACTTCCTTATCAGAGGTGGAGCAATGTGGAAGAACACGTTGTAAACAGGACCCGAAACAAGTTGGAGCCCACGCCAGGATTTGTGGAGTCGACCAGTCAATATGGGGGTTATGCGTTTGAAGCCATGGAAACCCGAGAACCACAGGGCTAGTGGCTTCTGGGATGACCAAAAAGGTAAGAGACTCGGAATGCAGAACTCCTATTTGGAGCGTCACTGGAGAAGTCTGATGCGTAATGGTACCCCCTGGAATACGGCTACCGTCAACCGCAGAGAGAAAGATGGTCACTGGAATTTTCTCTAGTGGAATGGCTAGTTCAGCAGCTAATCTGGCAGACATGAAATTCCCAGCTGCTCCAGAATCCAGCAGGGCTGAAATGTATTGGGAGCCTTGAGCGTGTTTCAGAGTGACTGGGATAATACAGTCCTTGCCTTGTGGGGAGCGAAGAGCCACACATAGGCTCACTTCCTCATCGTCAGCTAGGAGGTTGTGTTTACCCGGCTTACGAGGACAATGATGTAACAGATGTCCGGAACTGGCACAGTATAAGCAAAGTTTCTCTCTAACTCGCCGTTCTCGCTCAGTGGGTAAAAGACGTGCTTTGCCTAATTGCATGGGTCCTTCAGGGAAAGGAGACGGTACACTGACCCGTTGAATAGGGTGGAACTTGGGGTGTTTCAGCTTCCTCTTTTCTAGAGCTCTTTCTCTGAACCGAAGATCAACCCGATTGCAGGTGGTAATCAATTGGTCTAGCATTGTAGGTAAGTCCCGAGACGCTAATACATCCTTAATGTGGTCAGACAGGCCCTGCCAGAAAACCGCAACAAGAGCATCGTTATTCCAAGATAGTTCAGAGGAAACTGTTTGAAATTGAACGGCATATTGGCCCACAGACTGCTGCCCTTGCTGAAGGCGCAGAATATCTAAAGCGGCTGACGTTGTTCTTCCAGGCTCGTCGAATATTCTGCGGAAGGTAGACAGGAAGCTATCAATATCAAATAAAATTGGGTCAGATTTTTCCCAGAGCGGTGATGCCCATGCCAGAGCTTGCCCTGATAGTAGCGAAACAATATAAGCAGTTTTGGTACGTGCAGTGGGGAAATTTCCGGGTTGTAATTCAAAGTGTATACTACACTGGTTGAGAAACCCACGGCAATTCTTCGGATAGCCATTGTATTTAGCTGGCGTGGGAAGATGGAGTCTGGATGAAGTAAGTAGTGAAGCAGGTATTACTGGCTCAGGCGGAGTATGGGATGGTTGACTGCGGAATAACTGCAAGGTATCCATACGTGTAGAAACATCCTGCAGCAATCTCAAAATTTGCCCCTGGTTAGTTTCTTGTCTCTCAATGCGTTCAACTAATATTTGGACAGAGTCCTTCCTCGGGGTATGTTCCCCTAGCGGATCCATTAGGCCAGAACAAACTGTCACGGTCGTCTGAATGTCTTGATCCGATTCGGGACCCTTGGGACTAGCTGGAGCATGAGTGAAACAGAACTTAGCAGCCTGGATGATCTTTTTGCTCATTGTAGAATATAGCAGAGGAATGAGCAGTCTAGAAATGTTGACAGGAACACTGCACTTGTAATGCAGTCAGGAACACTGCACTTGTAATGTAGTCAGGAACAGTGCACTTTGTAATTCTGACAGGAACACTGCACTTGTAATGCAGTCAGGAACACTGCACTTGTAATGCAGTCAGGAACACTGAAGCCAAGAACTATCCTCTGGAGAGAAGTGTGTTGTTCTGGCAATGAACAGATCACAGCAGCAGGTTTAAATAGGATGTCCCAAACAACTATTGGCTGATCAGTTCATGTGATCACAGCTTCTGAATCTGGTTGGTTTGGAATGATCACCTGACTGCATCCAAGATGGCCGCGCCCATGCAGCAGGACAAACAGTATGTGTTTATTTACAAATGAAGGTGTGGAGAACGGGAATGCTGCAGATGACCAGAAGGGACCCAGGTAGCCGTGATATGACAGCGGCGGATGAGGTAAGTGCGGCTAAGATCCCGATTTGTGACATAAACCATGTGGCATTGGAGGGGTATGTTTTAAAAATGGAGCTTGCTGTTTCTTATGGGGGGGTAGGAGAGGTCCTAGATGAACTTAAAATTACTGTGTTCAAATAAGCTAACAAGTATTTGTGCACTATATTAAGATACAGACTGTATGTAAGTTTATAAAAAAAACGGTTGATATTTTACTATCCTTGCATTATTTCATGGTTTCTAGCAGATTATTGTAATAAGGATCCTTTGCATTTATGAGCCTGAATCAATCTGGCACTTCCTTTTGGACACCACACTGAAATTAGATACTTATTCCTTAAAGAACCTTAATGATTCCGGGCGTGTGTTCCGAGTTAATATTTTGCTTCGACTTCATAACAACTATTGCATAAAAGAAACCATAATAGATTATGTAATAGTAAATAAAGAAACACATACGTATATTAATTGTATACAATTTAATTGTCAAACAAGATTACATATTTTGGACACAATATATGTCATAAGGTTTCTTCACCCAAAAAAAATATTATTTCCGTTTTGGTTTCTTGAATGGAGTTTGAAATGAATGAGTCCGAGTCCTACTTCTTGTCACCCGTGATGTAGAGGAGTCAGAGGAACCAGCCAAACCTGCATGGGAAACGGATTGTGTCCGACGAGGTGAAGGTGCAGCCTCATGGACAGGGGATTGGGTAGGGACCACGACAGGGGATTGGGAAGGGACCACAACAGGGGATTGGGAAGGGACCACGACAGGGATTGGGAAGGGACCATGACAGGGGATTGGCAAGGGACCACGACAGGGGATTGGCCAAAGCCACGGGCAAAAGCAAAACGCATAAGACGACAGAGGGTTGGGTCAAGGAGGGAGGACGCAACAGAACCAACAGGGAGGGAGGACGCAACAGAACCAACAGGGAGGGAGGAGCCACCAGCCAACTGGGTATGGGGGCTGGTGAACAAAAAATCTTCACCGGGTGAAGGGAATGTGGCGGAGGTGCGTTGGGAGTGGGCATTCAAGAGATCACCCAGGAATGTTTCGATATGTGACATTGTTTGATTTAACTTTGCCATTTGGGTGTTTTGTGTGGTCATTAAAGAGTTGTGTGTGGTCATTAAAGAGGTGTGTGTGCTCATGAAAGTGGAGAGTGTGCTTATGAGACTTGTAAGTTGCTGATCCGTGTGTTGGACAGTGCTCGCTATAAGTGCCAGATGATCATTCTGTGATTCTGTGGCGCGGTTAAGTCTTTGTGATGCGTCCGAGAGTGCCCGCTCCCATGCATCTTGAGCTGGATTCACCTGATCCCCCTCCACATCACGGGCAACTTCTGGAATGGCTGCAGTGGGCTGCTGCTCGGAATCTGTAGAGAGAATAAAAACAAACACTAAGATATTAGATAAAAACATTTGGGAACAATAATGGTTTTTTGGAACATATTGAGGTACGCCTGATGTAGCTTTGGTCAAGTCTGAAATGACATTTAATGCCCTTGCAGCCCTTTACAGTCACCAAAATCAGATTTTACCACTTTTTGTGTATTTTATTTATGCACAAAACTGTATATATAGAGGATTTTTTTCTTCACTGTCTACATTACATTTCCTCCAATCTGATAGGCTAAGATATTGTGCAATCAAAGTTATCCTTCAGACACATCCAGAGAGTTTACACATTTGCTCAGACATATAGAAACATTTACAGACATTAACTAAGCACACTCATCATTGTACCTAGTGGAGCGGAATCTCGTGTTCGGGGTGGGCTATAGCCAGTGTCTATGTCGCCCACCCCAACAATCTCAACAAGAGAAATTGCTGCCCTTGCCCGCTCCTCAAGGGGGTTCAATGAAATGTCCATTGGCAGGCCACCCCCAGTTCCTTGCGCATGCCGGTGTTGCCGTGCCAGTTTGTTTTTCAGTCTAGCTTTATAGTCTGCCCAGCTGCGGAATAGACAAACATTATGGTGTCAAATATCTGCCTTTTATAAAGGTTAAAAACATTATACAAATTACACCACATTTATTAATGGCACATTGTACACTAATGACTTGGGATTTACAATCGTGGTTAATGTGCACAACTGATTATGTAAATGTGGCCAAGGGCCATGCTGCTTTGAACCATCACCTAAGGCCCTGATAGAAAAAAAGATTATACACACAAGGCTGGTTTTACATCACAGTTGCCTAAGTAATACTAACACACAATCTACATACATATCTATAAATATATCTATATCTATAGATATATCTATATAGAGAGAGAAACAAAAGCAAATAAATACTACTCAACACAGTCAGTCACATTCTATAGCCCTTTTTAACAAACATTGGCTTTGTATCGTTTCTGGACCTCATGCCCTTTTCGCCCATGGGGCGATATGTCATTAATAGCTTGCGTTATTAGCTCCCAATGGTGGTGATGCTCCGGCCCAGTAATCTGCCGCTCCTCCGAATGGTATCTCTGTAAAACCTCAGAGACTAAAACCTCTAATTCTTCATTTGAAATTTTTTTCTTGTGCATACTTGGGCGCCCGGGTGCCTGCTCGCCACTGGGGCCTGGCTCAGACATATTCCTATTGGAAAGATAATTAAATTAGGTTTTGGCAATGCAAACAATCAGGTGCCAATACAGATTGTATGGCCATCCACCCCCTTAAAAGGTTTAATTTGGGAAACTACTACCTAGGTATAAAACACATGGCCCTTATTCTAATCAACATTGTTGCTTCTATATTGAACCAACATTGACTTTGTCCACTGTATTTTTACATCAATGGTTGACAAATACTACTTAAACATTCAGCTACTACTACCAGTTGCCACTTTTAAAAGCGTAACCTTGGTTAACAGGTTAGCCACATACCTAACTTAATGATATCACATTAAGTTTGTCGGAGTAGCAAGCCCTATATGGTGCTTGCAATATTACTTTTGTAAATCACATCAGCCAGCAACACACTTAAATGTGTACTACAAATGCAATTTGTTATGTAAGCGTCCCAATACATTTAAACATTTGGATGCATGTGTCCCTCAATGCAATAAGTCAGTTATTAGTGTGTGGGATATGGATAATCTAACAGTACTTAGCATAGTGTAAGCTACTAATGCATTATTTTACAGTTAAATGTGAGGCCAAGGCCACTTCTGGTCACACTCTCATTACAGCTATGAAACACATATTTGTGCATACACAGATGGCTAAATGAGCAGATACAAACTATTGGTATATAATACAATATATCTGACCTCTTTATACTTACTTTTATATATTTGCACACAAAGAAAAAAAACAAAAAAATTTGAGTGTGTAATGTTTGTGGTGGCCTGCAAAACAAAAAATTAAGTTGATTAAAATGCAAGGTAAGGTTATGTTATATTATCAACAATGCTAACATCCAAATATTATTGAGTGCAAGATTGATAAGGTCAAATAACTTAGCTTATTGTAGGCGAATATACCATTATTGCATGTTAAAATGTGATGTCAAGGCCCCTTTTTATAGCAGTTTTAAGACAGCTAGGACACACATATTTAATACAAAACAGAAGGCTACATTAGAAGAGACAAACACATTGCATATATTACAATCTCTGGCTTACTTTTGTTCTTACTGTTTGTTGTTTGCTTATTAGGCAAAGCATGTAAATGTTTTCACTGTTTAATGTGTACTGTCCAGTCAAATCATAATGAACAGGCATTAAGGCTAAGCACAGGTGGGTTTAAATGGAGGTTTGGATTAATACACCAGGTGTACACTCTTCTTCCTAATTGCAACGCACAGAGTACTCGTCTCATCGTAGGGGGGGCCGCCATGTTCTTGGTGGGAGAGGCACCCATTACACACGCAGGTGTGTGACAGATCCGCGTGTGACGTGAGTTACGCCCATACGTGCTCTGAGAACCAATCGGAGCGCAGAATACTGGAGGGTTGGTTTCTGTTTGCAAAAATGAGGGCCAACATTTTCGCGAGGCTTGAGCTCCGTGTCCTCACAGAGGCCATGGACAACGTGCCCTCAGGGCACTATATATGTCAAATAAGGTGAAGCTGGAGGCATATAAAAGGGTCCGCAGACACCTCCGCCTGCGGTATGGGATACGGAGGAGCGTTGTCCTGCTCCAGAGGCGCTGGAGCGATCTCCGGCGCCGTCAACCAAGACTACTTGCTGATCTCCGGCAGGAGATTATAAGAAGTGAATTCTGTATTAATCGCAAAAACCATGTGTACACATATATATTTGCTATATGTTTGTAAATATGTTCACCCTAATCACCTGACATGGCCTACATAACAATGTGCAAGCACACTATAAAGGACATGCCCCTTCCAGTGCACCCAAAATGCTTTGCCTCCTGTCTCCTACATTTGTCTGCTGACAATTTACTGACCTAAATGTTTTATTGCGAAAAATCTCACCATTAAGGGTGGGTTTTGGAATCAGCCATTCTAACTCTTGACCCGTGTGCTGTAACTTGCTGGTCTAACCTTAAAAAAAAATTGTAGTTGCAGATGTGTTGTCCTTATTCGGCAAAGATTTAAAAGGCAGAGGTTTCAAATTCCAAACACCTTAGTGTATAGACTCATTTTTAAAAACTCCCATAAGATGCAAACAGATTACAGAGTGTACTAGATATAGCAAAACAATCTTTATTTACCTGCCTATTTAGAGATTTTTAGACTGTGAGGTAGTCCCAACAAAGGGTGATTTTCAAAGTATACTCAACGTTCAAATATTTTGAGATCCATACTCAAATTCAGTGGTCCTGTAAAGAGATAACTAATTGACATCATTACCAGCCCCATGCCAGTTTGCTGACATAAATTTACCAACATTAAGAAAAATACTTCTGGCAATTTCTCAAAAAACATTTTTTCCCTAAGCACACTGCTATAGCCAGCAACAGATCTGCCATTTCTACTGTAGATAAAAATGCAAAAGTCTTTGTTGCACACATTTGCAAATGTATGTTTAAGCCATCCTGCCACGCCAAGGCGCTTTTGCTAATAGGATGGTCCTACTCTAAACAATGAGAGTCCCATATATTTGGGCCATACATATGTGTTTTTAAATTGAGAGCCAACTTACCAAAGAGGTACCCCAGAAGCCTCCAAACAGCAATTCAGTGCCAGTACCCCCTCTCAGCTACTGACACCAACATGCCTCTCAGACAAATACAAAAGTGGAAGTGGAAGTACATAATCCCTGCTGTGACATGTTGATTAAATGGTGCCTTAAATGCCACAGGTTGAACACTTATAATATCTGCCTTTAAATTTTAGGCCCATTAAACACTCAAACTACAGCCATAGCCATCTTAACACATGGCCACGCAGGGCATTGGCCAAAAAAATGTGGCCGCTAGCCTGGTCAACTTGTCAGTATATTAATGACTTGTTTAGAAATTCAAATATCCACAAAATTCTTTGGAATTCCTGTGAGTGATTGTGTAGGTAGTGGCCCATGGTCGTGCTTTGACCTGGGGCCAATAATGCTGGATAAGACAACCCTGTCCTCTCCCCGTGGCTCACCAGAATTTAGTACATTGATTCAAATGCCTTCTCAACGTCTAATGTGCATGCAAATGGTTTTGTTGCCAGAGGCCTAACATTTGAAAGTAATGTAACAGTAAACATCTCTAGTAAATCCTGTCTGTTTGATGAAATATGTATACATGTATGTAATGTTTATTTTCTGATTTCTTTCAGCACCCACGGAGAAAGCTGCCAATTGGCCTCCACCACCACCCACCGCAGCAGAACTTATGGCCCACATGGGTCAAATTGTGGAGGACCTGGAAGGCCTCCACCAACATATTGGCACTATTATCGCCAATATTCGGTTCAAATTGGCCTACTGGGCCTCATTTCAACCTTAATTTTTTTTTTTACTTTTTTTTTAGTGTACATATTTGCATGTAGATAGTTTCCAAACATTGTTTCATTTGAAAATTCTAATATACGTTTATAAAAAAACAAACCTTGGTGTGTGTGTCTCTATTCATCTCATTACACAACATGTGGGTATATATAATAATCCGAAAAGAGTAAGGAAGAAAGATGATTTGCTTATAACATCATTTCTATAGCACACAAGGATTTCTTTAGCTGTTTGCATGTAATCCAAAAGTAACATGTGCCCTCCACGAACAAGCCACCCCTATAAGAGGTATTGCATCTGTAGGCCCTGTGTGCAAGATAAATTCCCCAAAGTCAAATGCCCTAGCTAGTTACCAATTTCCCCAAATACATATGTTATTGTAGTGATAGTCCAAGGTTACATTCAAGTAACAGAGCAAAGCCAGTCACACATTGAAGAGAGCCTCGAAAGTGTACCCAGAAGTGGCATCAGTGGTGTAAGGCAGAAGTGCAAGCGAGGCAAAGGACCATGGTACTGGAGTGTGGAGAGCGGCCTGTTTGGATAAAGCTGAGTACATGACATAACGTGTACGCCATGGATCCAGATGAAAGTCTATTTGCTGACAATGTTGCATTTAACTCCAAGGAAGCTGTCATCTACAACACCCCCTCTCTTAGTCCATTCAGAATACTCAATGTCAGCATGCACCTAATAATGTGCATGTGAAGTATAGGCCGTGAGGCTTCTCGGATTTTCCCTCCAAATAAAGATTTACTTTCAATACAGTATAAATCAGAGGGCATATTTTACAATATGGTTGAGCGTGTATAACAAATCCAAAATAAAAAAAGAAAGCATTGTGTCACATTTCTTGTTAGGATAATGATTCCAATCTACACATTAGTTATGGGTATGCTCGGTATTTGAACTCATGTCTGCTGTGCTGTGAGTCCAAAGTGCTAACCAGTGAGCTACCTGTGAGATAGGTATTTTGTGAGTAATTTGTGTGAATAATGAAGAGTAGTATTAAGTGTGAGGTGTCTGTGTAGTACGCATGCTGTATTGTTGGTGTTGTCTGTATTTTATTACATGTGAGGTTGGGGTAGTGGGTAGCTGTCCCACTTTGCATACAGTCATTCCTGAGTTCTAATCCACACAGAAACCCTTTCTCTCTGTGGCGGTTGTATACACTCTTGTGTGTATCCTTTATTGAAGAGTATGCTATGCATTTTGCTGAAAGATGTATTTACACCACATACATTTTGATACATTTGTTTTTCATGTGTTTTTAATGTAATGTAATGTTTAATTGTCCATGCATTTTGCGCACTATACGGCGACTTGAAATCCTAAACAGTGAAAGATCGTGAAGAATGTGTTTGTTGTTAACAGTGTGTATTACGCTAATTAGTAGCAAAGGAAAAACAAGGTTGAGAGTGTTCCAGATTATTTTTAATTGACAGTGATTAATGAGTAAAGAGCTCTCGTAAAAATAAGCCTCAAGCATGTTTGTTGTGTTGTATATAAATAAACTGTTGGCCCCTCCCACAGTGGGCGTGAGGTATGCATTGTTTAGCTTGCCATCAATCAGTTGAGAGCCGTTGCTTATGCGTGTAGCATGTTTAAAGATCCGCAGGTGGGTGTGTTTTCTAAAGTTTGCACTGCTTATTTGCGTCACTTAGTTGTAATGGACCACAAGGGGGTGTGTTTTTGCTGTTTGAGGTGCTTATTTCACTCGCAAATCGGTTTCCGTCACTCAAAGTATGCAACGCCCTATATTACTAGGGATTATTCCGTGCTAATGGGGATTTGAACTCTCAACCCCATGTTGTCAAAAACAGTAAATAAATAGGTTGAGCCACAGCTTCTAAGATTATAAAGGATTCTAATCTGGTAAACTATCTATCTGAAAATACAAAAGCTGTGATAAATGACAGAAATAGCATTTAAACCAATAAAAAACAATGATATATAAGTAGCCCTATCTACATCCGAATTCTAAATGTTCATTTAAACTTTCTGGTATAAGAGTATGGAGTTTGAATATACAAAAAGTTTCTCTTTCACATAAAGTTCTAAATCTATCACCACCTATATCTGTTGATCTAGATGGCAGTAGAGCAATTGGTGACGGCACTAAGTAACCACGTCGGTACCATTAGATAGTTCAGACAGGTTAGAATTGTTACAGGGTTAGTTATGTGTCTGTTTGAGTGAATTCATAAGTGCACAAGGGGCTGAATAGTGAATCTAGGTACAAGTGCACATATCTCTCACTTTGGGGTGCAGCAGTAGAGTCACATGGTGATCCAGGAGGCTGCGTTTCAGGAATGGTGGGCACACAACGAAGGTGTGCACTCCTATATTATGCAGTGCTTTGTGGGTGCGTTCATCTCCAGTATGGTGCGAGCAGCTGATGTGAGGGGGCCTTCTGTGGAGCAGTAGCCCCTCGCTTCCTTGCTGTCTCAGAAAGGGGGACCCAGCAGGTGAGATTGCACTGGGATGGGGGGGAGGGACATGCAGTCCTTGTGTGCACTGGGAAGCCACTGCGTCCGCAGTGGTACCGCCTGAGCTCGGGGTCTCTGTCTCCAGAGACCCAAGTCCCTAGATATGGGAGGCAGGTTGCATGTATACGGCCGCAGAGTCCAAATGTGAAGGTGGACGGCATTGTGTCCCGGGAGCGGGACGGAGCGAGCCAGCAGGAGTCAAAAGGGGTAGAGTCATCGTCGGCCCCAGATGGCAGAAGGGCAGCTGCTTCGTCTAATCTCACCTCATTGGCCTTAATAGCACCCTGAAGGGATGCAGAGGTGATAGAATGGGTTGGTGGCCAGGTTCAGCATGCTAAACTGGTTTTTTAAAAGTTTATACTCCATGAAGCAGGGAGCTGGCAGTCAGCACAGCCTTCTTCGATGGTGTCAAGCTACGTCCTCTAAATTTATATTTTTTTTAATCATTTCCAATTTTTAAAAATTAATTTTTGTTTCTTTTTAGTTTTTCATGGATTATTGTAAGCAAGGGGAATATTTCTTTTGTACCTGAAAAAAATAAAAATAAACACATCATTTTGCAAACATTTCTTAGCTCTATGGGTGTAGCTTGCTCCCACATTTCTAGTTCAGCTGTATTACATTAAGAGAAGTTCCCTACAGGGCCATCTTAGTGTGAATACAGTGCTAGCCAGGGAACGGTATTTGGATGCACAGAAAGATATACTGGTTGGTGGATTGCTCTGCCACAAATGCTTATTAGCCCCATGAAGTCAGACACCTGTAGTATAGCAATCTTTGCCTAAGCAAAGACACAATTATTAAAGAAAGGCTTTCTGATGCCTACACTTTAGTGCTGCAAAACAAAATAATTAATGGAATACTAGATTTTAAAATTAAAATACTTACATTCTTCTGTAGGGGCCTGGGATATGCACCCTGCCTCTTCATCAACCTGGGGCTCCTTCTGCTGCTGCTCATCAGTCTTCTCAAGAGCTTTTTTCCAGGAGTCCTCCATGGGTGGTGACAGGACCTCTTCCCAGGTTGGGGACAGCAGGGTTGTGGACAGAGTCTCTTCCCAGTCTGAGGACATTAGAGTTGGGAACAAATCCTCTTCTAAGGCTGGGGACAGAAGTGGTGGGGACAGAGTCTCCTAGTGGAATGCCTGCCTCTGGTGTGCATCCTCCTTTACCTTCTGCTGATGGCAGAAGTGGAGTCATTATCATCGGAGTTCTGTAGGAATAAATATGACACAGTCTTTTCTTAAATGAAATATACATAGAAATAATGTTTATTTTCTATGTAAATAATCCAATACCACACATAGACAATTACTCCATCATCAACCAAGTAAAATCACATCTACACTACTTGCATATGGACTTGACCATGGAGATTTTAAAAAACTTCAGTATGCAATGCTGCAGCTGCACAGTTGAACTCCTGCTTCCAAACCTGCACCTTAGACACACTCTTGCAGCCTTGCTTTCCGCTACTCACTACTTAACTAATGAGCAAATGGACCCAATTCACAGTCAGGGTTAGGGCCAGCAGCTCTGCTGAAGCTAGGTTGCATTATACCATCCATCCCAGCAAAGTACCGCATTTGAGAGGACATCACGAAGCAGATCTATGCTGTCACTCATATTCGAAGACCTGTGACTGAGGTAAAAAATGGTAAGCAAACATACAGCCATGAATAAAGTATGGTACCAAAACATCCTCCAAGAGCAACTTCTCCCAACCATCCAAGAACAGTTTAGTGACAAACAATGCCTTTTCCAGTATGATGGAGCACCACCTTGCCATAAGGCAAAAGTGATAACTAAGTGGCAAGAGGATCAAAACATCAAAATTTTGGGTTTATAGCTAGGAAACTTCCCAGACCTTAATCCCATTGAGAACTTGTGGTCAATCATCAAGAGGCGGGAGGACAAACAAAAACCCACAAATTCTGACAAACTCCAACCATTGATTAAACAAGAAAGGGCGGCTATCAGTCAGTATGTGGCCCAGAAGTTGATTGACAGCATGCCAGGGCGAATTGCAGAGGTCTTCAAAAAGAAGAGTCAACGCTGCAAATATTGACTCTTTGCATTGTATTTTAATTAAAGCCTTTGACACTTATGAAATGATTGTAATTTTACTTCAGTATGCCATACCAACATCTGGCAAAAAGGTCTAAAAACACTGAAGCAGCAAACTTTGTGAAAACCAATACTTGTGTCATTCTCAAAACTTTTGGCCATGACTCTATATGTAAAACACAATCT
This sequence comes from Mixophyes fleayi, assembly GCF_038048845.1. Taxonomy (NCBI): domain Eukaryota; kingdom Metazoa; phylum Chordata; class Amphibia; order Anura; family Limnodynastidae; genus Mixophyes; species Mixophyes fleayi. The sequence continues at coordinate 159,560,363 of NC_134406.1, forward strand.
TGTTTGACATGTGGTGGTTAAGGAGCTACTGAAGTTGGGGTGGGGGTCAATGGTGAACATACGATACCATGTTTTCATTGAAGGGGGAGGTAAATATAAAATGTGGGAACATATTTATAATTGGGGTAGCGCATTTACTAAAACAATTTAAAATTTCAGTGTAAAAATAAAACTATCAAGTATTTGCATGCTAGATAAAAAAAAAACAGCCAGTATCTTATGTGCAAAATAATAAACTAATGTGCACCCCTGGCATTGTAACATGGTTTGTCGCAGAGAAAATTTACTCCTTTTTTTGCCTTACTTTCCATATCGACGCACATAATGTACAATGTCAATATAATTGTAACAATAAATCTTTGTGTATTGTTACCAGAGCATGTATTCTATCCCTTAATCATCATCATCATCATCATATATTTTTCCCTCTCCATTCCATTAAAGAGAAGTACAATTGCTATAATTATTATTGCCTTTGCTTTGTAAGGTACTACAATGCACCTTGCAAGCAGAAAGTTGGGGAAACAGGGCATATATGCAACAGGGAAGTACAAGGTAGACAAAATAAATGCACACATGCACAAAGAAGTTACTGTCTAGTGTGACAAGTGCATAGTTAAGGTAAGTGGAGCAAGTGTGGATAAAAGTGAAATTGGGACTATTGTGAGTTCCTGTATGATTAGTATAGGTGGAAGTAGGGTAAGCTCTAAAAAAGTGGTCTATTTTCAGACAGCATAGGCTGGGGAATAATTTTAATGAGCGTTTCAGAGAAAGTCATAAGTGGGTAGTGGCATGAAAGAAATCTTGGAGGTGGGCGAGAGGAGGTTACCAGAGACAGATCTAAAAGGGCATGAGAGAAAGTACTTTGGGATGATTTTGAGATGTATGATGGGGTGGAGTGGAGGGCTTTTTGAGTAAGCCTAAGTAAGTTGAATTGGATTTTAGGAGGATATGTATAGCCACTGAAGGGATTTGCAAAGTGGTGCAGCAGATGTTGGAGTGTTGGAGAAGAAAATCGGTTTTGTCACTGCATTTAGGGCAGATTAAAGCAGGGAGCGCAATGTCAGTTATTAGGACAACACTGGAAATAAAAAACAGAAGAGCGCTGGATGAAAAGAATAAAGTATGTGTAAAATAAAATCTATTTAATTTATTTGATATAAAACAATTTAAAATAATCATACATATATAATGACACAATATATAAATACTAATGTTGGCAAGAAAAAGTTGTAAAGGCAAATTGTAAAATACAAAAATCCAAACTCTTCTTAACTAAAAATATTCAATTAGCTTACATTGATAGGTCATTCTAGTGAGTAATAATTTTATTTTTGTGTATCCAGACCAAAGAAATAATTCTTTTGTTTGTAATATCAAATTGCGTTATTCAAATTAGTTTATTGATAGCTAGTATCTGTATGCGGTGCGATCGGACCGCATGGATGCATACGCAACTGTGATTGTGACTTCCGAGTTGTGGGAGGAAATACGCTGGAAAGGCTGGTATTAGTAAATATTTAGTGCTCCCAGTCGTAGAATACTCAACAGGTGTGCTGGAAAGGCAGGATATTGCAAGGTTGGAATTTTTGTTCCCCCAATTTCTATGGTAGGGACTTTGCTGTGTACACTTATGCACCGTTAAGTGGTGGACGCAGCGAGTTGGAGAATATGTCCACAGCCGATTAATCTTTAGCGGGGGTTTTGGTGCTGTGAGGAGTGAGTAGTCCGCTTCCAAATGGGCGCCAAAACAAAACGCACGAGATGGCTTACGTGACCAAGACTCAGGTCAAAGGTGCCCCGGCAGGGTCATTTAAATTGAATCGTGAAATACGATGAGATACCATAGGTACCTGTTGCATTAGAATCTTTGAGGGTCGAGAAGTGTAAGGTAAGTATGCAATGGAATACAGTAAAGTTAGGTATGCAGTGCCATACTGTGATCAGTGGGTCAAGATGACCGATGAATGTGTGAAACCCTTTCACATGGTTGGTAATGTTGATCAAGAGGTAGTGAGTACGGTTAGAGATGTAAATATTTGTGAAAACGGAGAATTAAACTGACTGTTTAAAACTGTGGCAACAGTAAGGGAGCTTGTGGCAGGATAGCGGGTGCGTAGCGGAAAGTAGTGAAGCAAAAAGAAGTAAGTGCAAGCTGGAGAAAGTATAAACCAAATCAGTCTGGATAGAGGCTTCTATTCCATTCATTGGCAATATGTATAGTGACATTCCTCAACTTAAATGGATAATTACTAAAGTGCAGCCAGGGAAAAGAAGTGTTTCATGTATTATTATTATATTATTAGTAAAATAAATTTGTTGTGTCTCTGTATAGACTTAGTTTCAGAAATCCTTAAAAAGTAAAAAAAAAAAAGGTTTCACATGTATGTACTTTTAGTAGGTGAGAAATATTCATTGTGTAGAGACAAATGATTTTGACCATGGCTTCAAGGAGACTATAGATGTAGAACAATACAAAAAGAGTTAAGAGTTGCTAGGGAATTACTCTGCATAAGAAACAGTTGCCACTAATAGAGTCTGAGTTTTCTTTTGTTTTCTGTTTGTTTTTGTGTTGTTGGTTGATAAGGATTGAAAGCAAAGAAATGAAAATATTTTGTTTGTTTTAGTAATTATTGGGATTGCAGGAGAAATAAAAAAAATTCCCTTAAAAGACAAGTTAAAATTGGGTCATTGTACCACACTTTCTTCTTCTAGAGTGGCTCATAATAACTTATTTGGCTGAGATTTATTATTTAAAATAAAGTGTATATATGCTCTGCTTCTAATGTTGTTTTTATGTATTCCAGGAAGACACACATGGGAGATACAGAGTATATGTCACAAGGGTTCATTTTGCACTCCTCTATGATAGCCACAAGTCCATCACAGGTTGTATAGTTATTGTGATCAAAGATACCGGGCTCCTTACGAGCCGATGGACAACACTGGATAGGATGGGTGATGTAACTCCCTGTTAAATTTAATAAGAATGGGGGAGGGGTCATAGATTAGTTAAGACTCAAGGGGATTAGTTAAATAGTAGATCCAAGTACCCATAGTGCCCAGTCCAGCTGTCATCTTGCTGTAAATCTCCTTTTCTGCTTTTATGTTTTTCTGCAAATAATTTCGTTATTATTATTCTTTGCTGTCTTAGTTCCTATTCTTTACATTTCTAACGATCAGTATCTCATTCTATTCTTATAAAGCGATACAGAATATGTAGATATTGTCCCAAAGGTCCAATACTTGAGATATTGTCTCACCCAAGGGGGTTAGATTAATTTTTTTGGACAACGGACAGAATTAGGGATACACACACTACACTGACATAGTCACAAAGACAAATTCAAAAAGGTTGTGTTTTTATGCTTATAGAAGCTGCTGATTTTAAGTAGGAGTTTTGTTGGGGAAATATGATTCAAGTTTTATAGATTGCATGTGGTATCTGCCCTTTTGTCTCCTGTGCAAAATGTACAAAGTGTGCCTCTAGATGCACAAAGGGTGGAAGAAAGAAAACAGGAGACTAGCTGAAAGTGAATTAGGCAGACATACAGATATGCATCTCTGTGTAGAACATCTGAATAAGATTTTTTGTCACAAGAAAAGACAGTGAAACCCTTTTGTGACAGGATGGACCACTTATGCCACCCTGTCTGTTGTTGCTGGGAACCGGCTGGGCTTACTTTTCCACCATTCCATTTCGCTATCCCAAATGCGCCCTCTTGCCGCAGTAGGAGGGGCTTATAATGCTGCCACCACTGAGCTCCTTTATGGCGCTCAGAACCACGTTCCGTCTGGGTAACTGTCACTGTTAGTATACTCCTGTGCTGGTACACTTGGGCTGGTAACTCCGGACCTCTTACTATGGATCCGGGTTGCTGTGGATGGATCCTCCCTGGCCTATCACACTGACCAGAGCTGCAGGTAGCAGGCAGAGCTGTGGTACTGGAAAAGCTTGGGTCCGAACCTCTGATAGCCGGAGAACGGATTAGATTTTAGGGTCTAATCTGCAGGTCACAGGATTACAGCAATATTGAAAAAGTTGTCAAGCAGGTTTTTTGAAGCAGAGTGATGTTTATTGCTCAAGTGTCCTGACAAGGACAGTCTCACCGATTTAAGGTATCAGTGGTCAGGTCAGATGGAACATCAGAATGATACATTACATGCTCACACAGCTCACCTTTCATACAGTTCCTAAATAGTCTATTTTTAGAATCAGGATGTACTCTATTTACACAAACATGGATTTACATGCATTGCAAAGCCACTAATATTTATCGATAGCTATGAAATTCTTAAAAACCTTGCTGTGATTTCCTGGACCTTATTTCAGAGGCAGGAGACTTACTAGCAAGTCAAAAGGTCTGACTGCCATGAATACTTCAGACAGTCGCCGAATACCCATTCCCACAGAACAACAAAAAACCCCAAAACAAGCTACTTCCCCACATCACATTACAACAAAAGCTTGGTAAACACAGGCTCATTGTATCAGATATATACATCAGAAATAGGCATATCCTATAGCAAGGTTAAACAAGAGACACATTTTTTCCCCTGGTCTCAGAAATAACGATTTCCTATCTCACAATATACACAATATCAAAAAATAAGTGCATGTGCAATTACATAAATAAGTGCCCTGCACTATTTGCTTTAAATACATTTTTACCAAAAGTTATTTAATAGTGATCCAGTCACACCTTTAGAAAATGGAAAATTGTCATGCTTTGAAAATGGCATGTGAGTTGGCAGAGAGTGAATAAGTTGAAATACATTGGTTTTCAGTACTTTTCTAGATTGGGGCAACGTTGAGGCAACTGAGGAACTTTTATGATAAAAGCAGGACATGAATAGCACACTCACATTACATGATAGACTTGTGACAGTGACATAGTGGTCGTTATTTAATTTAAAACCCACACACATGACTGTGTATGATCTTAATAACAGGGTGGATAAAGTTGTCAAGTGGGCAGCAGGTTTAAATATGACAACTGACAAATCAATGTTTTTTTGTTTTCTTTCTAAATTGTAAACACACAATAATTAGCTGAAATGCAAGGTTTGTGTTCCCTGCAGAACAAGAGGTCTGGAAAGTGAAGGGATGTGGGCAGGAGTTCCCTGGACTCTGGAGAGATGGGAGAGCTAGGTCTGTTGCTCCCAGAGTGTATCTTCTAGGCCTAGCTGAGGCAGCACATGGTATTAATCATCTGGGTATAGAAGGTATATGTAAACTGGTAAGAGCATTCTGGTGTGCACCAGACTTTTCTTCTCAGGCTAGTAGGAAGGCAATGTCCTGTCTTATTTGGGTGAAGAAAAATGTTGGGATGACAATAACAAAAGAGCCATCTCATACCCCTCCTAGATGTACTTTTTCCAGGTAAAACAAATCAACTTCAACCAATTGCCACCTTGCAGGATTCTCAAGTATATACTGGTGTAGTAAGTAATCTATATCTGGGTAAAGGTTCATTAAAATGTTTCTAATATTGCTGTATCATATTTAAGACTTTTGTTAGTAGTATAGAATCCCTAGAGTTATATAGAAAGTGATAGGGGTATTTATTCTTACTGGTAATAACTTTCAGATAATGTGTACAACGTATGAGCAGTGATAGTAAGTTACATATTCTTTATCAGCCACAATCCCGTGGGAAAATAAAGTAAACTACTATCTAGAACGTATTGAATAGAGTGATAGTTGAAATTAGATTAGAGTGGCTGGTAGCTTTGGCCACTAATCTCCCCCACTATCAGAAGCACTCCTAGGCCGCCCTGTAACCTGTCACCTTTTCAAATACTTTTGAGTTTTCCTGAGATGAGTTTATAATGGAGAGACTGTTCAAGATCTGGTAAAGAAAAGCAAGTAGTGAGACAGCAACAAAGGATGTAGGAAACACTGTCTCCTGATATGTTACAGTAACTATTATGATGTTGGACTGGGACAGTATGCTATGGACTGTAATTTCCTATGCTCAAGGTGTTTGACAGACAGGTACAAAGTGTTGACGAACAGCATCACATCCCTAGGAGTAGTAGAGAGACACTTGGACCCATTCCACCCACTGCAAAGGAGACAACAACCCAGACAGTGGCGGATCCAGGGGGGGGGGGGGGGGAATCGGGGAAATCGCCCCCCCCCTAGCAGGGACTTGTTGCCGACGGCTGCACAGTATGTGCAGGTCCGTTCGGCAGTGACAGTGTGCTGCCCGGCTGCTCTGATTGTGTTTTAAACACAATCAGAGCAGCCGGGCAGCACACTGTCTTTGCCGAGTGGACCTGCACATAGTGTGCAGCTGCCGGCAGCCTTAGATGACAGAAAGGGGGCGTGGCCTAAATTGCCCCCCCTAAATCGCCCGGGGTATAGCAATTTTCTACATCCGCCCCTGAACCCAGAGAAGGTTCAAATTACAGCCGAGAACGACACTCGTGAATCTGTGCTGTGAGACCCACGATCGCTGTTAATAACACCTGAGCAAAGGACTTTGCAAAGACTGTTTTCCAGCATGGAGCTGTGGATTTTCTGTTTTTCCCTTTCCAGTGTTTCGCTCATCTTATTCTCTTTCCAGGACAGTCAATTCTTTCATTTTGTGATCAGGTGATGGGGACTGGTTCAGGTAGTGATACTGAGGATGTGGGGTTGAAGGAGAAGTTGTTAGCGCAATCAGTCCAGGATATTACACTATTTAATTCAGGGGTAAAGAAAAGTTTTGCTAACCTTTGAGTGCGGAGATAGTGTGAGGGGCTATTGTCTGAGGGGTATTGTGTCTGTAAGTAGTGTGACCCCATAGTTAAAGAGAGGTGCATCCAGCAACGCCAGGCCAGTAATAATTTGGACTTGAGCAAGCATCCATTAGAATGATTTTCGTTCCTTAGTGGGTAAGGTTTTAGACCAAACTGAGTGCTGGGTGTTCTCTCACATGTCTCAGAGACTAAATTATGTAGGACTAGTTCTCTTTCCACTAAATATTTCTGAGATACTCGAATTATGGGTGGAAGGCTAGAAGAGGCAAGGTAATACAGCTAGGTCCCTTAGTTTGAAATCTCCAAATATTCGACAGGCCGATCACCGTTTCACGTACAAAGAAAATTGAGTATTTGGAGACTGGACAGAATGAACAGACAATAGCCCGCTCCAACAAATGTTGATGAAAATTCAATTGATATTATTAAGAGTGTATTTAACTACAAAAGGTTGAAGGAGATCATAAATGAGATTATGTTAACAGACATAGGATGATGTTATTGGTGAAAATTTGGTGTTTAAATGTCATATAAGCTAAGAAATTCTTCAGACAGATGGACATGCTAGGCATGAGGAACTTTATATTCTATATTGATGTAACATATTCTAATATACCATGCATCCTTCCAGATACTGTATTACATATGTGGGTGAAGGGCATACAAAAGGTTAACTCTGAGCTCCACAGGTTTATGTTTCATAGGAAAAGAAAATAATTTCTAGAATTTAGACTCTCTTTTATGGTAACTTGACTAATATCCACAGACAGTGTGGTCATACATAAAGGGGACATACATTACAGAAAAATGAAACATACTACCAAGATCCTGCAATAAAATTGTAAGATGATAGTTTTGTGCACTATCAAAGGGTGGCCTATGAAAGTCAAATAATTGGATGAAGTAAACCAAATTAATTAATATCGTCTACTATGCAATTGCGATTAGTATGCCATGTGTTATGAAGCAATCGCACGGATTAATAACACACAGATTTACATTCGCACTTACTAACTAATATACATTTATTAAGGTTCCAATCCACATTTATTTATTAGTATAATGTTTTAGAGATTATTTATACATAGATAAAACTATAGTAAAGGTATTAATGGTTCAGATCCCTTAAAAGGTAAAGAATTTTTGGTCTCATATTAAAGCTTATTTCACCAGCATTAATCCGGTTTTGACAGACTAGCAATCGTGAGTTATGAACAATATGAGATTAATATTCAAAAGTACTTTGTGTGTTGGTCAGTTTGAATTGGTCATTTGGCAGGAAGACATGTAGACAACAGTTGTGGGAAGTTGCCCCCACAGCCTTTGTTGAAGATCAAATGAACTGACCTATGACCAGCAGACAACTGGGACATCGTTAACCCTGGACCAATGAAGACATCTCTAAGCATTATTTGTGTACATAGTGGCATCATCAGTGTTTTTTTGTAAACTGAAGCTGCATGTAAGCAAGCTTCCCTGGGCCATTGCTTTCTCTCCCTGACAACAGACAACATGACTGTATCTTACCCTGGGCCAGGTGAAGCGCTAGCGAAAATGTAATGTATTCAGCTTTTACACTTTATTGTATTATCCTTTATGCGTTATGATAGCTTGCTGTAAATCCTGCTATATTATACAGTTAAATATCATTGTGTGCTGGAACCACAATAAATCGCATTGGACAATGTTTATTGGTAAGCGACAAAATGAACTTAATAGGACACAATAAAGACAATTGCACTAGACCCCAAACATTCAAGGACAGTTCACTTCTCCAAATTGGGCCTCTATGTTTAAATTGCTATTCCTGGAGTTTTGCAACCAATTGAACTGATTTAAGTAAATAGAGCGGGTCTGGCCAGAATTACCAGCAAGTGAGCCAACTGTCAGATGCACAATCTTAAAGGATCTGCTAGTATGTGAATTTCAATCTTTGGGAACGGCCACACTGTAATGCTTTACTGGGGATAACAACAGGACTTTTGGAGAAACTGAGATGGTCAAAATCAGCATTGGCTGCTGCCGTTGCGGATGTGTCCACCTCGCCTGTTGGTGAGGATATAGACTGGTCTGTTCGTCCTGAACTGGTGCATGTGACCAGAAAGATGGTCAACTCGGCAGTCTGTATACCATTATAGGTTGTCAAAAATCATTTGTTGTTTCAAATGGCTAGTGTGAAAGGAAAAAGGTAAAACAGTTAGTAGTTCCAGTTTCAGGTACACTTGGAATTATAAGCTAAGCACAACAAAGTGGGTGGCAGACGTTTATGTGAAAGGAGAGCAAGGGAACAGGTTCTAGGCAGGTTTTACTGGCTCGTAGTATACATGCTTGTGAAGAGGTTCTGTAGGGCTTGTGCGGTGTGCCAGAAAACCTTCTCCATTGTCACAGGACAGCCACTATTGGATAAAACTCATAAGCATCCGATTACAAAATATGGAGAGAGTATAAAGTGTGATTTAACTTACATGCTCCACAGCAACAGCAGAGCTAACAGTGTGTGTCTGCAGGGAAGAGGAATTACAGAGTATCTGAGGAGACTTCCTTTTAAAGGCAAGGTGGGAGTGTCATCTGTACATCAAACCAAGACTGTGGGAGGAGACTCAACTATAAAATATTCTATTTTGCATATGTGCATTGTAACTAGAGATGGGCACTGACCCTCATGTTTTGGTTTTGGATCTAGATTAACTTCGTGTTTTAGTTTTGGTTTTGGCAAAACCGCCCTTGCGTGTTTTGGTTTTGTTTTGCAATTTTGATTAAAAATCTATTTTTTTCAGGCTAAAATAACCTAATTTAGTGCTCCACCTGTTTCTTGGATAAGTAAGGTAATTCTAAAGCTAATAAAATATGAAAAAAACAGTTTAATCCCTGGTAGGCCATCCTTAATTGTACACACAAACCTGATTCTCTTCCTCTCCATCTTAGCCTAATGGCAATGCAGGTATTCGTCTTTGGGTGTATATTACACACTACACTTATAGTTAAATATAAAAAGAAATGGAGAAAAGCAGTTTGGTGTCTGTCTGTGTATGACACCCTACCCTTATTGTGAAATTGACAAAACAGCAGCCTTTCAAGACTGTACGTAATATAAAAATGCCCCAAGTCCATTTCCTGTTTGTGGGGTAGATTCCACCCTACACTTATATAGAACGTTTTAAAAAGATGTTGTCATCATCTTCAGCATCATCCTCACCCTCATCAGTGTGTACGTCGTCATCACAGACTATCAATTCATCGCCGCTTGAATCCGCCATTAGAGAACTGTCAGTAATTGGATGTCTTTGACGGTAAAGGCCTTCCTTGTGGAAGATGTAGTTCATTTTGTTGAACATTATCTTTTCCACATTTTTCGGTAACCTCCTACGTCGATCACTGACAAGGTTCCCGGCTGTGCTGAACACTCTTTCAGAGTACACACTGGAGGGTGGGAAGCTTAGGCATTGCAAAGCAAGTTTGTACATGGGTTTCCAAATGGCTTGCTTTTCCTCCCAGTAAGGAAAAGGACTGTCTGAAATTTCCATATCAATTACCTCTTGAAAATAATCCTGCACCATCCTTTGCATGTTAATACTCGGATTGGATGAAGTCATGGGGAAGGTCACACATTTTTTTGAAAAATCATTCAAACCAGCCCAGATGTTAAACTGTTGTGGTCTGCCACCTGCGTCATCCCTGTTTTGCTTTTGAAAATTTAATTTTTTCCAAGCAGCAGCTGATTGAGAAACTGAAGGAGGAGAAGTCGTCAAGCCAAGGCCCAGTTCAGCAGACAACTTGCTGACCAATAACTCCTTGCAAAGGTTCACATCTCGCTCATTTTGAAGCAAAGAATCAATGTAGGTCTTAAACCTTGAATCAAGCACCGTGGCCAAAACGTAGTGATCCAAGTTCAAGATTTTAATTACTAGAGGATCATTGCGAAGCGAATTAAGTACTTGATCTACAACATACTTTGCGGAATTGCTGTCTTTTATCTCCTTCTTCAGTTTCTCAAGTTGCTTTTCCAATAGTCGAATTAAGGGAATTACTTGGCTCATGCTAGCAGAGTCTGCACTCACTTCACATGTCACAATTTCAAATGGTTTAAGCACCTTGCACAGCACTGAAAGGATTCCTCACTGTGCAAGAGTGAAATACATCCCCCCTCCTTTCTAAATGTCATGGCTTGTGCAATACGCTTGGATGGCTTTGCGCTGTTCCTCCATCCTCTAAAGCATGTACAGGGTGGAATTCCACCTAGTCAACACCTCTTGCTTAAGTTGGTGGCAGGGCAAGTTAAACTGTTCTTGGAGCTGCTGCAATCTCCTACATGCTGTGGCAGAATGCCTGAAATGCCCCCGAAATTTTACGGGCCACCGAAAGCAGCTCCTGTACCTCACGGTTATTTCTTAGGAAGCTCTGCACCACCAAGTTGATGGTGTGAGCAAAACAGGGAATGTGCTGGAATTCACCCAGCTGTAATGCTCGCATAATATTGTTGGCGTTATCAAAAATGACATATCCTGGGGAGAGTCCAAGTGTATAAGCAATGTATCAATCACATCTCTTAGTTTTCGTAACAAATTATCAGCTGTATGCCTGTTAGTGAAGCCGGTGATACAAAGAGTGGCCTGCCTGTGACAAATGTTACATAGTGGTATACATGCTGTTGCTGTTCCTGGTGGTGAAGGCGAATGACCAAAACAGTGGGCTGTCACAGTCATATAGTCTTTGGATTGGCCACTTCCACTTGTCCACATATCTTTGGTTAAGTGTACAGTTGGCAGAATGGCATTTTTCAGCGCAATCAATACATTTTTACACACTTTTTGGTATAGTTGCGGAACAGATTTACGGGAAAAATGGTGCTGCAATGGAATTTTTTAATGCGGACACAAAACATCAATTAACTGTGAAAAACCAGCTGCGTTTATTGTGGATATTGGAGCAAGATCTAACACTAACATAGTAGCCATGGTGTCTGTGATTCGCTTGGCGACTGGGTGACTGCTGTCATATTTGCTTCCCCTAGCAAAAAATTGTTTCACAGTTAATTGTTATAATGTAGGACTGCTCTTTTTCTTGGCCTTCTTATGGGAGGAAGATTTACCCCTAGCAGCAGCAACAGCAGCAGCAGTGGTACTAACACTTTAACATTCTTCAGAGGAATCAATTATAGTGCAGGAGTCATCCAGCCTTACTAATTGTGATGCAGGGCTAACTCTGATCGCTACTGAGGATATTGATGAGGATGGTGTTGTGGGTATAGATTGCAGCCGTCGGGATGTAGGTGACAGAAGGGTCCTGGCTGATGATGGAGTGCCTGTAATTTTTTTGGAAGAACTTTCAGCTTTTCCCAACACCTGGCCACGAACTCTCGTCAAATGGCGTAACATGGATGAGGTTCCAAGATGGTTTAGGTCCCTCCCCCGACTGACTGTGGCTTGACATACACTACAAATGCCTATATAACTGTTGTCAGGATTTGGGTAGAAATAATTCCACACATAAGATGTGGTATTTTTATGCCCAGGCATGACAATGGCCTTTTTCTTGTCACATGCCAGAAATGCTGCCACTGGTGCAGGACTTACACAAACAACCTCCTCCTCTTCAACATCCTCATTAGTGCCCTCGTCTACTACACAAATCTCCCCCTCATCCTCTTCTAATTCCAAAGTGGCATCCTCAATTGGTGTATCACCGGCTACACTCGGGCTGTTCAGGCACACATCAGCAGAAATGCTGAAAGGGCCCCTCTTTATGGGTACACTATCAGAATGCTTATGATTACACATACCACTGGTGGATGGACTCTCCACAGGAACTGGTGTCATTTCTGATTCTGAGCATATTTCCTCTAATGCCTTACTGTTTTCTTGCAGCTCGGTTTTCATGCGTAACAATAGTTGTGCACCACTTTTTGACTCCAAACTATTTGGTCTTGCTTGGTCACGAGTGACCGTACAAAAAGAAGGCATTTTTTGATCTGGCACTAATAGAGAAAGGCGAATGCCTCGTTCTTTCTTTGCCATTGCGTGTGTATCATGGCATGTTGGCAATTATTTTTTTTTTATCGGCACTTAACTTTTCCTCAGTTACACTTCTTTTTCGCTTCAACACAGTATGTACTTTTACATAGGCTTTACCAGATGACGTACAGGGACGACTACCATCAGGACTGGTGCCAGCACCTGCTTGCTGATCCTGCTCATATGTGGACTGCTTCGAATCCATTTTAATGAGCCCAAAGCACTTGTAGTGCAAAATATTAAATAAATAGTGCTGCTAGATAATACTTTCAGCACCAGAAAAAATGTTGTTTCTCACTGGGGAATATGGGACACCCCAAAGCACTTGTAGTGCAAAATCAAAACTTTATACTGCTGGTATATTTATATTTCTACAGCCAGAAAATAGTTTCTGTAGGAGGGAATATGACACCCCAAACAGTTGGCAATGTTTGCAAAAATGCCTCATCTATCCTCCTATCTTCCTGCTATAACAATTGCTAGACGAATTGCTAGAATAATTGCTAGAATAATTGCTCTCTCCCTGCTCTATTGCTGCCTGCGACCTAACCCTTCTCTCTCCCTCTGTCAAATGGCGATGGATTGCTGTGGGTGAAGGCGGGTATTTATGGATTTTAAATATCTGGAGAACCGAGCTCCGAGATCCGAAGACGTCACAATGAAGTTGTGCCTCGATTTTGATTCCAAATTGGCGCCAGAGTACCGAGCGATAGGTGCAGTTCGGGCGGTTTTGGTTCTTGGGGAACCGAGCCCGCCCATCTCTAATTGAAAAAATCAAACTCCAGTAGTGTTCAACATCCGGGTATTTCCAGAGCCCATCATAAAAAGTTACTTCTAAGATGTGATATTTAGGATAATTGGGTTCTGTCACAAACCATGACAGTAGCAATTTCTGTCGTTATCCAGTGACCTAAAGCTGCTTATATGGTGAATAAAACATTTTATAGAAAACTGGCATTATAGTACACAACAGATGTATTTGCTATTTTGACATCTGGACTGTGGAAAGAATCGAAGTGTAAGATATGGATGGTGATTCACATGGTTGTACTTATCAGGGCCGAATAACGAAAATGCATAGATGATTTCCTGAATGGGTGGCAACATCATTAGAGGTGTCAGGCACATACATGGGCCCAGTAATTTAGATGAGAAAATTTAGACATGGCAGTATGGAAAATTAGAACGGCCAAAATAAAAAAATTACACCATTTGTTAGTTTTACAACGAGGGCAGAAGGAGAAGTGACGGTATGACATATCACCGTATACCATCCCACTTCGACCACTGTTTACAGATATAAAGATCCAACAGTGCAAACATGACGTTGACAAATTATTAAGTCCTTTCTGACCAGTATCCAGCATACTATGAGCTTTCATGTGCCTAACATTGGCTATAGCTGTCTGACCATTGGTTGTCCACTGCCCATTTTTTAGACCTTGGCTAACTACCATTTGTCCATTGCCTGCATGTATGAACCTGACTAGATCTCAGATTCATGTTTTGTTTGTTGAACACCATGTGCCCACTACTTGTGCACTAGATCTTTGCCATCTTTAGGTCACTGTTTGCTGTTGCTCACTTGCTACGTGATTACTGGGCTCCTGCTAAAGAGTTTGGCTTTTGTAATCCACTGCTCATACACCTGGTAACGTTTGCTGTTGCTCACTTCCAACCAGAGTACCGGGTTCTCGCAGTATTCTGCTGCTCATATAAGAGATAATATTTGCTGTCGCTATCTTGCTAATAGAATACTGTATTACTGCTGAAGATTTTAACTATTTTTACCCACTGAGTATACACTATATCCAGCAAGAAGCGTTTGTTATTGCTTACTTGCTATCAGAACATTGAGTTCCTGCTGAGGACTTTAACTATTGTCTATTTGAAACTTGTTTTATTCTGCAGAGAACCTCAAGCATGACTCATCTACTACTTAAGGTATTATATTCGATTTGGAAATCTGACCATTGCTTACTCAAAGCCTATATACTAGGCCTTATCTCTGAACTTAACATTTACCTGTGACCTGTACATCTAACTCTTATGTGTATGCCTATTCTGCTTTATCTCTTTTGGCATTCAGGAACAGCAATTATCTACAAGACATATGTGTTGCAGACAACCTTGTGATAAAACTGATCACAGGTACAGACAAAGATTCCCTGGACAAAGTCTAAATTTTGTCTTTATATCTTCTACATTATATATATATTTATATATATTTATATATTCTTGGGTGTCAGTGGCATCCACCTAATGGGTCTTTTTTTCTTTTCAAGATACTAGGTTATCATTGGTTCATGGTGCGCTTAGCATGTCTGTTTGCGTAATGTAAAATGTACAGATTTGCATGTTGTACTCATCCACGCTATACAAGTACATTCAACTTGGGAGCTCCATATTAAAGGACATTTAGGCAAAGTGGATAAATTTGAATGTAGAATTATTATGAATATTTTCCTTCATATTTTTTTTTTTTTAAATTAAGCTCCTATTAAATGTTCGTGTTTTTAAATTCATTAGCTACTTCATTTCCATATTTCATAAGTTGAAATGTGTACATTTATGAGTTTATACAGTGATTGCGTAGTAATTGTTCCTGGTTAATGTACTGCAACTTTTTGAGTAACAGTTATGGAAACATGCTGGAAGCCTCTAGTGCAGGGTTGTCCAACCCACGGCCCACACGGCCCAGCACGCCTGTAAATGTGGCCCAGAAGGAGTTTTGGTTGTGGCAAGGGGGCAGCACTGTTAATGGGAAAAAAAATCCTGCAAAAAAAATAAAATAAAATACTTACCTTGCGGTCACGTCAGCTGGTGCTCCGGCTCCCTCCCTTGTCTCCTCCTCCCTGTGGTGCTCGCAGTGAATGTCGGGCGTGATGACATCACGCCCAACATCCATTGCGGAGCGCAGCACAGAGGAGTCACCCACGCGAGAAGAACAAACAGCAGCACAGAATTGAAGAAAAGAAGAGAAGAGGACAGGAGAACAAGCCGATTAAAAGGTAAGGTAAGGGGGATTTTTTTTATTATTTCAAGGGACGCTGACCAGTGAATAAAAATCACCCGGTCCTGGAGCATCATGGACCTTATCTCCCTGCTACATACTTCTACTTGTAATACTAATGGGGCATTATATATTATTCTCTTTGGCCCATTATAAGTTGTTATCCCTTAACTAACATAGTGGTGTAATTAGCAAAACAGGCCACAATTTGGGGTCACAGTGATGTATATGTCAGGTACTGCAGGCCAGGTCAGGGCACCCTGATATACAATGCCTGGCTTAAACGCACTTTATTGATATTGCATCGAAACAATACAAAAAGTGATTATAGTATAATAACTAGAGAGGATTTTTTGAACAGGGCGATTGAAAGGTAAGTATAGGGGCATTTGAAAAAAAAAGTGATGTGTATATATATATATATATATATATATATATATATACACACACAAGTTAACCCGTGCATGATACTCATGCATTCTAGTCAAATCAAGATACTTAAGGTCTTAAAAGGGTTCTTGTCATGCATTTGGGCCTAGCCCAGGCCTCCTCAGGGGAAGATCGTTACTTCCCGACGCAAGCGCCCTTTTTAATGTGTGTTCATGAGGTAAAATTACCTCATGAAAATGAGTTTGACCCCTCAACTCGTAAATTTAGCCTTTACTACCCCTCCCACGGGGGGAAGGGGGGATGATGGTAGTTAACTGACTTGACTATTCTAATTTTTTTGTCAAATAATGTCAGTATACCAAATTTCAGGTCAATTGGATGAGCCCTTTCTGAGAAAATAGTTTTTCCACACACACACACACACACACACACACTAACGCACGCCTCTACACATGTGTGTTCATGAGGTAAAATTACCTCATGAAAATGAGTTTGAACCCTACCAAATTTCAGCCCTTTTTGAATTTTTTTTCCCACACACACTAAGAATTTAGTAGGTCAGTGTATAACTCTGCCCAGCAGGTGGCGCTGCAAGTTTGTTTTTTTTACACACACACAGACAGACAGACACCACTAAGCATTTATATATTAGATATATATATTACTTTTTTTTCATATATGTATATGTTAACTATGTTTTCTATGGTTTTTGGGATGATCAGCTATCATTAGTGTATCTTATGTGCGGCCCAAACCAACTCGTCGTCTTCCAATGTGGCCCAGGGAAGCTAAAAGGTTGGACACCCCTGCTCCAGTGGTTTGGGAGGCTTACAGCAATGTGATATGTGTGACTCAAGAAGAGCAACCAATATCAAACAACAGCATGAATACTGAATAAACATTGCAATTAAATGTTTATGCTTCAAAATATTTTATAACTTTTTTCTTTGCAAACTACCTAAGGAGTAAGGTCTATGGTGTAGAGCGTTTCAGAAAAATCTACTGAATGAATGCATTTCTATTGATACATGTCCCCTGAGGAATAAATCCTATTCTAATCCATCTTTATTGTACCTCCTAAGCCATTGTAGGTGACCTGGATTGTGCTGCTGAGGACCCTGAACCTGGATTGTGCTGCTGAGGACCCTGATGGAGAGGTGGTATTTTGTAATTTTGGTGGTATTTATAATCTTAGCTGTTTAATGCATCTATAAGCAGCTAGGAATCTTTCTTTGACACTAAAATAAAGAAACCTCCTTATTATTAGAAAAGGTCTAGTAGGATTTACCTCACTTTCTTAACACAATTGGTTAGCGCTCCTTTATAAGGAGTGCCTGCTTCTTTCTTTAGGTTTAGAGAGGAGATTAAATATTGATTAAAAATGTAAACAGAGCCTTTCCTTTAATTTACTCAGGTACCCATTTAAAACAAAAGTTATTCCTCATTTCTATTCTCAAGTTCAAATAGCTTATTTTTGAGCTGTTGTAAGCTAGAGTAATGTTTTCTTTCAGAAACATAGGGATCACAGGTAATTTGTATTTCTGCATATGTAAATGTCTTCATCCATCTGAGCTTAAAATGTACAGACATCAAACAAGGAGTACCTTTACTACTAAGAAAAAGTATTAATTCATCCTAACATCTAAATGAGAATAATATCCAAACTATGTAATAAATTAATGGCATCAGCATAGAATTGTTTATAAAAAAAAAATTGTAATGTCTCAATAAGTATAATACATAGGCATCATATATTGATAGATTGGTGATAGAAACCAAACATTTAAAAAACACTGGGACTAAAATCTGCATAATTCACAGATGATGTCTATAAACAGAGTAAATTGATGAGTACATCCATGTAATCCTAGTAAATATATAGTAGTTAATATAAAGATATATTCACAATAAAATTCCTCCAAAATTTCCAGCAAATTGGCCCATAAGTAGAACGATATATAGCAATCTAAGTAATGCTAGAATATTAATGGCATTCCACGTCCATATCCTGATGGAATGTCACTGGCAAAAGACTGCATAGGAAATAAATTATATAACTCACTTAATTGTTTCAGCGGTTTCAATGCTGCAGCTACCTGCTTATGACTCCATCCGGTGCTCTGTACACAACCGTCGGAGAACATTACCCAGAATCACCGCAGTATGTTTCCGCGCCGTCAGTGACTTTAGTAATAGCAAAGGTGAGTAAGTCTTCACATGCAAAAAACTAATTGATTGATTTCAGCATTTGTAAGTTCCATTTAGATTAATTAGGGCACATAAATACTGGAGGAACAAAAACTGGTACCAGTATAAATAAAAAATAAGTCCAATATCAGATAACTGAAACAGCAATCACAGTGTAGAATATCTGACACATTTCATCTGTTGAACCCAGACTTTATCAAAGATAGAATGAGGATCACTCTGTTATGACCTCCTTTATATAGAGCAAAACCATCCAGCTCTTGTCAATCAACCTAAATTACCAAGAAACAGCTGCTATGAAATAAAAAGCATACAAAACAAAAAACAGAGTACTAAAAACAATAACAAAAATCTATAACTCTAGTAATAACCAATATAAAATGAGAAGAGAAAAAAAAACATATAAAGAAAGTCCAATATCAAAAAGTATCAATGTTATGAATTCTAGCCACATATATAAGTGGCAGCTATGTAATTGTATGGCATTAGCACTAGCTAAGTATGTTATAAGTTCTAGCCGCATATATAAGTGTCAGCTATGTTGTCACGACTTGCACTCTGCAGCTGCTGTCTGCAGTGACTCTTTTGAATTTGTTATGCTTTCCACTTGTAGTACCACTGCCCACCAAAGGGGCCACTGTGCT
This sequence comes from Mixophyes fleayi, assembly GCF_038048845.1. Lineage (NCBI taxonomy): Eukaryota > Metazoa > Chordata > Amphibia > Anura > Limnodynastidae > Mixophyes > Mixophyes fleayi. The sequence goes on from NC_134406.1 coordinate 159,579,376, forward strand.
ACTTGATTATTCTCCTTGAGCACTGGGAGTGGTTTCAGCTGCATGAGGCCTATTTATACCTGCCTGCTTCAAACAGTCTGGGCCAGATCAGCAGGTCACTCCTGTGAGCATTTCCATGTGCTTTGTTCCAGTCTGCATTTCCATGTACTTTGTTCCAGTCTGCATTATCAAGTTGTTTGTTCCAGTCTGCATTACCAAGTTGTCAGTTCCAGTCTGCATTACCAAGTTGTCAGTTCCAGTCTGCATTACCAAGTTGTCCTCTCCAGTCTGCATTACCAAGTTGTCCTCTCCAGTCTGCATTACCAAGTTGTCCTCTCCAGTCTGCATTACCAAGTTGTCCTCTCCAGTCTGCATTACCAAGTTCTGTTAAATTGTTTATCCCATTAAACTGTTGCTCTGTCTTCCCATTTCAGTATATCTGTGCCACAATCCGTGGTGGTTTGTTATGTGTTCTTAATAAAGCTACTTTAACCACTTACACTCTCTCCGTGGTCATACCTGGGAAATCCTGACAGTATGATCTGGCCCAGACTGTTTGAAGCAGGCAGGTATAAATAGGCCTCATGCAGCTGAAACCACTCCCAGTGATCAAGGAGAATAATCAAGTAGCACATAGGCCCCTTTGGTGGGCAGTGGTACTACAAGTGGAAAGCATAACAAATCCAATAGAGTCACTGCAGACAGCAGCTGCAGAGTGCAAGTCGTGACATATGTAATTATATGGCATTAGCAGTAGCTATGTATGCTATGAATCCTAGCCACATGTATGTAACGTTAATTACTTTTGAGGATGCCACTGACTGATATTGGTGCAACTAAATAGGGAGACACGGAGTCTAACGCACCCCCGGTATTCACCAGGGACCCCTGCAAAGAGGTAACAATTACCCATATGCAAGTGTGGCCATGACTGCTAGGGAGGTCGGTAATAAAGTCCATACTCATGCTGGACCAGGGATATTCTGCAACAGGGATTGTCTAACGCATACTTCACAGGCCTGAATAAACTTTCGTACATCAGAGATCAGGGAGGGCCACCAGTAAGAATGGGAAAGGAGTGCCACCATTTTCCTAACACCAGCATAATCTGCAATTTTCTCAGGGTTGATAATGGGTTTGGCGGTCAAGGAAGTCTTAGAGTCAGAAGGATCGAAGGACCGTGAAAGAGCGTCCACACTGAAAGTCTTGGGACCATGCCGGAAAGTCAAAATGAGCTGGAAACGACTGAAGAGGAGACCAACGAGCCTGCCGATAATTTAAACATTGAGTGGTTTGTAAATAGATGAGGTTTTTATGATCAGTGAATACAGTGACCTGAAAATGGGCTCCCTCCAATAAGTATCGCCATTCTTACAATGGAAGTATAATAGCTAGGAGTTCTTTGTCTCCAATACCGTATTTAGATTACGCGGAGGAATTTTTTTACAAAAAGAAGCACAGGGTCTGAGGGTACCGGCGGATTTCTTCTGGGACATGACAGCTCCCATGCCTACAGAAGAGGCATCGACCTCCAGAAAGAAGTGTTTGTGTAGGTCAGGCTGAATAAAGATGGGAGCCGTGGAAAAAGCTTCTGTCACTCACCGGACTGTGAGTGCTACTTCTCGTGTGTTTAGGAACCGTGGCCGTCCGCCATCCTGAGGGTCTGCGCATGTGCAGCCCTTTCAAGCCTTCAGTATCTGTTGCTTTTCATTAATTGGCTGATCAGACAACACTCCCTATTTAAAGCACCTGTGGTCAATACCTCGTTTCCTGATCTTGGAGTCTCATTCCCATGAGCATCTGAAGGTGTTCCTGTGTTTCCTCGTGTATTCAGCTCCTGCTGATTCCTGTTATTTCTACTGTGGTTTCCAGACCACTTCAACTCTCCTGTGTTCATCGTGTCTACACCAGCTGATTGCTATCCGCTGCCTCCGTTGTTTCTACAGAGTTCCTACTCACTTCAACTCTCCTGTGTTCATCGTGTCTACACCAGCTGATTCCTATCCGCTGCCTCCGTTATTTCTACAGAGTTCCTACTCACTTCAACTCTCCTGTGTTCATCGTGTCTACACCAGCTGATTCCTATCCGCTGCCTCCGTTGCTTCTACAGAGTTCCAGCTCATCTCAACTCTCCTGTGTTCATCGGGTCAGCGCTCCGCTGCTTCCATCTCTGCTACTGGAGTTCAGACCGCCTCAACTCTCCCGTGTTCTTCAAGTTCCAGTTCCATTTACTACTGCTTCCAGAGTATTGCCTCGTTCATTATGGTTTACCTGCCATGCGCTGCACCAACTTGATTACCGCTTCCACCTTCCAGTGATCTCTCCTCCTGCCGGCCTTCAGCCGTTCAGGTATCCCTGCACGCCTCTCTGACAGCCTGCTCTCCTGAACCGCGGTATGCATACTTCTCATTGACTTTGCTTGTGTATTGCATATCTAGCTGGACTGTGTTGTGTTCTCCTCCGGAGTCCTCTATCCACTGAGACTATTGCTACCATTGACTTTGTCTCCTATTTGCCTGGATTGTTATTGTGACTTTGTATACTTTAGCAGTGCTGCTCTGTTATCATTGTGTTGTGATATCATCGTGGGATCAAGTTCTGTGTACCCGTGTATACTCTGCATAGCATTCATCTCCTGGTGCCCTCCTCACATATATATTGCAGTGGTACAACTTGCTATATGCAGACCACTGATTCCAGTTCCCTGTGACACCAGTTTCAAGTATCCTCTCACATAGCAGTGGTACAACTTGCTATACGCAGACCACTGACTTCTCTGTTATCTACCTTCATCTGGATTCCATTCCTTTACCTAGACAGCGGTACAATTTGCTATACGCAGACCGCTGACTCTCACTACCTCCTCGCTACCTCTGGACATTCCTCCTCACTATAGCAGTGGTACAACTTGCTATACGCAGACCACTGACTACCCTCATGTTTCCTTGTCCATCCAGTTCCTCGTGTTCAATTATATACTCTCTACCAGTGCTGCTAGTCATAGACTTTCCTCGAGCATTCTCTCACCATCTGCTGTTCCTCCAGTTCCGTTGTCACCCTGCTACCAGAGTACCTATTACCATCTATATTACTCTGGTAAGCCAACATCTGGTGATTTCCTGGGCAAGACTCCTAGTGCCCGTGACAGTAAGATCAGGCCATGACAGACCCAGATGCGGAACCTACAGCTAAAGAGATGCTGCAGCATCTGGTTACCCGTATGGAACAACAGGATGCTCGCCAACAACTGTTGCTGCAATGTTACCAGGTGTTAGCCTCCCAAGGAACGTCTGTGCAAAATATCACAGCTACTATTGATGCTCCTGTGCTTTCCTCCGTTTCCCCAGTGCCATCCCAGGTGTCTACGGCTTCCACGCTTCACCTGCTTACTCCGTCAAAGTATGATGGAGACCCCAAAACATGCAGGGGTTTTCTAAATCAATGCTCAGTTCATTTTGAGCTCCAACCTCAAAATTTCTCTACTCATCGTTCCAGAGTGGCCTATCTCATTTCCTTGTTTTCCGGACAAGCTCTCGCATGGGCTTCCCCTCTGTGGGAAAGAAATGATCCATTATTACAGGATAGTGCCAAATTTATTTCCACGTTCCGAAGTGTATTTGATGAACCAGATCGTGTTATTTCCGCTGCATCCAGCATCCTCCGTCTACGTCAGGGTTCTCGTACAGTAGGCCAGTACGTCATTCAATTTAGGATATTAGCCTCTGAACTTCAGTGGAACACTGAAGCGTTAATTGCCGCCATCTGGCAGGGGCTTTCTGATAAAATTAAAGATGCACTGACTACTCAAGAATTACCTACTTCTTTAGAAGATTTGATTTCTCTTTGCCACCGTGTAGACATGAGATTTCGTGAAAGAGAGTCTGAAAAAACAACTTCAGTTAAAGCACCTTTTCGCTCAAGTCCTTAACTTCGCCCAGCTTCATCTCCGGTGATACCCATGGAAATAGGTCGCTCCAAATTAACTTCAGAGGAGAGGGACCGAAGAGTAAAAAATAGACTTTGTATCTATTGTGCTGATTCCACACATATGCTCAATTCATGCCCTAAAAAATCGGGAAATGCCAGGCCCTAACCAGTTCTGGAGAGGTGAAGTTAGGGTCCCTGGAGTCCTCTTCATGTTCTACGAAATTAAAAGTTTGTGCTTTTGACGTTATTGTTTCCTTTGCTACCAAATCTTTTAAGTCCCAAGCACTTATTGACTCTGTAGCTGCGGGAAACTTTATTTCGAAATCCCTCGTGAATCAATGGTCTCTACCAGTGATTACTTTGAAGACACCCATTATTGTGACTGCTATCGATGGATCACGCATTATTAATGGTCTCATCACTCAGAGTACGTCTCCAGTAACCCTTCAAATTGGTGTATTACACCAAGAAGAAATTTCATTTTTAATTCTTCCCGTTACTACAAGTCCAATTGTATTAGGCCTTCCATGGCTTCAACGTCACTCTCCCCAGATTGACTGGCACACTCCTCAAGTTACGTCTTGGGGAACTGAATGTCATCATCGTTGTCTCTCTCAAGTTGTTCCTCTTAAAATACAGCAATCCTCCATTTCACCTTCCTCACCGGGACTTCCTCCTCAGTATGCTTCGTTTGCCGATGTATTTGATAAAACCCAGTCTGAACGTCTTCCTCCTCATCGTTCGTGGGATTGTCCGATTGATCTTCAACCTGGCAAGACTCCTCCCAGGGGTCGTGTGTATCCACTTTCGTTACCTGAAACTCAAGCTTCATCTGAATACATTCAAGAGAATCTCCAGCGAGGATTTATTCGACCTTCTACCTCTCCCGCTGGAGCCGGGTTTTTCTTTGTTAAAAAGAAGGATGGATCATTACGCCTCTGTATAGATTTCCGTGGACTTAATGCTATAACTATCAAAAATCGGTATCCCATTCCACTTATTACGGAGTTATTTGATCGTATTAAGGGAGCTCGGATCTTTACCAAGTTGGATCTTCGTGGTGCCTACTATTTAATTCGAATCAGGTCCGGTGACGAATGGAAAACAGTTTTCAACACCAGAGATGGGCATTATGAATACTTAGTAATGCCCTTCGGGTTATGTAATGCCCCCGCTGTTTTCCAGGGTTTCATTAATGAGATCTTCCGGGACTTGTTATATGTTTGTGTCGTCGTCTATCTGGACGACATATTGATCTTTTCGCAGGACCTGCCTTCCCATCATCAACATGTGGCAGAGGTCCTTTCCAGACTCCGGAAAAATTCATTATTCTGCAAGTTAGAAAAGTTTTCATTCGAGTTGCCCCAGATTCCATTTCTGGGATATATTGTCTCCGGAGTTGGTCTTCAGATGGATCCAGAAAAGGTGAATGCTGTGTTACATTGGCCTCAGCCAACTACTCTTCGTTCAATTCAGCGTTTTTTAGGTTTTGCCAATTACTATAGACGCTTCATTAAAGATTTCTCCTCAATTGCATCTCCTATTGTGGCCCTAACTCGTAAAGGGGCCAATACTAAGCAATGGTCCTCCGAGGCCCTTCAAGCCTTCCAGTTTCTTAAAGAGTCCTTCTTCTCTGCTCCCATCCTTCGACAGCCTGATGTGACGCTTTCCTTCTTCCTAGAGGTAGATGCCTCTAATGTTGGTTTAGGAGCCATTCTCTCCCAAAGATCAGAGCAACAAAAATTCCATCCTTGTGCCTTTTACTCTCTGGGTCTTCTGCCTGCAGAGAAGAATTACACTTTCGGGGACAAGGAGTTGCTGGCTATAAAAGTAGCATTAGAGGAGTGGAGATACTTGTTGGAGGGAGCTCGTCATCCTGTGACAATTTTTACTGATCATAAGAATTTGTCATATTTACAGTCTGCTCAATGTTTGAATCCTCGTCAAGCAAAATGGTCTCTTTTCTTTTCTCGTTTTGAACTAATCATAACCTTCAAAACAGCTGCAAAGAATAAAAAAGCAGACGCTCTATCTCGAGCTTTTGTGACGTCCTCAGACGTTGAAGATGGTCCCAACCACTCTATATTAGATCCCAAATGTGTTTCTCTGGCTGCTTCTTCCACTAAAGTGCTACCATTTGGGAAAACCCTCGTGCCTTCTGCTCTTCGGAAGAAAATCCTTTTGTGGTTTCACTCTTCTCGTTTTTCTGGACACTCTGGTGAACGCAAGACCTTTGAAATTCTTTCTCGAAGTTACTGGTGGCCTTCTATGAGGAGAGATGTCAAAGATTTTGTGGCTGCATGTGAATTGTGTTCCCAGTTCAAGACTCCCCGCAGAACTCCAGCGGGTTTGCTTCAACCACTACCCATTCCGTCCAAGCCTTGGACCCATATTAGTATGCACTTTGTTACTGATCTTCCTCCTAGTAAAAACTGCAATATTTTTTGGGTAGTGGTGGACAGATTTTCGAAGATGGCGCATTTCGTTCCCTTGACTGGTTTGCCTTCTTCTTCTACTCTGGCTGAGTATTTCATCAAAGAAATCTTCCGTATTCATGGATGTCCATCCGAGATTGTTTCAGATAGAGGAGTACAATTCGTTTCCAGATTCTGGCGGTCCCTCTGTAAGACCTTGGGCATACGATTATCACTCTCATCCTCCTACCATCATCAATCAAACGGACAAACCGAAAGGGTCAATCAAGATCTTGAGACTTTTATAAGGATGTTCTCTTCAGCTAAACAAGACAACTGGGTAGAATTGCTTCCATGGGCTGAATTCGCTCACAACAACATGTACCATGAGTCATCTTCTAAAACTCCATTCTTTGTGGTTTACGGTCACCATCCGTCTTTTCCGGAATTTCCTGCCCTCCCTCCCACCCAAGTTCCTGCTGTAGAGAGTATTTGCCAAACCTTCAAAAATATTTGGTCGCAGGTCAAAACCTGTTTAAAGAAGACTTCTGCCAGATATAAGTCTTTTGCAGATAAAAAGAGACGGGCTATTCCACCACTGAAAATCGGAGATCGTGTTTGGTTATCAACCAAAAATATTTGTTTGAAGGTCCCATCTATGAAGTTCGCTCCTCGTTTTATTGGTCCGTATAGGATCATTCAAGTGATAAATCCAGTTTGTTTCAAACTTCTACTTCCTAAGAACCTTCGTATTTCCAATGCCTTCCATGTGTCTTTGCTCAAACCTCTTATCATCAACCGTTTCTCGGTTCCTCCTTCTGCACCTCGGCCAGTTCAAATTCATCAAGAGGAGGACTTTGAGATTACTCACATATTAGATGCAAAAATTTCGCGAGGAGTTCTTCGTTTCCTCGTTCATTGGAAGGGCTTTGGTCCTGAGGAGCGTTCATGGATCAAAGCAGAAGATCTCAACGCTCCAACTCTTCTTAAGAAGTTCTACTCCAAGTTTCCGGACAAACCCGGTTCCAGGTGTTCTGTGCCCACCTTTAAAAGGGGGGGTACTGTCACTCACCGGACTGTGAGTGCTACTTCTCGTGTGTTTAGGAACCGTGGCCGTCCGCCATCCTGAGGGTCTGCGCATGTGCAGCCCTTTCAAGCCTTCAGTATCTGTTGCTTTTCATTAATTGGCTGATCAGGCAACGCTCCCTATTTAAAGCACCTGTGGTCAATACCTCGTTGCCTGATCTTGGAGTCTCATTCCCATGAGCCTCTGAAGGTGTTCCTGTGTTTCCTCGTGTATTCAGCTCCTGCTGATTCCTGTTATTTCTACTGTGGTTTCCAGACCACTTCAACTCTCCTGTGTTCATCGTGTCTACACCAGCTGATTCCTATCCGCTGCCTCCGTTGTTTCTACAGAGTTCCTACTCACTTCAACTCTCCTGTGTTCATCGTGTCTACACCAGCTGATTCCTATCCGCTGCCTCCGTTGTTTCTACAGAGTTCCTACTCACTTCAACTCTCCTGTGTTCATCGTGTCTACACAGCTGATTCCTATCCGCTGCCTCCGTTGTTTCTACAGAATTCCTACTCACTTCAACTCTCCTGTGTTCATCGTGTCTGCACCAGCTGATTCCTATCCGCTGCCTCCGTTGCTTCTACAGAGTTCCAGCTCATCTCAACTTTTCTGTGTTCATCGGGTCAGCGCTTCGATGCTTCCATCTCTGCTATTGGAGTTCAGACCGCCTCAACTCTCCCGTGTTCTTCAAGTTCCAGTTCCATTTACTACTGCTTCCAGAGTATTGCCTCGTTCATTATGGTTTACCTGCCGTGCGCTGCACCAACTTGATTACAGCTTCCACCTTCCAGTGATCTCTCCTCCTGCTGGCCTTCAGCCGTTCAGGTATCCCTGCACGCCTCTCTGACAGCCTGCTCTCCTGAACCGCGGTATGCATACTTCTCATTGACTTTGCTTGTGTATTGCATATCTAGCTGGACTGTGTTGTGTTCTCCTCCGGAGTCCTCTATCCACTGAGACTATTGCTACCATTGACTTTGTCTCCTATTTGCCTGGATTGTTATTGTGACTTTGTATACTTTAGCAGTGCTGCTCTGTTATCATTGTAATGTGATATCATCGTGGGATCAAGTTCTGTGTACCCGTGTATACTCTGCATAGCATTCATCTCCTCGTGCCCTCCTCACATATATATTGCAGTGGTACAACTTGCTATATGCAGACCAATGATTCCAGTTCCCTGTGACACCAGTTTCAAGTATCCTCTCACATAGCAGTGGTACAACTTGCTATACGCAGACCACTGACTTCACTGTTATCTACCTTCATCTGGATTCCATTCCTCCTCACTATAGCAGTGGTACAACTTGCTATACGCAGACCACTGACTACCCTCACGTTTCCTTGTCCATCCAGTTCCTCGTGTTCAATTATATACTCTCTACCAGTGCTGCTAGTCATAGACTTTCCTCAAACATTCTCTCACCATCTGCTGTTCCTCCAGTACTGTTGTCACCCTGCTACCAGAGTACCTATTACCATCTATTTTACTCTGGTAAGCCAACATCTGGTGATTTCCTGGGCAAGACTCCTAGTGCCCGTGACAGCTTCTTTGATAGCCTTAAATGCAAGGACTGCTTCATTAGACCAAGATTTCACTTGGCCTCCGTAACGTGTAAGAGAGGTAATGGGAGCAATAAGGGTGGCCGGCTGGATCCAGTCAAAGATAGCCTTCACTTTATCTAGGTCCATTTGGAGGCCAGATCCGAACACAATGTATCCCATACAGGATACCTGTATTGATGAAGGAGGCATTTTTCCATTCTGAAATATAAGCGATTCTCCCATAAGCGAAGAAACACTTGTTTCACATGGACATGGTGGGAAGAAAGGTCTTGGAAAAATATCAAAATGTCGTCTAAATAGACCGCCACAGACTGATACAATAAATCCCGGAAGACCTCGTTGACAAATTCTTGGAATACGGCTGGAGTGTTATATAATCCAAACGGCATTATCAGGTACTGATAGTGGCCGTCTCTGGTGATGAACGCCATCTTCCATTCACCCCCCTTCCTAATCCTGATTAGGTTGTAGGCACCTCTAAAGTCCAATTTTGTGAAGATTTGAGCTCTACAGATACGGTCGAACAACTCAGGGATGAGGGGAAGAATGTGATGCCATTGAGTTTGTGATAGTCAATACATGGTCTGAGGGACCCATCTTTCTTCTTTACATAAAAAATGTAAATTCTCTCTCAGAATGGGTCGATAAGTACATAGCCACAGATATTGATCAAAGGCAATTTTAACAAGTGGCTAGGTGTACTTTGGTGTAGGATGTAGTGATGGAAAAGTTTTGTATTAACAGTCAGTAATCATTTCCGAGGTACATGATCAAGTTTTATTGTAGACCTATATGTTAACAGAGAAAGAAGTTCAGAGAAAAACTGGTTGTATCTCAAATTTATTTCACTTATTTAAAAAAAAAAATAATAATAACTAAAATATGAATTTATATTACTTATATTACTTATACTTTATATTCATTTGAAACAAAGATAATACCTTGAATTTTGGAACTACAGAAGGGGAAGGAATTATTACTGTGTGTATATTTAATGGTTTCACTTATAGAGCAAAAAAATATAATTATAGCAAATCAAAAATTTATAATTTTGTTAAAAAAAATCTGTACATTTTGGCAGAGAATACAGGTACAGAAAATGTTTAAGAATGTAAATCAACAGAAAGAGAATACTAACAACCAAATAGGAGATTATATATATATAAAAAAATAATAATGAGATAGATGCAAATGATTATTTGAAGAAAGAAGTTTTAGAACATCACATCAGACAACTTAGATCACAGAACAATAGCAACATCAGGGCAAAAAACCCTCAAAAAATGTGTTCTTCAATATTTCTGATTCATTTGAACACTGGTGTGGATATATCTATGGCAGCTAGTACAAAATGTACTGCCTCTAATTATATGTCCTCTGCTGACAAAGGGAATTTCTTTAGGGACATGTTTCAGTTATTGACAAGAGCAAAAATCATAAACTCACAAGATAAGAAAATATGAAGAAAAAAAATGAATATCACAAATCGAGATATCAACAACAGATGAGATGACAGCATAATTTTCTATAGCTGTCAATGTATTAATTGAATATATAGTGCATACATTTACATAAAAAGTTTAAAACTTGTCCAAAGAATAACTATTTCTTTTTGGATTTTAACACTGATCTTCAAATCTGCTTGGTCATTAAATGGTAAATGATTTTTCACTAATAAGAATTCATCAACAATGAAAAAGGATCCTAGAATCCCTTAAGGACAATATAAAATGTAGCCCTAACAGTGATTTTTGTCGCACAGTAAATAATTTGTCAAACGAGACTTTCACTGGAGTGTTACCTAAACAATTTCATGACTTCAAGACAAAGTTAAAACCTAAAATAAAATACAAACAAAATAATCTAACTAAAAAGGAAAAAAAAATAGCATTTCCCTATTTTTTCCAACATCACATAAAAAGCAGACAATGGTGAATCAACAGTGGTACAAACTATCAATGATTGTGAAACTGAAGTGTGTCATCAACACACTAATTACACAACATTGGATAAAAATCAGGTATGACACATTAAATCATATAAGCACTTCAATAAAATAATCTGAAAGGAAAAGGGTGCTTAACATCCAATACAGCCTATTCTATTATACATGCTTATTCAACTATCCAACTTTATATGTAGTCAGAAAATAAATAAAATATTGTTTCATTGTCAGTGATATAAGATGGTAACAGAACCATTATCAAAATATATCGATGACTATCTTAAATCTCCAGCCATTCTTATTAAAAAATGATATATTGTACTTTTGAAATATATTAGTTTAACTGATACTACAGTACTTATTACTATGGCAAAGTCTACATTCAGTTATACTACGTGAAGGTGGGATAAAGCCTGCTCGAAATTTCATTGCAGAGAGAAACAAAATGCAATATCCAACTAAGTTCTTATACAATATAATAAAATGAATATTACAAAACTGTCTCACACCAGGCTCTCAGGCTCTGCCCAGGGGCGGATCCAGACTATTGCTATACCCCTGGCGATTTTAGGGGGGGCGATTTAGGCCCCACCCCCTTTCTAATTTCTAAGGCTGCCGGCGGCTGCACAGTATGTGCAGGTCCGCTCGGCAGTGACAGTGTGCTGCCCCGCTGCTCTGATTGTGTTTAAAACACAATCAGAGCAGCCGGGCAGCACACTGTCACTGCTGAACGGACCTGCACAGTGTGCAGCTGCTGGCAGCAAGCCCCTGCTAGGGGGGGCGATCGCCCCGATCGCCCCCCCCCCCCCTGGATCCGCCACTGGCTCTGCCTCTTCGCTGCCTTTTTTTCAAGTTGTTCCTGCGGTCCTCAGGCTCTGCTATTTTCAGACCTCTCTGTACGATGTTGTCCAGTCTGTCTCCACTCTAGCGATCCCTCCAGAATCAGAGTATGGGCGTGGCCATCTTGGATTCGGTCACATGATTCCTCTCAGAAAATCAGGAGATAACAGCCTCCATTTCAGATTCCCTCCAAAACCAGTCCATGGGAGCTGCCATCTTAGATATAGTCCCTGGTCCATCTCAGCAACTCAGAATGCTGTCTCTGCCCAGCTGATTGCAGTCTCCAATTAGGAATTAACAACAACTATAAAAGGACTTCATGGAGCCCTTACATGTTGCCAGTGCAATGGTGTATTTCATTTGCCAACCTGGATCCCAGGAGTTTGCAGTCTTGCTATCTATCCAGCTCTGACAGTGCAGTCTGCATTCTGGCTCCAGTCTGGTTACAGCAATCCTCTTTCAGCATTCCGGTTCCATTTCAGTTACAGCAATCCTCTTTCAGGATTTCAGTTATAGCATTCTGTTTCCAGTCCGGTCCAGCAATCCAGTTCCTGTTTGCTCTACCCTGCTAGTGTAATCACCATCTGTACCAGTCCATTCACTACATGCAGAGGAATCAGGCCACCCAGTTTTATCCATGTAGTCACCAGTCCAGTTCCAAATACACAACCCAGTTGGGGTACAGATAGATCCTCAGATGTGAAAAAAACAATATCTTTGAATTCAGTAGTCAGATAAGAAATTAGCACAGCAATGGGATGGTTACAAATTATGTTAATCTATATGCAAGAATGTGGGAGATGACCTAAATTATCAATAAATAACAGAATTTCTTCCCTGAAAATGAATACCGTCACCATATAAACAATATACTGATATCATGGAAGGGAACATGAGAGAGTTTTATTGAAATATGTATTACTACTAATATTATTACATTCAAATATAATGTGTCACTTAGTTCTATTCATTTTCTAAACATAACTATATAAAAAGAAGCTAAACTGAACATTATGCTCTGTTGATAGCCTACTAGCTCTAATAATATTCTAAAATGTAATTCACAAGCTAGGCATACAATATAAAATTTCCTCAGAGGCTATTTATGTGAGGAGAAATGATATGCCCAGATAAAATCACTGGTAACAAATAGATACAAACAATGCAGTGAATGTATCACTAGAGAGGATATACAGCATCCGTATTGGATACTGCTATATCAGATATTAGGTCACAATATTGCATGCAGCTATTAAGCAATCAGAGGAAGAAGAAAGCACTTAACATTGGATTGAAATCAGTGACTGAATATACAAGAGCCAGTAAAATCATCAGACTTTTTATTATATTATTATCATTATTATTATTATAGCATTCTACATTAATATTGCAAATTATAATTTTTTTAACCACACTACATTCACAGTTAATATATGACAGAATAACTAATAAAATAAAAGTAAGCTTGGGTAACACCATTAGTACAGTATAAAGATAACACATGTTTTCATTATTCTAATATGTACAAAACAAGAATCTTTATTCATCTACAAATAAATGTACTTTGAAGTGCTAAATTAGCAGTAGAAAAATGTCAGTAATATATGCTACATCTATTTATATATATATATATAGCAAGGGAAGGGAACATTGTTATGGTCAATAGAAATGGAAGGTGCACGTTACAGACAAATCCTGTAAAGACAGCCTGCTTCCCTATACCAACTGTTAGTGATAGCTGGTTGTTTCCTACATCTTTCAATGAGTCAGCTGCGGTACAGGTGTCTCTCTCTCTGAAGAACTGATTGGTGAGCTTTACTATTTAAGACTTCTCCTGCCTATGTAACTTTGTCAGTCACAGCACTGGACATGTTAGCTTCTGGATTCCTGTACCAGTGCTCTATTTGTTCCTGACCTTGCATCTGTTCCTGGCTCTGCATTCATTATTCACCTGATATCTGGATTGTATGAATACAATTCTGCTGGTTCCTGGCTCTGCTTATATCTGTCTCCTGGCTCCTGTTTTCTGGTCTGCATCTATACAGTATTCCAGTGGTTCCCAAAGTGTGCACCACGGCTCCCTGGGGTACCATGGCGCTATCACAGTGGTGCTGCGGTCGCCCTTGCAAATAAAGAGTAAGGAAAAAAAAAGAACTCACCAATCCAGCGCCGGGTCCTCCTCGTCACTGTTCTCACTGACTGGTGGGCATGACGTCATCACGTCCGACAGTGTCAGTGAGAAGCAGCAGCAGAGAGGACATCAGGAAAGAAGAATACAGAAAATGAGGAAATAAGGTAAGTAAAGGAACGGAGAGCGAATGGGGACAGAGTGTGAGATGCTGAAGGAGGGGAGGCAGAGAGAGATGCTGAAGGGGGGAGAGAGTGAGATGCTAATGGAAGGGACAGAGTAAGATGTTGAAGGGGGGCAGAGAGATGCTGAAGGGGGGGCAGAGTGAGATACTGAAGGGGGGTCAGAGTGAGATGCTGAAGGGGGTAACAGACTTCAATGCTGAAGGGGGGGCAGAGAGAGATGCTGAAGGGGGACAGAGTGAGATGATGAATGGGGGGCAGAGTAAGATGCTGAAGGGGGGGATAGAGTTAGATGCTGAAGGGTGGAAAGAGTGAGATGCTGAAGGGGGGACAGAGTGAGATGCTGAAGGGGGGGCAAAATGAGATGCTGGAGGTGGGGACAGAGTGAGATGCTGAAGAGGGGGGGGACAGAGTGAGATGCTGAAGAGGGGGGACAGAGTGAGATGCTGAAGGGGGGGACAGTGTATAAGATGGCGAAGAGGGGGACAGAGTGTAAGATGGCGAAGAAGGGGACACAAAGTGTGAGATGGCATAGAGGGGGACACAGAGTGTAAGATGGTGAAGAGGGGGACACAGAGTGTGAGATGGCGAAGAGTGGGACACAGAGTGTGAGATGGCGAAGAGGGGGACACAGAGTGATTTGGTGAAGGGGCATAGTGATATGATGAAGGGCACAATATAATGGTGAAGGGGCCTAAATACATCTTACGTTATTTTGACCAAACGACTTAAAAAACGGGACTACTCAGTAATTATTTTGGCTTAGGGGTGCCTTGGAAAATTTATGGGGACCTTAAGGGTGCCTCGAACTGAGAAAGTTTGGGAACCACTGCACTATTCATATGTAACACCCCCTAGTGGCATTTTAGTAAAACCCAGTGAATACAGGAGGGGTCACCTAGAGGGAAGTTAGGTGTTTGTGTAAAGTGACACAAGATGGTTGCTGTGGTGATAACCCATCCTAGCCTGTGAGAGACTGAGTGAGAGGAAGGACGGGCAGTCAGCAAGGGGGAACAGCACATAGGGACACAGACAGACTTAGACACATGACCAGCAGAGATGATATGAAAGCTGAGGACCCTGACACAGTAGAGATGGATGTCCCAAGGTCCCCCGCCATTGCCCTGGTTCAGGTGAGTGGCGGCTGCTGCCTAGAGACAATCATTTCTGTTCCCTAAGCAAGAGTGGGGGAGCTCATAAGGGGAAGGACCCCAAAAGATAAATGAGGATTGTTACATGCAGTAATGTGGCTGCATATACACAGGGGAGGAGTCCTTTAATCCCAGAGAGCGGGAGAACCCCATATCTCTACAGAGAACCCCAGAGATAGAGAGGGACATTTTGCATGGAAGAGACCCTGGAGTCAGGGTTGCTGCAAGAGGCATGGTAGCTGAAGTGTCAGAGCCAGGGGCTGTGCATACACAGAGAGGAGTGTTAGAGCCCAAAGGAGAAATCATCTCCACAGAAGAGGGGTGAGCTGCAGTTGAGAGTTACACAGTGTGTATCAGAACTGCATTGAAGAGAAGCTGTCTGACTGTTAGAATCCATGTGAATGTCTGCAGAGAAGGGGTGAACTGTAGTGAAGTAAGGAGCACTAGAGTGTAAGAGTCATGTGAACTTTGGTATATAGCGTTTAGATAACATTAAGAACTGTGCAGGAGGAGTAAAGAGATATATTTGCAACTATAATCGTATTGTTCTTTAAGAACTGTGCTGGAGAGAGTAAGGAGCTGTATATTTACAAAAATGCGGGTTTGAAAAAGTGGAGATGTTGCCTATAGCAACCAATCAGATTCTATCTGTCACTTATTTAGTGCGCAAAATCTAGCTCTTCAAAATGACAGCTAGAATTTGATTGGTTGCTATAGGCAACATCCCCACTATTTCAAACCCGCAGTTTAGTAAACATACCCCTTTGTGTTTTGGTTTTGCCCCAAAATACTGAAAGGGTTTGGTTTTGGATCTGGAAGTAATTAAACATTGTAAAAAATAGTTAAAATTATGTGATTTTTCGCTGCTTGTGCTCCTATATTATTATTTATAGAATTAACATTCATTTCCAGACTATTTTCTAATGAACCTTCACAACTGTCCAAATTTTCACGAAGTCTGCAGCAAGCTGGCTGGCTAAATTTAGTGGCTAAATACATGGTAGTTTAATGAAGGATACAATCCCTAGTGTTGCAGCAGTGTGCATAAATGATCTACATGCAGTTTGAGATTAAAATGTCAATATTCATTTATCCTTTTGGCTAAGCTCAAGTTTAGTATCTAACCTAGTATGGTTAGTTCTGGATGCAAACAAAGTGCTGGTTTCATTGGTCTTTTGTCTTACTGCAGCTCACTGGAAACAGGGAGCGGCCCCTTCATTGTCGGACACTATTCAGAGTGTATGGGTGACTTATCGCATGGAGAATATAACGGCCACCTTGCATAACATTCCCTCTACTTTTCAAGTAGTGTGGACTCCTTGGACATCCACACTATGATGCTAACCCTTCTATGAACAATTCCTGATCCTCAAGACTTGCCACATCCACAACACCAGAGCTGTGATGTCTTATTGCTACTAACCTTTCCTTTATCCCAGGTGCGCACCCCTCCACCCCCCCTGCCACTTTCCTTTTCATACCTCTACCTACTCAGTTTGTCCCCCTGCAGATTGGCTCTGAGGTGTACCTTGTAACCGTTTATTTTTCCCCAGTGTTTTGATACTCAATGACCCTATGCTTGTTTGCACATTGTATTTTGTATGTGTTTTTTTTACCTTTAGAAACCAAATAAAAAAGTTGTATTACAAAAAAGAAAGGAGAGAACTACTTTACTTGAGTTTATAACTAAAGATCAAAAAGAAACCAAAAAGGAGTGTACAGTATAGTACCTTTTATCACCAATACTCTAATGTCTTTGCAAAAATATAAAAGATAGTACAGAAACACTGGCACATTCTATTAAAAGATGTGGTTTTAGGAACAATCCTGCCAGAGAAAAAAATATTTTTAAGAAGAGTTCGAATCTAAAATGGTACCCTCCTACCAGTAACAGCAGAAAGAAAGAATAGGCTAACAGATAGAAATATAAATGTTTATCACCCCTGCAGTAAGTGTATGAGCTGTAAAATGAGTAAAGTGGGTAGTACGAAACAATGAGGAAATTCATATCATACCATACCAAAATGAAAATACTGTGACACAAAAAATGTAATCTATATGATTACCTGTCCATGTAACCTGCATTATATAGAAAGGTGTCATGAAGTTCACGGGTGGTGTTGGGTTCCCCTCGATCTGCCCAGTTTGGCACAACTCTACTCAAAGGCGTGGAGTCTGACGGAACAGGTGGTCTTCATCAGGAACCCCCACAAGGAGGTATGGTCTTTGCAGCCCCTGTCCCGCCCCCTTAGGTGAGTACCAGACAGACCCGCTTAGGAGAATAGTGAACAGAGAGACTGTAACCAATGGCAACAGGAACCTCAGAAAAGACTGAAGCAGCATGAAGTCAAAAACGGAAAGACTGCTAATGGGCAGCACTGGAGTGTAGGTAGCACACGTGGAAGAGACACTGAATAGAGAGTAGTAGTAGTGTCACTGAAACAGCGTGGAAGTCCAATACAAATAGTCTGCGGATAGACAGCACTGAACTGTAGGCCGTACATGAGAGGGTGACACCGAGTAGCGAATATCAGAGTCACTTAAACAATGGGAAAGTCAATACAAATAATCTGAAAACCGGTAGCACTGAACTGTAGGCCGTACATGAGAGGGTGACACATAGTAGCAAATAGCAGAGTCACTGGAACAGCGTGGAAGTCCAATACAAATAGTCTGTGAGGAGTCCAGGAGCAGAAAGAGAGAGAGCCAGGTCCAAACACTTCAGAGAAGTGAGCTCAAAGAATAGGCACCTGACAACTATAAATATCCCACCAATTGAGCGGGACCAATAGGAGGCGAGTGGGAAGGTATTAAATAGAAGAACGGGTCTGTGCATGCACAAACCCAAAAGCAAGGTGGTGCCCGCCATCGGGAGGATGCGGCAATGGCTGCCGGAGTTTCTGCCTGCCCGAGCGCGTAAGACCGCCAGCAGCCGCTTGCGGGTCCAGCGTGTGCCAGTACCCCCCTTTTAAAAGTGGTCACTTAGAGATGGGTTTACTTGGAAATTTGACATGGAATTTTTGTAGAAGGGCAGGAGTGTGCATATCAGAAGGGTTAATCCACTATTGTTTTTCAGGACCGAAGCCCCTCCAGTCCACCAGATACTTAACCATGCCTCTGGATGTCTTTGAATCTAAAATTTGAGTCATTTCAAACTCTTCCTGTTGTTGAAATTTGGATACTAGGAAGGAGATGTAGTAGTGGAAAATCTATTGATGATCAATGGCTTGAGAAGAGAGATGTGGAAAGAATTGGAAATGCGGAGTGAGGCAGGAAGCTGTAATTTATAGGAGATAGGGTTGATAACCCATAAAAACTTATAAGGTCCAATGAACCAAGGAGCAAATTACACTGAAGGAACCTTAAGACGAATGTCTCGGGTGGAGAGCCAAACCTTGTCTCCTACTTTGAGTGCAGGAACTGCTCATCGTTTTCTGTCCGCAAAGAATTTGTAGCGGTTAGAGGATTTCTTGCGACAGTTAATACTTCGAGACCAAATAGCAGAAAAATAGAAGAAGATTGTAGAAGATCCTCAACAGCAGGAACATTCAGAGAAATTGGGGAGCGTAGGATGTAACCCATTAACAATAAAGAACGGTGTAGAAGAGATAGACTCATGAAACAAGTTATTGTGAGCGAATTCGACCCAGGGTAAGAGGTCAATCCAGTTGTCCTGGTTGGAGGAAAAAAATATTCTGAGAAAGGTTTCAAGATCTTTGTTTATTCTCTCCATTTGTCCTGTGAATAGTATGCAGAGGAGAAATTAGGTTAAATGTAGAAACTCTTGCATAAAGCAAACCAAAGCTTGGAAATAAATTGAACTCCTCTATCGTGAACAATCTCTTTAGGACAGCAATGGAGCCAAAATACTTCTTTAATGAAATGTTGTGCCAAGACTGAGGAAGGGAGATCCACTAGGAGAATAAAATAAGACCTTTTTTGAAAAGCGATCCACCACGGCCCAAATGGTGTTAAATTCTCTACTGGGAGGAAGATCAGTAACAAAGTCCATGCTGATGTGTGTCCAAGGTTTGGAAGGTACCGGAAGAGGTAATAGTGGACCCATAGGAGTCAGAAAGGAAGATTTGTGTTGTGCGCAGATGTTGCAAGCAGCCACAAATTAATTGACGTCTGACTGGATGGAGGGCCACCAATAGGTTTGGAAAATGACCTCATAGGTTTTTAGGAATCCAGTGTGTCCAGTAAACCTGGAAGCATGATACCACTGAAGAAGTCTTTTCCGGAGAGAAGAATGAGAGGAAGGTCTTCCTAGAAGGAGGAGTAGAAGACACAGAAAGAGCTAATAGACACTTGGGGTCCAAGATAGGATGGCATAACGCTGGATCAGAATCTTGGCTGGAGTCAAAGACTCGGGAAAGAGCATCCGCTTTCTTGTTTAAATGACCCAGGTTGTAGATCACAAGGAGAATAAAGCGGGAGAAGAAGAGTTACCAGCGAGCCTGCCGGGGATTGAGTCATTGTGCCGTTTGAAGATACAAAGGTTTCTTATGATCAGTAAAGATGGTAAAAATATGCTGAGCTCCATCCAGGAGATAGCGCCATTCTGAGATGGTAGGATTGACAAATCCACAACAGTAGAGGTGGAAATAGACTTTAAGGGTCTTACCAGGGTCAGGGCTGCAGAGAGGGGGGGGGCGGGTACTAATTACCCGGGGCTGGGCATGCCAGGGGGCCCTCACTCTCAGATGTTTTTTTCTTTTCTTTTTAATTTTTTTTTTCTTTTTTTTGTGTACAGGGGGGTTGGGGGGCTCCAGCGTCATGATCATGTGAGTACGCCGGCATCCCTCCTTCGTTTGCACTGAATGTCGGGCGTGATGTCATCACGTCCGCCCGACATTCAGTGAGGAGCAGGGCACAGAAGACAGAAAACAGAAGAGAGTAAAGAAAATAAAGATGAAAGAAGTCAATACAGATGTAAGAGAGTGGAGGACCGCAGAGAGGCACTGGGTGATGAAGAGGGGAAAACCAGCATGGAGGGTGCAGTGCGATCATAAGGGGGCATAACGTGGTTGTGATGAAGGGGCACAGTAATGTGTGCGTGATGGCACAGGGAGCTTTTGGCAATGTAGTGTGTGTGCGGTAGATGGTGGCTAATTAAAATGTGCTATTTTGTATGTGGGGTAATGGTGGGGCCATGTAATAGTGGGGACTATTAATTTAAGATGGGTGGTTTGGGGGCAATAGAATGTGGGAGTGAGTTTGGGGAAAATGAGGTCTCTATTAAATTATTTCATGGCAGTGATGGTTGCGGGAAATAGGTATATTTATGAAATGTAAATACTATTAATTTATTGCTGGGGCTGTATGTAGGGAGGGAAATAGTTTTATTTATTAAATGGGAATACTATTATGTTAATGTTTTGGGCTGGAGAAAGAGATAATTATTAATCGTGGGTGCTATTGATTTAATGTTGGTTGTAATTTTGTAAATGTACCCATTTTTTTTCCCAATAGGGCCCACAACATTCCAGGACCCAGACAAGCTGCAACTAAAGAAACCTGCAGCCACATGTGGTGAAAGTGAGAAGAAGAGGTAGGAGAGAGCAGGAGAGTCTGTAACTTGTTGTGATTCTAGTTGGACAAACCAAATTTTTGGTGAGTGTTATGCCCAATGTACGGTACAGGCCAAGACTGTGCACTATTTCTATACTACACTGTGGTGCTAGATGTCCTGAAAGCCAGGAGTGCTTGGACATATGTCATGCTCCGACGAATTCAGGGCCTAGTACCTTTCCTCGCCAGCCACGTCACAATGGTGCACGCCCCCAATTGTTACTCCTATGTTTGTGAATAATTTTTTCACATTTTCCCCTGTAAGGGGGGCCCCATCAAGTGGTTGTACTGGGGCCCTGAATTCCTCTTGGCAGCTCTGACCAGAGTTAGGCAACGGGAACGACAGGAGGACTCCCAGGCTACAATCTCAGAGGTATTCCAGTTCACAGGAGAGTGTAAAAGGAGCCAAGGAAGGCCCAGGATGACAGGTGTAGTAATTCAGGGAAGGACCAGAAATGATACATGTTCCGAATGGAGAGCTCCAACCTAGAGTGTGAGAGGCTTTCTCGGAAGACAGATCACCCCAACAGGAAGGTGGGAACCATCGATGGTGGAGATAATGACTGGATCATTAGAGACGTAGCATAGAGAAACTGAAATGGTACAGACAGATGAGGTGGAGGAGGATTTAGATGATCCCAACTTGACCTTCCACGGAGCAGGTTAGGCCTTGGCGTTTTCCGATATTGTTGGGCAAGAATTTAGGAAATGGACAGGTTCTGCACAGTAGATACAGAGATTATCCCTGCATCTTCTGTCACATACCGCAGAAGTCAAGCAAGCTCGTCCTATTTGCTTAGGCTCTTCGGGTGGAGAGGGCGGCTGGAAACGAGGGGCTAGCCTAAAGGGAGATCGACGTGACTGAACTTTCTCAGCGGACCACTTCCCTGTTACACAGGTAAATGATCACATCCAAAGTAGAGGGAAGCTCATGTGAAGCCAGTACATCTTTCACCCAATCAGACAGACCCTGCCAAAAGGCGGCAACAAGCGCATCATTGTTCTAAACTAGGTCAGAAGAAAGGGTACAAAAATCTATAACGTACTGCGCTACCAAAACGATTACCTTGGTTGAGGTAGAAGAAACAGGTCCGGGCTCATCAAAGATTTGGCGTAATGCCGTTAGAAAGGCAGCATAGATACTAAGTAAAGGGTCATATCTCTCTCACATGGGGAGAGGCCCAAGCTAAGGCTTGTTCGGTCAACAAGGATACAATGTAAGTAACCTTGGTCTTATCGGTGGGAAAGTTTTGTGACAGCAGTTCGAGCTGAATAGAACATTGGTTCAAGAAACTAAACAGAGCTTAGTGTCACAAACAAATTTTGCAGTAGTGGATAACCTGAGTGTGGAGGCAGTTGCAGCAGCTGCTTGATGGGCAACAGGTTCATCCTGAGGAGGAATAGAGGCAGATTACTGTGCGGCTTATAGGGTATCCATAAGAGCAGCCAAAGCTTGGACGCACTGCAATATCTGATGTTGTGTAACATCTTACTTTTTTGATTGAAAAAGAAACTTTATTTGTATAAAGTACAAAAAAAACATAAGTCATACGTTTCATTCAAGTGTACACAGTACACCATAAGACATAATCATGCATACATTTTAGTACAATACAGGGCATAAAGTACAAGATATGACATCCTACACTATATACATCAAGTACTGCACTAACATTCAAACTTTAAACCATATCACATTACAATAAAAAACATTGGATGTAAGGGGGAGGTAGTTGGAAGGGGTACGGTGGGGGAGTCACAAGCAAAAAGTTTTTATTGAGGACAGACACAAAGGGAAGGGTGCATAAATAGACATGACATTCAATAATACTTCAAGCTGTGAAAGGGGAATGGGTTGGAGGGGGAGAACAAACCAAAGATTTTATTGATAAAAAAGACACAGTGGGGAGGAGAAGAGGGAGACAAAAATCAAAAATAATCAATTATTTCTTCTTCCTCAGGACTGTCAAGAGTGTTATAGTCTCTTAGCAGACTGTGGATCAGCCTGCGACAGTCTTGGATGATCATCTTCTCCCGCTTCAAGATGAGGCAATTCCTGGCAAGCCACATAGCGTCCTTTAAACAGTTCATTAGACGCCAGGCCTCCTGGATTGCCCCAACGGTGTGGGTCCCAGGAAATAATCCATAAAATACAGAATGGTACAAAAGGCAAGTCCTGGGCATACTGTTCTTAAGTTCATATTCCAGGGCATCAAACAATGCCTGTGCAGTGGGGCAGTCCCAAAAGATATGCTGAACAGTCTCCCTTCTGGTGATGCAAAAGGGGCAGTGAACATATCTGCACAGGTTCTGGGAGTGCATGAATGTCCTGAGAGGCAGACCCCCCCTAGATAGCCATCCATGCAATGTCCTTGTGTCTATTAGTCAGCCTCTTAGAGGCCACATTTTCCCAGACGTGTTTGGCCATAGCCACAGGGAGCCCTGGGATGGACTCCATAATCTCTTTAGCTCTGATGAGCTTGTGGATAGTTTTTGGCTTCCAAAAGTCTGGTTTAAGTCCCTCCAGATGATGCTCCCTCACAAATTTTCCAACATCCAGGTAAAACCAAGGTGTAGTCCAGTTGTAAGGGAAGGAGCTGTCCCACTTGTCGCAAACAAGGTTCCTCCAAAGAGGCAGGAGGAAAAAGCAAGACATGGACTTCCCTGCAGAGAAAATGTTCTCTTCAAGGAGTGTCCTGCGAATGCAGTTTCAAACAAAGATGGCCCGCAGCATGGTGGGGATATCAGGGATCCCTTTCCCACCTTTGAGGGGATCCTTGTACATAACTGACTGTATGACTGTCGCCAGTCTCTCTTCCCAAAACTTCAGGGCTGCCTCCTCTCCACCAAACCAAACTCCAAGGATTTTGATGAAGTCCGGCTTGATTGTGAAGGGGAATGCAGTGGGGATGACAGGTGCCACTGACCGAACAGCATCGCCTCTGACTTCCCGCAGTTGACCATTGCCCCTGAAGCTCGGCCAAAGTTCTCGCAGGTCTAGACGAGTGCTGCCACCGAACGCTGATCAGCGCAGAAGACAATGATGTCATCCATGTAGATCGAACACTTGGCCTCTAGACGGTCTGGACCCGGTGCAGTGATGCCTTTAATCTCTGGATTCTGCCTGATGCACATCGCGAAGAACTATATACAACAAACAAAAAGAAGAGGTGAAAGGGCAGTCTTGTCTGACCCCAGACATGACAGAGAAGGGGTCAGTCTTCCAGCTGTTCACCAACATCGAGCGGTAAATTTCAAGGTACATCAGGTTAATATAAGAACAAAACATATCATCCAATCCAAACCTGCACAGAACCTTACGCATAAAAT
Source organism: Mixophyes fleayi (assembly GCF_038048845.1). Taxonomy (NCBI): domain Eukaryota; kingdom Metazoa; phylum Chordata; class Amphibia; order Anura; family Limnodynastidae; genus Mixophyes; species Mixophyes fleayi. The sequence goes on from NC_134406.1 coordinate 159,603,487, forward strand.
CATGAGAAACACGATCAAAGGCGTTCTCCTGATCAAGACTGACCAGGGCCACGTGTGCATGGCGGTCCTTGATGTAATGGACCATGTCCCTCAGCAGCGCAAGGCTGTCTGCAATTCTGTGTCCATGAATGCCACAAGTCTGGTCAGGATGAACAATTCGCCCAATGACAACCTTTAGCCTGTTGGCTAGTACCTTGGCCAGAATCTTGTAGTCCACATTCAGGAGGGAGATGGGCCTCCAATTTTTGAGGTCGCATCTCTCTCCCTTGCGCTTATACAAAATCATGATTAAGTCCTCTCTCAGAGTCGGAGGCATTCTGCCCTCCACCACCATCTCCTCGTACAGCTCTAGCAGGTGCGGGCCAATGAGGTCCCACATCGCTACATAGAGCTCCGCTGGGAGGCTGTCACTGCCCGGGATCCTGCCCGACCTAAATAATTTAGCGGCAGAGTACAGCTCCCCCAGCGTGAGGGGGGCGTCCATGGCTGCTCTACCTGTAGGATCAATAGGGTTAGTGATACCTGACAGGAACGATTCAGCCGCATCATTGTCTGTAGTCTTATGGGAGTAGAGGTTGCTGACGTAGTCTGTGATGACTCCCATGATGCCCTCTTTCCCCTTCCTGGGGGTGCCAGTCTCGTCCCGCAGTTCAGTCAGGGGCGTGTGGCCGGCGTGGAGTTTTCTGGAAAATAAAGAGTTACATTTCTCACACTTCTCCAGATTTTCCACCTTGGAGCAGAAGATGATGCATCTGGACTCCTCCTCGAAGTGCCTTTTCAGGCTCCCCTTGACCTCCGCCAGATCATACTTCACGTCCCAGCCGCAAAGTTGGAGATCCAGCAGGGACTGCAGCTGACGCTGAAGCCTCCTGAAGTTTCTCTTCCTCTCACACACCTGTTGTCTGCCCTTAGCCTGAAATAAACTGCGAATCTTGCACTTGACATACTCCCACCAGTTAGACATACAATCAAAATACATTTTTTAATTTTTCCACATTACATAAGCATTCCTCAGATCAACCAACACCTCTTCCCTTTCTAGCAGAGCACAGTTCAACTTCCATGAGCTGGGCCAGGGAGGAAAACCGTAGCATCTTACTGCTTTACTTGTCCAACTAAATGTTGCAGCTTGTCTTCAGCTGAAGGTTCTCCCGTGGGATTCGGGTTTGCACAACTCTACTCAAAGGCGCAGAGTCTAACATAACAGGTGGTGCCGCCGGAATTTCAAATCACCGGGAGGAGGTAAAACCACCATTACCAGCGTGCGGGACCAGCGTGTGACAAGAAGACAGTTAGAAAACTTAAAACACGCATTGCAGAATATGCTAGAAACAAAAAATTAGGAAAATAAACTCAGTCTCTCCAACCATTACAGGATACGTCAGTTGTGACCCCTCGTCCTTAAAATTTCAAGGAATACAACATCTAAAACCACATTAGAGAGGGGGTGAACAAAAGAAAATTATAAATCAAACAGATGCAAAGTGGATATATGAATTAGGAACATTGACATTGAGCTAGCATTTCTGTAGAAATCATCAATGGACAGCATAGCATAAGAGAGCTTTCCCTTATTAAATGCAATGGAATGGAGACAGAAAGTGGCAATTTGTATAGGAAGGCCCCATAGGTCAATTCAACTTGTGGTTCAGCACTTATGATAGTAACAATAAGGAATACTGTATAGGCAACAAGAACTATGTGTCAACTCTGTATAATGGGCAAGGGAATGTAGGTAGTTAGGCTATATAGTTCTGTATAGGAAGGTCCCGTAGGAAACTTCATCTTGTGTGAACTGATAAATTGATATGTTGTAAAAATCAAAATAGTATGATATGAATGAATTACCTGTTAGATGCAAAAATTGTAGTCAGGATTCATATGTATAGGAAGGCCCCATAGGATACTTAAACATGTGATATTGCAGTATATATTCCTTCAGCAGCAGCATGTACCCAACAACGCCAGATTATTCAAAGGCAGTCTATTCTGTGTATCAGCGGCTTCACTAAGAGGAATACCGATGACAACCTCTTTGAAAAACCAAGGGATGTCATTGCTTATCCCATGGACTCTCCTGAGGATATGTCATTTATGATAATGCCACCAATATTGTGAGAGCATTACAGCTTGGTGAAATCCATCACATTCACACAATCTACTTGGTGGTACAGAGCTTTTTGAAAAATGACAGTGACGTGCAGGAGATGCTGTCTGTGGCCCAAAAAAATTTGGGACATTTTTGGCATTCTGCAACAGCATGTAGGAAATTGCAGCTGCTGCAAGAACAATTTATTTTGCCCTGCCACAAACTGAAGAAAGAGGTGGAAACAAAGTGGAATTCCACACTTTATATGCTTAGGAGGATGGAGGAACAGCGAAATGCCATCCACACTCACTCCACAAGCCATGACATTTGGAAAGGAGGGAGGGGGGGGGGGAGAATGTATTTTAGTCCAGTGCAGTGGAGAAAACTTTCTGTGTTGCGCAAGGTGCTGAATCGATTCGAAGTAGTCACCTGTGAACTGAGTTCAGACACTGAAAGCTTGAGCAAAGTGATTCCCTTAATTATACTTTTGAAAAAGCACCTTGAAAAATTGCAGGAAGAGAAGAAACAAGGAAATTACGCAAAGTATGTCGCACTTGTAGAAGTACTTTAATCGCTATGCCAGGATCGAAGAGTTATCAAATTCTGGAAATTGTATCACTACATTTTGGCGACTAAGCTTGATCATAGATTTAAGAGCTATGTCTTCTCTTTATTTCCCACTGTCCCAGATCACTAGAGATGCAATGGGCTCCTTGTGAGCAAGTTGACAGCTGAAGTACTACCTGACATTACAGCGTCCCCTACTTCAGTTTCTCAGGCTACTGCTGCTAGGAAAAAACTATACTTTTCTAAGAGACCCAAGCATGATGCAGCTGATTCAGCAGAACTTTTTGACATTTGGTCTGGTCTAAAAGACGTGCCCAGGTGCAAGAATCTAGCTAAAAGAAGGAAGCTAGCTGATGCTGGAATGCTTATTAATATTTTGATAAAACGGCGTGTTGTAAATTTTATGTTTTTCTACTGCACAGTTTCACCCTAATTAAAAATATGTTTTTTTCTTTAAAAGGGTATAAGCTTTTTTTCTAAATTTTTGTTTACATTTTTGTTTTTGACATTTATGTGAGAGACTTCTGTAATAGTGTTTTCCTGCGTGGTTGAATAATATTGTGTTAGGATGAAGTTAATTTATTTTTTAATTGAATCAAAAAAGCAAATGCAACAATGGCAGAGTTACAAAATCCTTAATTGACAAAAGAGTGGATATGGACAGCGACATCAGTGGACATTTAAAAGATTATGATAAATCAAGGGCAAATGGTGCAAGATGGCATTGTTCTTGGACCCACCCACCCGGGTGTGATACATTCATGTGTTTGACAGTTACATGATTGACATAATATTGTGAGCACCTTAATAGAAAGGGTTGGAAAGTCAACAATAATGACATAACAGTATTATTATATGATAATTGAAATGTAGACATTATTTAATAGGTTGACAATTCATATGTAGACAGCATTATCCCTAACTCTACTCCTATCCATAGTCCTCTCACTAACCCTGTCCCTGTTTCCAAACCCTGTCCCTATCCCTATAATAATACTTATAAGATATGAATTGTCCACCTAATCATACCGTCCACATGTGCATTGGCAACATAATAATACTGTTGATACCTAAATTGTCGCCCTAATGTTGACTTTCTGAATGTCGAACAAATGAATGTCTAGCAGTCGAACACATAGCAATTTACTGTTAAAAATAGTGTTAGAACAAGGCCAAAATGTAAAATAGTGCAAGATGGAATTGTCCTTGGTGTGCTACTGTGCTGTTGACTCATTACTCTTTTTGGCAAGTGCATTTGTAGGAGAAGCTGCAGCAGGGAATTTGTCATGTGTGACTTGAGCCAACAGCTTGGTCACAAGGAGCTGTTTACATCTGTGAAGATTTGTGTCATATGAAAAGAAATACATTACATATGACATAAAACTAAGATCAAGCATGGTTACTAAAATATAGTGATCCAATTTCAAGATGCTGCAAAGTGAATAAAAAACATGACAGTCAGACATACCTCTGCGCTACCATTACTATAACTTTGCCTAACTCTTCATGTTGCATTGACCCCAAAATACCATATATCAAATATTACTGATTTTACTTAGCAGTGAAAATCCCAAAAACGATGTGGCAAGCACACCCACTTGCTGCAGAAAGTTCACAATAATCAGAATCCAACTTTGTAGGAAGTAATGTAGAATCTATCTACATCATCATACGAATCTGCAACAAACCCAGAGGTACACCACCACCCTACTGATGTTAGTTTAGCACAAGAAATTGCAAGGTGTGCTACTTAAAATGATAGTCTTCTTATAATAAGACAATTGAACAGCAACAAAGAGTATATGCAGAGTATTAGAAGCAGACTGTGAGGTTCAGAATCATATGCAGATTACCAGGTTGAGAATCATATGCAGATGGCTCTGCTATTAACAGGCAGAAATGCAGGATACCGAAAGTTCCAATATCAGAGCAGAAGATTATCCCAAATCAACATATGTGGTGCAGTAGAATATCACAGTATACTTAATAGCATTATAAACAGAGTTCAGATAATTCAAAGTATTGTCAGACAGACCCAGAATCCCTCAGAACAGCCTGCCTCAATAGCACTTGAAGCAGTAGAAAATTCAATGAAATTCTTACCACCCCAATTGGATTGAAACTGCACAACTGATGGTTAGGATACAGGCTGGAATTGATGTGGAGAAGCTGGACACCATAAAGATGTACCACCAGATATTAGAAAACAGAATGGGCTATATAAATGGTAATGGTACCACTGTCATGGTTTTTTTGGGACATTACCACCTCAGCTAAGAATGGAGCACTGAGTATTTGACAGCCAGGCAGGTAACATGAATATGAACGATCAGACAGTCATAAATCGGAACCAGTAAAGTAATCAGACATAGCCACGGATCAGAATCAGAAAGCAGACACAGGATAATACAGCACAGGAATCAGTATGCTACAACTAGAAGCAAAACACTATCACTGGCAAAGATGAAGTGTCAAGACAGCCCTTAAATAGTTTAGGCAACCAATCAGGATAATGTAGGTAACACACCTGCAATGCAGCTCAGCCAGTTTGAAAGCAGAGAGCTCTTATACACAGGAAAATACAGCAGACCCTGACATCTAACACAAGCAGTTAGCGCACCTGCATTGCAGTTCAAACGAATTGAAAGCAAGAAGCTCTCACACACAGGGAAACAGCAACAGAAACAAACCACCGAACCAGAATCCTGATAGGGGGAAGGTATTTAGTATATAAAAATGGAGTGTGCTGAAAAGGAAAGAGAGAAGGCTTCCAATATAAAAAGGGAAACATTTAATAATTAAGAAAAAAATATAAATTGCACTTACATTCAGTGGCATGTTTTGCAAGCCATTAAATTTTATATAGACGAGGGGATTTTTTTCTGAAACTTTGGACATTTATATGCCTGCTCCACTATTAGACAAGTTGATCTGTACTAACCCATCCAGGTTCTCCTTTGCTAGAAGTTTCAATAAACTCCTCTCCCTTTGACAGGTAATCCATACCTCCTCTATCTACTGAGTATAGTGGTGAGCATTTAAAGGCCACCCATTTTAACTTTAATTAGGTTTACCACCACTTTGCATGAAAGCATTTCATAATACAAGAAATTAAAATAAAAATATAAGTATAAAAACATTTATATAAATTGTTAGCAAAGTTTGCTGATAGCAAGAATCCAAGATTGTATTAACGGCTCAAGTTAGGCTGGGTTTACACTACATGAAAATTATAACAATATGATAGTTTTAGCAATTTTACCAACAAAAAAAAGTTCTGATCAGTATGCTGATTCATATGTACACACTGTACATATTGCAAATGATTTATCTTCGGATCTGTGCTCTTCAACTGTCACAGACTAAAACCTGTCCCCTTGACCCTATTCCCTCCCTACTTCTCCACTCCCTCTCCTTCACTCCATGCCCACCTCTAAATCACCACTTCAATATTGCCCTATTTTTCTACTTCCTTTTGCTTTCAGCACAAATACCTGTCTCACTTTCATTCCTCTCACTCCATTCTCAACTCTTTCAATCAGGCTTATGTCCCCAACATTTGACTGAAACTGCTCTCACAAAAATGATTGATGATCTACTTACTGCAAGTCTAAGGGTCATTTCTCGATATTCATTCTACCGGACTTGTCTGCTGCTTTTGAACCTCTTGATCACCCTCTTCTACACAACCTTCACTCAATTGGCCTTCGTGACACTGTTCTTTTCTGGTTCACTTCCTACCTGTCAAACTGCTCCTTTGGTGTTTCTACCTCTGGCACATCCTCCCCTCCTCTCCCACTACCAATTGGGTCCCACAAGGCTCTTTTATTGGTCCTTTACATTTTTCATTGTACACCTCTTCTCTTGGGGCACTAATTTTCTCATTTGGCCTCTAGTACCACCTCTACACTGATGACACTCAAATCTATATCTCTTTCTTGACCACTCCCCTCTCCTTCTGTACTCTCTCGTGTTACCAAATGTCTTTCAACTATCTCCACATTGATGTCCCAATGCTACCTAAAGCTCAACATATTAAAAACAGAGATTATTATCTTTCCTCTTGCCTGAATCACCACCTGCCCTCAAATCTACTTCACTGTTAGTAACATCAAAATTTCCTCAGTCTCCCAAACCAGCTGCCTTGGTTTCACACTTGACTCTGCCGTCTGCTTTATTCCTCACATTCAGACTCTCTCCCAGTCCTGTCATTTCCACCTTAGAAACATTGTCAGAATACGCCCTTTTCTTACTCGGTGTCACGGTTGGCTTACAGGAAATTGATGCCTAGGCTATGCTGAACATGGCCAAGCCCACCCACGGACGCAGATTCTAACAGACAGGTGGCTTTCTCCAGAAACCCCCGCAAGGAGGTATGGTCTTAGCGCACTAAGTCTGCAGGTCGCGGTCCCGTGAGTGAGTGTACAGCAGGACAATGTTGGAGAGCCAGGTGAAGTGGATGGAGACAATGGAGTCCACAGACGAGTGGTATAAATACAGGCACAACAATAATATAGGCTGATGGTCAGCAGCCAATGAGTCACTAGGAGAATAGGTGCTCTGTGGTATACAACGAGAGGACAGAGGCTGTCACTATGAAGTAGTCTGGAGATGATAATGGAAGTACTGGAGCAGCAATAGTTCAACACAGCCAGAGGCTGAAGGCTGACTGGAGTTGTGGAATTAACTCGTAGTAACAGCTGATGAGTCCCAGATGAAATAGTAGCTCTGAACGGTAGTGATGAGAGAACTGGAGCTGTCACAATAGAGCACACTGGAGATGGTAATAGAGGTACTGCAACAGCGATACTTCAAAGCGGCCGCAGGTTGAGAGCAAACTGGAGTTGTGGAGGTAACTCTTAGTAACAGCTGATGAGTCACAGAGAGAGTAGCGGCTCTGAGTGGTATTGATGAGAGAACTGAAGCTGTCACAATGATGTACACTGGAGATGGTAATAGGGGTACTGGAGCAGCGATAGTTCAACACGGCCAGAGACTGAGAGCAGGCTGGAGTAGCGGAGGTAAGTCTTGATAGCAGCTGAGGAGTCACAGGTGTAATAGCGGCTTTGAGTGGTAGCGATGAGAGATGGTAAGAGAGGTACTGGAACAGTGATGGTCAGCAGAGACCACAAACTGAGAGCAGACTGGAACACAGGCAAACCACAAGGAGAACAGGAACCAGAACCACAGGCTGCAGGAAGTAAGCTTGAAGAACAGGCATCAGACAGGTGAATCCAGGAGGTTTAAATAGTGCTCCAGAAGTGCTTAGCCAATGAAAAAGAGGGAGGAGGTCCTGAAGTGCAATAGGCTTGCACCTGCACAGATCTGAATATAGCTGAATGAATGAACTGGAGAATGTCTGATGCTGGGAAATGGCAGTTTCCAGATGAATGGACTGCAGGTAACGAGACAGGTACTATCTGTGTGACCGGAGTGTTACACTCAGCATGCTACTTAATCTCGCATCCATTCTCTCATAATCTTCCGTCTTCCGTCTTGACTACTGCAAGCTCCTTCTATCTGGCATTCCTGACACCCATATATCCACACTTCAATTCATCCTAAATGCTGCTGCAAGATTGATCTTACTCTCTCACTGCTCCACATCTGCTGCACCACTTTGCAAATCCCTACACTGGCTCCCTGTGTCCTCCAGAACCCAATTCAAATTACTCACCCTTACCTACAAAGCGCTCAATAACACCCCCCCTTCATACATCTCAAATCTCATAACAAAATACTATTCCCACTCATCCTCATAGATCTACCTCTGACCTGCGCCTTGTCTCATCTCTAGTAACTACTTCTCAGTCATGCATACATTTGCTGCTACCAACTTATGTAATTCCCTACCATACCAAATCAGGCTTTCCCACAGTTTTATTGGTAACATAAGGAATGATCAAGTAATTAGCTAAGTAATAATGTTTGAAATGTCCTATGTGAAGGCATCAATGAAATAGTCAGTTATGTCATTTGTCAAATATTTAATGTATTATGCCAACAAAAAATCCATACGGACAAGGCCAGGTAAGGTTCTGCTCAACCTTAGAGTTTTTGTATTGTAATCCCACTGTCTATCAAGTAGTGTCAGTAAAGGGTTTAAAGGGACAGGCACTACTCTGGACAGCCAGTTAGCCCTGAAAGACCGGAGGTACTTACTAGCTGCTGAAAAAAAACTATTTCCTAGCAGCCTATTATTCTGGTATTGTCACAGCAATGTGCTTAGGCAACGGTCGGGATGCTGTAAGCTTGTAGCGTTGCGTCCCGGCATTAAGGCCAGCCAGGCGCACACACAGCCAGTGTGAAAGGCAGTTGTTCTGAAGGAGAGACCAGGAAAGCCATGGCTGGCTGATGTTCACCGTACCACAGTCAGAATCAGTGCCAAGCTAGCCTACATTAAGTTCTGAGAGGAAGACTCCAGGATCCACAGGATCCAAATCTTGCCTTTAAACACATTGCAGCTTTCCATCTTTCTCTCAAAGTCGTTGAATATCGGCAATTTGCAAAAATCACTCTTTAATACATTTACCCCCAGATCTTAGTGAGTGCTAGGTCATAGTCTGCTTGATGTTTCAAATATCTACTCTCCCTTTGACAGGTAGTCTGGAACACCTCAAGCTACTGAGTATCATGTGGCTGTGTGTTCAACAAGTATTAAGTGGGTGTGTGTTCAAAGAAGGAGTTAAATCATGCAATCTGAATGTCACGAGTCGCGGCAGTGTCCCGAGTCGCCACGACTCTCTGCCCACTCTGCAGCCAAGTTGTGGCCATCACCATGACAACCGGGACATCATTTATTCTGTCAATAGTGTAGCATTCCGGCGTGATCTAACAGCCGGGCGCATGCATAAGTTACTATAATACTGTTATTATTTACATATTTTATACGTGTGGCCTTTTGTTTAGGGCTTTCTTTGTGGCAGAATTAGGAGTGTGTAGGGAGGAGCTCTCTTATGAATTAAATTGGTTAATTTATATATTTATACATGTTCCTGGGTTATGTTATTACCTATGCCAGTTCTAACTACTAATTAATTAGCAGCCTCCTCAGGCTGATTGTCAGCCCTGTGCCTCCTTCTTTCTGATTAGCCCATCAAAGTATTTAAGTCAGGGAGGGCTTAGCCTCCCTGCTGGCTATAGTGTCCTGTGTGCTACACGTGTGCTGACCTGCTTTTCCTCCTGAAGATATTAGATATCTGTGACCTGATTCACTGTTGTGACCTCGGCCTGTTTTCTGGATCCTGCTTGAACTCCTGTGCCACAACACCTCTGACTTGACACTGCACAGTTACAGTCACTACTTGAAGGGTTTAGGAGGGCAGCCACTGAATAGGACTTTTAGAAGAGAAAAATAACTTGCACTCCCTGAAAGTTTTAGATAATATGTATATGTCACCTACAAATGCTGATGAAGTGTTATATTAACTATACACCACCATCAATATAGAGAGTAAGTAATTGCCAGGATATTAGTACTGCCTTTATATTATTGTATACAAGATTAAAACAAAGGCAGCATTACTTCTTGACAGATTGAAGCAAATTCAGAGAAGCAACTGGTAAAGGTGCATGCGATTATTATCAAATTGATCAGAGATATTAATGGGATACATTGTATAGTTTTGGAAGTGCATCCCAGGTCTCCATTATGTTTGAAGGCTGATACAAGAAAAAACTGTCACCCATCCCCTATTACCTTGTATATGTCAATGTGAACCTCTAGTTAGCAAAAAATGTGGCTGAAATGAAAGGATCATTTTCATTAGTGGCTCTTCTATGTCCTGATGTGGACATCAACCCTCAAGATACAACAGTTAAAATAGGCATTAATGCCATCAAATTCAGAATTCCTTTTCAGTGGTGCAGAAGAGCTGATGGAGCAGCAAGCATATTAATAATTCATCCGTATTTTAGAAGGAAAGGGAATAAAGTAGAAAGTTCAAGTCTGAGAACTTCTAATTCCCTGACAGTGACATTCCTAGATATGAGAAGGAAAAGGTGGTAAGAAGGATGATCAAGTAAACCCCTGCAAATTCCTTAGGAGGCTGGAATATGAGGCAGGCTAAAGGAGTTGAGCATCATGTTTTACTCAAAGATGAAATTTGTGAAGACTATCACCAATTGTATGAGGTATCACTTGAGAGGTCTACTAGATATGGAAAGCATAGTAGAGTCAATGAACCATTATGCCTCTTCCATAGTCATGGTCACAAAGAAAAATGGGAACATCCAGAGGAGTTGCTGACTAGCGGAACCTAAACAAGAGAATGATCTCAGACCAGATCACAGTTTCCCCAATTAATAAATCCCTAAATTCTTAGACAGCCTGCATGGCAGTCAGTGGTCTTTAGTAGTGGATTTAGGAATGGCTTCTACCAAATCCCCATGAGAAAAATGTAAAAATCTGCCTTCACGTGTTCCCTGGTTATTTATTAGATTGAGAGAATGACTCATGGAGTGAGCAAGGCTTATGCCACCTTACTAATACTCAATAAATCAGGTGGTAGGAGATCTGAACTTCAGAAACGTACTAGTTTACCTTGGACAGCATGGTGGCACGGTGGTGAGTATTGATGATTCACTGTACTGGGGTCTGTGTGGAGTTTGTATGTTTTTCCTATGGTTGTGAGGGTTTCCTTTGGTGCTATTGTTTCCTCCCACAATCCAAAGTACATATTGATTGGCTATAGACAAAATATAACCCTAGTGTATGTCTGTCGCCATGTGGTAGGGAATATGGATTGTAGGCTTCACTGGGACAGTGACTATTGGGAATTACTAAATATTCTTTGTAAAGCAATGCATATTATGGGAATGCTATATGTGAGGTTATGGGGTTCTTCGATCACTCAAGCCAATAACAGATGTAGATCCAACAATATTTTATAACGTAACAATATATGGCAATGGAATGGCAGCAGTCTTTAACAGGCAATGTTCTTTTTACCTGGTAGGTAAAAATAGTCCAGCAATTGACAAGGCAAAGTCCAAATATAAATATAGGTTAGGCAAATCACAGACAACGTTATTTCACTGCTGTTCCCAGATTTTGATATTCCTCAGATCAGTCACTCTAGACTGGATTTTTGGTCTTTGGAGACTAAGCCTCAAACTTCCACTCTCACCACCAGATCACACACTGACTCACTCCATGCTCTGGCCTGCACATTTTTATAGGCACAGAAATATGCTTCTCATCTGAGTAATCCACCTCTCCATTGCATACTTTTAACATTCAGATGCGTATTTGAATAAAAGGATTAAATGGATTACATTTGTGCAATATAATGTCTCTTCTATACCCAGCATAACACAATACCCTATTGGCTTTCAATACAGCTTGTCATTTAATTGCTGTCAGGACTAGCAGGACCATCTGTGGTTCTGTATACTGTGCAAACAATAGCCAGGCTGCATTCTGGGAAATAGAATTTTGATTAAGGTCTGGCTGAATAATTATATTAGCACACAAGGCTGCAAACCTTAGGCTGGGTACACACTGGAGAATTTTCATCCAGTCATCGGGCAAATCCGCCGATATATGACCGGTCGGAAGTCAGGTTAGTGTGTATAGTGACACAATGGTCGAAAGTCATTCCAAAGTGTTGATTGTTGGCTAATTTGGTTGGTTGCACTGTTTAATATTTTCCGACCACTCATGTAGTGTGTATGCACTCACATTCACAATCCCCATAGAGTTTACAGAGTCGGGCTCTTTCAGCTGATGCTAGCAACGAATTTCCCGGTGAATAAATGTAGAGAGTGCTGTAGAAGGAATAATTAATTAGTTTGTTCTGAGACATTTTTGTTTCAGAGTCACAGAAGCTAACAAAACTCGTTGGGACATGTGGATAGCTAGAACAAGGCGGTTTTAATCAGTGTAACAATGTGACAAGAATGAATGAATGAATGAATGAATATTGTGCTGTCATTCTCTGAAGACTAGAGGACCAGATGAAGAGCACAGATCTGAAGGTAAATCGTGTCAGCGTGTGTGGATAAATCGCTAGGCTGATCGGACCTTTAGTCGTAAGTACAATCGTTTGAGATAACACATCAGTTGGAAAATTCTTCCGTTTGTACCTAGCCTTAGAATTTTATCGTAATTGTAACAGTGTCCATAACCTCGATACTAATTGTACACACTTTATCATCTAAGTCTGCCATTTAACTTAAACAGAACAGTTATTTTATATACATTGCAAAATTGTTACATGTCATCCACCTGGCATAATTGAAATTTCATGGGCCTAATTTATTAAGGCTCACAAAGCAAATGTATTGTGCGCTTTTTTTAAAAAAAAAATGCACGTAAATCGGACATACGCACATCCGTATTTAACTAAAAGTGGATCTGAAGAAACATCTCTGTTTAAATATGGATGTAGGTACGCATATACAGCACTTGATGTATTGAGACAGACACAACACACTTATGGATAAATATAATACACATGTTGAATATAAAGTTTCATTAGAAACCAGAGAAAAAAGTAGTTGTTGTCACCTATTAATAGTATAGTCATTAAAGAAAAAAACTTTAAAAAAAGGTTCCCCATTTTTTTTTCTCCCATAAATTATATTTATCATGATTTATCATGGTGCAATTAAAGTCTATTCTGCATAAAATGCTTTTTTACAGTCACTCCTGATTGCAAACACATGTTCTTGCATGTATACATGACCATCATCACTTTCACTCCGCACTTATACCCAACCTGTAACTGTTTCAAGTGATACGACTGAAAAACACATACCTGAGAGATGTCCAAAGATTGTTCTCGAGCTTGGCACCTTCTCTCCGGTCTGTCCATGAAATCGTAGACTGTCGGAAGTGTCCTTTCATTCACTGGCATTTACTGTAGTCCAGTTCTGGGCATATGCAATGCAATTTTACACAAAGTAAGGCACATATAAGCCATTGATGTTCCTTAATGAAATGGGCCCTACACCTCAATATAACATAATTCACATTTAACATCACAACATATGAAATAGGACACAAGGTGCATAATATTAAAGTGTCAAGTAGTTGCATATGATTTCTAAAATTGTATCCTTAGCATCCTGCTTTCCTCACACCATATAAAAAACTGTTAATAAATTAAAAAAATTATTCTATTTGGAGGAACCCTTGAAGAAGGGTCTATAAATAGGAACCAAGATCCAATACTAAATACAATACAGGTTTAAAAAATGTATGGTTGTCCTAAACGAAACACATCAGCATTATTATCTGGAGGCAGACTATTGAATACTGGTGTCCACCAACAAACCACACTACAGTGGTATAAGAGCAAAACGATAAGGTAGAGTTGGCCCTCAAATATGGAGGCAAAGCTTTTGCAACTTAACTGGATGGGAAACTTAATAACTGGGCATCCTGTGTGAAGAAGATGTGTATTTCTGTTTTACCAATGTTATACTAAGACTGTTTTACCAACAGTGCTCCAAATGTTGGCATATAGTGGGACTTGGTTTTCTCTACTGATAACTGTTTGCAGAGCTATTCTTCTAATCTTGACCTATTTAAAGAGTTTGTTTATATGCCTGCTACTGTCTCATATGTTTTATTACTATCTTAATCACCTCCAGGGAATATTGCTTTATTTATTGCAGTTTTGTGTGTTTTTATAACTCTTAGTTTTGCATAATAAGTGGCTTTAATGGAATTTAGATTTTTAAGTTTGAAGTAAACATATATATTTACTTACATATAGTTATATATTCATGTCAGTCACTTACACACAGGTCAGTGAGTCAGTTACACAAGTCAGTCAATCTAACACACAAATCAGTCAGTCATTTACATGGGATGGGAGAGATAAGAGTGTGTTTAAATGAGGAGGGGACTACACCAGAGGAGAGTGATAGGTTGAAGAGGTGAGCGAGGTAAGAGCAGGCAGTGGGAGCGAGAGCAGAGGAGGCGAGAGGGGATAGGATCGAGAGGACAGGTAGAGGGTGGAGAGGATAGAATAAGTGAGTAAACTTCTTCACCTGATGTAGGGCAGAAGGAGCACCAGAGTTGGTTGTTGGGGGGATGTGAAGGGAAAAGGGAGGATGGAGAGAGATGGGAGGAGGAGATGTTCAGCCTGATGGCCTCAATTTTAGAAGAATAAAGGTGGCAAAGTCAGAAGCAGAGAGGGAAGGCGGGATGGGAGGGGGGGTGGAGAGAGGAGGGAGTTAAATGTGGCAAAGAGGCGGCGGGGATTGTAGGACTAACAAGAAATGAGGGACTTAAAGAAGGATTTTTTACCAAGGGAGAGGGCGGAGCAGAATGAGGTGATGATAAATTTAAAGTGAAGGAAGTCGGCCAGGGAGCGAGATTTCCCCCAGAGGCGTTCAGCAGTGCGAGAACACTTTTGGAGGAAGCTGGTGAGTTTGGAGTGCCATGGTTGGGGAATAAGGCCACACTGGCAGATAGAGGAGGCTGGGGCAACAGCATCCAGGGCAGTAGTGAGGGAGAAGTTGTAGAGAGAGGACGCCTGGTCAGGGAAGACCAGGGAGGGAAAAGGTGAAAGGAGAGTTTTGAGAGAGAAGGAGAAAGTGGTAGGGTCAATAGCATCAAGGTTGCACCTAGTGAAGGTAGATTTAGGCGAGGTGGGAGCCTGGGAGAGGGACAGAGTGAAGGAGAGGAGATGGTGGTCAGAGAGTGGGAAGGGAGAGTTGGAGTAGTCAGAGAGATCGCAGCGATGAGAGAAATCGAGGTCCAGGGAGTGATCAAGAGAGTCGGTGGGGGAAGAGGTCCACTGAGTGGACTAAGTTTTATGGTGGCAGGGTCAGAGCAGTTGTCAATAGGTTTGTTAAAGTCGCCAAGTATGATGGAGGGAAGATCGGAGGAAAGGTAGTGAGGGAGCTAGGCAGCGAAGTTGTCAAGGAAGAGGGAGGTGTGGCCAGGGGAACGGTAGATGACACGGAGGTGGATGGTGAAGAAGAGATGGATGGAGTGTACTTCAAAGGAGGAGAAAGAAAGAGAGGGAAGGTATAGTGGGAATGACCCGAAATGTGCAGCTAGGGGATAGGAGGAGGCCCACTCCTCCTCCCGGTCGCCCATCAGGTGGAGTGGGTGAAGGAGAGACCCCATAGGAGAGAGCGGCAGGTGGGGCAGTGTCAGAAGAAGAAAGCCAGGTTTTAGTGATGGTGAGGAGGTTAAGAGAGTTGGAGATGAAGAGGTCATGAATGGAGAGGAGTTTGTTATGGATGGACCTGGAGTTCCAGAGGGCACATGAGAAGGGGAGGGAGGGAAGTGGGGAGTTGTGGATAAGATTGTCAGGGTTGATGGAGCGAGGGGGAAGATGAGTGATGGGACAGTGAGAGTTGGGGCCATGAAGGTGGCGAGGGAAGAGCATGAGTATAAGAGCGGAGCGGGGTGGCATGGTGAGAGACAGGGGAACAGGGAGCAAGGGAAAGGGCAGAATGGCCAGAGCAAAGTTGAGGACTAAGAGAACAGAGAAAACAATAAATTAGTATGTAGAAAAACCAAAAAGTTGTGCAGGCGCTAAAAAGTGTAAATGAATAGGAACCTGTGAGTAATGCAGCTGGAAAAAAGAGATTGGCAAACCCACAATTACAAACAATACTGAAGACAAAAACAACTAGCGCAAATACCGACCGAGGGATGAATTTAATATACTAGATATATATATAACCAGATAGCCGGCATATGAAAAATCATAAATCATTTATTGTAACATTGAAATGTTGATCAAGCCCATGTCAATTACGTATAAAAAAGCAGCCAATAACACACAGGATGTAAAAGATATAGGCAACCATTGGCAAATGATCAATTAGAATGACTTATGAATAAGCGAAATGAAGCAAAAAGATATCTCATAAGGTCCAATGAATATATTGATGTATTAGCTATCCATCCCAATCTGAACCTCTATAGCGCCAAATGGAATCAGGGAATAATATTCTCAGGAACCATGAAATATATAGAAGGTACCTGCACCATACACTGAGTCAGGGCCGGATTAACCCGAGGTCTAACTGGGTTATAGCCCAGGGGCCTCGGGCATCCAGGGGGCCCTTCAAAGTCCTCAGCAGCATTATTGACCCAGCCCGATCAATGCTGCTGAGCACTGTCACTGTAGTCCTCCGTCCCCGGCGCTCAGTAATCTTCTTACTGAGGAGATCTCGCGAGTGAACTCTCGCGAGATCTCCTCAGTAAGGAGCTTACAGTGCACCGGGGCGGAGGACTACAGTGACAGGTAAGCGCTTGGGGGGGCCCTCACGGGGTACAGGGGGGCGGCGGGTGGCTCACATTGGGGGCCTCAAGGGGGTATGGAGGCGCCCTTAGCCCAGGGGCCTCCATTCCCTTAATCCGGCCTTGCACTGAGTCAGTCTATTTCATCTCTGAACATTCCGCTGGACAACATCTGCATATATCGATAATAATAAATGGGGACTCATATACCCTCCATAGGAATCGCAGGCAGTCAGTCCCGATGATACACGGTCATCTGTCTTCTGGGTGCGCACCCGAATTCAGTCCGCACGGGGACAACTATTGAAGAAAGGTTCCTGAGAAAAAAGTTCCTAGATAGCGCTGATGCAAAAGGATTATAGGTCAGTGGGTCCTGGATATCCAAATAAAAGGACTCACTGATGCGTTTCGTCTGGTTCACCAGATTTTTCAAAGCATAAGAGTCCTCTCTGTAAAGCCCTACTATTTACGTAGGAGCACCTTTTTTTGATTAGTGGAGTGTTGATTATTATATGAGAGACATAGTTATGTGACGAGTCTCAATCATTAACACCTTAGTATCTTGCTGAAATTTATAAAAAATAAATAAAATAAAATAAAGTAAATAACCATTACACATAAAATATACAAATGTTAAAAATACACAATAAATATAAGTAATAAAAGATAAATAATAAATAAAAATAAAAAAATATTTCAATATGCCGGCTATAATCTTCATATAGTAAATCATGTATTTCTTTATTATTATGGATCTTTATTCTTTTATTTATTATTAATTATTTTATATATTAATAAATTAGTATGTAAACAAAACAGAAGACAAGAAAAAGTAAATAAGTAGATAAGAAGTAGAACAGAAGGTGAGTAAATAGGGATTAAGGAACAGAGTAAAGCAACGGGGTTGGCCCCAGAGAGAACAGAGAGGTAGTGGCAAAGGCAGTATAGAGTGAAGTAAGAATAAGATAAGGGTTAAGAGAAACTATGCTAAGTAGAAATAAAACGCATGGTAATAGTGGCAAAGGAGGGCTACAAGGAGCCGGTACCAGGCGTGGAGGACGGAGTGTAGAGACAGAAGCAAGGAGCATCAGAAGCACCCAGAAGAGGATACAAGTGTAAAGGTTTCCATGAAACGAGGATAAAACAGTAAATGGGGATCAATAATAAATAACCAAATGACCAATTAAAACAATAAGGTACAGCAATAGTGAGTAATAAACAAGACAGAGCAAATAGGATAATCAGAAAATGAAGTGGTAAATGCAGAGGAAAAACAGTCAGGGAAAGCTAAAGATAGTACAATAACAGTCAGCATAGATAACAATCACGAAAAGCAGAGTGTTCACCAGTACATCCAGGGCATGAGTGTCCACGGGAGCAGGATGTCCAGGATGGGTGTCCACAGGAGCAGGAGGACCAGAATGAGAGTCCACAGGAGCAGTGGAGGCCAAGCAGTGGGTGGATAGACTGATTTCAGGGGTGCACCGGGCAGGAAAAGAGATCCAAAGCAGGGAGGAGCAAGTGGAAGACTGTCAGAGGCACGCAGGACCGGAGGAGCGAAAAAGGGCAATGGACCGAACCAGGAGGCATCAGGAGGCTGGAACAGGAGACCGATTCAGGAGGAGTAAAGAGGCGTCAGGACCAGAGTAGACAATCCGAACGGAGAGTGGGTCCGAGCCTCGACCTGAGGTAGGAGGTGATGGCGGCAGGGTAGCTGAAGCAGGAACAGTAGGTGGTATCAAGCAGGAGACTGCGGGCAGCAGCGAGGCAAAAAAAAAAAACTATGGCTATGTTACTGCCCAATCAGCAAGTCCTTATATACCGATTAATCTTCCATACTGTGAACAGGTTTGAAAAATAAATTAAGTAACTGGACATTTATTTAAACATTTTCAAACCACACAATGTTTATTTTGACATTGCTTATTGCAATAGAAATATCTTCTTACAGATACATAATCTATGACATAACCGAATCACTGTATTGGTGATAGCCAGATGAGCTACCTATAATGTGGTTATAGATGATGCTCTTTTATCATGATATTAGTAGATATTAATCTTTCTTACCAATAATCCCATCCATCCGTACATTTCCTTTTCTTCTCTGTGTTAGGAACCCCTCCAGCCGGCACAACACAACCCGGGGTCTACTCTGCCAGTCAGGTGTTCACTGGAGCCCCTGATGGTGGGGACAGACTGGGCTGCAGACTGACAGAGGGTCGTGAAGTGTGTACTGGCTGGGGAGAACCCAGGCAAGAAGAGTCAGGTCCACGCAGAGGTCAAAGGCCGGAAGCAGGTATCAGTATTGATGAACAAGCTGAGGTCAGAGGTCACAGGCAAGGTAGCGGAACGGGTAAACAAGCCAAGGATCAGGGTCACAGGAAACATGAGCGAAGTCCAATACAAAGCCAAGGGTCAAACACGGGAAGTCAAATATAGATATCAGGATACAGGAACTAGAACAAGCAGGTCAGCAGACTGGAGCACAGAAGCTATAACCGGCAATGAGGCAGCAGACCTCATTGCCTTAAATACAGACAACAGCCAATCAGGGTTTGCCCCTGGGAGGTACATAGCTGCAGACTAATTGTCTGCCAGAGCAACAGGCCAATCAGGACCATGAAGAGGACAGCTGCAGGCTAATGCCTGTTAACTAAATACTGCAGACCTAATAGACATCAGGTTACTGCAGACCCGTGCACACGCGCCCAGCTGCCCCCCTGTTGCTGGGACGCGGCGCTGCTTTGTACAGAGTCCGACCGTTGCCTTGGCAACGGCCGGGGTTTAGGAGGAAATGACGTCCCGGGCGTCAAGGTGACGGCCGGGACGCCAGGGGGAGCCAGAAGCGAGCCGCGGTGGCTGTGAGTACCGCCGCGGCTCGTGACAGTACCCCCCCCTTGAGGAGGGGTCAAGGCACCCCGACATCCATGTTTTCTTGGAAATTTCTTGAAGAACTCATTCAGCTGTTTAGGGGCATGAAGTTGTCTCCGAGGGACCCAAGACCGTTCTTCTAACCCGCGATTCCTCCACTGCACTAGGAAGTGCACTTGCCCTTGCACCTTTTTAGAATCCAGGATTTTCTGAACAACGTATCTTCGTGGCTCGCTAGCACTTCTCCCAGATAAACTCGAAGACTGGACTTGATTTGGATAAAGTACTGGTTTCAATAGAGCACAATGAAACGTGTTGGGGATTCGCAAAGAGCGCGGAATTTTTAGCCTGAATGCCACAGAATTGACCTGCTTGATGATGAAAAACGGCCCGATGAACTTAGGGCCCAACTTCTTACAAGGTTGCTTCAGTCTGATATTTTTTGTAGACAGCCAGACTTTCTGGCCAACCTTAAGAGAGCAGGTGGTACGGTGTCGGTCCGAATTTTTTTTTTGCAACAAGTGAGGCTTGTCTTAAAGATGAGTGCACTTTCTTCCAGATAACTCTGAAATCCCTGGCAGTGGAACGGATCTCCTGGATACCAACGGACTGGAGTGAATACAAAGAGTTAGATCTGGGGTGAAAACCATAATTGCAAAAAAACGGAGAGGTTTTGGTGGACGAGTGACAGGAGTTGTTACAGGCAAATTCCGCCCAGGGCAACAAGGAGGACCAGTTGTCATGGAACTCCGACGTGTAGCATCGCAAGAACTTCTCCAAGGACTGGTTAACCCTTTCAGTCTGCCGATTTGACTGAGGGTGGTATGCTGATGACAAACTAATCTTGATTCCCAGTAGGGTACAGAATGATCTCCAGAACTGTGCTATGAACTGAGAACCCCGATCGGAGACGGTGTCCATAGGAAGTCCATGGAGGCGGAAAATGTGTTGAATGAACAGAACGGCCAAATCTCGAGCAGTAGGAAGCCTGACTAGTGGAATGAAATGCCATCTTGCTGAACCGGTCTACCACGACCCAAATGGTATTGTGTCCCGCAGAGGGTGGTAGATCAACTATAAAGTCCATGGACAGATGTGTCCAAGGTTTAGCAGGGGCGGCTAACGGAACCAACTGCCCTACCGGGCGAGTCCTGGGAACTTTGTTCCTGGCACAAACTTCACAGGACAGGACGTGACTTTTGACGTCAGCAGACAGAGACGGCCACCATACAGTACGGGAAAGTATTTCCAGTGTTTTGTAGATGCCAGGATGTCCAGCAGACCGACTGTTGTGTGCTTCAGCAAGAACTGTCTTCCTTAGATGAACTGGGACAAACAAACGTCCTACCGGAGTGTTATCAGGAGCCAACATCTGAAACCTTTGTAAGGTACAGCTCAAATCTTGAGTTAATCCGGCATGGACCATTGACACAGGAACAATAGGCTCTAGGTTAGTGACTGGAGCATGATGTGCCAGGAAACTTCTGGACAGGGCGTCCGCTTGAATATTTTTAGAACCAGGACGATAAGTGATAATAAAGTTAAATCGGGTGAAGAACAGTGACCACCGAGCCTGACGGGGGTTTAGACGTTTGGCTGACTGAATATACTGCAGATTCTTATGATCCGTTATAACGGAGATCTGGTGTGCAGCGCCTTCCAACCAGTGTCGTCATTCCTCAAAGGCCCATTTAATTGCTAGAAATTCTCGGTTTCCCACATCATAGTTGGTTTCCGCTGAGGAAAATTGACGGGAAAAAAAGGCACATGGATGCAAGCGGTGAGTCTGAAGATCTTTTTGTGACAAGATAGCTCCGGCACCGACGTCAGAAGCATTTACCTCGAGAATAAACGGTACCTTAGGGTCCGGGTGTCTGAGGACCTGAGCGGACACAAAAGCTTTCTTTAGGGTTTTGAATGCAGTTATTGCTTGCTGTGACCAAACAGCCGGATCACCTCCTTTGCGAGTCAAGGTGACGATAGGAGCCACGATGTCAGCAAAACCGCCAATAAATCTCCTGTAATATTTGGCGAATCCCAGGAATCTCTGGACCGCCTTGAGGTTATTGGGTTGTACCCAATCCAGGATTGCCTGGACCTTGGTTGGGTCCATGGAGAAACCCTCTGGGGAGATTATATAGCCCAGAAAGGATACCTTCTTAACCTCAAACTCACCTTTTTCGAGTTTAGCGTAGAGATGATGTTCCCGTAGTTTCTGTAGGACTTGTCTGACATGATCCTGATGTTCAGGCAATGAATTGGAATATATAAGAATGTCATCTAAGTAGACAACAACAAAGTGTCCCAGGAACTCACGTAACACCTCATTAATCAAATCCTGGAACACAGCAGGAGCGTTACTAAGGCCAAACGGCATGACCAAGTATTCGTAGTGGCCCGAGAGCATGTTGAATGCCGTCTTCCACTCATCACCTGCTCTAATGCGTATGAGGTTATAAGCACCACGAAGGTCAATTTTTGTGAAGACAGTTGCTCCTCTTAATTGGTCAAAGTGTACAGAGATGAGAGGAAGGGCATAGGTGTTTTTAACCATAATCATATTCAGCCCCCGATAATCTATACAGGGTCTGAGTCCACTGTCCTTCTTGGACACAAAGAAGCACCCTGCCCCTACTGGAGACTTGGATGGCCTGATGAAGCCTTTCTCCAGATTTTCATCAATGTACTCCTGCATGGATTTGGTTTCTGGACCGGAGAGAGAGTACAAACGTCCCTTAGGTAGTTTAGAACCTGGAATTAACTCGATGGCACAGTCGAACTCCCAGTGCGGCGGTAGCGTATCAGCAGCCTTTTTAGAGAAGACATCCCAGAAGTCATGATACTGTGAGGGAAGCTACTCCGGAATGGACTGAACCACACGTAGAGGTAGTGTCAAACAGGACTGTGAACAATAAGAGCTCCACTGGACAATCTCTCCTTTTGCCCAATCTATGACAGGGTTATGGCGGGATAGCCAAGGGTGGCCTAGAATCAAAGGCACTGACGGGCATTCGATGAGACGGAAGACTATAGACTCGGAGTGGAGAGCCCCAATCCTCAATTGAAGTAGCGGGGTCTCCCAGGTAACCTTACCGCCTGGCAATGGAGCACCATCTAGGCCACATACCGTGATGGCGGTTTTGAGTTTAACCCGCGGAATTCCAGCAGAGCGGGCAAACTCGAAGTCCAAGAAGTTACCTGCAGCTCCACTATCAATGAAGGCCGACAGACCCACAGAACAAGCACTGAACGTGAGCTGTGCAGGAACCAATACCGCATTTTTCGGGGAGACAATTTGCAGACCTAAGTGAACTTTCCCCTCGTTCCCTAGGCATGCTCGTTTCCCGACTTATTTGGGCAGGAACGGGAGAAATGGCCCCTTGTGCCACAATACAAACATAAACCTTGTGACCGTCTCCTGTCTCTTTCCTCAGGGGAAAGACGATATGTTCCTAATTGCATTTGTTCCTCACCATCCTGGGAAACAGGAACGAAGGCGGATGGAGGTGATGATGTTTCCTTTTCAGTTCTCCGCTCCTTGTATCTCCTGTCAATTTTAATGGAGAGGTGCATCAGATTCTCCAGAGAGCTAGGAGACGGGTATTGCACCAAATAGTCTTTAATCTGTTCGGATAGGCCGAAACGGAACTGACTACGTAAGGCAGGATCGTTCCATCCACTATCAGGTGACCATCTACGGAATTCAGTGCAGTATTCTTCTGCCGACCGTCGGCCTTGTTTCAAGGACCGTAGATGAGCTTCCGCGGAGGCCACTCGATCCGGGTCATCATACAGTAGACACAATGCCTCGAAAAAGGAGTCTACGGACTGCATGGCCAGACTGGTCTGCGGCAAAGTAAACGCCCAGGACTGGGGGTCACCCTGTAGAAGGGAAATAATAATCCCAACTCTTTGCTGCTCTGAACCGGAGGAGCGGGGTCTCATCCGCAAATAGAGCTTGCAGCTCTCCCTGAAGTTCCGAAGCGGTTCTATTTCCGGAGAACCGATCTGGTAAATTCATTTTGGGTTCACAGATGGGATCTGGAGTAGGTTGTGAACCTTTTGTGGCTTCTTCTTGAACAGACATACGCTCAGCCAATCCCTGCATCATCTGATACAAGGACTCAACATGGCCTGCTAGGGTTTGTGCCGGAGACGGTGTGGATCCACTTGCATCCATCCTAACCTCGTCTCCGTGAGTGGGCCGGTTATAATGTTAGGAACCCCTCCAGCCGGCACAACACAACCCGGGGTCTACTCTGCCAGTCAGGTGTTCACTGGAGCCCCTGATGGTGGGGACAGACTGGGCTGCAGACTGACAGAGGGTCGTGAAGTGTGTACCGGCTGGGGAGAACCCAGGCAAGAAGAGTCAGGTCCACGCAGAGGTCAAAGGCCGGAAGCAGGTATCAGTATTGATGAACAAGCTGAGGTCAGAGGTCACAGGCAAGGTAGGCTCTGCCAGAGCAACAGGTCAATCAGGACCATGAAGAGGACAGCTGCAGGCTAATGCCTGTTAACTAAATACTGCAGACCTAATAGACATCAGGTTACTGCAGACCCGTGCGCACGCGCCCAGCTGCCCCCTTGTTGCTGGGAGCGGCGCTGCTTTGTACAGAGTCCGACCGTTGCCTTGGCAACGGCCGGGGTTTAGGAGGAAATGACGTCCCGGTCGTCAAGGTGACGGCCGGGACGCCAGGGGGAGCCAGAAGCGAGCCGCGGCGGCTGTGAGTACCGCCGCGGCTCGTGACACTCTGCAGCAGAAATTTAGGATTTTCTCCCTTAGTGTCCCACAAAAAAAAATGTTAGTTGCACCCATGCTAATGGGCACAGGTTTCAGCCTGCAGTGAATATACCCCTTGCATCCCAGTAGCTACGTTGAGAGTTTTAGAGTTATTTGTTTACTGTATCATACTGTTATATCATATACTGTCTTGTTGTTTTCTCTCTGTGTAGCACTGCATACCTCATGTGGTATCCTATAAATAAAGGTTATTAATAATAATAATAATAATAATAATATTGTGTAAGTCTATTCTTTCAGATACTTTGACTTTTATGACTGGTGGAAATTGCCTATCAATTGTTAAGTATGGTATTTTATTTGTAGATTCATTAGATAAAGTGAACCCCATCTTAGTGCTATCTTTTGGCAAGGTATTTAGTGATCAATTTTTGGAGACTGTGCATTCTCTCAACATACAGCTGCAGGGAATTGGAGAGTCTTCTTTTATATTCATCTAAATTAAAGACATTTATTATTATTGCTGGAGGTTCTATTTTTTTGTACTGTTCACACTTTTGTGGAGAATGGACTGGCCAAGTATCAGTGCTGTCAGAGGTATGTGAAGTTTGTGGACCACATTGACATTCAGTGAAGGATTGCCTCTTATCTTGAAGCTGTACACAACTGGCCTAGTTTGAGAAAGTTAGATAGTTGAGACAGAGTATTCAAAGATCCCAACGCTTCTGAACCGGGATTACCACTTCCAAAAGGGTTTCTTCTGCTGAAGAAGGGACTGATGATGAGAAGCTAGTTCTACTACCACACATCTTTACTTGTTACAGACTCTTCTATGTAATTAAAATATGAAAATGTGTATGTAAAGAAACAGGCATGGTGTTTTACAACCCTTTATTCTAATCCATACACCGACTGTACTTTTTAGCCCTGTTGTTATCAGTGGTGGAACTGTAACATCTCCTTGGAAAAGCACTTCAGGGGTTAAATTCCACCTCCACAGTGAACACTTATGAGTTGAATGAATTAAGTTACCATTGTTATTTCTGTTTGCTCCCTATTGTTCAATAGTGAGCTCTACAGACAGCCAGGAGCCGGACCCAGCATGGGTCACCTGAGGGTAGACACCAGGGGGAGGTAGAGTAGGGGGCTGGATTGTGTGGGAGTCCCACCAATCGAGACCTTTTGCAACTCCACTGGGCAGACAGTTCCCAGGGTGGGATTAAGAGGTGATAAAAAAGGCTAGCCTGGGAACTAAAAGACTGACTTTGGCCAATAGGTGATGCTCTGCCAGAGATTCACTGTGGAACATATCTCACTGGATTTATTTGAATGATTTCCTCACTTGTTGGACCTGCTATTGTTAAGGGGGCTGTGCTGTACATATCTCACTGGAGTTATTTGATCTGATTTCCTCACTTAAATACAATAATGTACAGTGATATTGTCAGGTTTGTAAACTAAGAATGAGTGAGATCCTGCTGTCTCAACTGGTATTGGCTAGACTTCCCTAGAGGCGCGGAGTCTAACAGAATGGAAGGTATTCACAAGGGATTCCTGCAAGGGAATTTGGGCTTCAGTGGCTCCCACCCTGCAGGTCGCGGCCATCCAGGAAAGTTCCCAGTGAGACAGATTAGAGAATTAGTTTAGGCAGCATTCAGAGAGATACAGTTCTAATAGTAGATGATGATCATAGCAATTACCACTAAAGAGTGGAACATAAAAGCAAAGTTCAATGAAGTACAGAGTATCCTGCAGATAATAGACCACGGCTGTTATACTAGAGAGTAGAAACAGTCAACGGAGTCCAGTGGTGCAGGCAGAATACATAGTGAGTGTGGATCACAGCAAATACCACTAAGGAGTGGAACATCTGTGCAGCGTTCAATGAAGCATGAGGCATACAGCAGACAATGAGCCACAACTATCACCACATGGCTGTGGAAGGAATTAGCGGAGGTCAGCGATGCAGACAGAGTAGATCGTGAGAGATGATCACAGTAGTTACCAGTAACGAGCAGAACAGATGAACAGAGATCAGCAGTATCTAGGTATGCTGCAAACGATGAGCCACAGCTTACCACAGGGATGTGCAACAAATCAGCAGTAGTCAGCGGTGCGTGCAGAGTAATTATCGGGTGTTGCTCAAAGCGATTACCATGACTGAGTGGAACAGATAAGCAGAGATCAGCGGTATCCAGGTATGCAGCAAATGATGAGCCACAGCTTACCACAGGGATGTGCAACAAATCAGCAGTAGTCAGTGGTGCGTGCAGAGTAAGCAGCGGGCGTTGATCACAGCGATGACCTTGACTGAGTGGAACACATGAGCAAAGACCAGCGGTACCAACGCGTTTCAATTACTTAGTAATTTTTTTCAAGGCCTTGAAACTTGGCTCTCGGGACTATACACCTGTTGCTGTGAGACTATCGCATTCCTTACCTCCCATATGTGCAGAGAAAGCTGGTTCTCTGCTATTATAGTCTACATGCGTGTTTCCAACTGAGTCAGGGTAAGGGACCATCTATTGCACAGCATATACAAGCAAATCCTTTTGTATGTGTTTGTATGGTTTGGTCATTTTATACGGGATACTGTGTGTAAATGTGTCAATAAATACGTTACAAAGGTGATACACTATCAGCGTTGTCTATCCCATATATGGCTGTGTGGAGACCGTCCAACTTATAACACTTGGATTCTTTCAAACAAGTCAATCGTTGGGAGATTCTTCACAGATTGTTCACCCGAGTCAATTCAGTTAAATACATGAAAGTCGGATTCGGAGTGGGAATTTGGTCTAAGAAACATTCACTGCTTGCAATCGGATATCTACTATTTTGTAAATGTACATCTTTGAGGGGAGTTTCTTTTCTTTTGGCGGATAACACATCAACTTTGGTGTTGCATGCTTAATAAAGATACCTATTTGTATACTATCATCCATTATAGGTATACAGTGTGTGCTATGATGTTTTACTTTTTTCTTTTCATTAACCCCGGACCTCTGTCATATACTACTGCTTAAAGAAAAAAAACATTATTGTGAACTGCACATATAATGTCGGAATTTGCTTTAAGAGAATAATGTAATTCATGACAGTCAATACGTGGGATACCATATGAAGAGGACTTAGCATCCTTTTGACCTACAATAAGGAATTATTGTGACTATTTTTGGATCTATTGACCTTCTAGTGTTGAGCGCCGTTCCTGTATATATTTATATTAGTATATGATTTCCTCACTTGTTGGAACTGCTATTGTTAAGGGGGTCGTGCAGGGGGGCTGTATTTAATCCTGTTCTGCAGAATAAATCATCCTTCTATTTTTCCTCTAATACCGTGTCTGAGTGATTTGGGAACCATGTATCTTCACAGTGTACATAACATGGGAAAACAATGTAGCAGTTGTAAATGATTAACAGTTACTGATGAATATATGCATAAAGATATATTGAAAAATCAGCATGCATATGTGCACAGTAGTCACAGTGATCACATATTTGCACAAATATGCCAGTTCATAAATAACCCTTAACGTATTCAAAAAATCTTAAACCTCAAAATACAGAATAAGATGAATTAAGTAGCTTTCCTTATGTTCTACATAGCATTTCAAATTTCCCCTGTGACTAGAATTGTGATCTGCTTATCAAAGCAAGCTCATGTTTCTTGTAACATGCAAAATGTAGTTAAAGCTGTCATTGGCATCTATTCTGCTATCTTTCTATTAAGGGCTCCATTAAACATGCTACTTTTGAACAGTGTTAAAACATGACAACTAAACACTGGACATTTGATACTTCCTATAATTAAGTAATGAAATATTATATAATATTATTATATAAGATAATAACAGATAATATAGCTAGAAAATACAGTACACAGCTTTTTCATTGATCTACTCATGTAATCTAATATGAAGTCTTATTGTATTGACTGGGGAGCTTTTTGACACTGCTATTGCTATTGTTTCCATGACTCGTTGATATTAAAATTGTAAAAACATTAAAAATTGCACTAAAGAAATGTCCATCTGATATTGAGATATTGTAGTATCATGTGTTAAACTCTCTTAGCACCTAAATATTGGAAGTAAGCTAAATATTAAAGACACTATTATTTTACAGTTTGCAAGTATCCGAATACTATTTTCACGGATATTAAAAAGTAAGTGATGATGGGGATAAGACTAACTATTTTAAATTGGACATATGAATTTTTAACCATATTTTCCGCAAGTAGAGGAAAATAGTAAGCAGGTACCCCATGTATCCTAACAATGTTTGCACATTCTTAAATAAGTTGTCAAGACCAAATACTTGAAGAGGTCTAGACTGTAGACAGGTATATATTGATGTTCAATAAATACCATTAAGTACACCCTCCACAAAGAGTTGGGTGTTGTGACATACATTTTCACATTGACAAATATCATCATGTCAATCTACAATTATTCCTCAGAGTTCTAATAGACCAGAAGTGAAAGAGATTCAACTGTAGAGGGAAATATTTCAATAGGATCCAGAAGAAGAAATTAAGTTGGATTTCCTTAGTGACTCTTTTTTCCAGGTAGTGTTATAGACAGAGTGAAAACTTTCTTGCTGAAGTGATTGCTCTCCAAAGAAAATATATCTGTTGCTGTATCCATCATGCATATATCATGATACTAGTAAGAACTCTATTGCAGTATCTCATTTCCATCAGAGGTGCTGCTCCCATGGAAATTCAGTTCAGGTTGCGAGGAGTTAATCTCCTCACTGCAGCCTGCAATGAGCTGCACCTGTTAATGCTCCTTAAATCACTTGTCTCGGACCCAGTCTTTGCCAGTTCATTGATATCTATTATGGGGGAAAAGTATGTAGTGTTAGGCCACAGCCGTTTCACATTCTTCAGAGAATCTGTTTAGTGCCATGCAGAGCTGGATTAAGGCCTTGGGGGGCCCGGGGCACTTCAGACAGGGGGGCCCCTAAGATCTAAAATTAAGGCAGTGGTTCCCAAACTTTTCAATTTTGCGGCACCCTTAGAGTCTCCATAATTTTTTCAAGGCACCCCTCCAAAATAATTACCTAACAGTCCCGTTTTATAATTAGTTGTGTCAAAATAATGTAATAAGTATTTAGGTCAGGACGGACATACTTAGTAAGTTGTTTGCAAAAATAATACACATAAATCCAAGGGAAAATAATATTTTTATATATTTTTTTCTATTATTTTTCTGTAAAAGAATAATATACAGCTAACTCACTCTGTGCCCTCCTTCATCTCCACATACTCTGTGCCCCTGCATCATCTCCACACACTCTGTGCCCCTCTGCATCATCGCCACACACTCTGTGCACCTCTGTGTCATCGCTACACACTCTGTGCCCCTCTGCGTCATCGCCACACACTCTGTGCCCCTCTGCGTCATCGCCACACACTCTGTGCACCTCTGTGTCATCGCCACACACTCTGTGCCCCTCTGCGTCATCGCCACACACTCTGTGCCCCTCTGCGTCATCGCCACACACTCTGTGCCCCTCTGCATCATCGCCACACACTCTGTGCCCCTCTGCGTCATCACCACACACTCTGTGCCCTCTGCTTCCAGTCACTCTGCCCCCTCTGCATCCAGTCAATCTGCCCCCTCTGCATCCACTCACGCTGCCCCTTCTGCATCCAGTGTATATGTATACATGTATACATATGTATTTGTGTTATAGTATATATATATATATGTTAAAACTACTTACAGCTGCCTGCCTCTACTCCGATTCAATAATCTCCTTCTGGAAAGCTGGTTAGGTCCACAAAGATTTGAAGGTATGATGTCTGGATGTAATATATATATATATATATATATATATATATATATATATATATATAACACAAATAGAGATATAACTGGCGCTGATCACCACAGCTTAACCACTTCAAATAAATGAGGTGGAAAGATTATATATATAAAAGATATACATACAATATATATGAAAATTCAGTCCCAAATCCACAATGCATAAAAAACACTTGACTCTTGTAAGAGTGGCAGCCTCGATAGCCTGAAACCAGATGGTTAATCCGGACGGGATGGATTGCTGTAACAGAAGAACAAGCAGGGCGCCTCTGAGTGTATTATCAATTGTATAGTGTGGAATAGAGCAATAACTTGCATACCATGAAGTTGTAGATGATAAACTTTACAGAAGATAATGGAGTAATCTGTGCTTTGCCTTTAGTCCTCCAGATCTCCACCGATCCATACAAAATACAGGAAAACAGCAAACATAGTGTAATACTGCAAAAATCACAGCAATATCACCAGGTTCCCCACAATACTATGGGGTATATGGGATAACTATCCCAAAATAGCAATAGGACACCACCACGAGTGCACAAAATAAATATTAAAATCTGCGTACCAGATATAGTGATATATTCCACTTCTGAAGGGTATTAGAACATGTGTAACACCAATGTCAGTGGATCGCTGGGAGGTCTGTAGAGGGTTACGTGCCAATTGACTCATACAAGGTACATGTTACCATTTCTCTTCTAGTTTTAGCGTGGATCTGGTCTATATTGAAGGAGATTTTTTGTAACTAATAACAGGAATGTAAACGTTGGAGAAGATAACACACTTTGACACGCTTTCAAGCTTGTCAGCTCCTCAACCTCACTCAGAACTGAAATTCTGTGCCGCAAATCTGGCAGGAGGTGCGGCTGCCCCTTCTGCATCCAGTCACTCTGCCCCCTCTGCATCCAGTAACGTTGCCCCCCCTGCATCCAGTCACTCTCTAAAATATGATAGCTTTACAATGAAGGCAGTTGGGGAGGTGGCAGTATGGCATATTAACATATATACCCGCACTACCACTACTGTAGAATATATATTATATATGTGTGTGTGTATATATATATATATATTTATGTATACACATATACACACACACACACATTATACACAAATACATATGTATACATATATATATATATATATATATATATATATATATATATGTATTTGTGTTATAGTATATATATATATATATATATATATATATATGTTAAAACTACTTACAGCTGCCTGCCTCTACTCCGATCCAATAATCTCCTTCTGGAAAGCTGGTTAGGTCCACAAAGATTTGAAGGTATGATGTCTGGATGTAATATATATATATATATATATATATATATATATATAATTAATATTAGTATAGGTACGTGTAAAATGTACAAGCACCTCTGTATAAAACGCAAGTAAAATATATTGCCATTGGGTATAAGGCTATAAGCAGGGACACACCAACATCACCTACAGCCCACAGTAGGACACTTACAGCTCTCCCAGAGGGGCTCGCCTAAGTTGTCTGCATAAGAAAAATCATTACTTACACAAACTAAAATACTGTACATTAAAACAATCATCAAAAGGCCACATTAAAATGGGTATTGACACCACACATTAAAAATAGCATTGAAACCGCACATTAAAAATACCATTGATAACGTACACTAAAACTAACAATTATACCGCAAGCTAAAACTAGCACTAAAACCGCACTTTAAAAATACAATTTATAATGCACATTAAAACTAAAATAAAAATGTTAACGTAACACCAATTTTGACAGGAATGTGATGCCTGGTGTGTGCGGAAGCTGTCAGTTGCTGTCAGACAGCAACTGACAGATGGATAGTTAAAGCAGAGAGGATGCGGGTGGCGGGGCCCTCCCCGCCAGCGGACACAGGAATGTGATGCCTGGTGTGTGCGGAAGCTGTCAGACAGCAACTGACAGCTGGATAGTTATGGATAGTTACAGCTGGATAGTTAGGCGATGTGGGGGGCCCTCAGAGGGAGGGGGGCCCGGGGCACGTGCCCCCTGTGCCCCCCCCTTAATCCGGCTATGGTGCCATGCTCAGGTGAAACTGCTTTGGCTTTCTGGATTTACGTGAATAATTTGATGTTAACAGTCTGTTCTCTGGTCATTCTGTTACATATACTTTTGCATAACCTGCAGCTACCTCAGTTTGTACTCTGGCTACTCTCTTTCATGGAGATTTGTATAATCTGCAGTTACTAGAGACTGTACTCTGGCCATTCTGTTATACGAACTTGAGCATAACCTGCAGTTACTGCTGTTTGAATATCAGATTGTTATACTGTGCACCATTATCACTGTGTTCATTCTCCACTCACTGGGTCTCCACCACTCTGACACTCACCTGTGTGGAATTACAATTAAATCATCACAGTTAACCCAATATCTGACTTGTAAAGTGTTGAATACACATACAGCGTGGTGTGTGTGTGTGTGACATGTGTGCCTTCCAGAAAAGTGTTGGCTAACCTGTGACACTCCAGGTGTTGTGAAACTAAAAGTTCCAGCATACCCTTCCAGCAATATGCTGTTATATATTGGCAAAGCATGCTGGGACTTGTAGTTTCACAACACCTGGTGTGTCACAGGTTAGCCAACACTGCTCTAGAAGATACCTATTTCACACCCTCCACTTTTGAGGGTTAATGACTGTTTTAAGTTCTGTCACAAGATAATGGTGACTAATACACTGAATCAGAAAACTTAAATTTGCAAACTAACCAGTCTGACTAGACCACTTCCCAACAATTTGGAGATTCTACTTTTTGAATAAAATTGAAAAGGTACGTGACCCTAGCCTGTGAAATTACTTATTTTCTTTTTTCATCTTCTTACCTAGCATTTTTTTCTGTCTGCCTAACTCCAAATTTTATTATTTATTAAACAATCCAGATTGGCCAACTATTGTGAAGATTCAGAAATATGCAAACTCTGATTTCTTCTCACACTATTCTCTTTTCAGGGTGCTCCAAAGTTTAGCCACCTTAAATAAACATTCATTGACATGTGTTCTGCCTTCACCTTTATGCCATATAACATATTTAAAAAGTCTATTGTTCCCATGGACTCCCAATGTTTATTATAAACATTGTATTTTTCATGTATGATCAGTTTTGGGGAAGAGACACAGCCATGTGTAATATTTTAGCTCCTTGTTAAGACATTCTGTATTTGTTTAGCAGAGCCTACAGATGAGGATAATGAGACAATCTAGCAATTCCTAGATAGAAATCATTGACTCTCAGGTTATTCATCAGTTTGACACAGGACTATGGGTTCATATACAAGGATGTTCATTTTATTTGTCAATCGCTCTTTATTTCTTTGAAATCCATCTCTCCACGCATTTTCTGAAAAGCACATAGACAAGTAATGAGTAGTTCAAATGGGTTTTTACAAATGTTATGATGTGCTGCATTTTTTTTAAACAGGAGCAAGTCCTTTGCACTGCTATACAGTGCTCCAAAATAAAATCTCCAAAAAAGGACTACACTTCTCTTGGGGGATTCCATCATAAGAGGCATATATCTGGGAAAAGCTACTGAAGTAGAGCAACAGTAAGGTGATTACCTGGAGCCACAGCTCCAAGGGATAAAGAGCGCATGTTATGAATTGTGAAAGCAGCAAGAAAAGATGGGGAGGTGGATGTCTTTGTCCACCTAGGGAAAAATGACCTGGTTAATGCTGAAGTCATGGCAGTAAAAGATGAATTTCGAAAGTTAGGGACTGCTCTAGAGCAGGTGGCAACCACTGTAACTTTTTCAGCAGTATTGCCAGTACACCAAGGTTAATACAAAACTCATTGCATTAGAAACTTCAATGTATGGCTAAAGAAGTGGTGTTATGAGGAGAGATTTGGATTATTAGACCACAGTCATGCCATCTGGCAAGATAGGAGTCTATACAAAAGTGACAGCCTGCACCCATCTTCAAGGGGAACCAGAATACTAAGTGAGCAGTTTGGAAGCTTTATCAGGAACTATTTAAACTAGCAGAGGGGGACAGTGAACTAAACAGGGATAAAACAATCTGCTCCCCCAACCATGAGGTATCGTTTCTGCAGGCTAATAGTACAGGAAACATATCCACAGCAACAGATGACAATACAGAATAAACATAGAGAGAGAGATAAACATAGAAGATAGGAACAGAAAATTCACAAAACTCTTAGAGATATGTGTGTTAAGCTAGAAGCATAGGAAATAAAATTCCAGAACTAATTGCTTTAATCACAAGGGATGATCTGGAAATTGTGGCTATTATGGAGCCATGGTGCAATACAATACATAGCTATACAGGGAAGGACAGAGTGGGAAGAATCGGAGGAGAAGTAGCAATGCATGTGAAAAAAAGCATAAATACTACTTTAATATATTGAAGAAAAAAACTGAGGCTCTTTTGGTGACCATAGAAATGGGAATAAGACTGTTCTTCATACTGGGGTGATCTATATACCACCTGGTCAGGAAGAGGAACTGGACAGGAACTTATGGCAAGACATCAATAAAATGGCATTAAAAGGAGGGGTAATAATAATGGGAGTCTTTAATCTACCTGATGTGAACTGGGAGGGGTCTTTTGCAAGTTCCACTAAAAGTAGGGACATTCTGAATAACTTGCAGAGAGCATCCGTCAAGCAAATGGTGGAGGAGCCCACTCGCAAAGATGCAATATTAGACTTAATTCTTACAAATGGTGACAGAATTTCTGATGTAAATGTGGGTGAGAACCTAGGACCCAGTGATCATCAAGCAGTATGGTTTAGTATAAAAACAGACAGACTCATACCACACAAAAACAAAGGTGTTAGATTTTAGGAAGGCTTTCTTTGGAGAGATGGGAAAATGTGTAAGAGGCTTTTTGGCAGAGTAGAAAAACTTGAAAGGAGTGCAGGAGAGGTGTGAAAAATTAAAAAGTGCAATACTTAAAGCAACAAACCTTTGTATAAAAAGGGTTAAGAAAAGTACAAGGAAAAGGAAGCAAAATAAGAAGCAAGTATTGTGAAAGAAAAAGAGATGGCCTACAGGACATATAAGCAGACTCAAAATAATGAAGACAAAGAGGTGTATCTTCCTAGACAGAAGGAGGCTAAGAAGGTAATCAGATGTGCAAAGGTAGAATCTGAAGAGAAAATGCCCCAGTCTGTAGGTAAATGGGCAACACTTTTTTTTAAGTATATAAGTGAAAGGAGACAATCAAAAGGAGGAATAATAAGACAAAAGACAGAGAGTGGGGGACTTTTTGATGGAGACAAATTAATAGCAGATTATTTTTGCTCAGTGTTCACTACAGAAAGAGCGGGGAAGGGGCCACAGTTAAGTTGCAAGTATACTTATAAAAATGAGGTAGATACAAGTACATTTAGAGAGGAGAAAGTCCTAACAGAGCTCTCAAAACTGAAAGTGAATAAATCAATGGGGCCAGATGGGATACATCCAAGGATACTAAAAGAGCTTAAGGGGGTGATGGTAACACCATTAACAGAACCATTTAACCAGTCACTAGCTACAGGAGTAGTTCCAGAGGACTGAAAAAAAGAAAATGTAGTCCCACTGCACAAAAGTGGAAGCAAGGAAGAGGCAAGCAACTACAGACCAGTGAGCCTTACATCAGTAGTAAGGAAATTGATGAAAACATTGTTAAATGAAAGAGTTGCAGAATATCTCAAATCCAGTAACTTACAGGATCTCAAACAGCATGAATTTACTGGGGAGAGATCACGTCAAACAAATCTTATTGACTTTTTTGACTGGGTGATTTAAGCAATAGATCAAGGGGGGGCTGTAGATGTAACTTATCTAGATTTTTGTAAGGCTTTTGACACTGCTCCACATTGCAGACAGTTAAATATAATTGAAAGCTTGGGATTGGATTCTAAGATGGTTGAATGGATAAGATCTTGAGTGTAGGATAGAAAACAGAGAGTTATAGTTAATGGAGTGCATTCACAGGAGGGAAAGGTTACCAGTGGAGTACCCCAAGGATCTGTACTTGGACCAGTGCTTTTTAATATCTTTATTGGAGACATTGCAAATGGTATTCAAGGGAAAGTATGCCTTTTTGCAGATGACACAAAGATATGCAACAGAGTAGACACACCACGGGGTAAAAGTATCAAGGTCCAATTTTTTTTTCGCGATTTAAAATCGAGGGTGATAACCTGCGATTTTAGTCCCTAAGTTGCCAGATGTATTAAGCTGCTATTTTTACTCTGATCTTCAAAATTGCTGGTAATCTCTGGAGATTTCCTGCAATATCAAACACTTCCATGTTTAGCTAACTCTCCTGTGTTTAGGTTAAAAATCCCAGAAATAGCACGCTGCTTTTTGGCTGCGAGATTAGTAAACACATCACTGTTACACTACCCTGCCTATAGAGCCGCAGATTCTCGCAGCTGTCAAAAGTTTAAAAATAGATAAATGTTCAAAAAATAAAAGTGTGGGGTACCCCTGTCTCAGCACTATTAACCATAGTGCTGCCAGTCTACTGCTGGTTGCGTGAAAATCGGGAAAAAAATTGCGTGGCGTCCCTCCGATTTTCACGGAACCAGCACTAGGCAATCCAGCCAGGGTGGGTGAAACTATAGCAGGGGGACACGAGGCAGGGGTCTCCCTGCCATAATGAGAAACCAACCCCAGGCTGTTCAGTGCTGGACTGGATGCCCTAGGGAGGGGTGTCTGCTGAAAGAACAAGCGTGCCACCCCTCTAGGAACAACAAGCACAGTGTTGAAAGCACTAGGGCTCTTCCTATACCCCTGGGCAGTGGGTGTAGGATAATATCGGCGAAAATAAAGTAAAAAAAAACTCCCAGCCAGCCTGGGCTGCCCTAAATAGTGTGGTTATGCTGATGGTTGTATAGCTATAAGCACCAGCATACCCATGGCAGCCAGGGCATGCTGGCACTTGGTTGATTGCAGTCTTCTGTTCTTCAGGCCAGAAGGGCCACCATATTTGTAATCCAAATCGAAACATGCTTGGTTAGATGACAGATGATGCTACACAGCTTGTACACTGTACAAGCTCCCATACGCAATGAGTTTAGCACAGCCCTGTGATCTATTTACAGTCTAAGGGATTTTCCCATGCTGTCATAGGGAAATCCCTTAGACTATATACAGTGCTTGCAGCTCTGTTATAGTCACTGCGTATCGGAGCTTGTACAGTGTACAAGCTGTTTAGCGTCGTATGTAATTTTTTATTTTTTTTATCCAAGCATGTGCCAGTTTGGATTACAAATATGGGGGCCCTTTTGGCCTGAAGAGCAGAAGACTGCAATCAACAAGGGGACCCTTCTGTCAGGCAGAACAGAAGATATTTACAATCAGGGACATTTGGAATACAAATTATTTTGGACATTTCAAGCAGGGACAGTTGGAATTCCAAATTAATTTTGGACATGGTTTACAAGCATTTTTGGATTAAAAGCTGCTGACAACAGATGAAGAATTCAGATTGCTAAGTATATTAAATGGTTAAGATTATAGCCTAGTGAGCAGTGCAGACGAGCATGTCCCTGACCCTTCAGAGGAGAGTGATTCTGACAGGCGCCGTCCTATGATATCTCCAGGAAGGCCGACTGTGATGTCCCCAGCGCATCTGGTTGCTTAGCAACCAGAAGCGTCACTTCCGGTTCCGGCCACACGTGGTATACTATGCGCTGATTCCCTGGCACTTTTATGACAGTGCTGCAGCGCTGATTCTCATTGGACCACTGGACTTTATAAACCCTTCCTGGCCCTCCTACCAATGCCAGAGTATCAGGTCTTCCTGCCTCCAGCGTTTCCTGTGTATTACCAGTTTTCTGCATTGTTCCTGACCTTCCTTGTTTTGCCTGTGACCTTTCTGACCCGGACCGTTTGACCACTTCTATTTGGATCTCCCCTTGTACTGCGCTTCCTGAACATTACCGACCCGGCTTGTCTCACCATCCTTCTGGATATCCTCGTGTACTTCTTTCTACCAGAACGTTACCGACCCGAGCTGTCTGACACCTCTTTGTATCTCGCTGTTGACTCATGGGAGGACCGCGACCTGCGTGTCCATGCAGCGGAGTCCATACCTCCTTGCGGGGGTCCCTGGTGAATACCAGGGGCACGTTAGATTCGCACCTTCCTCTGAGTTGCACCAACAATAGCATGTACGCAATATAGTTGTAACAGATTCAGATATTAGTAACAGCAGGTTTGTTGTATCATTGTGGGCAAGTGGAAAATAAAGAAAGAGCACAGACTTTTTCTACACATAATGATTCTCTATCTGATGGCAGCAGTGTTTTAAATACAGAAGGACGGAATGCTTTCCAAAAAGAGTAAGGGATCCAGAATGTATAACAAAAAGCAGCACTGAATGTGCTGTGACATGCATGTACTACCTGTCATATCGAGCATTTTCACGTAATGTAATTGAAGATGCCTGGGCATATAAATTTCCCAAGCCCTCGAAGAAAAGGCACATGCAATTTGAAAATCTTTGGAACTCAATGAGTTTGAGTCAAGGAGAACAAAGCATAAAAAGGAGTAATGTTGCACCTGGGCAAAATCAGGTTGCATTGGAGGGGGAGGTAACCTGAAAGGATGATGGTTCAAGGCTTCTGAAAAAAATAAAAAAAATTCAAATAATGTAGCCAGATTCAATCCTAGTCACCCATTTCAAAAATGAACTTAACACTTCATAAGCAAGTTGAGGGTATATTGCAAAGCTCATGTGGTAATAGTCATTAAAAAATGTTGCTCCTGAAATTCACAACCAAAAGCACGAGGGTTATAATAGAATGCAATAAAAAAGTGTATAGTGTATCATTGTATTCCCCATAATGATACAACAAACCTGATGTTGCTAATACCTGAATCACTCTCCTCTGAAGGGTGAGGGACATGATCGTCTCCACTGCTCACTAGGCTATAATCGGAACCGTTTAATAATATTCATATATAGACCTCAGGGCTGGAGAAGGCTGTGATAGTATTTCTGTCTATTATTGTTATTGTTATCCTTAATTTGTAAGGTGCCACTTAATTTGTATGGAGAACACTGCTCATTAAAGAG
Source organism: Mixophyes fleayi (assembly GCF_038048845.1). Classification (NCBI taxonomy): domain Eukaryota; kingdom Metazoa; phylum Chordata; class Amphibia; order Anura; family Limnodynastidae; genus Mixophyes; species Mixophyes fleayi. The sequence goes on from NC_134406.1 coordinate 159,642,879, forward strand.
CTTACATTCTAAGTGGAAGAAGGCACAGCTGAAACAAGAGGAGTGAGTGTGGCTTAGAGTGGAGATATGGACAGCTGCAAGGGTGTAGTAGTGTGAGTCATATCATCAGGGATAAGGTAAGCTTAAAAAAAGAGACAGGTTTTTAGATGATGGCTAAAGATTTGAAGGCTGTAGGAAAGCTTGATTGGGCATGGTAGGGAATTCCATAAGTGGGGAGCAGCACAGGAGAAGTCTAATAGGCACAAGTGAGAGGTGATAACCAGAGACAAGGCGCAGGTCAGAGGTAGATCTAAGAGGGTGGTAGGGAGAGTATTTTCATATGAAATTTGAGATGTATGAAGGGGTGATGTTGTTGAGGGATTTGTAGATAAAGAAGAATAATTTGAATTGGATTCTGGAGGATACATGGAGCCAGTGTAGAGCAAGATCAGTCTTGCAGCAGCATGGATTGTAGTGTGGATATATAGGTGTCGGAATACCAGATGGCAAAAGGTTGCAGTAGTCAAGATGGAAGATGATGAGAGAATGAATATGAGTTTTGGTAGCATGTTGAGTAAGAAAAGGGTGTGACAATGTTTTTAGGGTGGAATCGACAGTGTGACACCAAGGCAGCAGATTTGGGAGATTGAGGAAATTGTGGTGTTATTAACAGTGAGGGAGATTTGAGGGGAGGTTGTGATTCCTGCAGGAGAGAAGATAACAAGGTCTATTTTGGATATGCGGAGCTTTAGGTAGCTTTGGGACATCCATGTGGAGCTAAAAGACAGTTGGTTACATGATACAATACAGTGGAAAAATCTTTGAACAGATTTATGTTTGGGTGCCATCAGCATATAGGTGGTACTGGAGGCTGAATGACCTAATTAGTGCTCCAAGAAAAGACGTGTACAATGAAAAAAGTGTCAAGAACAGAGCATTGTGGGATCCCAACAGATAGTGGGAGTGGAGGGGAGGTTGTGCCAGCGGTAGAAACACATAAAGGAGCAGTTCAATAGGTAGGAAGTGAACCAGGAAAGAACTGTGTCACGAAGGCCAGTGGAGTTCAGGGTGAGTAGGAGTAAATGATAATCAACAGGTTTAAAAGCCGCAGAGAGGTCCAGGAGTATGGAGAAATGACCTTTAGACTTTGTAGTAAATAGATCATTTATCACTTTTGTGAGAGCAGTTTCAGTGGAATGTTGGGGACGAAAGCCTGTTTGCAGAGAGTGGAGAATGGAGTGAGAGGAGAAAGTGAGACAAGCGTTTGTATACTAATCACTCAAGCAGTTTGTAGGCAAAGGGGAGGAGGGAAATAGAGCTGTAGTTGAAGAGAGAAGCTGGATTGAGAGATGGTTTCTTCAGAATTGGTGAGATGAGCTTATGTTTAAAGGAGGATGAAAATGTGCCAGTGGGGAGAGACAGGTTGAAGAGGTGAAAGTACTTCTTGCTAATTCTTGTTATGTGTACAAAGGAGGACTGAGGACCCTACAGGTTTAATGATGTGACAGAAGACAATTGAAAGTGTGTTTGAGCCTGTAGATCTACAGACAAACAATGGAGAAATGTGCACACATTCCCTTCCATCCCCCGCAACACACACACACACTTTTTATTACATTGTGAGGACCCATGTCTGGAACTTGGCATATATACCCCTTTTCTAATGCCCTGTTGACAGAACAATCATAGGTTATTAGGTGTATGTGTAGGAGTGGTTTGTCACCAGAGTTACCACATGAGATTTACACTTTGACTTTGAATAAAGTACTGACACAGGCTGCAAGATGGGGGAAAGTGTCATGTATTTTGACTTTCTGAGGACATCCACATCCCCGCATACATAAATTAATAAATAATAACAATGGTAGGGAAAGGTTTTTTTTTTGCATGCCCGCTTACACCGACACCTTGCCATGGAGGCTACAGCCCTGTTCAACCACTGGCATCATTTTCACAAGTTTAATACCTCTTTAAAGCAGTTATGCGGTTCTTTATGTAGAATTTCACCCCCGACCAGTTCCGATCTTTCAGTATGGATGGCTCAGCCATGAGGCACACAACACAGTCTCTCTTTCCAGGCATAAACCTCATCAGGTGTTTCTCCACAGCCAGGACCTCCACTCTGTTCCAGTATTTCCTCCGCACTTCTTTGCAACCTGAAAGGAAGTAGAGTGGTCCATTATGGCTCTGCAAAATACAGAGAAGGCAAAGTTCTTCTCCCTTGCTACACCTACCTGTGGAAGCCTTGTCTGGACACTGGTCCTGCTTTGCCAGGTCCATACACTGCCTCTCTTCTGAGGTGGAAGTGTCGACCAAACGGTTGGGCACTTGTCCCTCTATCACAGGGGATTGCTCAACATCCAACATTTCGCTCTGTAGCTGAACCGGTTCTGAAAAGAAACAGATATGCAAATGACCGAGGTATAAGTCAAAAGCATACATCAGAACCAGATTTTCCACTTACTGTCCGGATCAATGTGCATCTCGTCCAAATTCTTGCCTTTAAATTCGGCTAGTCTGCCACTCTGGAGAACCATTAACAGTTTGCTGATCTTGACGAGTTGGAGGGTACCTTCTGCGTGGCGGTAATACTGCCGGTGATGTCGTGCTCAAGAAAGTCTTCCAACCGATCCAGTTCTGTGTCGTTTAGGTTGAGGATCTTTGAAAGAGTGGCAATGTGCTTTCAAAGCTACGTGGAAGACAGCGTGTGGGGATATTTGGCCCCACACTCTCAGGCAAATAGTCGTATGCAATTGGAGTCTCTGAAATGTGACAAGGCAGCTGGTCTGGCGAATATAAAGTTATTTTGACTATCCACTCCACATTTGTCATGCTTTTCTGCGAGAAGTTTCATTGCAGCTTGCATGGCTGGTGTCAGTAGAATGGGGACTTTTCTCCCTCATTTTCCTTGGATTTCAATGCAACTGAAATGCTGGCAGAGCTTCCTCTCAACCTTGGAAATCGCTAGAGACAACATCTTCATGGAGATCCAAAGTATCTCTTGAGGAGAAGGTTGTCAGCAACATATTTGAAACTTCCCCTTCCCTTCTTCGATTGAGCAAGATCACCTGTGCCAAGGTGACTTTTGCAAGTAGTGCCCAGTGGTTAACCGTAGGCTCGGTCGATAGACCACTTCAGTAGGCTTGCTGCTTCACATCGAGGTAAAAGCGCAGCTTTTTCACGTATTCCGTGAAAGGTATGAGCTGAGGCATGTTCCTCTCGGATTCTTTAAGAGTTTTCAAAGCAGCCGATGAGATCAACTTGTTCCATCTCGCCTCATATAGCTTCCTGAAGTTTTGTGTGTTTTCAACCGCAGCAGTGCACCCCTCCATCATGGCTTGGTACTCCACAATGCTCGTTATCTTTTGCAGGCCATGTCCGACCTTGAGTGCCAGCGAGGGCGTCTTAAATGACCTCACCATAGCCAGCTACCAGCGTCTACTAGGTGCAGAAAGTTTGCTAGGGCGGTAAAGTCTTCCATCCTCTCCAAAGGGGTAGCTCTTCTGACCTGTAGCAGTAGCCTGCCCATTTCTCTAAGCTTCTGACAGATGTACTCGTGCCTGTCAACATCTAAACCGACCCGGTTGAACAGATGCTGTCCCATTTGCATGATGCATCGGTAATTTTTGACTTCGAGTATATCACACTCCGGTCCCGCATACGGGCACCTGTCTCGTTACCTGCCTCTCAATGATCTTGAAACTGGCATGTTCTGGCGTCAGGCTCACACCATTCATTGATCTACAGTCAGATCTGTGCAGGTGCAGGGTTTGTTTCCCTTCAGGACCTCCTCCATTTTCCTTATTGGCTAACTGTTATTGGAGCACCATTTAAACCTCCTGGATTCACCTGTCTGACACCTGTTCTTCAAGCTCACTTCCTGCAGCCTGGTGGCCTGTGTTGAACTATCGCTGCTCCAGTATCTCTATTACCATCTCCAGAGTACTTAATCGTGACAGCCTCGGTTCTCTCATTGCTACCTCTCAGAGCCCCTACTACCTCTGTGACTCATCAGCTGTTGTCCTGAGTTACCTCCGCTACTTCAGTCTGCTCTCAGCTCATGGCCTGTGTTTAACTATTGCTGCTACAGCATCTCTATTACCATCTCCAGAGTACTTCATTGTGACAGCCTCGGTTCTCTCATCGCTACCTCTCAGAGCCACTACTACTTCTGTGACTCACCAGCTGTTGTCCTGAGTTACCTCCGCTACTTCAGTCTGCTCTCAGCTCATGGCCTGTGTTTAACTATTGCTGCTCCAGCATCTCTATTACCATCTCCAGAGTACTTCATTATGACAGCCTCGGTTCTCTCATCGCTACCTCTCAGAGCCACTACTACTTCTGTGACTCATCAGCTGTTGTCCTGAGTTACCTCCGCTACTTCAGTCTGCTCTCAGCTCGTGGCCTGTGTTGAACTATCGCTGCTCCAGTATCTGTATTACCATCTCCAGAGTACTTCATTGTGACAGCCTCGGTTTTCTCATAGCTACCTCTCAGAGCCACTACTACTTCTGTGACTCATAAGCTGTTGTCCCGAGTTACCTCCGCTACTTCAGCCTGCTTCCAAATCCTGGTCTGTGTTGAACTATCACTGCTCCAGTATCTCTATTACCAACTCCTGAGTACATCATTGTGACAGCTTCGGTTCTCTCACTGCTACCTCGCAGAGCGGTCAATACTCCTGTGACTCATCAGCTGTTCTCCACTATTATCCATTGCTCAATTCTCCTCAGTGACTATCGATATATATTACCACTGTTTATGTGTCTCTATTACTCACCTGCTGGTACCAGTGTTACTTCTTGCATCTCCTGGTTCCTCCACATCGTTCTGCTGTTCACTCACTCACGGGACCGCAACCTGCAGGTATGGTGCTGCTAATACCATACTTCCTTGCGAGGTTCCTGGTGAATGCCACCTTCCTGTTAGACTCCGTGCCCGTTGGTGGGCCTAGCGATGTTTAGCATAGCCTTGTTATCTATTTCCATTATTGCCAACTGTGACAGAGTAAGACTTCATCCTGAGTCATGTCACTCAAGAACTTCCAAAAGCCACCACAGATGTCAGGTGGAATAGGCTGAGCAAAGGAATACAGTGACTGGACTCTAGTCTTGGCAGGTGTGAGCTTGTTGCCCCTTCGGTTTAGCTTACATCTCTTCATATGTCGCCACAGGTATTTCCTTGCAAACAAGCCCTGACAGGCTACACAGTATATGAAGCCTTCAGCATCCATCTTTTTGTCTGGAAGATTGCACAGGACCAGAACACCATGGCCTGCTCTCATTGCCTCAGCATTGTGTGCAAAGTTGCCTCTATTGCGAAGATGTGCTATTTGCATGCACCTTTTTTTCGAGTGCTTGGGGAATTTCAGGGCCCAAGCTACTTCAGTCTCATTGTGGTGAACATGCTCCATGTGCCGGGCAATTTTTAAGAGGGGCTTCTCACAGTACAGGCGGTACTGCCTTTTGTTATACGCCCTGGAGCCATCATTGTTTCTGGATAGCATTTGGACAGACACTGCGTCGCCTCTCTGACCCTCTGTGTTTAAAACACAGCTGCCAGAAGGCTGAGAATGGTCGTACATAGAACTCATCTCTGGGTACCTGCACTCTGCTGCACTGGTGGGCAATGGGACATCACCGCTGGTGTCTGAAACGCTCTCCTCCGAAGTGTCAGGGTCATACTCCTCTCTACTGCTCTCCGGGCTATAGTCGGAGCTACCGGTGGGCTCTGTCATGCTTCACTGTCCCCGCACTTTGGAAACACGCACACTTTTGTTCCGACAAATGTGACACGTGGGGACATGCTTGATTTTTATGCTGAGCATATCAGCAAGGTCCCCTGCATTGATTAGCCTTGGGGAGCTTTTTGGGGACCTCAATTTTTGTCCCCGCTATTACCCAGGTTCTCACAGTGTTGGTGTGTAAACAGGTCAATGTGATGCAAGTATATGAATGCAATTACACACACACTTTTTGTTGGGCAAAATTGACTTATTGGGACATGCCAGATTTTGATGCTGGGTATATTAACACGGTCTCATACATTGACAAGTATAGACAGTTTTGTGGGGATTTCATTTTATGTCACCACTACTGCTGAGGTCTACATAGTGTTGGTGTGTAAACAGGTCACTGCCCCCACAAATATAGGAATACAAGCACACGCGCACTCTAACACTAGTCTTTATTGCATAGTGAGGACCCATGTCTGGAAGATACTATAAATAATATTACAATCGAATTGTATTGAATACACAGGAAGATGAGATGATGTAGTAAAAACAGTACAGAGTTTATTGCAGTTCGTATAATAATCACTATAATAGTCTGAGCACAAGCACACTGGATGTTGCAATACTCAAAAGAAGACAGGTGAAAATACAGACTCAGAGGTAGTGCAGAGATGAGTCACAGACAAAGGACAATGCAATACTCGCTTTTTGCTTAAAGTTCCCTCAATTTATACAATTAGCATGATCTGACATATTAAATTAGAGACATTGTTAGAGTCACACTAATATTAAACAGTTGTAGGATTAAATATTTCAGGACGATGATATCACCATAAATAACAGATTAGCAAACTACAACTAAACAACTGAACTCTGTTTAGCCAGTATAACCTTTTATAGTTGAAAGGGAGTGCTCATAAATTTCAACAATGAGACACATTGCCATATAGAATTAGTGCTAAATTTTGTAGTGATTTGTAGTGCAGATACGGAACATTAATCCTGATCTAAGGAGTGTTTCAACAACATTTATATACCCCTCCCCAATAAATTGCGGAGTACCAATTTTGTTTCCAGGCATGGGTTCGGTTGGGTATGATATGGCGACATTGAATCTGTCAAAAGTCCTACTGTCGACACCAAAATGTTGACCATAAGATTGTGAACAAATTAATTATGTTGTCCTGTTTAAAACTTTCTCATTGTGATTGTTGACAGAACTAATGTCAACAGACACAATGTCAACATTCAAAGGGCAATGTCAACAGCAAAACAGCTGGTGGGTCTGGCACAAACTAACAAAAAACCACTCAAACTTAAACCCCAAACCTCCATCTAAACAAATACATTACCCTAGTGCTGCCAGCCTAGGTAGGTACTAGAGAAATCAGGGGAACAAAAATTGCAGGATCCCCAGATTTTACTAGAACCAGTAGTAGACTGTGCCAGCCAGGGATGGTGGCACTATAAAAGGGGAACCTGCCTTAATGACAACCAGCCCCAGGTCAGCATAGTGCTGGCCGAGGGAGATGGGTCTGCAAAAAAAATAAGTGTTCCCTCTTAAGGGTTCCCAGGCCTGTGCTGAAAGCAATGTAGATCTTTGGGGTCTAAAGAGGATCTACAAAACAGACATTAGTAACGCTCCTTAAATACCATGTAAAGCATTCAACATAAAGCCTGGTACTTGCCAATAATTCACAAGATATACTTCACAGCAGCATAAACTATATTTAGTTTTACAAAATAGCATGGCTGAATGTCTCTCCTGCTGTTTTTTAGTAGATGGAGGTGCTAGCAGACAAATAATTGGTGAAGCCTTGTCACACTCTTTATTGCCTGGATAAAGCAGAGTAGTGAAATGAATTGACATGTGAGTCAACCAACTTACAAATGGTATTGAAGCATTCTGTGACTGTCGCGCAAACACCGCTATGTGCAGTGAGAACCAATGGATGGGAAGAATGTTGAAAAGTCTAATTTACTGGCAAGTATGCAGTCTGCACATTCACACCTGCCAAGGCAGGTCTTGACAGCAACACTTGATGGTTGCTCTCGGCCCACAGCTCGGTATGTGAGTAATAAGCAAAAACTTAATGCATACTGAGACGTTTGTAGGCAGCTGCGCGAACTCTGTAGTTGTCGCATCATCGTGCAGCTGCAGAGGTGATGGAGGGACTTGAGGAGGAGGCAGCCCAAGCTTTTTGCAGAACTGACTGTATTAATTGCACTTTGTCAAATTTGCAAATGATCTAACAGTTATATCTGGCTCATTAAAAAAACAAAATGGCTTCAAATAAAACACCTGCTAGGTAATAATGATTTATGTGATTAATATAAACCTCCCAAGTCAAGTCCAAATGAAAGTGCTGTAGAGATGTTCATTTGTACAATGATGGTCCATGTGTGGTATAGAATATTTCACATTACAAGCTATCATTATCTGGATGTCTCTATGTATGTTTGAGACAGATATAACATTTCTAAACAAACTAATGGGCCATAGTTATTCCAACAGAAGGAGGTGGAGCCCCAAATGTATTCGTTTTCATTTTTATTTGTTTTGTCACCACCAAGCCAACAGGAAAAGGAGGAGCCACAGGTGCTTGTGGAATAGTGCAAGTATTTTGATTTTGTAATATAGTTTAACTTTACATTTTTTTGTTTTCCCAGCATAAGTGTGGGCATCAGAAACAGTTTTTTAAATGAAAGTGATTTACCCCAGACCTGGTCACAGTTTACAATTCCAGAAGGGTCTGACATTATGGGCATAAAAAACTAAGTAGGAAAACAAACTTCCACCACACACAAAATATATCTACATGTACCCTCAAAAAATACTACTGTGCTCAGAACAACATGAACCTTTGGCCAGAAGGTCACTTAATATACCACTTGTAAGCTCTACTGAACTTGCAAACTGTGTGAACAAAATACATCCTTAGAGAGAACATATGGGTTATCTATGTAGTAAAAGAGCAATTTTAACCATTTTTATTTCCTTTTTTCCAGCTGTAGAAAAACTGATGATACCTCTTCAGAAGCAATGGTGCATTGAGGCTCCATTATCCGTCAGCACTCATGCACAACCCCCGCCACAAGTTGTATGGTTGCAACAAAAAATTGAAGAAAAAAATAATAAACAAAGTTACAAAAAAAAAGAAAGCCTTCAATATTTACTAAATTTGTTGCGGAAAAATACATTTTTGCACATTCAATAAAACAGTTTGGTTGTTAGTTAAAAACACATTTTTAATGTAAATAAAATGTGTTTAGAAGGGTAGGGTTTTGTAGCTAAAAAATGTGCTCAAGCCCCGTCTGCAATTTGTCACTGGTGCATTATATGTCCCAGAAGGGCAAGACTGCCATTAGGTGTCTGAGAATGCTGGTGATTGTAGCACTAGAATACTTATCAAAACAAAAAGGCAGTTGTTGTCAGCACTTATCCTTAACACTACATATCTGTGTGTATCTAATGAAAACATGAGGTATTAGTTTATATTTTGATAAAAACATTTAAGCCTGCATCCCAAAGTCATATGAGAGAAAAGCTGTTAGGCATACATTGTGACACATGAGAAAAGCTAGAGGACATATAGGATGGTACATGAGAGAAAAGTTGGTGGACATATCGGGTGCTTTGTGAGGAAAGCTGGTGGGCAGGGGGTGACGTGAGAGATTATCTGTAGTGCATAAGGGATTGCATGTGTGAAAAAAAAGCTAGTTCGCAGTGGAGATGTAGAGTGGCATTTGAAAAGCTGGTGGACAGATGGGACGGAATGGGAGAAAAGCTAGTGAGCAAATGGTGTGGCATAGGAGAAAAGCTGGTTGTCATATGGGGTTGCACATGAGAAAAGCATGTGAGCATATGGAGTGGTACCAGAGAAACTGGTGGGCATATAGTATAGCACATGATAGAAAAGCTGGCAGGCAAATATGGGTGACAGATACAAAAAGCTTGTGGGCAAATATGGGTGGCAGAGTAGAAAAATGTGGTGAGCATGTTGTGGTTGTTAGTGAAAAGCTGGTGTGACTGTGGTAGCATGTGAAAGAAAACCTGGAGTGGCAAATGGGATGGCACTGTAGAGATGCCGTCGAAGATATGGTGTGTCAAGTGATAAAATCTGGTGGGCGTGTGGAGTGGCATGTGACAGAAGCTGGTGTGCAAATGGGGTGGCATGTGAGAAAAGAAGGTGGGGTAACAGGTGGCAGTAAAATCGCAAGTATGCATTGGTGCACCTGTACATGCTGGCACCTGTAATGCCACACGAGCAACAACTATATTAGAACATTTTAATTCTAGTACCACCAGATAGTGGTACATGGAGGGGCCCAGTGCTATTCATCATTGGGCCTGGCCTCTAATCATTTTTTTATGTTGTCTCACTCTTCCAAGAGGATCAGTCCAATGCTGAGCTGGTTGAGCTGGAATGTAGTGTGGTTTGGGTTCTCACCCTCCAAATTACAGGATTAAAAATCCTGCCATTTGGGGCTGCAAACATCTGACAATGTGACAACTTTTATAGTGCCAAAAATATTCTGTTTAGTAAATTTACCACATTGGATCCATTTGTATATCTTAAAGAGCAAACTATTTATATATTGTACTGTTTTGTTCCTTGGTAGATTGGGTATGTATTATCACTATTTTTGTATCTTGAACTTATTTTTCTTTCCCTTTCAATTGGACTTTTAGGTTCCTAACGACAGGGAATATTTTTGTGTCAGTTATTGATTCACATTTCTGACCACTTTTTATTTGATGTTATTTTGATCAGCTAACCTTAAGCATTTTAATAATAATGTGCAACATTTTTACTATATGCTTAACCCCCTGTACATATTTTAAATATGCACGGATCTATGCATTTCATATTAATACATTTTACATATTTATATTTATATATTGTTGAAATTTACAACATTGAATCATTTTTTCTAGATTGTTTCATGTTATTAGAAATCTAACAATATTGTTTTATTTGTTTACAAATCAGTCATGACAAACTAGCACTGCAATACAAATAATGTTTTTTGTATTTCTATTGTGGATAGGTGGATTATCCCTTTTTTTTTTGTTGTAGCTTTTTTTGGTTTGCTATGTTTGGATACAAATACATATTGATTTGGAATTTCAAGTATCTAAATTCTTTGCTGGGAATTACTTATAGATAAGCTACTTATTTTCAATATATTATACACATTTTTATACATAATCTGTAATATTTATTTACATGATGCACTATTTTCTCTTTTATTTTATAATGTTTCCTAACATATAGGCTCTTAAAGACAAAAAATTAGAATTTATGCTTCTTGCACTAGGGATCCTTAGAAGTCTTGCTTTTTAAAGTAATAAATGGATGTCTGAAAAAAGGCAAGCATCTTGGGTAAATGCTATCCACATATCCGGGCTGAACTTTAATGTTAAGGGTTTGCCTGCTTCTCGGCAAACGGTTTATCAATTTTTAGATTTTTTTTTAAACTAACACTATAACATTGTCTTCTACTCCCAGTCTGGAACAGTATTTTCTCTTTAGAACAGAAGTTCCAAGAATCCTATTTCACATAAATAAGATTAACCAAACAGCAAAAGTGATTTGTTTGCAGACTTTGACAAATAAGTATATTCTGAACAAAGGATTAACCAAAACTTCTCAAAGACTGCAGCTTAAGTTGAATGCACTGTGTTTTATCACTTTGAAGTTCAATCCACTACTCTTGAATGTCAAGTGACAAATGAGACAAGGTTTCTGTGTTAGCTGCAAATGGATATATAATACAAACATTCTGGGGAGCATTTATTCAGGAAAGAATTTATCAAAGATTGTTTGGAGAGTAGTCAAATGACATTTGATTGGCTCTGTGAAAGAGAAACACTTACATTTGGTTCATTCATTGGTTTCCAGAGACCTAGATTCCTCTTATATATAAATCTTTTTGAACATGTAAAACATTGATTTCTGCTTTGCAATAAAACATTTTCAGAATTCAAATTGTCAAACATATCAGCTAGATATGTCATAAAAAAACAAGGCAGTGGGCATAAAATATTATCCGTTTGTTGGTAAAATTTTACTCTAAAATAAGAAGTTGAATTTCATTTCTCAGTTCAAAAATGTGTTTCAGCACTTTTGGTCTGGACAGCCACCTGATTTCAGTGTGAAGCCATATCGCATTATGCTTAGCTATCAATTCAGCACAAAGCATTGCAAAGAGTCATGTCTTTGTGGCTCGTACCTGATACAATTAACAATAGGGGTGCTCAAAATGACAGTAAGTTCCTGATCCATGTTTCAAAGTCATCACAATGTATAACGCAATAAGTCTACAATTCCAAGCACTCTAGCTCAACATATAAGGAAAATATAGAGATATAAGCTTCCCACTTAAAATTATGAGAAATTGCAAAACCACTAAAAATAGTAAACTGTTTTGATCCAATTGCATGCAATCCAATATTGATATCCATTGATTCATTCAACTGTATGGAAAATAATCTGGATTACAAATGCAGCTGCATATTGGTATTTTCGGACATGCTAGATAATGTCAACTGATGGTTTTATTTGAAAATAGAATTACATTACACTTCACCTAGCATTGTTCCACAAATGTCAAATGCTACAGGAGAATAATTTCCCAAGTTGTGTATGACTTGTTATTGCTAGCAATGTGACTATATACAATGCTTTTAAAACACTTTTCTTTTCTTTTTTCTATTATGTCTTGCAGTTCCATTCAAAGAAATCCCATTCCTTCTAAATGACGTCTTAACTGAGTTGGCTTCCAGCTATCGAGTGCTAAAATTACTACATAAACTACACACTGAGGCCTCATTTCTACATTGACTACTATAGAAGTGAAACGTAAATTCAGATATGAGTAAACATATTTCCCTGCCTTTGTGTTTTTATTAAAATCAACTTCAGCAGTTTCAATTTTAAGCTTTCATTATTGAACATTATATTTTGGTCACCATTTCTCAGAACTGCACAGCTGCTTCTATTGCAATGCTTTAAAAATGACTGGATTTTACAAGATGGAAGCTGCAATTAATTGACGTTACTGTATTAATAACTCCTCTGAAAATTAGATTTATGAGGCTCTGCATTTTAGATATATATCTAGAATGTATAATATATAAAATTATATTGAAATATGTATACATAATACATTGTTTATTGTAAGGAAATGTAGTCTATAAACGGGAATCTAACACATGATAAATTGTGTTTCTTAAATTATGAATGTTATCGTTACCTACTGTATGTAAAATTGTACAAGCCTAGTAATTACAAAAGTGTGAACCTGAACTGTTTTGGTTGGGATCACTTTAAACACTTAGGGCTAGATTTACTAAGCTGCGGGTTTGAAAAAGTGGGGATATTGCCTATAGCAACCAATCAGATTCTAGCTGTCATTTTGTAGAAGGTACTAAATAAATGAAAGCTAGAACCTGATTGGTTGCTCTAGGCAACATCCCCACTTTTGCAAACCCGCAGCTTAGTAAATCTAGCCCTTAGTCCTTATTATTGCGCATAGAATTTATTGTTCCAATAAATATTCACGTTAAAGATAGTCTTTATATAATAGTGATTATGACGTCTTCTCTCCAATTCCGTTAATTTGGATAGGAATAAATATATATATTGAAGCTGTCTTTTAGTGCAGTAAATAATATAAATCATTCACTTATATTAAGGTAGTCTTGATTGGGTTTCAATTTCCTGTAGTCCTGAGCTTGTTTGCTATTGTTGTTGCTTTGTATGTTATGTTCGTCCAGGTGATCTTGTCATCCAAATCTTTTTATTTGTTATATCTGCTTCAACCTCTCACATACATGCATCTGCACAAGTAGATAAAAGCAGTATTGTAAAACATTTGACATTTAATTAATTAAACACACAGAAAGTACTTACATGTAAAATACGGGTAAGGTACAGGGTGGAAACGTACAATCCGACTCCCATTGCCTAAGTGAGGCTGCTGGCAGCCACTTTAAACTGTAGAGTGTCACAGCCAAAATTCACTTGTTTCTACAATAGCATATGGTACAGTGCCAAATGTCATAATAAGACAGATGATCTGGGTAAATGAATGATCCTGTCGGTATGGTCTGTACCTCAACGTGTTTCATTGTTATACAATGCTTTCCCAAGAGGATTATGCTGTAAGTAATTAATTGATTTATTTCCTGCCCCGTAATTAGAAATATTTCATGATTGAAGAGCGCAAACACTATATTGTAACGTAGGTGGATATGATTCTTTGTGTATGAACAAACTCCCTTCTATTGTGATACAATAAGATCTAGGGCTAGATTTACTAAGCTGCGGGTTTGAAAAAGTGGGGATGTTGCCTATAGCAACCAATCAGATTCTAGCTTTCATTTATTTATTACTTTCTACAAAATGACAGCTAGATTGATTGTAATAGGCAACATCCCCACTTTTTCAAGCCTGCAACTTAGTAAATCTAGCCCCTAGTCTAATAGAAAGAGTTCTCTTATGGTTATATATGTAAAAATAATGACCCATTTCATAGGTGTTAACAATGGAAAACTTCAGGTGATAATCTACAGCAGTGTTGGCTAACCTGTGACACTCCAGGTGTTGTGAAACAAAGCATGCTGGGACTTGTAGTTTCACAACACCTGGAGTGTCACAGGCTAGCCAACACTGGGTCCTTCCACTAAGTATGCAGCTCTTATCTTAAGGCTATTATCACAATTAGATTAAAAAATGTGACACATATGGCTACCTAATAGTTGTGTTCTCATGATCCTTATATTGACATATAGAAGTACTGGTCTATAAAGATTAAATCATGTATATGTGTGATTCAAGGAGAACATAAAACCTCCGTATTAACAATTAAAGACTTCCTTCAACTATATAAAGGCATTGATTAGCTAAGCTGTTATGTTAAGAGTATAATGATGTAGTTACATTTATGTTGCTCAATGTACTTATACCTTATGTTGTTTGCCATATGTATCTGTAATTCAGCCTAAACCAGTATGGATCACATGGAATACAAAAATGGGATGTATCAATAGCTATGAAGACACATTGCTGGTATGGGTAATGTTATTCCTACTCTACCACATCCATTGATGTCAGTAACGGTTCTGTCATTAATAATTCATATGAAGAAGAAGTAATAGAATGCATGTTTAAACATATATAGATAAGGGAAATTGTGAATCTATAATCTACTGGTCTACCCAATACAGATGCTGAAATTGGGCTGTTATGTGCAATTTCTTTAAAATATGTACAGACATTGTTTCTAACCAATTATTAATTAACTAGTTATCTGATTGGCCTCCAGCAGTGAGGGTATTTATAAAATGTATAGGGCAATAGGTATATAATGTACTTAATATTTTCCTTTTTCTACATCTATATACACACAAAAGATAAATTAATATTAATTAATTAATATTAAGTTCTATTGTTAAAGGTGATGTCTAATGTCACAGTCCTATATTTATGAATGTGTATATTGAAGCAGTTTATAAAATATATTTAACAAACCAGATATGAGTCTCAGAAGCTTTATCTCTTTAGATTTTTTGACTGTACTTCAAATTCAATGTTCAGTCCACTATGTGTTAGAGTTTGTAATCTAAAAATACAGGATGCTTCCTCTTTGTTGATTTTTTTTTAAAAAAAAAATATTAATAAAATTCCCACCCCAACAGTTTTATCTGCTTATGAGATAGCTATGAATCGGAGTTCTTGAATCTTTATGATAAATTTCTGAAAAATGTCGGAAAACATTTTGTAAAGGATAAACTTTTTGGATGTTTATCAGGTGTTCCCTGTCCATATTTTTAATTTCCTGGTTATTATACCAACATACTGGATGTTACAAGAACATTCTAGAACATACATGATGTTTTTTGTTTCACAGGTCATGACATTTTTTATTTCAAAAGATTCCTGGATTTGATGAGATTTAAAGAAATGTGTTGGCTTGCTGCTTCTACTCCTAGAGTTGTGCAGTTATAACATTTACCACAAAATCTGTTTGTTGGAACAGTCTGCCATGTGGTTTTCTGTGCCTCCAGATAAATATGATTTTTAGCTATTTTGAAGCTGAGATTAGGGGCTTTCCTAAAGACTACTTTTGAATGTATAGGTATAATATCTTTTAAGTTATTATCTTTTTCCAATATGAGTCAATGTTTTTTTTCTGTAATTTATAGTAAACTATATCTTATCACTATTGCAGGGATAACTTGGTCGAGGAAACAAGTTACATTAGCCCTAGCCTGTAACCATAAGTAATCCCGTTTTCCACATACAAAATACAGCCCCCGGGGCAACACAAAGGAGACACCATAACATATGGCCTAGGCCGCTTTGTACCATTTGAAATATTCCATTATATAGGAGGATTTAACATGTCTTCCTGTGTAGCATGTTTGTTTTAATATAATTACTGATACATTAGCATATATAAAATGTTATGGATCTAACCAAATACAGCACTTCAATCTATTATACACAATCCCCTATGTGTACAAACAATACCATACAAAAAATATAAAAATATAAAAGAAGATGGCGCTTAAAGTATAAAGATATACAGTTCTCACATAAAGTCCTGAGAATGGAATATACAGTTCATGGTTTTCTGTAGGTATTTAATAAAAAGTTCAAAATGATATGCGGCTTATCCTCCATTATATGTTAGACCCAGATCCACTCATCGAGATGATGCATGTAAAGGAAAAAATAAAAATAAAGATTTAGTGCAACCTGTATGCTTCAATTCAGTATGATATCAGCGATATCCCTTTAATACCAGTGCAAAAAATATTATAATGCACAATCAACATTGATATATATGTTTTCTTGACCCCTCTTGGGTATGCACTTACTAATAAAAGATAAATACTGTGCATAACAGGTCGGTCCGCTTTTCAATGGATTCCTTTTATCCAATTTAATATAGGACTTCACTCCACCATATTTCAAAAAATGGAGAGAAAAAAAATGCCTCATAGTATAAAACCATTATGCAATTTATTGAGACATATAAAAAACAATATAAATATTATTTAAACATATTTAATTTTTTATTTTGAATATGTTTTTTCTATATTTTAATAAATCATTAATTAGTTCTTCATTTGAAAGTGGATATCCCCCCACAGCCCGATATCTTCTTGAGCTGTTTGAAATAAAAAAAATGAAAAAAAAATAGCATGATTAGATAATTGTGCAAACATATATTACTTGAAAAGGGTGTTCTTTCTTTACCCCCATTTGATGGGATCAGCAGTGGCATGAAGTGTTACATAACTTTAAAATGTCAGAAAAGGTTAATTGTATGCTAAACATAGTACTAGCCAGAGGAAGTATTTATATATATATATATATATATATATATATATATATATACACAAGTTAAGCCATGCATGATACTCATGCATTCTAGTCAAATCAAGCTACTTAAGGTGTTAAAAAGGTTCTTGTCATGCATTTGGGCCTAGCCCAGGCCTCCTCAGGGGAAGAGCGTTACTTCCCGACGCAAGCGCCCTTTTTTAAAATGTTTTTTTCCACATGTCACCACCTCATCATTTTTCTCCATCACCTCTTCCTTCATCTTCATCGCCACATCTTTCATCAAGCTACTTAAGGTGTTAAAAACTCCCCACTGTCATCCCCGGCAACCACCAACCACTCCCAACTGTCACTTCTCCTTCAAGAAATATATAGGTCAGTGTATAACTCTACCCCGCAGGTGGCGCTGCAGCTTGGTTTTTTTTTTTTTCACACACGCCACTAGGCATTTATATAGTAGATTTGTGTGTTGGT
This sequence comes from Mixophyes fleayi, assembly GCF_038048845.1. Lineage (NCBI taxonomy): Eukaryota > Metazoa > Chordata > Amphibia > Anura > Limnodynastidae > Mixophyes > Mixophyes fleayi. The sequence continues at coordinate 159,660,423 of NC_134406.1, forward strand.
CAGGGAAGCGGGAGTTGAGTTCATTTTCCTAAAACACTTATTAGACCCATCATATTCCAAAGCTTTGGAATGGATAGCTAATTCTAAGGTAAATGCCATGTGGGAAAGCAGGCCTATCTGATGAGTACAATGGCTCTACCAAACCAAATCTTTAGTAAAATACTTTCATTATCCTAAATGCGCTTCCTGGCGCATCTCTTTATCATCATCCCTTGCCGGATCCTCCTCCTGCTCTCTTGGCGGCCCCTCCTCTATTACCTCCTCCTTATCACGCGCCGGGTGTTCAGGCAGCGCACCTGACACCCGGAAAAACTCCCCTTTCATCGGCGCTCCGCTCCCCGCTGGGCGCCGCCATCTTGGATTCGGGTCTGCACATGCGCAGACCCGGCGATGACTCCAATTCTCATGCTCCCTGCTGATTGGTCCTTCTCACTGGCGGCAAGTTTAAAAGGCACCTCCTCTCTATCTTCAGTGCCTGTTCTTTGTGTTACCTCCTGGTGATTGAAGTGGCTTCCTGTTACTTTCCAGTTATCTACCTCCTTTCTGGACTGCAGAGCTGATGCTCATCTTCGGACATCTTCACTAAGTTTGTCTTCAGAGCTGACGCTCATCCTCCTGAACTTTTACCACATAGTGGTCTGCAGAGCTGACGCTCACTCTACGGAACTTTTACCACATAGTGGTCTGCAGAGCTGACGCTCACTCTACGGAACTCTCCGCCACATAGTGGCCTGCAGAGCTGACGCTCACTCTACGGAACTCTCCGCCACATAGTGGCCTGCAGAGCTGACGCTCATCTTCGGACATCTTCACTACATTTGTCTTCAGAGCTGACGCTCATCCTCCTGAACTTTTACCACATAGTGGTCTGCAGAGCTGATGCTCACTCTACGGAACTCTCCGCCACATAGTGGCCTGCAGAGCTGACGCTCACTCTACGGAACTCTCCGCCACATAGTGGCCTGCAGAGCTGACGCTCATCTTCGGACATCTTTACTACATTTGTCTTCAGAGCTGACGCTCATTCTCCTGAACTTTTACCACATAGTGGTCTGCAGAGCTGACGCTCATCTTTGGACATCTCCCCTACAGTTGTCTTCAGAGCTGACGCTCATTCTCCTGAACTTTATACCACCCAGTGGTTTACAGAGTTACACCGATCTGCATTATCTTCATTACCATTACTTAATGTATTGATCATCCTTCCTACGGAACTACTGACTGTAGTCTTCCCAGGGACTTCAGTACAGTACTCTAGTAGGGACCGCGACCTGCGAGGTGACGCCGCTAAGCCCATACTGCTTTGCGGCAGTTCCTGGTGAACACCGTCTCCTCGTTAGACTCCGCGCCCTGTTGGAGTAGTGCCAAACTGTTCGAATCTCCTGGTTTCGCTACATCTACCGAGTCTCCTCGTAAGAACCGTGACACTCCTCCTACTGCTCCTCCTTCTCCTCTTCTCTTGGAAGCCTCTCCACCATTGCATCCTCCTCCTCATGCTCCTCCCCGGGCCTCCTCCTGCTCCTGTCTTTTCCGTTGCTGGATCTGATGGCCTGTTGGAATAAGTCTTTTCAAATGTTCCCCCTATTTCACAGTTACTTACATGTAGCCATACAATAATGTGGCCTGACATAGTTAAACTTGCATTTACTAACAGACCTAATTGAGTGTCTTAAAAAATAAAAAGAACAAAATTAGATATACACGCACACCACTTTCAGATGGCCTATATGTCATCTGCTTAGGTGACATAGTGATATTGAATTGACATTTTGTAATCTATAAATAAGTAGTACATTTTTTTTTTATTCAGTGAAAAAACAAAAATATAATATAAATAGTGACAGATTATGGAGACATTTTACAGTAGGTATTTGGGTAAGGCATTGTAATATGGTAAAATCCGGTTGGCACAAGTTTGAGTGTTGGTGAAAAATTACATTACACCTACCAGTGTTATATTAAAAATGTATGGGAGATACAGTTAGCAGAATGGCTTAGTGTTTAGCACTTCTGCCTCCCAGCAACGGGAGGCAGAAGTGCTATCCATGAGTTTGAATCTCAAACATGCCCTTAGCAAATTAAGTTGTTACATGGCCAAAAGCATGTTGCATTGGCGGGATAGCTACATTTCTAATCTGAGGTTAGATTTATATTTAGGGTAGGCCATGTTCAGGAAAAACTTTGAAACTATTTGTTAAAATAAAGCAAGTGTATTTGTATTTTATCTGAGTAATAGAGAACTCACGCTTAACTATTTCCTGCCTCAACTCTACCAAAAGCTGGGGCTGGCGATTACGTAAATTGCTCCAGTGTCACTGGATCCATCTCGCTGTATGTCATGGATGGTATGTCCGCAGGGAGATGTATCTCCCTGTGGACATACCATCCATGGCCTCGGCCAACACCGCTGCTAATGTCTTGCAAATGTGCTGACTCTCATTTTGGAAATGATTTATTTTACAATAATCTGCTCTAGGATTGATTCTCAGGGCACGTGTGGGTGAGCTCATGTCACTCGCGGATTACTTTCATACCTGCATGCAAAATGTCTGCCTGTCGCTCATTCATCGTATCCTAGCAATGGGGGGGGTGGATCTATGGGAAATGTACTCCACTATTCGCAATTACAGGCACTTGATAACAGGAACCTGTAACTGCAGACAACTGAAAACAGGCACTAGATTTATAAGTGTGGTAGTTCTTGTCCTACCTTGTTGGACATGAAGTGTAGAACTAAAGTGTAAAATTTTAGTGCCACTACCATAAAAAGCAGACAGTAATTTACTTATGTTTTAAATTACAGACACATATTTTTAAGCATTATTTTGTGATATGGTTTTGCTAAGGCTCAAAGTGACACACTTATTGGGCCATAATTTGCTTCAGGAATCTGGTCCTCCTATCCTCATCACAAACTTAATGAAGAATTAAATTTTATGCAATACAGAGGGTATAGTGATGTTATTGACAGTAATGGAGATTGGAGGCCAGTTTAGGACTCTGGCATGAGGGACAATAATGAGCTCTGTATAGAACATGTTTAGGTATCGAAGTGACATCCATGGGGCTAAATCAGAATGACAGTAGTTTACAACAGATAGTACTGAAAGAAATAGGTCAGGGAAAGCAATGTACATTTGGGTATCCTCAGCGTAGACGTGGTATTGGAGGCAAAATTAGGAAATTAGTACCCAAGAGAAGAGGTGTATAATATTAAAGTACAACATTTAGAAGGAAGGTAGGACGTGAACAAGGAAAGAACTGTGTCTAGATGGACAATGGAGTGATGGATGTGTAGGAGAAGAGGGTGTTCAACGGTTTCTAAAGCAGCAGAGAGTTACAGGAGGATGAGTATTGAGAAATTAAAATATTAATATATATTTATAAACACATTTTCAGTAATCAAATAAAACACAAATTAAAAACAAACTGTAAATACAAAATCCTTTATTAAAAAACAAAAAAAAACATCAAATGCAAACACATGGATGTTGGTTTTATCCCATAGCTAGAGGTGTTGCAAGGCAGGTCATGCTGAAACCATAATGGCTGTCTTCTTTATCTGTTTAAAATATTATAGAAAAAGAGATAAACCTTAGGCTATTTGAAATAAAAATTACTTGACTGTGTGTACACTGTACACACTTGTTCCTGTAAAATCCACAGTCTCTGATGCCTTAAATGTAATGCAGGACCCCAATAACCTAAAAGAACTCACATTATTAACTATAGATACTTACATGCTAACAAAGGAAACTCCTTCATGTCCTGATCCTCCTCATCCATGAAATGATCCTTGCCGCACCTCCTTTGTGTGAGTTTATTATGAGATAAGTGTATGTTGTACATAGTTATTTGTGATTATGTGTATTTAACTCAAAACTTTTACAACTGTTTAGTGTTATGGCTTATTCGGCTCTGCTGGTGTGTGCAATTGTTAATTTTTCTCAGTATCACTTTAGCTTGCTACTAGCACTTGACTTGCAGGTACTGGTGCATTGATGAACTTGTCGTTCTAGTCCATATAATGCACATGTTTCCATCTGCCCGTTGCCTTAGTGGTTAGACAATCTACCTTCTAATGGTGGCGTGATGAGTTTGAATCTTGAGTCATGGTCTTATATCTGCGGAGTTTAAATATTCTCCCCATGTTTGTGTGGGTTTTCTCCAAATTTTTTTTTATTGAAGAGTACGCATGCTTTATGTCATCTCATTTTACGTACAAATGGACCAAACTCATCACTTTTATTTATACTAGCGTATTATTAGCTGTAAAGAAAGCAAACAAGCAAGGTATAAGCTAACTATTCGATATTACACATCAGCCACTTCACATTGCAATTTATTAAAACTGTGCATCCACCATAGTTTTTTTTAGTAAAATAGTACATTGTTTAATGTTTGACAGTAATATAAAAAAAAACAGCAAATAATATGAGTGAAGTGTATTAAGATGTATGTTGTACATATTTAGTTGTGAGTATGGGTATTTTAAATAAACAATAATTTTTCAACAGTTTAGTGTTGCTATTCAGCGCTGCCGCTATAGCTTTATTGGACTTAAACATGACTCCGAGCTTCCTTAATTGTTAAGCGTGAATTTAAGAAAAACACTAAGTACTGTTTCTTTTCTATACTGTGGATCCGGAGGTAAACGCCTACTCTTCTTAAGTCACTATTATCTCCGCCCATTCCCCGCCCTTTTCCAGTCCTTTGCTCTTAAGAGGTAGGAGAGCTTCTTAAGTGCATTTAAGAAGGATTTTGATCTTAACTTAAGAAAAACTTACCTTACGTGACAGATTTTCGTTCTTATCTCCTTTTTCTGGGCATGCACAAGATTTTCGTATTATTCGCACACAATCGTCAGATAAGAACACTAATGTATCAGGCCCTGCATCCATATTTTTTAGCATGAAATTGAGTGACCTTTTTAGAGACCCTGTAATAAGTTTTCTTACCGACTGGGCTCTGAATTCACATACAGATATTAGGGTTATATAACGGAGATATGTAGCTGAAGCATTTTTAAACTGAGGGCAGGTTTTGTATCTAGTATCTCGCTGCTCTGCTACCTTAGACAAATGTGTCTTTACTCCTGCGGGAGGAATTTGTGAGCATACCCAACAATTTATTTCATTGTTTACCTGTGCATTAATTATATGTGTGAGTAGCACATTTTTTTCCCTATCCTCTTTTTACCATTTTTTAAAATGTGGGCCTATCAAATTACTTGTTTTGCAAGAGTCAGGACACAGACAATATGCATCCCAAATAAAGATTATTATCCCCTAACAATGATGGCTGCAGCTGTTATGAATGTCCTTTATTTGGATTGGGTCCCAACAACTTTTCAGGTTCCTTGTCTCACTTTTTCTTCACAGCACGGACCTTTTTGGTTCCTCTAAAGCTACCTGGTGCTGACTGATGCAACGGCAGGCTGGGGTTTATTATGCTCATCTAAACTGGTGTACCTAGAGTTGTTGTCGCAAAAAGACTGCGGGAAGTGTCTGCAAGGATGTCTTCTTTTTCAACTAGTGTAGGGGAAGAAGATTCCTATTAGCAGTTTGAGGCGTCTGTACACATTTATGAAGGTGAAGATGGAAAGGACCTTGCCAATGATCAGACAGTCCTCCTTTTCTTACAAACACCTTTATTATGACACTTTTACCTGGATTTAAATTATGACATTTATCAATATCATGCAGATGAGTTGAAAGCAATGTATCATGGATATGCCTTATTTGTCTGATCATTTGAGCCAAGTGTTTAACAGTAAAGTCATTTCCTGCAGATAAATCTGGTAAAGTGCCCATTGCAACATAAAGGAGTTTCGCAAAAGGAAATTCATAAGGCAAAATATGCAAGGGTCCTCTGGGTGTGATCCTCATGCTGTGTAATACAAGACGCTGTGCTTTGGGACAAGAAAGACCAGTTTCCTTCTTAATCTTAGTGAATTTAGTCTTGATTGACTTGATTATAGCTCTCAACCTTTCCACTGGCCTGCGGATTGTATGGGCTGTATAACTCTGTTTTAAAACGTGTAAAAGCTAATTCATTAAAAACATAGAAAGTGCTCACATGTAAAATAAGGCTAATTTGCATGGTGGGAATGTCCAGTACTACTCCCATTGCCGAAGCAATGCTGCTGACAGTCACTTAATTCAAAATAACAGTGGATGAACAATTAAATTAACTCAATAAGTTGAATATTGAGCTTAGGACCCTGCATGACTAATTAACTAAGTTCAAATATTTAACAAAATTCATTAATCAAGAATATACCATCAGCTTAAGATTAAATGAAGATGAACACAAGATCATTGAAATGAAGAGATGTAAGAAACTGAGGGATAAATTCGGCTTTCAGAAAGGCTTAAAACCAACCCTCAACAAGAGGGAAATGAAGCATCATATGAAAAAAAGACATAACCAAACAATTACCAAGAAATAAGATATCAACTGTAAACAGAGGCACTTTTAAAACTAAACCTAGTTTCCTATACACAAAATTAGCATTGACCTATCATCAATACATGGCCATTGTTCACTTGTTCATAAGGAAAAATCCCAGAGTAATAGACATCCCTCCCCAAAACACAAACGATTAAATTGCATACACAATTCTGTGACTGAGGAGAATTAAAAAAATCCAATAACTATTGAAAAAGAAATAAAGACTATTGGCATTTTCTATTTAGCGCTCACATTTTAACCACAGTGAAAACTTCGTTATGAAATGAAGGGATTAAATCCGCCCCAATAAACTACTGAACAAATTTGCAACTTATTTGGCTGTACAAAACTTCATCAGGATGTTATCTCTAAAACAATATTTTGCTTAAATGACAAATATATCAAAATCACCATCAGTACAACCACTCTCCAAGTTTTAGCATACATCATTAAAACCACCCTCCACCTTCTATCCCATTCATATTAAGGGTAACTTTATCAGGGGCAGATCTAGACTTATCTTTTGGGGGGGGGGGGGGGCGGTTTATAGATAAATCCTGACCTCTCACTCTCTCTAGTCATGGCTCCTCCCCTCTCCAGACTCCTCTCCCTCTCCAGTCCCGACTCCTGTAGGCCTTTTGCCTCACAACACTATGTGTCTCACAATTTAATGTACTTTAGAATACAAGTCGGTCAGGTTTGTTCTTTGCTTTATTTTAAGCAAAACACTATATAGCTATAAAATTGAAACAATGAGAGCAACAAATAACAGATATGTCTGCCCCATCATTACACTGCTGCCCCCTTCATCTCACTGTTGCCCCTTCATCACACTATTCCCATTTCATCACACTGCTCCCATTTCATTGCACTGCTTCTATTTCATCACACTGCTCCCCCTTCATCACACTGCTCTCATTTCATCACACTACACCATCCTCTTCACACTATGCCATCTTCATCACACCACGCCATCTTCATCACACTACTCCATCTTCATCACACTGCACCATCTTCATCACACTGCTCTCATTTCATCACACTACACCATCCTCTTCACACTACGCCATCTTCATCACACCACGCCATCTTCATCACACTACTCCATCTTCATCACACTGCACCATCTTCATCACACTGCACCATCTTCATCACACAGCACCATCTTCATCACACTGCTGCCCCCTCATCACACTGTTCCCTTTTCAACACACTGTGCCATCTTCAATGAGGAGGGTTCATAAAGCATAAGCGAGACACTGTCCCATCGCACTGGAGGTGGTAGTGGCTTGTAGTAATTTACTCATGCAGGCTAAGCTGTGTGTGTATAGGTTGATGCAAAGAAAACATAATAAATTGAAAATATATTAAAACCTTTAAAAACAGGTGGGACTGTATTTCTTCATTTAAATTTTAAAAAATAATAAAAATTAAAAGAAGCAGATTAAGGAGGGAATAGCAATTCTTAGTTTGGTAAATTATAAAATGAAAGCACAAAGGATTACAAATATGGATAGGAATACGCCTAAGAAATACCCCAAAAGGTTATACTTTACACAGTGTCTTTTGACATTTTTCAGAAATTCATCATAAATATCCAAGAAGTCCGATTCACAGCTATCTCACAAGTAGATAAGATTGGAGGGTTGGGGATTTTAATAAAAAAAAATCAACAAAGAGGAAGCATCCTGGATTTTTAGATTTAGATTTAGATTTTTAGGCCAGGAGACTGATAGAAAGCAGCGGGTAGTCAAAACGATAGCCAAGGTCAAGGGTCACAGACAAGCAGGGTAGTCAGTTAACACGCCACAGGTCGGGGTCACGAGCAAGGTAGCAGGGTCCAAGGTACAGGCCAAAATGGTCAGGGTCACGAGAAAACAGGAAGAGTCAAAATCTAAGCGGGGGATCATACACGGGAGATCCAAACAAAGTATCCACAGGACAGTGACAAGTAACCAGGAGCAAGTCAGCAAAACTGGAACAGAAAAACTATAACCGGCAGGGAGGCTAAGCCCTAAAATACTAAGAGTAGCCAATCACTGCTCAGCCCTGAAATCACACACAGGCAGTTTTAATGAACATTAATCAGCCACAGGCTTTAACTAATTAATTACACAATACAGCGTATGCACGCCCGGCTTCTTACATTGCCGGGACGCTGCGCTGAACAAGAAGAGTCCGACAGTTGCCTTGGCAATGGCTAGGCAGGATCCGGAAATGACGTCCCGGTCGTCAAGGTGACGGCCGGGGCGCTAGAGGGCGCCAGGAGCAGGCCGCGGCGGCTGTGAGTAACGCCGCGGCTCGTAACAGTAGAAATGAAATGAACTGAGATACAGACTGTACTGACAGGAGCATTTATTAACACGGATCATCTATCTTTTTATGACATTTGGTACTGGACCATATGCTATTCTAGAAACAAGTGAATTATAGCTGTGACACTCTACAGTTTGAAGTGGCTGTCAGGAGCCTTGCTAAGGCAATGGGAGTAGGACTGGATGTTCCCACCCTGCACCATACCCGCAGATATAACAGTTAAAAATATTTGGATTATAAGTTCACCTGGACGAACATAATACATAAGGCAACAACAAGTGCAATCAAGCTGTGGACTACATGAGATTCAAGCCCAATAAAGAATACCTTAATAGTGATTTATATCTATTATTTACTGCATTGAAAGAAAGCATCAACAACAATCTCTTTCTATATTTTTCTTTCTATCTAAATTAAAGGAAATGGGAAAAAAGGCATCATCAATACTACTATATAAAGACTATCCTTAATGTAAACATTTATTGGAACAAGGAATTATATGCATACTAATAATTGCTAAGTATTTGAAGTGATCCCAACCAAAACGGTTTAGGTTCACACTATTGTATTTACTTGGCTTGTACAATTTTACATAGGAAATGATAACATCCATAATTTAAGAATCACAATTAATCATGGGTTAGATTTCAGTTTATAGACTGCATCTCCTGAGATTGAGCGCTGTATTGTATATACATTTTTCAGATGCTCTCAAGGGTGACAGGCTATAGCCTATATTGTTGTGCTCTTCTTATTTTCTTTTATAATATGTTATATATTATTTCTATAAACATATATGTAAACAGAGGAGTATAATATGGGTTATTGCTGAAGGGCATTTATATTGGTTATTATCATTTTAGTCAGAAAATATTTTTTCCCAAGTGTGGCTAAATCAGTAACTCTCACACTGGGGATTTTATTTTGTTTTTCATCATCATCAGCTATTTATATAGCACCACTGATTCTGCAGCGCTGTACAGAGAACTCGCTCACATCAGTCCCTGCTCCATTGCAGCTTACAGTCTAAATTCCCTAACATACACACACAGACTGATAGAGGCAAAGGTAAATTTAGTAACGCCTAAATTAACCTACTAGTTTGCTTAGGAGTGTGGGAAGAAAACCACACAAACATGGGGGGAGAACGTACAAACTCCACACAGATAAAGCAATGGTCAGGAATCGAACTCATGACCCCAGTGCTGTGAGCCAGAAGTGTTAACCACTAACCACCGTGCTGCCCTTCATTGAATCAACACAATTAATATGTATGAACAGTTATTTCCCTATACTAACAAGCTAGGATTAATGTCTGTGAGCGCTAAATTATACTTACCAACTTTGGCAAGACTTGCTCCAGGAGATCGTGGGGAGTCGTGCTGAAGGGGGGCAGCAGGTCATGCCATTTATCCACGCCCCTATACATCAATAACCTTTTCTGACCAATTGCAGCAAGGGCCGGGGCCACAATGACGCATGATTTTCATCCTAAGCTCGGCCAATTTACTACTAGGTAGTTAGGAACCGGGAGGTTAGCCTGCCCTCCCGGGAGTCTGGAAGGACTCCTAGAAATTTGGAGTGTAGGCAACTATGCTATAGACTAGTAAGTTAGTGTGGGTGCCTCTTATTGAAGCAACCTAACACCTAATCCCTTCCTGCTAGATAAACTAGAGAAACCCTATACTGTTCAGAGATTAAGGTAGTTTTATTATCTATCTGCAGCAACATTGACCTGCTGGGTCTGATTCAAATTAGAACGCAACTTGTATGCAAGTTGCGGTTTAAAAACGAAGGTTGAACTTTAGCATTGTTCCAACCGTATTTCAAAGACAAGCAGAACTCAAGATGTGTTTCAATTTCAATGTGGGTGTAAGTACATTCTCCTAAACTGTACTTACCTTATGTAAACAGAACAGAGAACAGTAAACATATAAGCATATGCAAGATAAGGTCATATAAGAATGCATACAAAAATGATATTCTAAAATAAATGAACAACTCTAAACAGTATAATTATTAAAAAAAACAAGTTTGAATTAAATTAAAACATATATTTTTACATTCAAAACATAAATCGTGTTAAAATGTGCTATCTAGTGGCATGCATAAGTGTACTTTTCCAAAGAAAAGTACACTTATGCATGCCACTATCAATCGGCACTTGCAGCAGCCAATTGATAGTGGCAACTGTAAGAGATACCTAGGACTTAAATAGGCCACAAATGTGTTGGTACAGCCTCGACATGTCTGCACTGTACATTTCTTATGTTCTGCCATCCCTTCCCAGACCCACTACGCTTTTCAAGTCGTAGGCAGACATAAATGTCATTTGGGTTCAGAAATTAATTGCATGCTATTGGTATAGGGTCACATTATGAGCATGTGCACAGTTTTTTCATGCAAGATATAGCACACAAATAGTTTGAACATAAATCAGGCCTGCTGTGTACAAGTGCATGGCCTATTACAGAAACAAGAAAATCACAGTTATTTTATCTTCTTAGATGGTCCAAAGAGACAACCTTTCCATGCTAAAGGTCAAGTCTTTCTAAGCTCCTGTCATTTTATGAAGGTTGCCAAGTAAGACATTTTGACTATCCTTACAAGCAGATCCACTAGCACAGGATGTCCAGGAAGGAAAACCATAAATTGCTCCACTCATAAAATTATTATAGTCAAACAGTTGCATATAAGAAGTTATTTATGACTGAAAAGAATCATGTGGTGCACGTCACGGTGGGCGTGACTTATGTTTAATAGATATATACATATTTTATATATATATATATATATATATATATATATATATATATGTAAATATATATACACAGTATATATACTCTTTCTAAAAGAGAATAAAAATAAAAAATAAACAATTTTTCACCTGGATGCTGTAAACAATGCAAGAATCTTTTGTCTTTTGTCTCTGGAGCAGGGGTAAAAAATTGATCCGGCCCACTTACTGAATCAGTGGGCTCTCTGATAGCGTTAGATTCTGTGACTATGGAAAAAGGGTTTTTTATGTAGCACCAATCTATAAATATGCTGATATAGGTATTAAACCAAATTTTTGATTTCCTAACATAATCTTCAAGGGCCTGATTCATTAAGCAACTTAGGCAAGAATTTTAGCAAAGTTTCTTAATGAATCAGGCTTCAAATGTTTAGCATTGGGTGTGACCACTAAACTGTTCAATAGCAAGAAGGAATAAAAGACTTTATTTAATGTTGTTAAATTCTGTGTAAGATAGTTATGGAGGGCCTGATTCCTTATTGATTTTATCTTGTGCGGAAGTTGCAATGTGTATTTTGAGAACAAACGGGGAGATAAGGAACTCTGAATTCAATACAGTTCAAATACACGTCCTCATTCAGATCTTTATGCAACTGAATATAAAATTCAACGGATCTTGAGCAGTTTAGTCCATCTTAAGATCCACTTCTTAAGATCCGCTGCTCAAATAAAGAAAAGAAAGTGTTACGTAATGGGTAATGTGGGAGGTGGGAAGGGTTTGTTTACAAATGTTAAAGCATAATCAGAGTGTATTATGCAAGACTATTGTAAACTTTTTCTTCGCTTTAACACTTACTTGTTTATATAACCTGGCACAAATGACTTTGAAGTGTTAATCAGCTAAATTAATACACATTCTTCTTATTCACCTACATAAAAGATCGTATAATGTGATTGATTTGAACTAAGAATGTGGATGCAAAATCATCTCATAATAATTTGCTAGCATAAATAAACATGCATATTAAAATAAATATTAGTGTATTCTAAAAATTTATAGCATTAACATTAAAAAATGCATAGTGTAATCTTCCATAATCGATAAATAGTAGAGTATATACAACATCCACAAAGATAAAGGTATATGAGTCAGGAATTGAACTCATGACTCCATTCTTGGAAGGTGGATTGGCTAACTACTAAGGCAACATTCAGTTGGGAATAAAAAATACATTCTACAGACTAGAATGAGAAGCACAACAATACAGCTTGTGTGCAACAGATGTAAGAGCTAGATAATAGTACTCTTCCTTATTACATAAAAATATATGCTAGTTAAGATCTGCACAGGTACCTTAGTGGTTAGCACTTTTGTCTCACAACACTGGCATCATGAGTTTGAATACCAAGCATGGCCGTAGCGTCTGTGTGCAGCTTATGGCCCTTATTCAATAATGAAAGGAACACAATGAACTTTGACTAAACCAGCCTATGTTTTGTCTTTGCAAGGGCTAGTATTAGGATAGTATTTAGCTAATAAGGAAAGTAATGGCTTGCATTCATGTAACACACAAATACTTGTTAGTTTGTTTTTTACTCTGTCATTCAAATGTGATCTACTAAACGCTCTATCACAATGATAAATCTCATGTTAGATGTATTTCCACCTTAAATGCACCTTTATTAGGGCAAGGATGTCACGAGCCACGGCGGCTCCTATAGGCGAAGACCTCTGAAGCGATTCTAGGAGTTGATGCCTGGGGCGTGAGCCGTAACAATGGTGCATTTTTTCTTTATTACAATGTTTTACTTTCAAAAAGGATTCTACCCCACAGGTCACATTCACATTATTATGTGCATGCTAACATCTATTACTATGAATGGCCTAAGACTCAGAGGGGGGTGGTTTGATTTTGAGGGGACTTTCTTGGAGTAAAATGCAGCATTGTCTTGAAACCTTGTCTTTTCGCCATCTATGGCTTGTATGTGTTATATAATGTACTCATCTTTACCAAAAATCAATGCAGAACACAGAGGAGCAGCACAGTGGTTTAGTCGCTCGTACTACTGCCTTACAGCACTGGGGTCATGAGTTAATTTCCCAGCCATGCCCTTATCTGTGTGGACTTTGTATGTTCTCTTCCATGTTTGTGTGGGTTTACTATGACATTCTAAGTTGATGTACACTATGCTCTTTTTCTAATTTTAATCTGACCTCATATTTAGCATTTACCTCCCCCTTCAATGCAAAATGGTTTTGGAAGGTGTTAATTTGGTTTGTCATTTGGCGTATACCTTCCTTAATGATTCAGGCCTCCAGGGCACCTTATGTGTATGATCTTACTACAAATGGCCTAACTTTTGGAGGGGGGGTTGTTGTTGGTTGAGGGCACTGGTTGTTTTTTGTGAAATGCAATTAGCAACTGCCAACCTTTTTTTCATTATTTCCTGCTTGTATGTTATGTCCCCATCTTGTAAAGAAAAACACTGCAGCCAACACGGTGGCTTATTGTGTAGCACCTCTGCCTTCCAGTGCTGGTTTCATGAGTTTCATTCCTGCCCATTGCCTTATCTGTGTGGAGTTAGTGTTCTCCCCATTTTAGTGTGGCTTTTCTTGCAAATCCAAATACATATTAGTAGCTTCATTTGCTGCTAACAAATTGACCACAGTTCTTCTGTGTTATGGCTTTACATTGTAATCTCTGTTGGGACAGAATGCCCTCTCTGTACTGTGATGCAGAATTAGTGGTGCTATATAAATAATTGTTGGAATGATGATCGAGTAGTAACGAAATAATCTAGCTTAAATGTTATTAATGTTTTTTTGAAATCTCCATTCTTTATTGGCCTAAAACCCACATGTTGTGCAATTGTAATACATTGATAAAGACACACACAACAATGATTGTGTTTAATAACATTACATTAGCAAGAAAAATTAAAAGTAGAAAAACAACTGTAAAATAATCCAAAAAAATTAACTGTACAAGTCATTTAATAATTTCAACTCAGCCTTGATTTTTTTTCGTCCATAGAAATTTTCGGCGCAGAGCGCCTTATTTTCTCCCAAATTTCCACCACTGAAGGTGAGTTGCGCGGCCTGAAAGTTCTGTATTGGAGATCTAAAAAAAATAAAAAGAAATTAATACATGGCTACGGAATGTTTAAAACACATAGGAGTTAACAGAGACGTCTACTGCTAGATAACTTTAAACTGACAGCAATGTCTAATGGGACGCAAAATATAGCTGGAGCAAGAGGCCTAAGCCTTTTTGGTTGCAGTTTAATATATATGCACAATTCTGTTGTGGCCAAAGGAGTGGGGGGGGGAGTGAAGAGTGCATTTTCCAAAAATGCTTTGTAGGCCCATCATGATGGAAACCTGTGACATTTATAAGTATGTCTAATTTAATTGAACTTGTGTGAAATCAGGGATTTATTACCAGTGCAATGGACATCTAAATGATATAAAATGATGTAAAGGCATTAATGTCAATACTTACCAGCAATCAATGCCTCCACAACCTTCTCTTCCTCCTCTGTCTCCTCCACCACTGCCTCCACCACCATCTCCTCCTCCTCCTGGGGCATCACAGCCACTGCCTCCACCGCCTCCTCATGCCTGACCTGTTGGATAATAAAATATATTATTTATTTATGCTAAAATAATAACTCATTATTTTCTGCAAAAATGTTCTGACTGTTTCACAGTTACAAACATGTAGTCAGATAATAATGTGAGTAGACATTGTGAAACATGCATTTAGAAACAGAAATAATGGAGCGTTTTAAAACCAAAATCTTCAAAATTTAAGACACACAACACTTTTAGATGGCCTGTACAAAATCTTGGATTTGCCTCAGGTTACATAGGGATGGAGAACTGACATTTTTGAAACTAAATATAAGTTATACATTAATATTGTATTTTTCTGGATAAATATAAAATGTAAATAGTGACAGATTAGGGAGACATACTAGAGGAGATATGTGGGTAAGACCTGGTAATATGTGAAAAACACCTTAGGCCAACTGTGAGCGTTGTCCCCAAAAGTGCTGTCCAACTATATTTGCAAGATACCACATCTGCCACTGTTATATTATAAGTGTCTGGTAATTAATGTCAGCATGTTGGCTTAATGGTTAGCTCTTCAGTCTCCCAGCACTGGGGCCATGAGTTTGAATCCCAAACATGCTTTATTGGTTTGGAGTCTGGGGCTCAATCTTTAAGGAAAGTAAATGTTCCACCATAAAATTATAACTCATGGGCCAAAGCATATTACATTGGAGGGGGAGTTACATTTCTAATCTGGAGACATATTGATATTTGGGGTAGGTATCCTGCTTGGCAAATTTTGAAATTATTCATAAAAATAAAGCAAGTGTTTGTAATACAGTATTTTATCCGATTAATAGACAACTCATGTCTCTCTATCTCGTCCCTCAGCTCTGGACGCACCACCATCTCTGAAGTTGAACGACTGTGCGCCGGTGGTTAAATTGCTGCCAGATGTAGCGGCACACCCTCTGGTACACACACAATTTGGCTTCATTTGAAATGTACTGACCAGAGGGAATGCTATCCGTATCATTGGTCAGCTCCTGTCTTGCGAATGTGCTGGATCGCATTTTCTCCTTCTCTCAATCAAATTCCAGTACTCTGCTCTGTGATGGTTCTCAGAGCACGTTTGGGCGAGCTCATGTCACTCGCAGATCTTTTCTACACCTATGTGTAAAATGTCTGCCTGTCGTTCAACCATAGTATTCAAGCCAGGGTGGGGGAGGGGGGGGTGGACATTAAGCTATGAGACGTGTACTCTGTGCTTAGTGATTAGGATGAGACATCTGAACTCGCAATTCAATGTGTATTTAGAGGCAGCTGAGCTCTTCCTTCAATCCGGCTATTTGAGAATGTTTTGTTGCAGGGACATATGTTGGCTTGTGACTTCTAAGTAGAGATGTTCACTGACCCCCGTGTTCTGGTTTTGGTTTTGGATCTGGATTAACTTTGTGTTTTGGTTTTGGCAAAACCGCCCTTGTGTGTTTTGTTTTTGGTTTTGGTTTTGATATTTTTAGAAAAATAGCTAAAATATGCTAAAATCCCATAATTTTGCTATTTTTTTGTTCTTACATTATTATTAACCTCAATAACACTAATTTCAAGTCATTTGCAGTCAGTTTTGACCACCTCACAGGTCACAATATTATTTTCATACACTTTCAAACAAAGACTGCAGCAGTTCTTGCCAGTGATAAGAAGGCCATTGTCATGCCTAGTCATAAGACAAAAAAATTCACCTCTTATGTGTGGAATTATTTTTGCCCAAATTCTGACAACAGTTGTCTAGCCATTTGTAGCATTGTAAAGCCATAGTCAGTAGAGGTAGGGACCTTAACCTTCTAGGATCCTCATCCATGTTACGCCATTTTAAGCGAGTTCATGGAAAGCTCTTGGGATAATCAGAAACATATGCTAAAAAAATAACAACAAGCAGTCCAGCATCAGCTACCACCCTTCTCTCATTTAGATCCAAACACCTGCAATCTACACCCCCAACACCTTCATCATCAATATCCTCACAAGTGATCGGAGTTAGTCCTGCATCCAAATTGCTAAAGCGAGATGACTTCTCCCCTATCCAGGACTCTGCAGAAGAAACCTTGAGCATTAGGCCCACTGCTGCTGCTCCTGCTGCTGGGGGTGGAACTTCAAACCAGAAGCAGACTAAGAAGAAGACTACGAGTAGTTTACAACAATTGACTTTTAAACAATCCTTAGCAAGTATGAAAGCTGTCACCCAGTCGCAAAGCGGATCACAGACGCCATGGCGACTATGCTAGTATTAGATCTGCGTCCAATATCCACTATTAAAGCAGCTGGTGTTAGACAATTACTTGAGGTCTTGTGTCCCAGTTACTAAGTTCCATCACAACACCATTTTATGACTGTGACAGCCCACTGGGTTGGTGATTCACATTCACCGGCAGGAACAGCAGCAGCATGTACTCAAGTATGTCACATTTTTCAGAGGCAGGCTACTCTGTGTATCATCTGCTTCACTAAGAGGCATATTATTATTATTATTATTATTATTATTATTATAATTATTATTATTATAGTAGATTTGTAATGAATCACAGCGCCATACAGTACGGAAGACAAGGACATACATAAAACATGACATACATAAAACAAGAATAGACATAGCAGACAAAATGAATGGAGACATGAAAACAAAGGGTATGGAGGACCTTGCTCATTAGAGAGCTTATATTTTAAAGAGAAGAGGGCAGAGCTGAAACAAGAGGAGCGATTTTGACTCAGAGTAGAGATTGGGATAGTTGTGAGGGTGCATTAGTGTGAATAGTGTTATCGAGGATAAGGTCACCTCTAAAAAAGAGATGGGTATTCAAAGAGCATCTAAAGATTTAAAGGCTGTGGGAAAGTCTGATTGAGCATGGTAGGGAATTCCATAAGTGGGAAGCAGCATGGGAGAAGTGTTGAAGGCGGGAGTGAGAGGTGGCTATCAGAGACGAGACAAGGCGCAGATCAGAGGTAATACCGCTGACAACCTGTTTGAAAAACAAAGGGATGTCATTGCAAAATGGTTTATCCTGCTTGGACTCTCCTGAGGATACGTTAGTATATTTGTAACTTTGCATTAGTCTTGTTTTGCTCTATATGCAGGTGAAACGTGTGACATTCATAGCAACACTCTGCTAATGGGTTTCCATTAGGGATGAGCGCACTCGGATTTATGAAATCCGAGCCCACCCGAACGTTGCCGATCCGAGTCGGATCCGAGACAGATCCGGGTATTGGCGCCAAATTCAAATCTGAAACTGAGGCTCTGACTCATAATCCCGTTGTCGGATCTCGCGATACTCGGATCCTATAAATTCCCCGCTAGTCGCCGCCATCTTCACTCGGGCATTGATCAGGGTAGAGGGAGGGTGTGTTAGGTGGTCCTCTGTCCTGGTAGATCTCGTGCTGTGCTGTTTAGTTCTGTGCTGTGCTGTTTAGTTTTGTGCTGTGCTGTGCTGTGCTGTGCTGTGTTCTGCAGTATCAGTCCAGTGGTGCTGTGTGCTGTGCTCTGTCCTTCTGAGGTCAGTGGTGCTGCTGGGTCCAGTGCTGTGTCCTGTTCAGTCCAGTGGTGCTGTGTCCTGTGCTCTGTGCTTCTAAGGGCATAGTTATTTCCCCAATATTCCCCTGTGTTTAAAAAATTAAAAAAAAGTTATTTAAAAAAATACCAAAAACTAATTTAATTTTTTTTAATTACCACAAAATTTGCACAACCAATCCTGCAGTATAAGCCCATTGGTACTGCAATATTACCAAGTTCACACATTCAGCAGTAAAAGTCCAGTGGTACTGCAATATTACAAAGTTTACACATTCTGCAGTATCAGTCCAGTGGTGCTGTGTCCTGTGCTCTGTCCTGCTGAGTTCCGTAGTGCTGCTGGGTCCTGTGCCGTGTCCTGTTCAGTCCAGTGGTGCTGTGTCCTGTGCTCTGTGCTTCTAAGGGCATAGTTATTTCCCCATTATTCCCAAGTTTTTAAAAAATAAAAAAAAAGTAAAAAAAAAATTACAATTAAAAATTAAAAAAAAAAAATATATAATTATAACCAAATTTGCAAAACCAATCCAGCAGTATAAGTCCATTGGTACTGCAATATTACAAAGTTCACACATTCTGCAGTATCAGTTCAGTGGTGCTGTGTCCTGTGCTCTGTCCTGCTGAGTTCCGTAGTGCTGCTGGGTCCTGTGCCGTGTCCTGTTCAGTCCAGTGGTGCTGTGTCCTGTGCTCTGTGCTTCTAAGGGCATAGTTATTTCCCCATTATTCCCAAGTTTTTAAAAAATAAAAAAAAAGTAAAAAAAAATAAAAAATTTAAAAAAAAAAAAATATATAATAATTATTATAACCAAATTTGCAAAACCAATACAGCAGTATAAGTCCATTGGTACTGCAATATTACCAAGTTCACACATTCTGCAGTATCTTGTGCTACATATAATGGAGACCAAAAATTTGGAGGATAAAGTAGGGAAAGATCAAGACCCACTTCCTCCTAATGCTGAAGCTGCTGCCACTAGTCATGACATAGACGATGAAATGCCATCAACGTCGTCTTCCAAGCCCGATGCCCAATCTCGTAGTACCGGGCATGTAAAATCCAAAAAGCCCAAGTTAAGAAAAAGTAGCAAAAAGAGAAACTTTAAATCATCTGAGGAGAAACGTAAAGTTGCCAATATGCCATTTACGACACGGAGTGGCAAGGAACGGCTTAGGCCCTGGCCCGTGTTCATGACTAGTGGTTCAGCTTCACCCACGGATCTTAGCCCTCCTCCTCCTCCCCCCCCTACAAAAAATTGAAGAGAGTTATGCTGTCAGCAACAAAACAGCAAACAACTCTGCCTTCTAAAGAGAAATTATCACAAATCCACAAGGCGAGTCCAAGGATGTTGGTGGTTGTCAAGCCTGACCTTCCCATCACTGTACGGGAAGAGGTGGCTCGGGAAGAGGCTATTGATGATGTAGCTGGCGCTGTGGAGGAACTTGATGATGAGGATGGTGATGTGGTTATTGTAAATGAGGCACCAGGGGGGGAAACAGCTGATGTCCATGGGATGAAAAAGCCCATCGTCATGCCTGGTCAGAAGACCAAAAAATGCACCTCTTCGGTCTGGAGTTATTTTTATCCAAATCCAGACAACCAATGTATGGCCATATGTAGCTTATGTAAAGCTCAAATAAGCAGGGGTAAGGATCTTGCACACCTAGGAACATCCTCCCTTATACGTCACCTGAATAACCTTCATAGTTCAGTGGTTAGTTCAGGAACTGGGGCTAGGACCCTCATCGGTACAGGGACACCTAAATCCCGTGGTCCAGTTGGATACACACCAGCAACACCCTCCTCGTCAACTTCCTCCACAATCTCCATCAGATTCAGTCCTGCAGCCCAAGTCAGCAGCCAGACTGAGTCCTCCTCAATACGGGATTCATCCGAGGAATCCTGCAGCGGTACGCCTACTACTGCCACTGCTGCTGTTGCTGCTGTTAGTCGGTCATCTTCCCAGAGGGGAAGTCGTAAGACCGCTAAGTCTTTCACAAAACAATTGACCGTCCAACAGTCGTTTGCCATGACCACAAAATACGATAGTAGTCACCCTATTGCAAAGCGTATAACTGCGGCTGTAACTGCAATGTTGGTGTTAGACGTGCGCCCGGTGTCCGCCATCAGTGGAGTGGGATTTAGAGGGTTGATGGAGGTATTGTGTCCCCGGTACCAAATCCCGTCGAGATTCCACTTCACTAGGCAGGCGATACCAAAAATGTACAGAGAAGTACGATCAAGTGTCCTCAGTGCTCTAAAAAATGCGGTTGTACCCACTGTCCACTTAACCACGGACATGTGGACAAGTGGTTCTGGGCAAACGAAGGACTATATGACTGTGACAGCCCACTGGGTAGATGCATCCCCTTCCGCAGCAACAGCAACAGCTGCATCAGTAGCAGCAACTACAAAATGGCGGCTCGTGCAAAGGCAGGCAACATTGTGTATTACAGGCTTTAATAAGAGGCACAACGCTGACAACATATTAGAGAAAATGAGGGAAATTATCTCCCAGTGGCTTACCCCACTTAGACTCTCATGGGGATTTGTGGTGTCAGACAATGCCAGTAACATTGTGCGGGCATTAAATATGGGCAATTTCCAGCACGTCCCATGTTTTGCCCACACCATTAATTTGGTGGTGCAGCATTACCTCAAGAGTGACAGGGGTGTGCAGGAGATGCTTGCGGTGGCGCGCAAAATTGCTGGACACTTTCGGCATTCAGCCAGTGCCTACCGCAGACTAGAGGCACATCAAAAAAGCATGAACCTGCCCTGCCATCACCTCAAACAAGAGGTTGTGACGCGCTGGAACTCCACCTTCTATATGCTGCAGAGGATGGAGGAGCAGCAAAAGGCCATTCAGGCCTACACAGCCACCTACGACATAGGCAAAGGAGTGGGGATGCGCCTCAGTCAAGCGCAGTGGAGACTGATTTCCGTGTTGTGCAAGGTTCTGCAGCCATTTGAACTTGCCACACGAGAAGTCAGTTCCGACACTGCCAGCTTGAGTCAGGTCATTCCCCTGATCAGGCTGTTGCAGAAGCAGCTGGAGAAAGTGAGGGAGGAGCTGGTAAGCCATTGCGATTACACCAAGCATGTAGCTCTTGTGGATGTAGCCCTTCGTACGCTTTGCCAGGATCCGAGGGTGGTCACTCTTTTAAAGTCAGAGGAATACATTCTGGCCACCGTGCTCGATCCTCGGTTTAAAGCGAATGTTGTGTCTCTGTTTCCGGCGGACACAAGTCTACAGCGGTGCAAAGACCTGCTGGTCAGGAGATTGTCCTCTGAAGAGGACCGTGACATGCCAACAGCTCCACCCTCATTTTCTTCCACATCTATGGCTGCGAGGAAAAAGCTCAGTTTTCCCAAAAGAGGCACTGGCGGGGATGCTGATAACATCTGGTCCGGACTGAAGGACCTGCCAACCATTGCAGACATGTCTACTCTCGCTGCATTGGATGCTGTCACAATAGAAAAAATTGTGGATGATTACTTTGCTGACACCATCCAAGTAGACATGTCAGACAGTCCATATTGTTACTGGCAGGAAAAAAAGGCAGTTTGGAATCCCCTGTACAAACTGGCTCTATTTTACCTGAGTTGTCCCCCCTCCAGTGTGTACTCGGAAAGAGTTTTTAGTGCAGCGGGGAACCTGGTCAGTGAGCGGCGAAGGAGGTTGCTTCCTCACAACGTTGAAAAAATGATGTTTATAAAAATGAATAATCAATTCCTCAATGAAGTACAGCACTGCCCTCCAGATACTACAGAGGGACCTGTGGTTGTGGAGTCCAGCGGGGACGAATTGATAATGTGTGATGAGGAGGAAGTACACACTGTAGGGGGAGAGGAATCAGAGGTTGAGGATGAGGACGACATCTTGCCTCAGTAGAGCCTGTTTAGTCTGTACAAGGAGAGATGAATAGCTTTTTTGGTGTGGGGGCCCAAACAAACCAATCATTTCAGCCAAAGTTGTTTGGTAGGCCATGTCGCTGAAATGATTGGTTTGTTAAAGTGTGCATGTCCTATTTCAACAACATAAGGGTGGGTGTGAGGGCCCAAGGACAATTCCATCTTGGAACTTTTTTTTTTGCATTATATGACCAATCAACAGTCGTTTGCCATGTTCAAAAAGTAAAACCAAATTTAAAAAAATTCAAGAAATTAAACCAAAAGTAAAATGCCCTGTCATAATTTAAAACAAGAGGTATTGACGTGCTCTAAAACTACTGTATTGTTGTTTATATTTTATAAACACTACACTTGAAAGCTTGAGTCTTTCAATAAAAAAGTAACTGTCCATTGCACGAATATTTGCAAAAGGGACAATTTTAGGGTTAAGAAAGTCAACTAATAACACTTCGACGCTGTCTGTCTTTATAAACACTACACTTGGAAGTTGGAGGAGGTATTGTGGCCCCGGCACCAAATTTACTACCGGGGCCACTCCACTGTGCAGTCCATATTTAGGTATATCAGATATTAAACAACGGTGACAGTTGATGCCCAATTTTTTAATTATATTGTGGCCTCGGTACCAAATTGTGTACCGGGGCCACCACACTACGCAGTCAAGATAGATAGATGCGTATCATAGATAAAGTACATTCAGTGGTGTGGGGCAAATTGAAAAATATTCAAAATGCACTGACATTATCAAAAACAAGAGGTTGTCACACGCTAAAACTCCAACATGTATATGATGGAGAGGATGGAGGAGCAGCCGTATGTGTAGTGTAATGCAGACCTGTTGAAGGTTTTTTATATATTTTATTGTGGTGCCCAGTGCCCACTCCTCTAGGCAGTCCAGGTACATTTATTGGTGCGAATCATAAAAGTTCAGGGTTTTTAATATATATTGTGGTGACCCACTCCTCTACGCAGTCCAGGTACATTTATTGGTGCGATTCATAAAAGTTCAGGGTTTTTAATATATATTGTGGTGACCCACTCCTCTACGCAGTCCAGGTACATTTATTGGTGCGATTCATAAAAGTTCAGGGTTTTTAAGATATTGTGGTGACCCACTCCTCTACGCAGTCCAGGTACATTTATTGGTGCGATTCATAAAAGTTCAGGGTTTTTAAGATATTGTGGTGACCCACTCCTCTACGCAGTCCAGGTACATTTATTGGTGCGAATCATAAAAGTTCAGGGTTTTTAATATATCTGGTGGTGACCCACTCCTCTACGCAGTCCAGGTACATTTATTGGTGCGATTCATAAAAGTTCAGGGTTTTTAAGATATTGTGGTGACCCACTCCTCTACGCAGTCCAGGTACATTTATTGGTGCGAATCATAAAAGTTCAGGGTTTTTAATATATCTTGTGGTGACCCACTCCTCTACGCAGTCCAGGTACATTTATTGGTGCGATTCATAAAAGTTCAGGGTTTTTAAGATATTGTGGTGACCCACTCCTCTACGCAGTCCAGGTACATTTATTGGTGCGAATCATAAAAGTTCAGGGTTTTTAATATATCTTGTGGTGACCCACTCCTCTACGCAGTCCAGGTACATTTATTGGTGCGATTCATAAAAGTTCAGGGTTTTTAATATATTGTGGTGACCCACTCCTCTACGCAGTCCAGGTACATTTATTGGTGCGATTCATAAAAGTTCAGGGTTTTTAAGATATTGTGGTGACCCACTCCTCTACGCAGTCCAGGTACATTTATTGGTGCGATTCATAAAAGTTCAGGGTTTTTAAGATATTGTGGTGACCCACTCCTCTACGCAGTCCAGGTACATTTATTGGTGCGAATCATAAAAGTTCAGGGTTTTTAATATATCTTGTGGTGACCCACTCCTCTACGCAGTCCAGGTACATTTATTGGTGCGATTCATAAAAGTTCAGGGTTTTTAAGATATTGTGGTGACCCACTCCTCTACGCAGTCCAGGTACATTTATTGGTGCGAATCATAAAAGTTCAGGGTTTTTAATATATCTTGTGGTGACCCACTCCTCTACGCAGTCCAGGTACATTTATTGGTGCGATTCATAAAAGTTCAGGGTTTTTAAGATATTGTGGTGACCCACTCCTCTACGCAGTCCAGGTACATTTATTGGTGCGAATCATAAAAGTTCAGGGTTTTTAATATATCTTGTGGTGACCCACTCCTCTACGCAGTCCAGGTACATTTATTGGTGCGATTCATAAAAGTTCAGGGTTTTTAAGATATTGTGGTGACCCACTCCTCTACGCAGTCCAGGTACATTTATTGGTGCGAATCATAAAAGTTCAGGGTTTTTAATATATCTTGTGGTGACCCACTCCTCTACGCAGTCCAGGTACATTTATTGGTGCGAATCATAAAAGTTCAGGGTTTTTAAGATATTGTGGTGACCCACTCCTCTACGCAGTCCAGGTACATTTATTGGTGCGAATCATAAAAGTTCAGGGTTTTTAATATATATTGTGGTGACCCACTCCTCTACGCAGTCCAGGTACATTTATTGGTGCGATTCATAAAAGTTCAGGGTTTTTAAGATATTGTGGTGACCCACTCCTCTACGCAGTCCAGGTACATTTATTGGTGCGAATCATAAAAGTTCAGGGTTTTTAAGATATTGTGGTGACCCACTCCTCTACGCAGTCCAGGTACATTTATTGGTGCGATTCATAAAAGTTCAGGGTTTTTAAGATATTGTGGTGACCCACTCCTCTACGCAGTCCAGGTACATTTATTGGTGCGAATCATAAAAGTTCAGGGTTTTTAATATATCTTGTGGTGACCCACTCCTCTACGCAGTCCAGGTACATTTATTGGTGCGAATCATAAAAGTTCAGGGTTTTTAAGATATTGTGGTGACCCACTCCTCTACGCAGTCCAGGTACATTTATTGGTGCGAATCATAAAAGTTCAGGGTTTTTAATATATCTTGTGGTGACCCACTCCTCTACGCAGTCCAGGTACATTTATTGGTGCGATTCATAAAAGTTCTGGGTTTTTAAGATATTGTGGTGACCCACTCCTCTACGCAGTCCAGGTACATTTATTGGTGCGAATCATAAAAGTTCAGGGTTTTTAATATATATTGTGGTGACCCACTCCTCTACGCAGTCCAGGTACATTTATTGGTGCGATTCATAAAAGTTCAGGGTTTTTAATATATATTGTGGTGACCCACTCCTCTACGCAGTCCAGGTACATTTATTGGTGCGATTCATAAAAGTTCAGGGTTTTTAAGATATTGTGGTGACCCACTCCTCTACGCAGTCCAGGTACATTTATTGGTGCGAATCATAAAAGTTCAGGGTTTTTAATATATCTTGTGGTGACCCACTCCTCTACGCAGTCCAGGTACATTTATTGGTGCGATTCATAAAAGTTCAGGGTTTTTAAGATATTGTGGTGACCCACTCCTCTACGCAGTCCAGGTACATTTATTGGTGCGAATCATAAAAGTTCAGGGTTTTTAATATATCTTGTGGTGACCCACTCCTCTACGCAGTCCAGGTACATTTATTGGTGCGATTCATAAAAGTTCAGGGTTTTTAAGATATTGTGGTGACCCACTCCTCTACGCAGTCCAGGTACATTTATTGGTGCGAATCATAAAAGTTCAGGGTTTTTAATATATCTTGTGGTGACCCACTCCTCTACGCAGTCCAGGTACATTTATTGGTGCGATTCATAAAAGTTCAGGGTTTTTAAGATATTGTGGTGACCCACTCCTCTACGCAGTCCAGGTACATTTATTGGTGCGAATCATAAAAGTTCAGGGTTTTTAATATATCTTGTGGTGACCCACTCCTCTACGCAGTCCAGGTACATTTATTGGTGCGAATCATAAAAGTTCAGGGTTTTTAAGATATTGTGGTGACCCACTCCTCTACGCAGTCCAGGTACATTTATTGGTGCGAATCATAAAAGTTCAGGGTTTTTAATATATATTGTGGTGACCCACTCCTCTACGCAGTCCAGGTACATTTATTGGTGCGATTCATAAAAGTTCAGGGTTTTTAAGATATTGTGGTGACCCACTCCTCTACGCAGTCCAGGTACATTTATTGGTGCGAATCATAAAAGTTCAGGGTTTTTAATATATATTGTGGTGACCCACTCCTCTACGCAGTCCAGGTACATTTATTGGTGCGAATCATAAAAGTTCAGGGTTTTTAATATATATTGTGGTGACCCACTCCTCTACGCAATCCAGAAAGATACCTTGTTGCAACGTTTTGGACTAATAACTATATTGTGAGGTGTTCAGAATACACTGTAAATTAGTGGAAATGCTTGTTATTGAATGTTATTGAGGTTAATAATAGCCTAGGAGTGAAAATAAGCCCAAAAACTTGATTTTTAAACTTTTTATGTTTTTTTCAAAAAAAATCCGAATCCAAAACCTTAAATCCGAACCGAGACCTTTCGTCAAGTGTTTTGCGAGACAAATCCGAACCCCTAAAATAACGAAAATCCGGATCCAAAACACAAAACACGAGACCTCAAAAGTCGCCGGTGCACATCCCTAGTTTCCATCACAAAACCCAGGAGTAAACAGACTATAGCATTGTTGGCCTGAATCATTTAAATGTATATAGTGACTAACTTTTGACCCAAAAAAGCAAGAAATTACTGACGAAGTTAAAGCCATTGCTCCATGTCGGAGGATGCCCCACAAAGCACAGAAACAGTAATATTAATGAGTTTTCAAATCCATAAAAGAACATTTGTTTAGTGTAAACATAGTACATATTGGCATATTTTACCAGTGTAAGTAATTTGTATTTGAAGGACAGATTTGTACCTAGGAAATGTCCATTGTGGTGTCAAAGGGTAGTCAAACAAATTTACATGTTACTTTTTTACAATTATCCACCCAGGGCAAGGCACACACATTTAGCAGTGTGTGTGTGTGAGCCTGATTTATGTGCGTAAATTAAAAGTTTACACTATTATGTTCCATGTTTTTTTATTTTAAAGCATTTTAAAACTGATATATTTTTCACATTTGTACAGCTGGGCTGACTATAAACAGAAGTTAAAAAAAAAATAGTCAGGGAAGGAGCCACACTCTAAGAACGGGTGGTGGCCCACCACAGGAACTCCTATTAACACTACTTGAGGAGTGAGCAACCGTGACCATTTCTGATGATTCTCTGGTTGGGGTGGGTCTAAATGATATCGGCTGCGACCCACCTCTATCACAGGCGTTATCTCCCCTAGGTACATTTGGACTATATACTATTTGTGTCTGTTAATGTTTCTGTTGTGTTTAGGAACATGTGGCACTTCTATCAGTATGTGGCTTAATGCTACCTTGTCAATAATACGCAGTTCGTGCAGTACATAATACTGATTCTCAAATGTGTAAATCTTTTGTTAATATATAACCCTAAACATAAATATGGCTCTTTCATAATTACAAAACAACATATACTTACTTTACATGGTTGCTAGGTTGGAATACCAATGTATGTTTGTTCCTACATTCCCTAAAATCATAATCATCTTAATGGATGCATCACTATTGACATTAATTAAAATATTATTTTTTGGAATTTAAACCTAAACTACTGTTTTTTTCTATTTTTACAGACCTTGAAGAGGAGGAGGAGGAAGATTGTCAGGCGGAAGACCATGACATACAACAAGTGGGGTGACTGCCCGTGATGTTGAGGACCCTCGGAGAGAGCATGCACAACTTTTGAGGCAGCAGACACTTGCGCACATAAACCAAAACTTTGAATCCGCCACTCAGTCAATTGAATCACACGTTTGTAATATGTCCAATACCCTCACCCGTATAGAGCACAAATTTGACGAACACATGACCACTTTAAATTCAACCCTCACAAATATATGCACTCTCTTGTCCAAAATCATAATGCATCAGCAAACTTGACAACGACCTCCACTAAATGACACTCCTTCACCTATCACAGACCCTCAGCTAACTAATTCTAATCTTCACCCCTTTCTATTTCTCTGGTGCCTTCCCCTTCCCTAGCTCCTGCCCCTTCTATGACTCCTGCCCCTTCTCTGACTCCCACACACCCCTCGACATTCCCCTTTGCACACCCTGCCTATTCCCCTGCCTATCCCCCTGCCTACCCTCCGGCCTACACTCCAGCCTATCCCCCTGCCCCCTTGTCATGCCGTCCGTCACACCCTGCTGACCAAGAAAGTTCTGATGTTTCCTCCGAGCCCTCAACATCAAGGGTGACTCAAACTCAGACCCACTTAGCCGCAACTAAAAGTGCTAAAAAAAAAAAGGAAAAAAAAAATATTTTATTTTTATTGGTTTTTGTTGTTAAATTTCATTTTTTTTTTATTTTTTTTTCCTGGAATCTAATGCTAACAAAATTAGACGTACTATTTAAAATGTTTGTTTGTAGTTTATTGTCTACATATTATGCTGAAATGAAAAATGGTAACATATTATTGTTTGTGAGTACACTGTTAAATCAGTACACTGAGTCAACATAACTTAAAACACTAATATTCAAACACCAAAATTACTGCTTACTATACAAATGGGGCATCAATGCGTTTGCTAAGTCGAAATCAATTGATGAATGTTGTCAAATTTTTGATGAGTGAAAACAAACACATACATAAGCCCCCCTCCCCCCCCCCCCCACACACACACACACACACACACGACAATACCAGAAAACTCCACAGAACATTGTAAATGCAAATCACTATTTTATGTGCCTAAAATTGTTTGAGGCACAGGGACAAGTGTGAAACTTAAAAGTGAGAAGCATGGATGCTTAATTGTGGCATTTCTTACAAATAAAGATACATTATGAGCTGTCTGATCCTTATTGCAGGGTCCATGTGTTCCTCTTAATGTTGTACAAGCAAAGGTTTTATTGACCTGGGGTCTGTGTTGTATGTACAGGTTGTTTTTGGTGCCCTTATGTGGCTAATTAAGGGAAAAAATTATTCATTATGCAGTTTAGGCAAATCATGTTGCATTGGAGTGCACTTTAAATTAGCAATGTGTTGTGAAAATTCTTTGAAACATTACGTCAATTGTGAAAAAATAAACATACTGTAATTTATAAACAAAATAGAGTACTCATTTGCACCATTTGCAGTGTATCATGATTTAGTTCTTGAAATTACTTGTAGTAAAATTTAAACAACAAATCCTTAGGTAATCCAGGGAAGATTTTGAGTAGGGTTAGGGCTTGTCCTAGTATAACTCAACATATCTTAGTTTGGTGCATTGGGTGGGGTATAGGAATATATTAGCATTGTTTGTTTATTTTGGTGTAACTAGCTTATTTTATTTACCCTTGTTTTGTGACATGGTTGTGCAAAGTTTCACATTGTCAGATTGGTTGTGCTTTCCTTTACAACCTAGTCCCTCTAGGTCACAGCATGGCCATGCAACCAGGGCATATTCTTCACCTAGTAGTACAAGTGCTACTTAGGTAAAACCTGCCCATTCTTGGACTTACACTGTATCAGTGTGAAGTTTCATTATTACATTATTTTTACACACACGCACACACTGCTTAGTGAAGGGAGATATTTTGAAATGCACATGGTTGTAAACCCCTATGTGTAGGGGCGGTGGAGGTTTCCAAATTCCATGGGAATGTGTTGCAGTGGTGAGAACTCAGGGCTTCTTTGCCATTCTGGTGGGTGGACACTATGCTGTGTGAGGACACTTAAATTGTTGTATGATAGTGCCATAATGGTAATGTATTTGCAAGTTGCTTGCAAACTTAAAATTTAAAACACATGTTAAAGCTGGGTTTGGTATTCCAGTGGTAACATGTGGCCCAAACTATTATTCACAAACCCAGTTTCAGATGCTGCTTGCAGATATCACCATCCAGATTCTGCATTGAGTGTAATGCTCTGATATTTCACTGGACAATCTCTATGTTAATTTGAAATAAGATCCATTTCCACTACTGGCAAAAAGATCTCATCTAACAGCTGTGTTTATTTATATTCAGCATGTCCTAATAAACTGGTCATGTGATCTGGTTTAATCGTTAACACTATATATTCAGGATGGTAAAATCCTTTCCACTCTTAACTACAAAATAAATAGTAAACCCTATATAAACATACCAGAAAATAATGGCCATTAACCATGTGGATAATTATATATAATAATAAATTACTACGTGCAAGCGACAAAGTGCAGTTTGGTTGTGATTTCGTGTGGTTAACCGTGACAATATTCACCAAAATGCTAAGGTTACCTGTAACACCGACTTTTAAATCACCAAAATACAGTTAAACATATGACTGGTGTGTGCAAGTGGTGACAGATAATGATGTGTCTATCACCACCATTTAATATGTTTTGAAGTGTGTATATATGTGTGCAATGAATGAAACATTGCCTGTGCGTACATAATTCAATATTGCAGATGTGGAGAAATAGCCAATTATTTTATGAAGCAGGTGAAATTCAAAAAATGGGGGATAGTGTGGTTGGACTCAACTGGACTGGCAGCAAATCTGGGTGTGAGGAATAAAGCAGGGTGGTCTTGCATATGACACCAAGGTTTGGGACTTGATTGTGTGTAGTTTGTGTTATGGGTTGGGCGGGCACAAGTTTGTTAGCAAAGTGATGATTGTAACAGGAGTTTCAATATTTAAATGTGGTTTTAACATGTCCTGCCCTAGGAAGTGTTGCCACATACAATTCTAACATTTACTGACCATACTTTGTCCACATTTACAGAGATCAGATGAAGATAAACAGATTTGACTAATATCAGCTGACATGTGGTAGTAGAGACAAATTTGCCTAACGCCTGGCCCAAGAGAGGAGGGGTTAAATACTTACATCAAATATATACCTACTACAAGTAAATTTGGAAACACTAAATATAGTGTGAGTTAAGAGGTGTATGTTGCTGAGGTCAAAACAATGTAGGATGTGTAAGATAGATAGTAAGTCTAAATGTGTCCCAAAGGACAATGGAGTTAATGGTGTGTATGAGAAGATGATGTACAGCAGTGTACTAAGCAGCAGAGAGATCATTAGGAATGATTGCTGAGACTATTGCTTAAAATGTTTAATTTATATGATACATTAGTAAGCAATTACATAACAATACATAGAAACTAAGACAGTGCTATTAGTTAATATAGGCAGGGTTGTTTGATTTTCACGGTAAATCTTTTGCTGTTGGGAAAATAAAAAAATATGGGCTCATAGATTACTGTAAGGCGTGTACTTTGTATACCCATTTGTGCAGATGGCCAGTGTAACATAACATATAAAGTCTAGGGTTATGCTCAACACAGTAGTATTCAGAATAGTGGCTGGTGGCTTCCATGTATATATTGTTTTTGGAGTGTTGGCCATGGTGAATTGTTTGAAAAATTTATACTATTGCCATCATGTATTAAACCCGTGGATTGCCTAACGTTGGCTAGGTGGAGAGACCAATCAACGTCTGAATCCTACAGATTTCTAAAACACCACTTGAATGCTGGTCCCACACTTTAAAATAGGATTAAATGTTAAATGCAAACAAACAATAGATAATTACATTCTTCAAATGGCTCCTACTCCATGGCCACCTCCTCACACTTCAACTTTCAGTTTGTCACACTCCGCTCCCCGGGTATTTCCACCTGAGCCTTAAAACACTGACTATCACTTTAAATCTCTCTTCTTAGTACAGGCTGTCAGCCCTGGTTGCACCTGTGATTATTTCCCCTGTGTGTTAGTCAGTTCTGCTATTGGTCAGCCTCCTTTTATAAGGCTCCTCCTTTCACCTTTTCCTTGCTGGGTCTTCAAGTCATACCTGACCTGGTTCTATGCCTCCTCCGTGACCCATATTCCATGGTATCTGTGCTCCATCACTGCTGTGTGTCTGGACTCTGCTGATCTTTGTGCACCTGTTTTTACCTGTGGTAATTGCTGTGATCAACACCTGCTGCCCACCTGGCCTGCACCACTGACTACTGCTGTTTTGTTCCACATCCCTGTGGTAAGCTGTGGCTTATTGTTGCTGTATATATCTGGACTTTTCTGATCTTTGTGCACCAGTTCCACTACCTGTGGTAATCACTGTGATCAACACCTGCTACCTACTAAGCCTGCACCTCTGACTACTACTGTTTTGTTCCTATCCCTGTGGTAAGCTGTGGCTCATCGTTGCTATATATAGCTGACTCTGCTGACCTCAGTGTACCTGTTTCACTTATCCGTGGTGATCGCTGGGATAAACGTTATCAACATTGTTGTCTAGTGCTGGCTCGCTTTACATCTCCCTAGTGAGCAGTTATTCATTGCTGCTGCATATCTGGATTTCATTGATCATCGCCTGTAACTTCATTGAACTTTGTATTATGTTCCACTCCCTAGTGGTATAAGTGGTGATTTTGCTTATTAGGCATTCAGTCTGCATTATTGATATTTATTGTTGGTTCCTACTCTCTGTATACTATAATGATAATCATTTGCAGTTTACTCAACTTTCAGTGAACTTTGTATTATATTTTACAATAAAGTGGCAATCTTTATTGTCACCATTTGGAGGGCCGTGACCTGCACTGGTGGAAGCCGCTGAAGCCCAAATTACCTTGCGGGAGTCTCTGGAGAATACCTTCCACCCTGTTAGACTCCGCGCCTCTAGGAAGTCTAGCCAATACCAGTCGAGACAGAAGGATCTCACTCATCCATTCGTGAGATAACCTGACACAGTGCTCCGGACCCTTCTTCCTGCCAGCACCTTCATGGTGGTGCATGTGGGTCATAGAGGCTGTTAAAATGGTCACACATTAGTTTTTTGACTAATGCTGCATGTTTCTAATTTACATCAAAACACTATCAATATGTAATTTATTTTGCATTTGTAACACTGTCATTATTGTGTTTGTTAAAAAGTGTTAGCAATTCATTTTCAAAACATGTCATTACCATTGCATGCAAATAAGAGTCTTAGATTTAATCCATTGATATTATTAACACAGCATATGGATCATGTAAGAAGATTTGCAAGCTAAGCTTTTGAAGAGTTTTGAAACATCAGGACTTTTTTTTCAAACAATAAACATTAGTGAGATCATAGCTTGAAAAAATACATTAAGTTATTTGGTTTCCTTTGGGGTCAAAGTGCTTGTAATAAATAACTAATCTATACTAAGGAGATATTGGCAAACATGTTTGAGTTGGGTAGTAAAGCTTGTCTTGCCTTACACTTTATTTTTCTAACATTTATTATGGATTCCCTTTAATGCGGAAAATGACTCATGTATGATTTGCTATACGTTTGTGTGCAAATTCTGTTTTTATTAAATGTTACTTTGGACAATTAAAAGTTGTATAGCATTTGTGTATTATACATTTGACATTTGAAAGGGAACACATGTGATAAATTTAACTTACCTTAAAAATATGTGTCATTAACATGCTGCCTGAATTTGGCACCCTCATCTGTCTCCCTTGGTCTGTGTTCAGGCTCCTCCACCTCGTCCATCCCAGCAACCTCATCCTCCACCCCTGGAGCCCCACTTCGGATAGCAATATTGTGAAACACCACACACAGAGCTATGATATCACATATTTTACTTGGCCCATACATCAGTACCCCACCAGACCGGTCCGGACATCTAAAACGTGCCATTAGAAGATCAATGACCGATCTGGTGACTGTATGAGCCGAGTTGTATGCAACCTGACGCTCTGTGTGTGGGCTCAATATCGGAGTGAGGAGCCAAAGGCGTAATGGATAAGCGTTATCTCCTATGTAGGGTGAGCAGAAAGACAGAAGAACCACACGTTAATACACTCAGACTATCAAATGACCACCCTCCAAATGCTAACATAGAAATATGTAACAAGTACATTATAGTAAAGACATATGGGCAGGTAAGTCTGGAATATTTGATACAAGAAACAATACATTATTGTTTAGTAAACACATTTGCAAACCCACAAACCATAGGTGGCTGAAGACTTTTTACAATGTGCTTTTTATGTGATATTGGAGGGATGTCATGGGCAAGATCTAACTTACATGTAGAGAATACTTAACAAATAACCACCTTTTTAACAATGTAAGCTATCAACATATTATATAACATTTAGAAAAGACACTAATTTATAAAAAACTGGACTTAGGCATATGGCCTTCTAGAGTTTAATAAGTTTACATTGAGGTTCCAAATTGGCATTTTAAAAAAAACATGTAACCTTAGATGTAATTTATCTGTTTACTAAATCATGCTACTTTAACTGGAGCATTTACAAACGTGTTCAAACAAATCAACCAAAATTTTGTACCAAAAATAAAAAAAAATGCCACATACACTATATGACCCAATGTTGAAACATAACATCCAAGGACAAAGATAACATTCAGAGTGCAGTCACTTTGAAGTTAATGATTGTGAAAAAAAGGTTAGCCATAAATTGAGTAAATATATTAATCTAATTACCAAGAAGCCATGCGTCTTCATGTGGCCTTGCACCCCCTTGTCACTCTTGTAATCTGTGCCACATGCCTGATTGCCTAAACGCAAAGGAGTCATTGGAACTCCCACCCCATTTGGCAACCAGGTCTCAAATCTGGAGAGACGGGTCACATATAGCCTGTACATTTCTAGAGTGGAAATACTTCCTGTTCAAATACAGAAAAGTATCCTCACTCAACGGGACCAAGGCCACATGCATCCTATCTGCTTCCCTTTTGACGTGCAGAAAGCCGGCTATGGTGGTAAACTGTCGCTTAATGCGCACAAGGGACTCCTCATCGAGTGGCGGATGTATAAACTGTATGCCCTGAGCACAACCTTCAGAACACAACTGAAGCTGACCTGGGACATACTTGCCGCCACTTCCACTGTGGTCTGGAATGGCCCAGTCGCACAGAAGTGCAATACCGCCAACAGTTTGGTCAAAGGTGGTACTGCTGTCGGGATGTTGGGCATTGGCTCAAAGTCACTCTGCACAATGCGCAGGGTGTTCAAGATGACATGAGGAGTAAACCGATAGCGATGGACAACCTTAGCATCTCACATCCCAAAGAGGCTGACACGTGGCCTGAAGACACCCTCCATAGGATGGCGATTTTGTACCAATTGCTGGTTTAGACGATGTGGAGGATCATCCTCCTCAAGAAACAGATCCTCATGCAACTGCAGAATCTCCTTGCCACACACTGGTCTCCTGGTACCTCCACTTGAGAATCGGCACGTCTGCCCTCTTCCTGATGCTCCCCATTGTGCATGTCGTCCTGTCAGCAGCAGTCTGCGCCTGTGCAACTGCCTCACCTGTTTTACCTGGTCTATCTGTCCATTGGTCAGTACTCCTTTATAAGGCTCCTCCCCTCACCTTTCTTTACCTGGCCTGGAAGCAGCTTCCGTCTCCTCGTTGTGTTCTTCGCTTGTTACCTATCCTCCACGCACTGCTGACCTCCGCTGATCTGTTCCACTCCAAGTGGTAATAGCTGTGGTTTATCGTCTGCTGCATATCCTGTGCACCGCTGATCTCTGCCTACCTGCTCCACTCGTTAGTGGTATTGTTGTGATCAACGCCTGCTGGCCTTCTAGAGTTTATCTTATCCTGCATGCACCGCTGACCTCCGCTGATCAGTTCCACTCCCAAGTGGTAATAGCTGTGGTTCATCATCTGCTGTATACCCTGTGCATCGCTGACCTCTGCCTATCTACTCCACTCATTAGTGGTATTGTTGTGATCAACGCCTGCTGGCCTTCTAGAGTTTATCTTATCCTGCATGCACCGCTGACCTCCGCTGATCAGTTCCACTCCCAAGTGGTAATAGTTGTGGTTCATCATCTGCTGTATACCCTGTGCATCGCTGACCTCTGCCTATCTACTCTTCCATGAATAGCACTATCCTGGGTCATCGCCTCCTCCTCTCCAGTGTACTATTAGAGACACCTGTGTTCTACCCTTCATTGGGCCTCATTCCTTAGTCTCATCTTACTTCTCTGTTCTGTCTCACTGGGAACTTCCCTAGAGGGCTGCGACCTGCAGGGTGGAATCCGCTAAGCCCCAATCTCCTTGTGGGGATCCCTGGTGAATACCTTCCGCTATGTTAGACTTCGCGCCTCTGGGTGGAGTCTAGCCAATACCGGCTGAGACAGTAGGATCCCACGCATCCTTTGTGCGCAAACATGACACTCCTGTATGTGTGACAAAAGGATGAATTTAAAAACAACAAACTAATTAGCTGAGGCTTTTTCAGCTTTGTATTTCCTATGTAGACCCCAAACATGCAAATCGTGCATCATATTGAGCCTTCAAGTACTGTCAGGAATAGGAGGGAAAAGAAACAAACAAAGCTTGAGTAAATACTCAGGCCGTAATTAAAGTAACCAAACCCTACACCAGAAGCAACATCACCATAAAGACACAGAAAAAAAATCACAACAGACAGAATGGTAGATGGGAGTGGATACTTACCACACAGGGAAAAGAAAAGGGGGCCTTTAATGAATAAACTTAAATATTTCAACTGTGAGAGAGGCCAAAAACACAATCATCAAATCTGTTTGTGGTGAGAAAGAGAGACAAAAAAAGGGGAAATAATTTAAAAATAACAAGGCTTGAGTAAATACTCAGACCGAAGTCAAAGTGACAACACACAGTGCAAGAAGCTTGACAATTCTAAATATTTTACAATAAACATAAACTCAATAAACTCCCTCCACCCAAAACATATAAAAAGTAACATATTTCAACACATTACATTGAAAGGTAGAGATGCGTATTTAATGCCCAGAAAAGCAATTATCGGCGTATGGAAAATATTGCAAAAAATGCCTCTAGCCAGCACTCTTTCGAACACAATGCAACGCCTAAACTCCCAACAGAAAACAAGCGCAACAAATGGTGTTTTAAACTGATT
Organism: Mixophyes fleayi; assembly: GCF_038048845.1. Classification (NCBI taxonomy): domain Eukaryota; kingdom Metazoa; phylum Chordata; class Amphibia; order Anura; family Limnodynastidae; genus Mixophyes; species Mixophyes fleayi. Next base: position 159,697,865 of record NC_134406.1, read on the forward strand.
AATAATTAAAGAAGTTTCTGCAGGTCTACCTGCTGCCGTGGACCATATGACAGATGCACGTGCCGTAAGATAGTGCAGTTCCCTTGTATGTACCAAATGCAGAGCTTGTGTTATGAGAACTATGAATTTGTAGTAAGTGTCTGTGTTCCTTTTTTTTTTGTAACAACATTTACTTGTTATTTATGTGAAATGTATCAGGTCTCTCATTTGCAGAGAGAACTGCAACTCTCTCACTTTACTTTATCTTTATGTCAGTCTACTCTTTATAGTGTATGTAATTTTCAATCTGGATGTTTCCGCTGTGGTTAGACATTCCACCTGACAATATTAGGTTACAGAGTTCGAATCCAGAGTTATACATGTATCTGTGTTGACTTTGTATATCCCAATGTTTCTGTGAGTTTACTTGACTGTGTCATTTATAGAAGTATGTGCTAGTATTAGTATGTGTTTTGGGCAAGCTCTGTCTTTAAAGTATTGTGCCATGCATGTGTCTGTATGATTGCAATTTATTATCCATTGATTTTGCAACCACAAATGTGTTTGCAGTTCTTTTTTTATTTAATCTTAAACCTTCATGTTGCCACTAGTGCCTGTGTTGTATTGTATGATTTTTAGGAGCATTTTTACCTTGGTTTCTGATTTTTGCACTCACATGTTATTATTTTACCTAATAAAACTTTCAGACATGGAGGTTGTCATTCAAGTGTTTGTGTATTTTAATGTATGTAATACTCAATCTGCACGTTGCCTTAGTGGTTATACAATCCCCTTTTCATCAGTGGGTTCATGAGTTCGATTCCTCACCCATTTTATGGAATATTACTAAATTGCATGTTGAAATTTGTGTGCAGCTACAACACAGACAAGCAGCTGTTCAAAATAACTTGAATCCAAAGAAATAGAAAATATCCACATATAACAGCCAAAAAAAAAGAAGGGAAAAAATAATAATCAATTTAAAGTCTTATTATCATTATTATTATTATTATTATTATTATTATTATTATTATTATTATTATACAGGAATAAGTTTCTATAGCCAGATATTTAAACTGTACATGCAAGGATTTAGGGCTATAATATTTCATTGTATAATTATTGACATTAATAAAAAAATGTAAAAAAGAAAAAAATTGTTTTGAGAGAAGTTCATGCTCAGCGTTTCGTTCTAGTCTATATCATGCACATATTGTTTGCACTTGCACGTTGGCTTAGTGATTAGACAATCCACCTTTCAACAGTCGGAACCTGAGTTTGAATCCTCACTCACGGCTTTATCTCTGTGAAGTTTAGATATCCATCCCATGTTTGTGTGGATTTCCTTTGTGTCCCTTATAGAAGAGTACGCTTGGTTTATTTTCACAAAAGTAATCGGTTGAATTTTAACAAATTGACCTGGTATGTCTTTCATATTATTGTTAGCGTATTATTACTCGTAATTTTACAACATCAAAAAAGGTATAAACTAACTATTATTAGATATTACACATCAAATGCAATTACATTGCAATTTATTACAACTGTGCATAAACCCTGGTTGTTTTTAACAAATCGTACATTGTTTAATGTTTGATATTATTATAAAATAAAAATAAAAAATGAAAAAGTGAAGTGTATTAAGATGTATGTTGTGTGTATTTAGTTGTGAGTGTTTTAAATGAACAATGCTTTATGAACAGTTTAGTGTTGTTATTCAGCATTGCTACTATAGCTGCTATAGCTGCTTTGGACTTAAACATGACCCCAAGCTTCCTTAAGTTTAAGCAAGAAGTTAAGAAAAAGAGCATATCTACTTGTGATTTCACTGCTTTTTTTATTTCAAGTGCTGTTTTTGTTTAAAGTGTGGAGTTGGTTCCATTAAGGATTGCTGTGCTGTGCTGAGAGAGTGATATAGTTTGGGGAATTATTCTGTGTGTTTATTGAACGGGATTCGTTTTTCTGTGTGTTTATTAAGTGTTTTTGGTTTTTTTTCCCTTCTCTCTGTTAGAGCTAGTGGGTGTGGTTTAATTGCATAGTTGATACAGCTGGTTAGTGCAAGCTCTATTTAACAGAAGGTAGCAAGCGATTTCATTGAGCTTGTGATTTCACTGCTTTTTTGATTTCAAGTGCTGTTTTTGTTTAAAGTGTGGAGTTGGTTCCATTAAGGATTGCTGTGCTGTGCTGAGAGAGTGATATAGTTTGGGGAATTATTCTGTGTGTTTATTGAACGGGATTCGTTTTTCTGTGTGTTTATTAAGTGTTTTTTTTTTTTTTTCCTTCTCTCTGTTAGAGCTAGTGGGTGTGGTTTAATTGCATAGTTGATACAGCTGGTTAGTGCAAGCTCTATTTAACAGGAGGTAGCAAGCGATTTCATTGAGCTTGTGATTTCACTGCTTTTTTGATTTCAAGTGCTGTTTTTGTTTAAAGTGTGGAGTTGGTTCCATTAAGGATTGCTGTGCTGTGCTGAGAGAGTGATATAGTTTGGGGAATTATTCTGTGTGTTTATTGAACGGGATTCGTTTTTCTGTGTGTTTATTAAGTGTTTTTGTTTTTTTTTCTTTCTCTCTGTTAGAGCTAGTGGGTGTGGTTTAATTGCATAGTTGATACAGCTGGTTAGTGCAAGCTCTATTTAACAGGAGGTAGCAAGCGATTTCATTGAGCTTGTGATTTTACTGCTTTTTTGATTTCAAGTGCTGTTTTTGTTTAAAGTTTGGAGTTGGTTCCATTAAGGAGTTGAATCCAGGAAGGGGTTTAATCTGGTAAGTGGCTAGGAAAGGCTAGTACTAAAGTTCAATGTGGGCTATAAGAAGTTAGGTTAGCCATAATAAGATGAGTAGTAGCAGGCTTGATGATCTCACTCAATGCATATCTTGTCATATGTATGCACACTTGGAGCAAGTGTTCCAAGGTTTATACCTCTGTGAGAAATGTGAGCAATTGGTCTCTTTGGAAGCCCAGGTAACTGATCTAAAGCAGACCATTGCAACATTGAGAGACATTGCCAACCTGGAGCAGAGTTTACAGCTCACCGTTGATGCGTTATCTGAGCAGGGTGGAGCAGAGACAGAGGAGGATGCACAGGTAGGCAGCTGGGTAACAGTTACTAGGGGTAGCAGAGGGAGGAAGAGGCAGGCCAGTTCTGAGCTAGGCAATCCCAGCAGATTTGCCAGATTGGATGAAGATACTGTGGAAGGCAGTTCAGAATTGGTAGAGTTGGATGACACTGCTTCCTCTAGCAACCAGGGGAAAGGTCTCTCCAGCACAGAGGGGACCAAAGTTACTCAGGGACCCAGGCAGATTGTGGTGGTAGGGGATTCAATTATTAGGAAGGTAGATAGGGCAATCTGTTACCGGGACCGTGCATGCCGAACAGTGTGTTGTCTCCCGGGTGCTCGGGCTCGGCATATTGCGGATCGGGTGGACAGATTGTTGGGAGGGGCTGGGAATGACCCAGCGGTTTTGGTGCATGTTGGCACCAATGACCGAGTTAGAGGAAGAAGGGGTGTCCTAAAGAATGATTTCAGGGACATCCAAGGTAGTATTTTCAGAAATACTACCTGTGCCACGCGCTAGTCCAGGGAGGCAGTGGGAGATTAGGGAGGTTAATGCGTGGCTAAAAGATTGGTGTAGGAAGGAGGGTTTTGGATTCTTAGAGCACTGGGCTGATTTCTCGGTCAGTTGCCATCTTTATTGTCGTGATGGATTGAACCTGAATGAGGAGGGGGCTGCAGTGCTAGGAGAGAGGATGGTTAGAAGGTTGGAGGAGATTTTAAACTAGGCTCCGGGGGGGAGGGGCAAGCAAGTATTTATGGGATAGACATTGAGAGTAGTAAGGAGGAATTTAACAAGAGTAAAGGGGGTGGAGAGGGGGGAAAGGGAAGCATAGCCGATAAGGAGCGGCCCTTTTTAAAGCAAAAAGAAATACCTAAGGGAGGCAATAGACTTAAGTGTATGCTTGCAAATGCAAGAAGCCTGACAGGTAAAATGGGGGAGTTAGAACTAGTAGCAATGAATGAGCAGTATGATATTATAGGTATTACTGAGACCTGGTGGGATGATACACATGACTGGGCAGTCAACTTGGAAGGCTATTCTCTCTTCAGGAGGGATAGGGTAAATAAAAGGGGAGGAGGAGTATGTCTTTATATTAAGCCAGAATTAAAACCAAGTATTCAGGAAGTTATATACGAGAGTATTGGTGATAATATAGAGGCATTGTGGGTGGAAATATCCAGCGGAGGAAAAAGTTCAGAGAAGTTTCTGATAGGGATATGCTATAAACCGCCAGATATTAGTACGATTGAGGAAGCCCAACTTCTACAGCAAATTGAAAAGGCTACATAACTAGGTCAAATTTTAATTATGGGGGATTTTAATTATCCGGACATTGATTGGAGTACTGAGACCTGCGGTACAGCTAGGGGAAATAGGTTTCTGAGCACGCTAAAAGACCATTACATGTCCCAATTAGTTGAGGAACCAACTAGGAACCGGACTATACTGGACTTAGTAATAACAAACAATGTAGACGTAATATCAAATATTCAAGTAAAGGAGCACTTGGGAAACAGTGATCATAATATGGTCTCATTTGAAATTAGTTTCCAGAAACAACAGTATAAGGGATCAACTAGGACTTTAAACTTTAAAAAGGCAAATTTTAATATGCTAAAGGAGTCTATAAAGAGCATAGACTGGGACAAAGCCTTTGAAGGAAAAAATACGGAAGAAATGTGGGCTGTCTTTAAAATGTTGTTGGAAACATACACGTATAAGTTCATTCCTATGGGAAATAAATGTAAAAGAATTAAGTCTAAACCAATGTGGCTAAATAAAAAGGTAAGGGAAGAAATGCAAAGGAAGAAGCGTGCATTTAAATTGTTTAAGTCTGAAGGGTCAGAGGAGTCCTTCCATAGGTACAAGGAATGTAATAATACATGCAAAAAGGAAATTAGATTGGCTAAATTAGAAAATGAAAGGCACGTTGCAAAAGAAAGTAAGACAAACCCCAAAAAGTTTTTTAAGTATATAAATGGCAAAAGGATTAAAAAAGATAATATAGGACCACTAAGAAGTGAGATGGGTGAATTGATAAATGATACTAAGGAAAAAGCAGAGATATTAAACACGTTCTTTTCTTCAGTATTTACCAGAGAGGAACAAATGGCAGGAGTAATACATAAAAATGGAAATGAAACCATGCCATTAATTAATACTTGGTTGTCAGAGGAAGAAGTCCAAAGGCGACTGAAGAATATTAAGATAAATAAAGCCCCAGGTCCAGATGGCATACACCCAAGGGTCCTTATGGAATTAAACTCGGAAATAGCTAGACCGCTATTCTTAATTTTCAGAGATTCAATCTCATCAGGCTCAGTACCAAGGGATTGGCGAATAGCAGATGTGGTGCCGTTGTTTAAAAAGGGGACAAGATCACAACCAGAGAATTATAGACCTGTAAGCCTGACATCAATAGTGGGGAAACTACTGGAAGGTATTTTAAGGGACAGTATTCAGGATTACTTGGTACGCAATAAAATTATTAGTGGGAATCAACATGGATTTGTGAGGGATAGGTCATGTCAAACAAATCTAATTAGTTTCTACGAGGAAGTTAGTGGGAACTTAGACTAGGGCAGGACAGTAGATGTGGTCTACTTAGATTTTGCAAAGGCCTTTGATACAGTGCCACACAAGAGGTTGGTTTACAAAATAAGGGAACTGGGTCTAGAAATCAAAATTTGTACTTGGATCGAAAACTGGTTAGAGAATAGGGAACAGAGAGTTGTGATAAATGGAACATTTTCTAATTGGTCAAAGGTCTTAAGTGGAGTTCCTCAAGGTTCCGTGCTGGGACCACTCCTTTTTAATATATTTATTAAGGACCTTGGTGATGGTTTAGAGAGTAAAGTTTCTATTTTTGCAGATGACACTAAACTCTGTAAGGTAATAAAATCAGAGCAAGATGTAGCTTCTCTACAGAGGGACTTAAATAAACTGGAGGATTGGGCGGCTAAATGGAATATGAGGTTTAACACAGATAAATGTAAGGTTATGCATTCAGGGATCAAAAACAAGAACGCAATCTATAAATTAAATGGAATTAATTTGGGAGAATCTATAATGGAAAAGGATTTGGGAGTGCTCGTAGACAGTAGACTTAGCAATAGTGCTCAATGTCAAGCAGCAGCTGCAAGGGTAAACAAAGTATTGGCATGCATAAAAAGGGGCATAGATGCAAGGGAAGACAGTGTAATTTTGCCACTGTATAAATCATTGGTAAGACCTCATCTTGAATATGCAGTACAGTTCTGGGCACCACTCTATAAAAAAGATAATTTGGAACTAGAAAGGGTTCAGAGAAGGGCGACAAAATTGATAAAGGGTATGGAGTCATTAAGTTATGAGGAAAGGTTAGCCAGTTTAGGCATGTTTACTTTAGAAAAGAGGCGCCTAAGGGGAGATATGATTACTATGTACAAATACATTAGGGGTCAATACAGAGAGCTTTCATGGGAACTTTTTACCCCAAGGACCATACACAGGACACGTGGTCATCCCCTAAGGTTAGAGGAGAGGAAATTTCACAACCAGCAAAGGAAGGGGTTCTTTACAGTAAGGGCAGTCAAGATATGGAATTCATTGCCAGGGAAGGTTGAGATGGCAGATTCAATAGATATGTTTAAGAAAGGGTTAGACAAATTTTTAGCGGAAAGGTGTATCCAGGGATACGACCGTTAATTTAAAATAAAGGATAGTAGTGGATATAGGGTAAAAATTGGATTGCAATATTGAGTCTGGGGGGATTTTCAAAATTGAAACAGATGGGCGGTTGCCTACTCTGAATTAATTTCAAATATAAGTGCAGGATCGCAGGAGATCCAAAATAGGTTGAACTGGATGGACTGGTGTCTTTTTTCAACCTCATCAACTATGTTACTATGTTACTATGTTACTTATCTATCCGACGGATGGAGGTAAACACTGTTATGTGCGTATTGTCGCTAACCAATAACGATTGTCGAACCTCGATTTGTGTTTCCAACGCACAAAGATTTATTCGCAAATAGTAGAATAATATGCTCAAGCGAAGTGATAATAGATACAGCCGTTACTTATTGCAGGCGCTCTGGATCCAGTGTGCAGTCATTCAATCCTGAAGTCTGGGGACAAGATGTCTGAACACTAGATGTGAAGCTGCTGCTTATATACACGCAAAAATACAGTAACACAATGAAGATGGTATAGCTTGCATCTATTGGTCCAGGTCTCAGGAAGGTCCAAGGGGTTGTCAATCATTGGCTAGTTCATCCTAAGGAATCCAAAGGAGGGGGTCACCTCTCCAGGGGGTATGCTCGGCTCTTTCCGCAAAGATTCCTTAGTCTTGAGTAGTTCATAATTCCCTATCATTCATAACTTGTGTATGCACTCTGCGATTCCCTCGCAGAGTGAACCAAACAGTAGTATATGTAAAGAGGTTTATTATGATACCACTCATGATATGATTCCTTCAACCTGTTCCGTGTATTTCACTAATATGCATGTAACTCTAATATAACATATAAATACTACTATATTTCAACATAACTGACTATGTGTTGCAACTACCATTAATGTGTACTATTTTATAAGTATGCGTGTTTGTGCGAATGTATGGTAAAAGACCAATTACTGTTGCTGCCACGTGTAGTGGATGCGTACGCCCTTTCACGCCGTAGCGTGACCTTGTATGTCGTAGCGTACCGTACGCATCTTTTCAGACAAAGACAACCAAGTTTGCTCGACTTTAATTGAAATGACTTTATCCAATTTGCTGACTTCGACAGCTCCACCCTTTGATAGTGTAATAAACTATCACCCAATCACCGTTTCAAGTTCAGGATTATACAATACTTCTTCACAGACCATGATCTCCATATCTGGTACCACCCTTTCAGTCTCTTTCTCAGTGTTACTCCTATGAGACCATTTTCCACACTTCAACACAGTAGGAACACATTTGACAACTAAACCAATTGCTAAGATGACACCCAGTATAAGGAGAAGAAGCTTACCTACACTAGCAACCATTTCCTGTACCCACTCCCCCAGACCGGAGAACCATTTCACAGGGTTCAACCACGAAAAACAACCCGCCACCTTTTCCCCGACCTCATATAACGAAGAATTATGGCTCTTTCGAAATTCAGCTGCAAAATTTCATCAATCTTCCGGTCTATAACCTCTTTAGGGTCATCTGTATTATTAGTGATGTACGTGCAACATTTGACACCGAACTGGGTGGCCAGTGTCACACAGTACCCACCAGTAATAGAGGTGAGATAATTTAGTACCAGTCTATGTTGCACCAACTCCTTCTTGTACGCTTGTAGCTCCCTTCCAGTATACCTGAAAGTGTCATCATACATCTCGGTGATATTATCTATTAATTTAGCTAGGTCTTGGATATATTTAAAGTTTAATGTTCCCCGAGCGGTCCTGGTGAGGTCTAGGGCAACCATAACTTGGAAACCAGCAGTTTCACTAATCAATTTTGTAGCTATGGGTTCCTCACCAGGAATCATATTTCTCTTGCCACGGTGTTCATACTGTGTGTGTATGTATGGTGGTGATGTAGTCTTGTGAATACCAACCATTTCTTCATGAGTAATAGTCATGATTTCAGGAACCAGTTTAGCTAAGAAACACAAGCCCTTGGAACTCGGAGTCACCCAGGAATAAGCTTTCCTTCCACAAACAAAATACACATCATCAGGGAGAACATAAGGAACAGTATGCCCATGAATTATATCACACAGAGTTTTGATAAAACTACCCATGCCTAGTGTCTCCATTTGCTCTAGACACGTGTTGGCATTAATGACATTTTTACATTTATCTGTAGAGACTTTTCCAATGGATACCTTCTTATGTTTGGTAATACGCCCTAATTTGTGACTTCCATCAAAATTCCTGCCTATTAGTGACCTTGTGAGTCTCCCTCTAAAATGAGTGTGGCGAGCCATTGTCTGATCTGATGGGCCAGCCTCCCAATTCTCCAGGCGCTTTGCATGAGATATGTTTAGGCACAGCAAAGATCTCCCTATGGAGTATTGTCGAAGCGTCAGACTAGGGGACCTAGTGTTATTGTACCTCCCGTCTATGGGCCTCCCACCCCTAAATTCAAGTACTTCCGATATGTTTAGAGGGAATGGCACTAGTCCTATATTATGCTGCCCTTGCGGAACGTAAGAGCACACCCAACACTCGGTTTGGTTTAGTACCTTACCCACCAGGGAGTGATAATCCTCCAAAGGATGCCCGCCTATATTCAGAGTACTGGGGGACTGGCATCGTTGAATGCATCTCTCTTCAACTAGGGAGTCGCAGAACTTGCAGATACAATACTCATCAAACAATAGCCCCTCACACTGCCTCCGAGTTCCTGAGCTAGCAGACCATTTCATAACCCCCGGACCAAGTTTGATAATGGGCTGCTCTGATTATCCTAATAACTTTTCTTCTGCCTCCATCTCATCCGTATCACTCACAGAACCTTCCTCCATCCTCCATCCTCCTTCACAAAAATAGAATGTCCTAGAAAGAGTAAAAACAAGGAAAATCCTGGAACAAAAGAAAAACAAAAACCGCCACTCCATCGCTGGAAAGATAGTTCTGGGGAAATGTCTCTGGTTCAGGTGTCTCGACTGCAGGCTCTAGGTCTCCCGGAACAGACTCACAAGTGACAGATCTATGTCGTCGGTCTTGGTTTTATCTTGCACTTTCTCCGGATTATGAACTCTCCTGCAGTGGGTGGAATGGACCCAAGTGTCTCTCTCTGCAACCTTCAGTGATGTAGTACTGGTCAGCAGCACTTGGTACGGGCCTTCCCAACGGTCTGTTAAACAACCTGAACGTAAGAAATTGCGGATCATAACATAGTCTCCAGGTTCAACATCATGACAGTTCGTTTCTGGCATACCAGGTGACAGCATTTTTAGTTTTTGTTGTTGCTTTAGCTGTCTACTCATTCTTATAAGATATTGTACAGTCACTTCATTATTACACTTCAAGTCGTCTTGTGGACTCACGATCAAATGAGGCTGTCGTCCGAACAGTATCTCAAAGAGGGACAGATTAAGAGGAGGTCTAGGAGTGGTCCGAATGCTATGGAGGACCAATGGCAAAGCCTCAGGCCATGCCAACCCAGTTTCAGCCATTATCTTACCAAGCTTGTTCTTTATAGTACTGTTTACTCTCTCCACCTTACCACTGGCTTGTGGTCGGTAAGGGGTGTGACATCTGCTACTGATTCCCATGAGTTTACACATATTTTTAGAAGATATCACCAGTAAAATGGGTACCCCTATCACTTTCAATGATTCTAGGGATACCGAACCTACACACAAAGTCTTGTACAATTTTCTTTGCAGTGAACACAGCAGTATTAGTGGCTGCCGGATATGCTTCTACCCAACCGGAAAACACATCAATACAAACTAACACGTACTTTAAATTCCTGCACGGTGGTAATTGGATATAGTCAATTTGTATTACCTGAAAAGTACTGTCTGTAGGAGGGATGTGGGATGGCTCAGTTGGAATAGTTTTCCCGATATTTTTCCTCAAACAAGTAAGACATGACATTGCCTTCTTACCAGCCTGAGAGGAAAATCCAGGAGCACACCAGTATGCTCTCACCAGTTTGCACATACCTTCTTTACCCATATGAGTCAGGCCGTGTGCTGCTTCAGCCAGGCTTGGATAGTATGCTCGGGGAGCTACAGGCTTACCTTGTCCATCCCTCCAGAGTCCTGAGGACTCTTGACCACATCCCTTCGCCTTCCAGACCGCCTTTTCCTGCAGTGAACACAAATCTTGCATTTCAATTAATTTCTGCATGTCTAATGTCTGAAAAACCATCATAGTCTCGGTCGATACAGTCATAGGCTGCCCTGCTGCCCATTTAGCAGCTTCGTCTGCCCTGCTGTTGCCCAATGACACTGGGTCTTCTTCAAAGGTATGGGCTTTGCACTTTATGACGGCTACTGTTCTGGGTAACTGTATCGCTGTCAGAAGTCCTTTTATGTGTTGTGAGTGTGCCACTGGTGTACCTGCTGCTGTCGTAAAGTTTCTAAGATGCCAAAGGGCCCCAAAATCGTGCACTACCCCGAAGGCGTACCTAGAGTCAGTATATATATTGGCTGATTTACCCTCTGCCAATTCACACGCTCTCCTTAGTGCTACTAGTTCCGCCACCTGGGCTGAGTGAGGTGGACCAAGGGGTTCAGCTTCTACCACATCCTGATCGTCTACAACAGCGTAACCAATACATAGCTCTCCCGTCTCTGTCTGTCTATGGCAACTTCCGTCTGTATAAAATGTAAAATCTACTTTTTCTAAGGGTGTGTCACGTATGTCGGGCCTTGCAGTAAAGGTCTGATTCAGGTGTTCCATACAGTCATGCGTGTCAGTATTCTTGCCTAACTCATCATCAGCCAGGGTCTCCTCACCTCCCACCCTTTGTGTCTCTAGAGACACATACAGCAGGTATGTAGCTGGATTTAAGGTGCTACATCGTTTGATGGTGATGTTTGAGGGTGCCATCAGGGCTAGTTCCCACTTTGTGAATCTAGCTGAAGAAACATGTCTGGTTTGGGCTGAATTTAACAGAGCTGATACAGCATGGGGTGTATAGATAGTTGAATTATGTCCTAATACTACGTCCTCGCTCTTACTTACCAGAAGAGCCGTTGCTGCTATACTTCTGAGACATGTTGGGAGTGATCTTGCCACATTGTCTAATTGTGCGCTGTAGTATGCTACCGGTCTGCTAGCATCACCATGTTTCTGTGCGAGGACACTTGCTGCACAACCATCAGCTTCTGTACAAAATAGCTCAAAAGGCTTTTCATAATCAGGTATTCCCAATGCAGGTGCTCTAGTCAGACTATCTTTAAGATTAAAGAACGCTTGCTCTGAATCTTCTGTGTGTACAACACATTCTGGTTTTGAGGAAGAGACTAGCTCCTGCAATGGTAATGCCAGAATAGAAAAACCTGGGATCCAGGATCTACAGTATCCACACATCCCCAGGGAAGTACGAATCTGCTTCTGGCTCTGCGGCAGAGTCATGTGTTGTATGACCTCAATCCTGTCGGTTGTCAGGTGTCTTAGCCCCTTAGTGAGGCAGTGTCCTAGGTATTTGACCTTAGTCTGACATGGCTGTAATTTATCCTTTGCCACCTTGTGCCCTGTTTGTGAAAGATGAAGCAACAACAATTTAGTCACATGTAAACATGACATAAAAGAATCAGAGCACAGCAACAAATCGTCCACATATTGAATTAGAACAGACCCATTGTGGGGTTGAAAGGATTGCAAACAGTCATGTAAGGCTTGGGAGAAAATACTGGAGCTGTCAATGAACCCCTGGGGTAGTCTGGTCCATGTGTATTGCACTCCCCGGTAGGAAAATGCAAAAAGGTATTGGCAGTCAGGGTGAAGAGGGACTGAGAAGAAAGCAGAACATAGATCAATGACAGTAAAATGACTGGCAGACGGTGGAATCTGCATGATGATGACAGCTTGATTCGGCATTACGGGGAATTGGCTCTCAACAACTTTGTTAATTCCCCTTAAGTCCTGGACTAATCTATAGCCCCTCCCCCCACTCTTCTTCACAGGGAAAATTGGACTATTTGCTGTACTGGCCGTACGAATTAAAATCCCTTGTTGTAACAGCCTTTCAATAACAGGATATACCCCTAGTTCCACCTTCGGTTTTAATGGATACTGTGGGATTTTTGGAGCTATCCTACCACTTTTTAGATTGACCATGACAGTGGCTAAGTTTGCCATCAGTCCAGTGTCCTGTCCATCTCTGGTCCATAGTGAACCTGGTATTTCCAGCAACATCCCCTTTACTTGAGATGAACTTTGTGCTATAACAGGAGAGTGTAACATTAACCTTTGAGGGGTGTCCAATATATCCTGTACCTCATGTGCGACCTTCTCCGGTATATCTAAGAACACACCATCAGAAGTACAGTATATGACACATCCCATTTTACATAACAAGTCTCTCTCTAGCAAGTTAGTAGGAGCCTCCGTAGCCAAGAGAAACGAATGCTTGGTATGCAGCGGCCCGATAGTAACCTCAGCTGGTTTAGTTAGTGGATAATGTAACACTTTTCCCGTTACCCCGATGGCTGGAATTGTTTTACTGGTCACCTGTAGATTGAAAGGAGAGGTTATCACAGATCGGGCCGCCCCTGTATCTAAAAGAAAAGTTTCTTTCCTACCAGCTATGTCAACTATCATTGTTGGTTCTTCACTCTGACTCTCAGTTAACCTCACTGGCTGTAGACTACAGGTATGACCTGACCAATAGCGCTGACTATCATTTTCTCGCGCAGCATTTGCTGCTATAATATGCGCGGGTAGCTGTGTGTTCTCTTGCCTGTGTGTGTTTCTCCGTGGAGGATACCTATATGATTCCCCCCTTGATGTTTCTTTCCTTGCTTCTGGACAGAATCTCCTTATGTGTCCCTCTTTCTTACAGCGAAAACATACCATTACCTTTTTACTTGAGTTGTATGCTTGATATGTTTGTGGTTGTGTGTGTATTCCTTCTAAAGCCTGAATACTCACCGTCATCAACCTATCACCTTTCTCTTCTTTCTTTCTAAAGATATTTTTTTCATGTTCCACAGCAGACTCCCTAAGAGAGTCTACTGTGATAACTCTCCAATTAGGTAATGAGGTTTGTACTCTGGTTTTTAAATTTTCCCTAAGACCATCCATTAACACTGCTACAGCTACTTCCCTGTGATGTGGATCCTCTCTTATGTCAGTTACTCCGGTAAAGTGTGTCATTGATGCTAGTGCCCTAGAAAAATAGTCTGCTGCTGTTTCACTTTCCTTTTGCTTAATGGTGAAAATCTTACTCCAATTTACCACTACTGGAAAATAGATGGCTAAGTGTTTGCCAATTTGTGCTATATTTTTTTGGTTAATCTTATCAGTCAAGGTGTCATCTTCCTCCAACAAACAATCTTCAATAAATTTTTGTATGTTCGTATTGGGAGGAAGACACGCCCTCAACACTACACGCCAATCCTTATTGGTTGGTTCGTGGGCATTTCCTAAGTCTTTAACAAATTTCTGACACTTTGCCAACTCTTTTCTAGGATCTGGGAATTCAGTCATAATGGAACGTAATTCTGATCTAGTCCAGGGACAATGCATTGTAACATTTCTTAAAGGAACTACACCATCCTTATCCGGTTTCCCATTGGGAACTGATATTGTGCGGACTGGGTACGCACCCTCTGGTTCACTGACTTCAGGGGACACTACAGGATTTGCTGGTTCAAGATTTAGAACACTTTCACTCCTAGTGATCACGCTACTCTCACCTATCTCAGCCATTTTCTCATACTTGCGCTGAGCTTCTAGTACACTAACAGCATGGGCAAGGGCCAAAATCACAGTGGGTTCATCTTCATCTTCTGATACACTTGTTTTAAACTGGCTTAAAACAGGATACAACTTAGCAATTTTCCTTTTTTCAGTTTTAATAACAGCTGTACTTACCGCTCCCGTCGAGTTCGCCACGCTTCTCAACGGCTACTTCCGCCGTGCGCGCACTTCTCGCCACGCCTACTTCCGCTGTGCATTCACTGCTCTGCCACGTGTTACCTTCCATTTGACACAATTTTAAACAATGTGTTAGGAACCCCTCCAGCCGGCACAACATAAACCGGAGTCTACTCTGCCAGTCAGGTGTTCACTGGAGCCCCTGATGGTGGGGACAGACTGGGCTGCAGACTGACAGAGAGTCGTGAAGTGTGTACCGGCTGGGGAGAACCCAGGCAAGAAGAGTCAGGTCCACGCAGAGGTCAAAGGCCGGCAGCAGGTAACAGTAACGATGAACAAGCTGAGGTCAGAGGTCACAGGCAAAGTAGCAGAACGGGAAAACAGGCCAAGGATCAGGGTCACAGGAAACACAAGCGAAGTCCAATACGAAGTCAAGGGTCATACACGGGAAGTCAAAACGTAGATACAGGATACAGGAACTGGAACAAGCAGGTCAGCAGACTGGAGCACAGAAGCTATAACCGGCAATGAGGCAGCAGACCTCATTGCCTTAAATACAGACACAGACCAATCAGCAGTTGAACACACTCCTGCAGGTTAATTTCCTCGTATTCAGCAGAGCCAATCAAGGCTTGCCCCTGACCTACACAGTTGCAGGCTAATGCCTGTTAACGCTAATGAAATCAACCCACCGGCTGTCTATTATGCGCATGCGCACGGCTACCAGTACCGCCGGGACGCATCGCTTGTGTGGTAGCGTCTGGCCGTTGCCTAGGCGACGGCCGGGCAGAGGGAGGAAATGACGTCCCGGTCGTCAAGGTGGCGGCCGGGACGCCAGAGGGAGCCAGAAGCGAGCCGCGGCGGCTGTGAGTACCGCCGCGGCTCGTGACAGTACCCCCCCTTGAGGAGGGGTCAAGGCACCCCGACATCCAGGTTTTCTTGAAAATTTCTTGAAGAACTCCTTCAGCTGTTTAGGGGCATGAAGTTGTCTTCAAAGAATCCAAGACCGTTCTTCTAACCCGCGATTCCTCCAGTGTACTAAGAAGTGCACCTGCCCTTGCACTTTTTTAGAATCCAGGATTTTCTGAACCACGTATCTTCGTGGCTTGCTTGCATTTCTCCCAGACAAACTCGAAGACTGGACTTGATTTGGATAAAGTACTGGTTTCAATAGAGAACAATGAAACGTGTTGGGAATTCTCAAGGAGCGCGGAATTTTTAGCCTGAATGCAACCGAATTAACCTGCTTGATGATGAAAAACAGCCCGATGAACTTAGGGCCCAAATTCTTACAAGGTTGCTTCAGCCTGATATTTTTTGTAGACAGCCAGACTTTCTGGCCAACCTTAAGAGAACAGGTGGTAGGGTGCCGGTCTGAAATTTTTTTTGCAACAAGTGAGGCTTGTCTTAAAGATGAGTGCACTTTCTTCCAGATAACTCTGAGATCCCTGGCAGTGGAACGGATCTCCTGGATACCAACGGACTGGAGACAATACAAAGAGTTCGATCTGGGGTGAAAACCGTAATTGCAAAAAAACGGAGAGGTTTTGGTGGAGGAGTGACAGTGTCACTCACCGGACTGTGAGTGCTTCTTCCCGGACATTTAGGAACCGTGGCCGTCCTCCATCCTGAGGGACTGCGCATGCGCAGCCCTTTCTAATCCTTCAGTGTATGTTCCTTTAACTTAAATGGCAGATCAGGCAACACTCCCTATATTAAGCACCTGTGGTCAACACCACGTTGCCTGATCTTGGAGTCTCATTCCCCATGAGTCTCTGAAGGTGTTCCTGTGTTTCCTCGTGTATTCAGCGCTGCTGATTCCTGTGGTTTCCAAACCACTTCTACCTCTGTGGTTTCCAAACCACTTCTACTACTGTGGTTCCCATACCACTTCTACCCTCCTGTGTATCATCGTGACTGTTAGCTGATTCCTATCCGCTGCCTCCGTGCACTACAGTCTTCTAACCACTTCAACTCTACCATATATTATTGTGACTGTTAGCTGATTCCTATCCGCTGCTTCCGTGCACTACAGTCTTCAATCCACATCCACTCACCTGTGCATCATCGTGACTGTTAGCTGATGCCTATCCGCTGCCTCCGTGCACTACAGCCTTCAACCTGCATCTCGTCTGTGTTTCATCGTGACTGTTTGGCTGATTCCTATCCGCTGCCTCTGTGCGCTTCAGTCTTCAGCTCATCTCAACTCTCCCGTGTTTCCTCGAGACTGCTGCTACTATTGCTATCCGCTACTCTCCGTGATCAACAGTTCCAGCTCAACTCTGCTCTCCCGTGTCCCATCGTTACTGCACCTGCTGGTTGCTATTGGCTACCTCCGTGTGTCCGCAGAGACCTGCTGCTGCTACTCCTCAGCTCTACTCGTCCATCTACTGCTGATCCGCTCTCCACGCTTTCCTGTGTTCCCGCTGGTCTCTACCCGCCTGTCAGCATTGGATTCGTGTCTCACTACTTACCCCTCTGCTAGACCATCGCCATTCTCCAGGGTCCTCCAGGAGTCCAGTTCCATGCTCTACTGATTCCTGTATATTTGTTTCCCTGCTGGTCTTCCTACCTGTGCGCTGCACCTACTAGACCCGCTTCACCCATCCAGGGACTTTGCATCCTGCCGGCCTCCTGCCGTTCAGGTATCTCTGCACTCCTGTCTGACTGCCTGCTTCTGAACCACGGTATGCATACTTCTCATTGACTGTGCTGGTGTATTGCATATCTTGCTGGACTGTGTTGGTTCTCCTCTGGAGTTTGCTATCCGCTGAGTCTATTGCCATCATTGACTGTGTTATCTTGTGCCGGATTACTTCAAGAGACTTTCTATTATTGCAGTGCTGTTCAGTCATATATATATATATTGTGCATATTACTGTGGATCGAGTTTAAGGTGCCCGTGTATATCTTGTGTTGCAGTCTCTCCCCGTGCACCTCCTCACATATATATTCAGTGGTACAACTTGCTAGAGGCAGACCACTGATCCCTGTTTCCAGTATCACCTGTTCCAGTATCCTCTCACATAGCAGTGGTACAACTTGCTAACGCAGACCACTGACTCCCCGGATACCTCCACTTGGATTCCATTCCTTCACTCAGACAGCGGTACAACTTGCTATCCGCAGACCGCTGACTCTCATCACCTCCTCGTTTCTGTTGGACATTCCTCCTCACTATAGCAGTGGTACAACTTGCTACCGCAGACCACTGACTACCTTCACGTGTCCTTTGTCCATACAGTTCCTCGTGTATTATTACCTCCATATTGCCAGTGCTGCTAGTCATAGACTTTCCTGAGCATCTCATCATCTGCTATTTCCTGTTCCGTGATCACCATATTACCACCTATACTGCTCTGGTAAGCCTATCACCTGGTGATCCCTGGGTAAAGACTCCTAGTGCCCGTGACAGACAGGAGTTGTTACAGGCAAATTCCGCCCAGGGCAACAAGGAGGACCAGTTGTCATGGAACTCCGACGTGTAGCATCGCAAGAACTTCTCCAAAGACTGGTTAACCCTTTCCGTCTGCCCATTTGACTGAGGGTGATACGCTGATGACAAACTAATCTTGATTCCCAGGAGGGTACAGAATGTTCTCCAGAACTGCGCAATGAACTGAGAACCCCGATCAGAGATGATGTCTGTAGGGAGTCCATGGAGGCGGAAAATGTGTTGAATGAATAGGAGGGCCAAATCTCGAGCAGTAGGAAGCCTGGCTAGTGGAATGAAATGCGCCATCTTGCTAAACCGGTCTACCACGACCCAAATGGTATTGTGTCCTGCAGAGGGTGGTAGATCAACTATAAAGTCCATGGATAGATGTGTCCAAGGTTTAGCAGGAGCGGCTAAGAGAACTAACTGCCCTACCGGGCGAGTCCTGGGAACTTTGTTCCTGGCACAAACTTCACAGGACAGGACGTGACTTTTGACGTCAGCAGACAGAGACGACCACCATATGGTACGGGAAAGTATCTCTAGTGTTTCGTAGATGCCAGGATGTCCAGCAGTCCGACTGTTGTGTGCTTCAGCAAGAACTGTCTTCCTTAGATGAACTGGGACAAACAACCGTCCTACCGGAGTGTTGTCAGGAGCCAACCTCTGAAACCTTTGTAAGGTACAGCTCAGATCTTGACTTAATCCGGCATGGACCATGGATACAGGAACAATAGGCTCTGGGTTAGTGACTGGGGCATGATGTGCCAGAAAACTTCTGGACAGGGCGTCCGCTTGAATATTTTTAGAACCAGGACGATAAGTGATAATAAAGTTAAATCGGGTGAAGAACAGTGACCACCGAGCCTGACGGGGGTTTAGACGTTTAGCTGACTGAATATACTGCAGATTCTTATGATCCGTTATACCGGAGATCTGGTGTGCAGCGCCTTCCAACCAGTGTCGCCATTCCTCAAAGGCCCATTTAATTGCTAGCAATTCTCGATTTCCCACGTCATAGTTGGTCTCCGCTGAGGAGAACTGGCGGGAAAAAAAGGCACATGGATGCAAGCGGTGAGTCTGAGGATCCTTTTGTGACAAGATAGCTCCAGCACCGACGTCAGAAGCATCTACCTCGAGAATAAATGGTACCTTCGGGTTCGGGTGTCTGACGACCTGAGCGGACACAAAAGCTTCCTTTAGGGTTTTGAATGCATTTATTGCTTGCTGTGACCAAACAGCCGGATCACCTCCTTTGCGAGTCAAGGAGACGATAGGAGCCACGATGTCAGCAAAACCGCCAATAAATCTCCTGTAATAATTGGCGAATCCTAGGAATCTCTGGACCGCCTTGAGGTTATTGGGTTGTACCCAATCCAGGATTGCCTGGACCTTGGTGGGGTCCATGGAGAAACCCTCTGAAGAGATTATATAGCCAAGAAAGGATACCTTCTTAACCTCAAACTCACATTTTTCGAGTTTAGCGTAGAGATGATGTTCCCATAGTTTCTGTAGGACTTGTCTGACATGACTCCGATGTTCCGGCAATGAATTGGAATATATGAGAATGTCATCTAAGTAGACAACAACAAAGTGTCCCAGGAACTCACGTAACACCTCATTAATCAAATCCTGGAACACAGCAGGAGCGTTACTAAGGCCAAACGGCATGACCAAGTATTCGTAGTGGCCCGAGAGCGTGTTGAACGCCGTCTTCCACTCATCACCTGCTCTAATGCGTATGAGGTTATAAGCACCACAAAGGTCGATCTTTGTGAAGACCGTTGCTCCTCTTAATTGATCAAAGAGTACAGAGATGAGAGGCAGCTGATAGGTGTTTTTAACCGTAATCATATTCAGTCCCCGATAATCGATACATGGTCTAAGTCCACCGTCCTTCTTGGACACAAAGAAGCACCCAGCCCCTACTGGAGACTTGGATGGCCTGATGAAGCCTTTCTCCAGATTTTCATCAATGTACTCCTGCATGGATTTGGTCTCTGGACCAGAGAGAGAGTTCAAACGCCCCTTGGGTAGTTTAGTACCTGGAATTAACTCGATGGCACAGTCGAACTCCCGGTGCGGTGGTAGAATATCAGCAGCCTTTTTGGAGAAAACATCCCAGAAGTCATGGTACTGGGAGGGAAGCTGCTCCGGAATGGACCGAACCACACGTAGAGGTAATGTCAAACAGGACTGTGAACAATGAGAGCTCCACTGGACAATCTCTCCTTTTGCCCAATCTATGACAGGTTTATGACACCTGCAGCTCCACTATCAATGAAGGCCGCCAGACCCACAGAACAAGCACTAAACGAGAGCTGTGCAGGAAGCAATACCGCATTTTTTGGGGAAACAATTTGTAGACGTAAGTGAACTTTCCCCTCGTTCCCTAGGCATGCTCGTTTCCCGACTTATTTGGGCAAGAACGAGAGAAGTGGCCTTTTGCGCCACAATATAAACATAAGCCTTGTGACCGTCCCCTGTCTCTTTCCTCAGAGGAAAGACGATATGCTCCCAATTGCATTGGTTCCTCACCAACCTGGGAGATAGGAACGAAGGCGGATGGAGGTGATGACGTTTCCTTTTCAGTTTTCCGCTCTTTATATCTCCTGTCAATTTTAATGGAGAGGTGCATCAGATCCTCCAGAGAGCTAGGAGACGGGTATTGCACCAGCGAATCTTTAATCTGTTCGGATAGGCCGACACGGAACTGACTACGTAGGGCAGGGTCGTTCCATCCACTGTCAGGTGACCATCTACGGAATTCAGCACAGTATTCTTCTGCCGACCGTCGGCCTTGTTTCAAGGACCGTAGATGAGCTTCCGCGGAGGCCACTAGATACGGGTCATCATACAGTAAACCCAATGCCTCAAAGAAGGAGTCTACGGACTGCATGGCCGGACTGGTCTGTGGCAAAGAAAACGCCCAGGACTGGGGGTCACCCTGTAGAAGGGAAATAATAATCCCAACTCGTTGCTGCTCAGAACCGGAGGAGCGGGGTCTCATTCGAAAATAGAGCTTGCAACTCTCCCTGTAGTTCCGAAACAGGGTTCTATTTCCGGAGAACCGATCCGGTAAATTCATTTTGGGCTCCCAGATGGGATCGGAAGGAGGTTGTGAAGCTTTTGTGGCTTCCTCTTGAACAGACATACGCTCAGCCAATCCCTGCATCATCTGATACAAAGACTCAACATGGCCTGCTAGGGTTTGTGCCAGAGACGGTGTGGATCCACTTGCATCCATTCTAATCTTGTCTCCGTGAGTGGGCCGGTTATAATGTTAGGAACCCCTCCAGCCGGCACAACACAACCCGGAGTCTACTTTGCCAGTCAGGTGTTCACTGGAGCCCCTGATGGTGGGGACAGACTGGGCTGCAGACTGACAGAGGGTCGTGAAGTGTGTACCGGCTGGGGAGAACCCAGGCAAGAAGAGTCAGGTCCACGCAGAGGTCAAAGGCCGGCAGCAGGTAACAGTAACGATGAACAAGCTGAGGTCAGAGGTCACAGGCAAAGTAGAAGAACGGGTAAACAAGCCAAGGATCAGGGTCACAGGAAACACAAGCGAAGTCCAATACGAAGCCAAGGGTCATACACGGGAAGTCAAAACGTAGATACAGGATACAGGAACTGGAACAAGCAGATCAGCAGACTGGAGCACAGAAGCTATAACCGGCAATGAGGCAGCAGACCTCATTGCCTTAAATACAGACACAGACCAATCAGCAGTTGAACACACTCCTGCAGGTTAATTTCCTCGTATTCAGCAGAGCCAATCAAGGCTTGCCCCTGACCTACACAGTTGCAGGCTAATGCCTGTTAACGCTAATGAAATCAGCCCACTGGCTGTCTATTATGCGCATGCGCCCGGCTACCAGTACCGCCGGGACGCAGCGCTTGTGTGGTAGCGTCTGGCCGTTGCCTTGGCGATGGCCGGGCAGAGGGAGGAAATGAGGTCCCGGTCGTCAAGGTGACGGCCGGGACGCCAGAGGGAGCCAGAAGCGAGCCGCGGCGGCTGTGAGTACCGCCGCGGCTCGTGACACAATCATTATGTCTATTTCTCACTTTTGTTGATTTAATCAACCACACTTTATCTTTTACATTATTTAGTACCTCTGAATAAAAGCTTCCTATTGTTGGGAAAGGCCCATCAGAATCTTTGGTCATCTTGACCCACGTGTCGCAATACGCAGTTGCGTATGCACCATATTTCTTAAATATAAGGTACCTAGCTGACCCCAGCGGTCCTTCCTTAAGCAGCACAACATCAACCATCTCTAGCGTTTGCTTCGCACCCATTGTGAAAACAACTTATTTCTCAACGCTACGCAAAAATACTTTTTACCTGTTCTCCTTTCAAACAGAACTTACTAGAGATTTTTTTATCCGTGGACAGTTTCACAGGCTACGCCCACACACTTCCTAACACAGAAATATAACTATGGACAACAGAAATATCAGCTCCTCGATATCCTGGCTCTCCACAAAATTCTGTTGAGTATTACTGAACTGGTAGTACCGGAGTTTACCTGTTTGTACCAGCGTAATTCCTCCAGCCGTTCAACCCAAGTCACAAGCACGGTTGCAAAACCGTGCGGTCCGATCGCACCGCTTAGCAATACTAACTATCGCTAAACCTTGCTATTGCCCTTGGGGAGAAAGTTTCCAAAAGCTTTTTAACTGTTCTCAACTTTCACTTCAAAATCATACAATCACTAAACACATACACCTTAGTTTTCTGCGCAGAAAATCAACAATGTTCCCAACAATAGTGATAAAGTTTCAGAGACTTTCACAAGTGATTTATACTATGCATGTATAACTATCAAATCGATTGTTTAACCACGTGGCAAATCTACCAGAAGTTCGCGTACGCACAACAGGAAATACACATACGCTAAGCAATGCAATACAGTTAAAACGCACAATGACAGTAAAAAGAAACAGTTTTCTCTTTTGTCCCTAGGTTCTAGTTAGCGTGCCCTAGATAATGCAAAACGGACATTCGGTTTCACAACACAGAGTAAAATTCAGCTTTTTGAACACATTGCGTTCTTACCCGTATATGACGCATCTCCACCCTTTGTTGCGGAACCGAAATCCGTTGGTCTTGCGTATCGTCGGCAACGAAACCTCCAAAGCTCACGAGCCCCCAAATTTGTATGTGCGTATTGTCGCTAACCAATAACGATTGTCGAACCTCGATTTGTGTTTCCAACGCACAAAGATTTATTCGCAAATAGTAGAATAATATGCTCAAGCGAAGTGATAATAAATACAGCCGTTACTTATCGCAGGCGCTCTGGATCCAGTGTGCAGTCATTCAATCCTGAAGTCTGGGGACAAGATGTCTGAACACTAGATGTGAAGCTGCTGCTTATATACACAGAAAAATACAGTAACACAATGAAGATGTTATAGCTTGCATCTATTGGTCCAGGTCTCAGGAAGGTCCAAGGGGTTGTCAATCATTGGCTAGTTCATCCTAAGGAATCCAAAGGAGGGGGTCACCTCTCCAGGGGGTATGCTCGGCTCTTCCCGCCAAGATTCCTTAGTCTTAAGTAGTTCATAATTCCCTATCATTCATAACTTGTGTATGCACTCTGCGATTCCCTCGCAGAGTGAACCAAACAGTAGGATATGTAAAGAGGTTTATTATGATACCACTCATGATATGATTCCTTCAACCTGTTCCGTGTATTTCACTAATATGCATGTAACTCTAATATAACATATAAATACTACTATATTTCGACATAACTGACTATGTGTTGCAACTACCATTAATGTGTACTATTTTAAGTATGCGTGTTTGTGCGAATGTATGGTAAAAGACCAATTACTGTTGCTGCCACGTGTAGTGGATGCGTACGCCCTTTCACGCAGTAGCGTGACCTTGTATGTCGTAGCGTACCGTACGCATCTTTTCAGACAAAGACAACCAAGTTTGCTCGACTTTAATTGAAATGACTTTATCCAATTTGCTGACTTCGACAACACCTACTCTTATAAAGTCAGTGCGATCTCCGCCCATTCCCCTCCCTTTCCAACCCATTTTTCTTAAGTGTTGGGAGAACTTCTTAACTGCAGTTAAGAAGCATTTTCATCTTAACTTAAAAAATTCTTAGTTTGCACAACGGATTTTCCTTTTTATCTCCCTTTTCTTGGCATTTTCATAAGATCCGCAAAAAACGGCAGAATGAATCATGCCCAGAGAGATCAAGAAAGATCCCAGGATGTTCAACATAGACTCAGTTAAAGTTATGCTAAAGCATATCATAAATCTAGGGATGTGGATAATGCATCTGCCCCATTACATCGCAGGATGCTCTCTTTTTAGATCATCAGGTAAAAGCTGGAGTTTTACTAACTCCTATAAAGAGTGGCAAGCGTTGGAAAAATACCAACCTATTATGAAGAAAATAAATTGTAAGCATCCTTTTCAGAATGATGATGTATCCAAATGGAGTCTTGTACCTAAAATTGATTTAGATATAGCAATTCGGTAGCCAAAGACCATGATTCCATTACATGGTGGTGGTCCCCTGAATGACCCTATGGACAGAAAGTTGGAGAGCTATTTCAAAAAGTTACATATTTCCTCAGACATTTCACTTAAGTCTGGCATAGCAGTAGCTTTTGTCTCAAGAGGTCTTAGATTGTGGGGAATTATTTTGTATGGGGGTGTATGGGAATTATGCAAAAAAAGCATTGATTTCATCGCTTGAATAACATTTTTTTTTGTTCCAGAAGCAGGACTTCAGCAGTAGTAGCAAAAGAGTTCTTTGGCTATGCATGTGGGCAGCAGACATGCAGGCAGCATATCATCTGGCCTCTTTAAGGAGAAACTGAATGTTGTGATACAAAGGCCTGCTGTGAGTAGATCTAACTGTTAATCTCAGGATAAAGAGGAAAACTTTTTTCATATTTTTTTTCTAGACCACAGTTTAAAGAAGCTTGTAGTTATAGACCAGGAATACAGTATTTCAGGCAGTTCGATAATTGTTCTAGACCTCTTCTTTCTTTTGAAAAAAGATGCAAAGAACTCAATGACATCCTTCAAGGCCAACCTCAGTTTATCTCCATAGGTGGCAGAATTTCATACTTTGCAGAGGTCTGTCAAATTACCACTCAGAATCAATGGGTGCAAGAATCTTGTCGGCAAGGGCTACAGTATATAATGGGGTAAATGTATCAAGATGAGATTTTGCAAAATCAGCGATTTTCTCGGGAGGGTTGAAACTCGCAGATGTATGAAGCAGAGATTTCATGCAAAATCGCCAGAGTTGTGCTTCTGTCAAAATCGCTATTTCCAAAATCGCTAGAGATCAAACTCCCGACTGTTTGCCACTGCAGCTATACAAGTCTCAAATGTATGAAGCTGCGATTAAGCGAACTCAGGAGAGTTTGCTTTCAAACACGCCAGCTTGCTAGCAGCGTGTTGTATAAACACATCACTGTTACACTGCCTGTCAGTGTAAAAACTGTTAAGAATAGATTAAAGTATAAAAAAAAATGCGTGAGGTCCCCTCTCTATTCATGCTTAACCCTAGTGCTGCCTGACTACTGCTGGTTCTGTGAAAATCAGGGAAAACTTTGTGTGGGGTCCCCCTGATTTTCAATTAACCAGCACTAGGCAAACCAGCCGGGGTTGGAGGCACTATAGCAGGGGGACACGCAGCAGGGATCACCCTGCCATAATGACTAACCAACCCCAGGCTGTTCAGTGCTGGGTTAGATTCCCTAGGGAGTGGGGTCTGCTGAAATAAACAAGCGGGCCCCCCCCCCTAGGGACACCCAGCCCAGTGCTGATAGCAATAGTGCTCTTCCTACACCCCTGGGCAGTGGGTGTAGGGTAATAATGGAGCATAAATGGTTAAAATAACAAACAGACGTCATTTTGTTTTGTGGAACTACAAGTCCCAGCCAGCCAGGTTGCCCAAAATATTGTGGCCATGCTGCTACTTGTATAACTACAAGCACCAGCATACCCACGGCAGCCAGGGCATGTTGGCACTTGGAGAACCACAAATGCCAACATGCCTTGACACCCAGGGCTGGCAGCTGTATGACAGGCAGTGTAACAGTGATGTGTATGCAACAAGCTGCTACAACACAGGAGAGTATGACAAACACGAGAGTGTTTGACAAACACGGAAGTGTTTGACATCACTGCAAATCGCTGGAGATGACCAGCGATTTTGAAAATCAGGGTAAAAATCAAAGCTCCATACATTTGTTGAATTTGGGACTAAAACACCCGCGATTTGCCGCGATTTTAACACGCTGGCAAAGGATTAAGAACCATCATCTCAATCATTTTGTGCAAATTAAGCATGTTCAAATGGAGACAGTCAACTCCAATCTTAATGCGGTAGGGCAAGGACATTTTTTAACCTCGTTAGGTCTGCAGGACATATATGTTCACATTCCCATTGCAATCCAGTACCATTGATCCTTATCCAGGGTCATCACATCCATTTCCGCAATGATTCTTTTGGCTTTTTCTCATCACCTAGAACCTTCACCAAAGTTTTAGTGGTTTCTATGGCTGTTCTAAGAAAGTGAGGCGTAACCATGTGGCTATCATGCATCTCACTAGTTTAGTTCCATTCTGATCCTTATGTACATTGGTTTCCATTGGTTACTGCTATCTGCTGCTAGCCTGGCGTTTCTCTATCCTTGGATGCCATCTTGCCAAGTATTCTACACATGAGCAAACCCGAGAACCATTAAAACCTCTGTTCCGCGGTCATTGGATGATCACCAGGAAGTTCCCTTTATAAGGGTCCTCTTCCTTTCTATGGGTGTCAGATCATCTGTTCGTGCTTATATTTACCTTTGTCTCTGACTTCATGGGTTAGGCCATTCATTCATCGGCTGCATCTTCGTTGTCGTTCCTGTTCCAGAGTTATAACGCCTGTTTGGATCTCAGTGCTTCTGCTCTCTTCAATTCATCGCTTCACAGCATCATCGTTCAGCTTATTCTTCATTGAAGATCTGTGACTATACTGCTCATAGCTTCACAGTACTGCCTGCTCAGCCTATTCCACTATCAAGACTTGTGGCTATATTGCTGATCATTGCACAGCATCGTTCCACTTCCTGAATTTCCATATACCTGAGGCTACATTCCATTCTGCCTTACAGCTACTTTGTAATTCTCCAAATTATCTGCTCTGCGCCCCCTAGAGGACCACAACCTGCGATTGAGAGCAGCTAAGACCATATACGCTTGCAGCAATCCCTGGTGAATACCTCTCTTCAGTTAGACTACACACCTCTCTGGGGTAAACTGTCACTCAAGCAGAGATCAAGATCATTTCCCACTATCTGGCTTTCGTGACAGTGGCCATATCTGTATGACATCTTAGTCATAGCATGAGGGATGAGGTGAGCGCTCTTTATCCCTAGAATTCCCTTTTGATTGCATATGCTACTTCTCAAAGTTATTCTCAGATTTTAAACATTAATTGGAGCACAAAACTACTGGTATGCTTGTTTACATGGGCCTTTAATATACCTAAATTCCTTAGACTTTAGGCTCAGCATTTCTAGGATTACAAAACAGTCCCTGAACTAGTGGCAACATCCAAGTTTAAAGGGTCAAGGTTTAACCCTTTCAGAAACAGAGTTCATAGTGCTTACAACAGATTCCAATGCTACAGACTGTAGAACCCATCTGCATACATAAAATGTTCAAGCCACCTGGCTAAAGGAGAAAAAGCATCTCCAATTAAATGTTCTAGAAATGAGAGTAGATGGCTTGTAATTCAGCACTTTCAATCTTGCCTACAGTACAAACATCTGAAGATATATTCCAACAACAGAACAGTACTTGCTTTCATAAACAAGCAAGGAGGCACCAGAAGCAGGTCAATGTTGTGAGAAGTAACTGCTTGGATGTGTTGGGCAGAAAAAAATCTGATATCTCTTTTGATCCTTCATGTAGCAGGCAAAGACAAGTCATAGCAAATTATCTCAACAGAAATAAAATCCTCCCAGGGGAAAGGGCATTATACAAAATTGTATTTTGCCTACTAGGCCAGAAATGTTGGATCCCCAACATTGTTTTGATGGCAACAGTCCAGAATGCCAAAATTCTTCAGTTCTATTTCTATCATACAGACAGGCATTCTATCAGTGCCGTGGAATTTCAAAATGGGTTATGTTTTCCCCCCTTTCCCCATAAATGCTTGTGTTCTGTGGAAAGTCAATAAAGAGGAGGTAGAAGTAGGAGTAATTCTCCTATTTTGGCCTATCCTGGTTTGCAGTAGTTTAGATAATGCTTCAAGAATAACATTGGCCTCTGAAAGGCAGACCAGATCTTCTACACCAAAGTCCAGTCCTGAACCAAAATTTGGACTCTCTCTCTTTGATGGCATGGAGATTGAGCAGTCACTTTTAAAACACAAAGGTGCCTCGGATGAAGTTATTAATCTATTGGTTCAAATAAGAGAGAATATTTTGGCTACCATTTATTTGCAGAGTCTAGAAAAATTTAATTTTGTGGTTGATAAACAGGATAGAGGATCCTATGTTAGCCAATATTCCAGTTGTTCTAGAATTAATGGTTTTGTTAAGGGAGCTTTCTCTACACTGAAAGTATAAATATCTGCACTCACCATTCTTATTCATGCCAAGTTAGCATCTCAGTACCTTATTTACCAATTTTTTCAGGCAGAAAAAAAGATTGCAGCCATGAATTAAACCTTTTGTGGCACCTTGGGATGATCTCAACACTGTTTTGGATTCCTTAAGCTCGGATCTGTTTGTACATCTGCAAGACATTTCCCTCAAATGGCTCACTCTTTAAGTTATGTTTTTAGTGGCAATTACTTCTGCTCTTCGAATAGGAGCTCAACAGTTGTTACGGTGTAAGGAGCTTTCTTAAACATGTATATTGATAAAGTAGTCTTAAGGACTAATACTGCTTATTTACCTGAAGTTGTTTCACCTTTCATATTAATCAAGGAATAATAATGTCGTCTCTGTGTTTGCATCCATCTGATAAGAGTAGAGAACAATTTCACACCTTAGGCTTGGTCAGAGGAGGGCTGGATATGGAGCATGGGGACTGACAAGGGAAAGAAAAGGGAGGGAACAGGAATTGTGATATGTAGGGACAGGGAGGAGAAGGAACAGAGTGGGCGAGGAGAGGGCTAGCAGAGAGTTGTAATGGTGTTTGAAGAGCAAAGCAGAGGATTGGCAAAGGTTGAAGAGAACAGAGGGAATGGAGTAGGAAGAAGATGGAGGGGATGCAAGGTGACCATCAGCTGGAGGCCAGGGAGATTTTAAATGATTGAGGAGAGAGACAGTACCAGGAAGTAGGAGATTAGGAGCAGTGGTACACCTGGAAGAATGAAGGTGCAAAGAAGGTAGGGGACAGATACAAAGGTGTAGCTGGTACAGTAAGAGTTGCAAGATATGGCGAGACATCCGGATCAGGAGAATGAGGCCAAATCACTGGCCTCAGATAGTACAGGTAGGTCTCAGTGGAAGCTGGTAGCTGCAGAGTCTGAAGACAGCCTGGTGATTTATGGTTGAAGTTAACAGGGTCAACCAAAGATGGTGGAAGGTTAGTGAACAGAATGGGTGGCATAGATGTTAAAAGCTCAGAATGTCAGGCTGCCACACTAATGGCGAAGAGGTAGGCCGCAAGTCTGGTGAGGTAGGCTGCATTCCGGTTTGGACCAGGTAAGTTGAGGAGTGCTCCAGGGCTCAGAATGAGCCCAATGTACTTCTGGGATCAGCCAGAGGAGGTATGAGTCCAGGGGAGCAAAGGTTCTACTGGGAGCCCCAAAAACTGAGTCACAACTGCTCAGAATGTGGAGAAGAGCGTCATGGCAGCAGGTGGGATGGCTAAGCAAAAACCACTGCCTCAGTTAGTGAAGGTGGGCCGCAGATGGCACTGGTAGACCAGATAGAAAACCAGAGCAGAGCCAGAGTGGAGCAAACAGATGCACTTTGACATGACAGCACGTCCTAACCAACTCCTGATTCCAGATACCAGTTGATAGTAGATGCTGGGCCCTAGTGGACAGGTCAACATGCAAGTCTTCTGTGAAATAGGTGCTTAGCATATTAATCCACAAATTTCTTCTTTCAATTTACCCAAAGCCAAGGGATTTGGAATAGGCCTGAAGTTTTAGATGGCTGTAATATTTTAAATCCAACCCCTTCTGTAACTTGTCAGGTAATCACAATCTACAAATAATACTACTTTTATAGAGCAATTGCATAGCTATTATTTCTTTTTGACTAATAGCCATATTTCAAGAAATTATATGCTGAATGATACTCTATAGTCCTTCCCTGAACAACTCATCTTATAATTCCTTGCTAATAATTATTTTGACCAAGTAGACCAAAATTAACAGATCTCCTAGCAACTAGATTTCTGGGTTTAACAATAAACACTTTCAGATAAAGTGGCTCAACTTAGAAAAG
Source organism: Mixophyes fleayi (assembly GCF_038048845.1). Taxonomy (NCBI): domain Eukaryota; kingdom Metazoa; phylum Chordata; class Amphibia; order Anura; family Limnodynastidae; genus Mixophyes; species Mixophyes fleayi. The sequence goes on from NC_134406.1 coordinate 159,728,313, forward strand.
ACAACTGCAGTTAGCCCTAAGACTAGAATCTCTTCCAGTAGTTTGGCCAAAGGTTATGATCACCTATCTATCTACACATGCAGATCGATTGCTTAATATCAACTAATAGTAGAAAAAGTATACTGAGTATGAAAAAGATAATTATGTTTTGATACATTTATGAGTAGCTACATAAAATACATTTTATAGAAAATTAAATGAAACCTTCTACTTTAAGATTTTTATCTCATATTTTTACCTGAACTAAAAATCTTATTCAATTATTATTATTATTATTATTATTATTATCAGTACAATACAGCAGCCATACGGATAAAAAGTGCACACATTAAATGACATAAACACCTGAATAATGGCTTTTAATAAATGAGACATCTACTTGCATGCAATTTAAATAATTTGTAAAGACATGTGTAGACATGAAAAGGCCACTTGGGAGAAGATATGCAATTTAATTTCAAGTTTGCTTTGACAGGTTAAAAAAAAAAATACACAATCTACATAATTGCCATAAACTATATTATCATATTTATGAATACATCATCTAATGAAATGTTATTTAATAGCAATGATTTTAAGTCAAAATGATCACTAACTTCCTAAATAACTTAGCTCAAAATTGTGTACAATGCTTTTTATGTATTATATATGCTTGTAATAAACAGAACTATTTCAATTAACTACACAATTCACTAAGGATAGTGTGCTTTAAAAACAAACAATTTACTTATTGTACAAAAAAATGGACAATACAATATTTATTTACATGGATCATGCTTAAATGTTTTATTTTTTTCTCTTGCTTTTAAATTTAATCATTGAAACTTATAACATCAAAAGTGTGTACAATAGTGTTTATTTATTACATATGCATGTACTAAAAACAAATGCTTCAATTAAGAATGCACCATAGGCCTGATTCATCTAGGTACGTATCTGACAATTTTGAGCGTATCATACACATAATCAGTTTGCGCATCCCCAGAATATACAACCGAGAATGCAAGCAATGTACATGGGATATTGAGCGCAAGGAGTACTTGCACAGCGTGCGACTTTAGGAGGGAAAAGAGACGTGAGAGGGGCGAACACCCATAAGATATATGCAAAGAAAGCATTTGCCTACACGTAGGCGCGATTCATAGTCTAGCGGGCGCAGAAATTCACTTATCTACAGACGTAACGGGTCTAGTCTAAGTCCAAGCTGACAGCATGGATAAACATAGCTTGACACTCACGTAATTTGATGTATGTTTGAACAATACACTTCTCTCATTATATACATTATAAAAGCCTTAGTGATGTACAATTACATTGTGGAAGTTTGCAGTGCGTTATACTGAGTGGAGAGTTATTGCGATTTTGAAAGTTTTTGTGAGATGTCGACATCTATATATTTCTATTGAGTACTAATATTAAGTGATATGTTTTATATTTCCCATGCATTGCATACTATTATCAATGTTTTGCGGCAAACTGTGTATTCATACATTTATGTGCCACATTACAAATGCTTCTCTTTTTTAAAATGTAATGTGCTTGTTGAATATTTTTGCAAATGCTTCAGTACATTGGAATTCTGTTGATTTATTTTTGGTGTATATTTATCAAAGGCTTGCCTGTGTATTATGCTATTATATGTCTATTTTTTTAACATAGACATTGCTTAGTGTTTTTTTGGAGAGGGTGTTTGGCCCCTACACTTGCCCAGCTTTTCATCAAAGAGATCTTCCGCTTACATGGATGTCTTGAGGAGATCGTGTCTGACCGAGGAGTTCAGTTTTTAGCTAAATTCTGGCATTCTCTGTGTAAGGCTTTCCAAGTTAAACTGAACTTCTCTTCCTTATACTATGCACAGTCCAATGGTCAGACTGACAGAGTCAATCAGGATCTGGAAACCTTCATCGGACTCTACGTGTCCTCCTCTCAGGATGATTGGTCAACTCTGCTTCCCTGGGCAGAATTCGCTCACAGCTCTCACTATCATGAGTCATCTTCTTCTACTCCATTCTTCATAGTTTACGGACTTCAGCCTCGAGTACCAGTATTTTCTCCGTTACCTGCAACTTCTGTTCCAGCCTCTGAAACAGTCCTTAGAAAATTTGCAGACATCTGGCGGCAGGTCCGTGAGTTCTTACTCAAAGCCTGTCATAACTATAAGAGTCGAGCGGATAAGAAAAGTAGAGTAATTCCTGATATGAAAATTAGAGACAGAGTTTGGCTATCTACCTGTAATCTCTGCTTCGGTGTACCTTCCATGAAGTTCGCTCTTTGCTTCATCGATTCATTCAGAATCTCCAAAGTAATTAACCCAGTTTCCTACAAACTTCAGTTGCCAGAGTATCTCAGGGTACCAAACACCTTTCATATTTTCCTTCTAAAACCGATGGTGTTGAACAGATTTAATTCTCCTAAAGCTGGTTCACCCCCCATTCTGACTGAGCAAGGCAAGGAATATGAGATAAAGGCCATCGTGGACTCTCACTTTCGACATAATCATCTGCAATATCTGGTCGATTGGAAGGGCTATGGTCCTGAGGAGAGGTCTTGGATCAAAGCTTCTGATGTTCATGCTCCCCCCTTAGTTAAAAGATTCCATCTGAAATTTCCTGCTAAGCCCCTTGTTAGGTGTCCAGTGGCCACCCTTTGAGGGGGGGGTACTGTCATGAATTGTTGTCTTAGCCCTGTTTACACCACTCGGCTGTATCATATTACCGTACATCTTCCTCCTGGTCGTATGCAGCATGTTATCCTGGGACAAGCGTGACTTCTGTCTGCAGCACTGGAGGCTGCCATCTTGGGTGAGACATTTGCTAAGCTTCCTGCTGAGTCTGAACACCTGATCCCATTCCCCAATTGGCTTCCTCTGCAGACTATAAGAGTCCCCTCCTACACTCAGCAAGTTGCCAGTGCAGCACTTCCTAGTTCCTGGTTCCAGATCTACAGTGGCTGTTGTTTTGTTGCTCCAAACTACCTGCTGAATACAGAGATCTACCCTTCATGTGTACTCACCTTTAACCGGATTACTGCTTCTATTCTCCCGCTGTGTACAGGTCTCCAACATTCCCTCTGAGTGAATTCAACCTCAACCTGCTGTATTATGGACTTCTCTCAGTGAGTTTAACCATTCGTGTGAATTCATCTTCATCTATTGCTATTACATGAACTGCAAACCTTTAACCATTCGTGTGAATTCAACTCATCAGCTGCTGTAATATGAACTGCAAACATTAACTATTCGTGTGAATTCATCTTCATCTATTGCTATTACATGAACTGCAAACCTTTTACCATTCATGTAAATTCAACTTCATCTGTTGTTGTTTTCTGAATTGCAAACCATTAACAACTCGTGTGAATTCAACTTCATCTATTGCTGTTACATGAATTACAACTATTAACCATTTGTGAAAATCCAGCTTCATTCTACTGCTGAAATAAATACCTTGGTAGTTTTTCCTCGTGTGGATTCACCTTCTTTGCACCTGCAAGCAAGTTCTATGAGCAAGACATTTATCCAGCCCCCAAGTTTCCACTACACTCCTGCCACAGCTAGTCCCTGGGGTTCCGACACAGATCCCAGAAATCCTATTGCCGTGACACACACAATTTGCTAATAACAGGAGTCTCCCTCCCAGCACATAGTCTCGCTTTGCTGTGTAATCTCCCTCAGACTGCTTGATAGCTGATTCTTTGCAGGAAGCCAGATACAAGACCTTTCTGTTGAAAGCTACACCCTGCATCTCTTTTGATAGCTCTGAAGTTTCTCTCTTTGTACACTCTGTCATTCCCACAGACTCTCCTACACAACCTCTCTACTTCCCCGGCTGCAGTCACACATCTAAGGCTGCCAGCACCTCTTTCTGTCAGCTTTCTCCTACTTTTCAGTCTCTCCCCTCAGCTCTGACTCACTGATAGGGCTGACTTCTACTTTACCCTGCCTTTCCATAGCAACAGGAGATCCTGACTGCACATTCATTCTAAATTATATCTTGATTAGTACATTTTTAGACTTGTGGCCATATACACTTTCAAAGGCACAATGGGTTCTACAACAGCATGTTGATTATACTAAAGGGGTGTTAATGTAAGTGTAACAAGCCTTTGGAGATGAGACATAGTTAGATACGGATGAATCCTCGGATATTCTTCTTTAAGATTTATATCTTTTGTTTATACTGGAGGCCTGGATTAAAAAATGTGTTGATGATAATGATAGTGATGAGGTTCTAGCTGGTTTTGATTGGCTGCTTGTGTATTTACTCCTCCAGTTAATAGTACTAATAATTTATGAACATTGAGGCTATATTATATTCAGTCACAAGTTAGATGCATATGTTGAGTTCCATGTATTTCAAAATATACCTAAGAGCAGTTTTTTTGTGACAGAATGTTTGTGTATGTTGGAGCACAAATTGCATTGATCTCTAAAAGATCTCTAAAAGAGGAACCAAGTGTACTCCTTAAATCAGGTCAAATAAGTATGTTACCTAGTATAAAGTTTGGAAGGAGAAAGGGTTATTTTCATATGTAAATAATACAATGGATGTGCGCATTTGCAGCTCCTTTGTCAATCCCGGCAAAAAGTAAACTTGACCATTTTTTAGGTTTATTTTACACACTTAGTTTGCTTAGTAATTTGATATGACTTTTTGAAGGGTTTGCAATTTAAAAACCTAACATTAAAACAATTCTTACTGGTACATTTGGATCTCCCCCTCATTACTTTGAAATTTTGTCCTTTTACCCCAAGCACTGTTTGTTTGATTTATTCAAAAGGGTTAAATAATTAATGATAGCAAGGGAACATCAGGGCTACTTTCACTTTACAGATTATGTTTCTTGATCTTGTCTTTTCAGGTACATTGGTTTCACTAATCACAGCAGTGGGCTTTCAATAACTCATGATACTAGACTGAGCAAACAATGTTCCACATTAAGGTGACAGTAAATAATGAGGGCCTGATTCACTAAGAAAAGTAAAGCAAAAAAAATTAGTAATTTTGCACCTTGGCAAAACCATGCTGCATTGGAGGGGAAGGCAAATTTAAAATATGATGGCAGATTTATAATTAGGGTAAGGCATGTTCTCGATCAACCTTGAATTTCGGTGTACAAATAAAGCTGTCAAGTATTTGTGGGCTACATGAAAAAAAGCAAAGTATTTATCTTATGTGCAAAATAATAAACTATTTTGTACCCCTTGCATTGTAACATGGTGTGTCCGGGAGAAAACTTACTCATTTTTTTGCCTTACTTTACTTAATGAATCAGGCCCTGAGTGTTCTGCATGGTAATAATCTCTTACAAGGCGCAACAACTGGGTAGACACTATTTTCAGTTCTTACAGCTTAATTTCATTTCTCAACTGTAGGACAAAATCTGATTTTATTTTTTAAGGCAAGTAGATGGTCACAAAATTGTGATATGATCATAAACAATTGAAAAGGCCTAAACCTTTCCAATTCAACCGTTTGCATCTCAAATTTGTTTATTTTATTATTACAATATTGTTTTATTCACCTCTCAGTTAAATATTAAATTAATTTGTCATATATAATTTAAGACAGTTTAAGATAAATAACCTGTAAACGTTATTTACTTGTAATTTTCTATTTAATATTTTTACTTGTCTGTTTGTGTATTATATATTCTATTCATGCTGTGTGTGTTTTTGTTTGTGCTGTGTCAATAAGGTATAATGTGCCTGTCACTATCCCACATAGCTTATATCACTACTTTTGTGTGGGGATTAAACATGTCAGTGGCACTTTTTTATTTCTGTTAACTCCATGTTTTTTCTTTTAAAATCATGGCAACATGAAGTATTCAATTTCAAAACATATGGTTCTAAAGAATCCCATGAAACATAATGTAGTGGGTTACATTCTACAAAATCTATGACCATTTTTCTTTCACATTATGGATTAAAATGCATGTAGATAAAATGTTAATGTAACCACTAAGATTATTTACTGCCTTCTTAGACAGCAAGAATATGAGGCAATTACTTTTTTGTTCATTTGAATACATATCTATATCTATCCATATATATATATATATATATATATATATATATATATATATCTATCATAGATCTCTCTTTCTCTCTCTCTCTCTCTCTTTCTCTAATTTTTTCAAACTTTTATTAACTCTTGTGTATTAAACTTGACATATCACTCTCCTTTACAGTAGTTTGCATGCTATGGAGGCTACAGCAGTTAATCAACAAAGGAGAGTCTCTTCACTTTGCTCTATAAAATTCGAGGTCTAAGCACTGAAATTGCTGATGCTGTGTACAACGACGACATAAATATAAACTGTAAAGTGAACCAGCAGCAAATAACATAATTCCCACCAGATCAGCAACTTCCACAATACTTTGAAAATGTGTCTGATTAATCTTAAATAGTAGATGTTGGCTAACTAGATTTGTGTTTACAATTTACTAGCTTACATTACTTCTACAGAAAGATAATTTGGTAGTAAGAAACATGAAATGCACATAATAATAAATGTTTTATTAAAATTACAATTTCTGTTCTATTCTGATGTCATGCAATTAATTAAGGAACAACTAGTTTACTATTCATGCTAATAGTTTACAAATAATATTCTGTTTCACTCATTTTTGTTCTTTGATGATATATTTTATTCAATGTTTTGTTCTACAACAACCTTAGAAGCTACATATTATCCTGTCTGAGCTTTCATGATACCGCATAAGTTTGAGTTTCCAATTATGTTGGTAATATAATAAATGAGAGACACAATTATTTTAAGAAATTAAAATGAAATAGCCCTCCCTAAGGAGGGGGGAGGAAAATTTGGATGCTGCTAAAGACCCTAAGCGTTAGTCTCAATTCTACTATTGTTTCAAAAAATAAATAATAGTTGCCTGGGAAATAGCACAATGGGAAAGAGTAGGAATAAAGGAGGTTCGTCACTATTCATTCTCCAAGATTTTTAAGTCAGTGTCACCTTTAAACAAAGCAAAAATTGCAAACTCTTAGATCTATAGTCAGTAGATGAATATTGGACAGTTACAGTGGATAATCTAGCATCAAAATATAAATAAAACTGAAATTGTTGTGTTTAAACACCAAAGTGATATAAATAAGAATGAAATTGTCTTGTTTAAACTCCATAGTAATAGGGAAATATGAATATGTACTAGAGATGGTCACTGACCCCCGTGTTTTGGTTTTGGATTCGGTTTTGGATCTGGATTACCGTCGTGTTTTGGTTTTGGTTTTGGTTTTGCAAAACCTCCATTGCGTGTTTTGGTTTTGGTTTTGGTTTTGTTTGGTTTTGTTTTGCTATTTTTTGGGAAAATCCATGTTTTTGGGCCTAAATTAACCCAATTTAGTGCTCCAACTGTTTTAGAGACAAGTAATCTAATTGTTGAGGTAATAAATCATCCCAAAAAACAGTTTAATTCTTCGTTGGTAGGCCTATTCTACACACAAAACAGATTGTCTTCCTCTCCATCTATGCATATTGGCAATGCAGCCATCGTCTTTGAATGTATATTACACCCTACACTTATAGTTAAATATGTAAAGAAATGGAAAAAGCCAGTTTGGTTTCTGTCTCTCAAGGCCCCCCTCCACTTGTATAAAATACCAAAAAATTCAGCCATTATAGACTGTACAATATTAATTGACATGGAGAAAGCCAGTTTGGTTTCTGTCTCTCTAGGCCCCCCTCCACTTGTATAAAATACTAAAAAATTCAGCCATTATAGACTGTACAATATTAATTGACATGGAGAAAGCCAGTTTGGTTTCTGTCTCTCTAGGCCCCCCTCCACTTGTATAAAATACTAAAAAATTCAGCCATTATAGACTGTACAATATTAATTGACATGGAGAAAGCCAGTTTGGTTTCTGTCTCTCTAGGCCCCCCTCCACTTGTATAAAATACTAAAAAATTCAGCCATTATAGACTGTACAATATTAATTGACATGGAGAAAGCCAGTTTGGTTTCTGTCTCTCTAGGCCCCCCTCCACTTGTATAAAATACTAAAAAATTCAGCCATTATAGACTGTACAATATTAATTGACATGGAGAAAGACAGTTTGGTTTCTGTCTCTCTAGGCCCCCCTCCACTTGTATAAAATACTAAAAAATTCAGCCATTATAGACTGTACAATATTAATTGACATGGAGAAAGCCAGTTTGGTTTCTGTCTCTCTAGGCCCCCCTCCACTTGTATAAAATACTAAAAAATTCAGCCATTATAGACTGTACAATATTAATTGACATGGAGAAAGACAGTTTGGTTTCTGTCTCTCTAGGCCCCCCTCCACTTGTATAAAATACTAAAAAATTCAGCCATTATAGACTGTACAATATTAATTGACATGGAGAAAGCCAGTTTGGTTTCTGTCTCTCTAGGCCCCCCTCCACTTGTATAAAATACTAAAAAATTCAGCCATTATAGACTGTACAATATTATGAAAAATGGACAAAGCCAGTTTAGGGTCACTCTGTCTATGACACCCTACCCTTAAGGATAAATTGCCCTAACAGCAGCCTTTCAAGATGGTATGTGATATGGAAATGCCACAAGTCCCTTTCCTCTTTGGGGGTAGATTGCACCCTACACTTACATAGAAAGTTTTAAAAAGATGTTATCGGCATCATCTTCAGCTTCATCCTCACCCTCATCAGTGTTATCGTCATCATCACAGACTATCAATTCATCGCCGCTTGAATCCGCCATTAGAGAACAGTCAGTGCTTGCATGTCTTGGATGGTGAAGGCCTTCCTCGTGGAAGATGTAGTTCATTTTTATAAACATCATTTTCTCCACATTTTTGGGAAGTAACCTTCTACGGCGATCACTGACTAAGTTCCCTGCTGTGCTGAACACTCGTTCAGAGTACACACTGGAGGGTGGGCAGCTTAGGTATTGCAAAGCAAGTTTGTACATGGGTTTCCAAATAGCTTGCTTTTCTTCCCAGTAAGGAAAGGGACTGTCTGACATTTCCATATCAACTACCTCTTGAAAGTAATCCTCCACCATCCTTTGCATGTTTATACTCATATTGGATGGACTTATGGGCAAAGTGACACTTTGTTTTGAAAAATCCTTCAAACCAGCCCAGATGTTAAATTGTTCTCGTCTGCCCCCTGTGTCTTCCCTGCTTCTTTTTTGGAAATTTAATTTTTTACGAGCAACAGCTTGAGAAAGTGAAGGAGGACACGTCGTCAAGCCGAGGCCCAGTTCAGCGGCCAACTTGCTGAGCAATAGCTCCTTGCAAAAGTTCACATCTCGCTCATTTACAAGTAAAGACTCAATGTAGGTTTTAAACCTTGGATCAAGCACAGTGGCCAAAACGTACTGATCCGAGTTCAAGATCTTAATAACTCGAGGATCATTGTGAAGCGAATTAAGTACTTGATCGACAAGGCCAACATACTTTGCTGAATTGCTTGCTTTCAGCTCCTCCTTCATTTTCTCAAGCTGCTTTTCCAATAGTCTAATTAAAGGAATGACTTGGCTCAAACTAGCAGAGTCTGCACTGACCTCACATGTCACAACTTCAAATGGTTTCAGCACCTTGCACAGCACTGAAAGGATTCCCCACTGTGCAAGAGTGAAATACATCCCCCCTCCTTTCCCAATGTCATGACTTGTGCAATATGCTTGGATGGCTTTGCGCTGTTCCTCCATCCTCTGAAGCATGTACAGGGTGGAATTCCACCGAGTTACCACCTCTTGCTTAAGTTGGTGGCAGGGCAAGTTAAACTGCTCTTGGAGCTGCTGTAATCTCCTACATGCTGTGGCTGAATGCCTGAAATGGCCTGAAATTTTACGGGCCACCGAAAGCATCTCCTGCACCTCACGGTTGTTTCGTAGGAAGCTCTGCACCACCAAGTTGATGGTGTGAGCAAAACAGGGAATATGTTGGAAATCACCCAGCTGTAATGCTCGCACTATATTGTTGGCGTTATCTGAAATGACATACCCTGGGGAGAGTCCGAGTGGTATAAGCCATGCATCAATCACATCTCTCAGTTTGCGTAACAAATTGTCAGCCGTATGCCTGTTAGTGAAGCCGGTGATACAAAGAGTGGCCTGCCTGTGACAAATGTTACGTAGTGGTGTACATGCTGCTGCTGTTCCTGCTGGTGAAGGTGAATGACCAACCCAGTGGGCTGTCACAGTCATATAGTCTTTGGTTTGGCCACTTCCACTTGTCCACATATCTGTGGTTAAGTGAACAGTGGGCAGAATGGCATTTTTCAGCGCAATCTCTACATTTTTACACACTTTTTGGTATAGTTGTGGAATAGCTTTACGGGAGAAATGGTGTCGCGATGGAATTCTGTAACGCGGACACAAAACCTCAATTAACTGTGAAAAACCAGCTGCGTTTATGGTGGAGATTGGACGCAGATCTAACACTAACATTGCAGCCATGGCGTCTGTGATTCGCTTGGCGACTGGGTGACTGCTGTCATATTTGCTTCCCCTCGCAAAGGATTGTTTCACAGTTAATTGCTGAAATGTAGGACTGCTCATTTTATTCACCTGCCTCTGGGATGACGATTCACCCCCAGCAGCAGCAACAGCAGCAGCAGGACTAACGCTTTCTTCAGAGGAATCAATAATAGTGCCGGAGTCATCCAGCCTTAAGTGGGATGCCGGGCTAACTCCGAGCGCTACTGAGGATATTGATGAGGATGGTGTGGTGGGTGTATTTTGTGGCCGTCGGTATGTCGGTGAGCGGAGGGTCTTAGCTGATGAGGGAGTGCTTGTATTCTTTTGGGAAGAACTTTCAGCTTTTCCCAACACTTTGCCATGAACTCTCGTTAAATGGCGTAACATAGACGAGGTTCCAAGATGGTTAAGGTCCCTCCCTCGACTGACTGTGGCTTCACATACACTACAAATGGCTATACAATTGTTGTCTGGATTTGGGTAGAAATAATTCCACACATAAGAAGTGGATTTTTTTGTTTTATGCCCAGGCATGACAATGGCCTTTTTCTTGTCACGTGCCAGAACTGCTGCCACTGGTGCAGGACTTACACAAACAACCTCATCCTCATCAACATCCTCATTAGCGCCCTCGTCGCCTACACAAATCTCCCCCTCATCCTCTTCTAATTCCAAAGTGGCATCCTCAATTTGGGTATCACCGGCTACACTCGGGCTATTAAGGCACACATCAGCAGAATGCTCACGATTAGACATCCCACTGTTGGATGGACTCTCCACAGGGATTGTTGTCATTTGTGAATCAGAGCAAATATTCTCCTGTAATGCCTCACTGGTATCTTGCAGCTCAGCTTTGACGCGTAACAGTAGTTGTGCACCAATTGTAGGCTGGGTAACTTTTTGGGATCTGCCACTAATAGCCAAAGGTGAAGGCCTCATTCTCTCTTTGCCACTGCGTGTGTAGAATGGCATGCTTGCAATTTTTTTTTTATCGTCACTTAACTTTTGCTCAGTTACACTTCGTTTTCGCTTCAATACAGTAAATTTTTTTTTGGTTTTTGTTTTTTGCACTAATTTGAAAACACTCTGTTGTTTGACATCGCCTTGGCCAGATGACGTACTGGGAACACTAACATCAGGACTGGTGACAGAACCTGGTTGCTCATTTAGATCATATGTGGACTGCTTTGAATCCATTGCGTAGATACTGCTGACAGATATGACTTTTGACAGCCAGAAATATTAATGCACAATTAGGGAGGACACCCCAAAAACACAGAGGAGTGCTAAAATTTATTGAGTAGATACTGCTGACAGATATGACTTTTGACAGCCAGAAATATTAATGCACAATTAGAGAGGACACCCCAAAAACACTGAGGAGTGCTTAAAATTATTGAGTAGATACTGCTGACAGATATGACTTTTGACAGCCAGAAATATTAATGCACAATTAGAGAGGACACCCCAAAAACACTGAGGAGTGCTAACATTTATTGAGTAGATACTGCTGACAGATATGACTTTTGACAGCCAGAAATATTAATGCACAATTAGGGAGGACACCCCAAAAACACAGAGGAGTGCTAAAATTTATTGAGTAGATACTGCTGACAGATATGACTTTTGACAGCCAGAAATATTAATGCACAATTAGAGAGGACACCCCAAAAACACTGAGGAGTGCTTAAAATTATTGAGTAGATACTGCTGACAGATATGACTTTTGACAGCCAGAAATATTAATGCACAATTAGAGAGGACACCCCAAAAACACTGAGGAGTGCTTAAAATTATTGAGTAGATACTGCTGACAGATATGACTTTTGACAGCCAGAAATATTAATGCACAATTAGAGAGGACACCCCAAAAACACTGAGGAGTGCTAACATTTATTGAGTAGATACTGCTGACAGATATGACTTTTGACAGCCAGAAATATTAATGCACAATTAGGGAGGACACCCCAAAAACACAGAGGAGTGCTAAAATTTATTGAGTAGATACTGCTGACAGATATGACTTTTGACAGCCAGAAATATTAATGCACAATTAGAGAGGACACCCCAAAAACACTGAGGAGTGCTTAAAATTATTGAGTAGATACTGCTGACAGATATGACTTTTGACAGCCAGAAATATTAATGCACAATTAGGGAGGACACCCCAAAAACACAGAGGAGTGCTAAAATTTATTGAGTAGATACTGCTGACAGATATGACTTTTGACAGCCAGAAATATTAATGCACAATTAGAGAGGACACCCCAAAAACACTGAGGAGTGCTTAAAATTATTGAGTAGATACTGCTGACAGATATGACTTTTGACAGCCAGAAATATTAATGCACAATTAGAGAGGACACCCCAAAAACACTGAGGAGTGCTTAAAATTATTGAGTAGATACTGCTGACAGATATGACTTTTGACAGCCAGAAATATTAATGCACAATTAGAGAGGACACCCCAAAAACACTGAGGAGTGCTAACATTTATTGAGTAGATACTGCTGACAGATATGACTTTTGACAGCCAGAAATATTAATGCACAATTATGGGGGACAACCCAAAAGCGCTGGGGAGTGCCAAATATGAAGAAAAAATAATAAACCTCTATCCTCCTCTCTGCACTAGCGATTTTGGTTAGAGCAATTGCAAGAACAATATTGTATTCTTTCTCTGTCCCTGCTCTAATTAGCCTATGACTACACCCTGCTCTCTCCCTCTGTCAAATGGCGATGGATTGCTGTGGAGGCGTGTATTTATAAAGTTGAAGTATCGCGAGAACCGAGTCCCGAGATCCGACGACGTCACAATGACGTTCGGCCTCGATTTGGATTCGGAATTGGCGGGAGAGTACCGAGCTGCTCAGCTCGGTACTCGGATACCCAAAGTTCGGGTGGGTTCGGTTCTCGGAGAACCGGACCCGCCCATCTCTAATATGTACCAAACCTGTTTAATACTTTTATACTTGCAATGGCACCCTGAAGTCAATTTTTAATATTTCCTTCAAGATCATTCCAGTAACTCTAATACTTCAATCTAATGCATAGCTCACTTAATTCATAAAAGAGGTACTACCGAGCAAAACGTTCAAACATTCACTTAGTCCAGCTTGGGTTACTGAGGTGTCAAGTGTGTAGTACATAGATAAAACAGTTCAGTGTGGGTAATTTTCACAGTTCTCTTTCCACAGAGTGTTTAATAATTATCCTCAATCCATCTCATTTTGTTAGCATCACCATGCATGAAAATTAAGAGAGGATCGCATATGATTGCTAGGAAATACCGTTTGTTAAAATAATTTATTGAAAATAAACTTAAAAAATACACTCACATTTCAGTAGTGTATGTGTAGTCCATTCTTTTTGTAAGTATTTCTCTCTGTCATTGGTCAGGGAGTTCTGCCTAGATTTCTTTATACGGAGAAGGCAGTGTGATTGCGACCATTGCAGCTGTTCCATCTGTCTATTGACAGGGAGATTCTGTGATGTCAGATTGATCTTTGCGGTGTTAGATATCAGCAGTGAGTGACCCTTCACTTTTCATCATTGCTGACTTCATCATGGGATGCTTTGTTACATGGATGCTAACTGCTATTTATACCATTTTGGCCTGCATAACTGCCTACAGCTTTTCGTTACTCCAATAACCTCCTTTCACTTGTACTATTTCCTCTTCATTACCATTTTAAAATTAATATCTCTCACCTTACCCACATTACATTAAGAGACACCCCCCACACTTACACTAAAATCCCTTTCTCCCACATGTATATTTAAAAGCTCCTTTTCCTCAATGTGACACAGTGTGACACACTTACATGTGAAAACTCCACTCCCACACAAATTCCCACACTTCCCACATATTCCCACACTTCCCCCACATTGCCCCAGATATTCCCCAACACATTCCCTCACACTTATCTTGTTCATCCAGTGCTGTTTCTTGCCTCCTACTGCCTGCATCACACATGACACACACCTGCTGGAAGTGTGGGAGAAAGGGTTGGGCACACACATCAGGGGAGAGAGAGCTGTTAGCACACAGCAGGGGGTAGTGTAGAAACAAATCATAAATGATCCCCAGCTAGAAGCTGTAAAGTGACTGGTCCTGAGGGAGGGGCAAGCCACTTCAAGCATACCGCACCCCAAGCAGGAGAGGGGTTTCCAGGCATCAGGACCCCTCCCTCCAGGTGAAGGCCTGCTCTATACAGCTCTATGTAATATGATTGGCACTATACAGATAAATGTCAGAGATGCTTTAAACATTCAGAACTTCAAAAACGTTTAAAAAAAAATATTTGATCCAGTTGGTGCCATTCAGCTATCATATCCTGATGATAAAGATATTCATTATTTTCTTCAACTCCTCTTGCTTACAGAATTTCTTCTATACTGTCAGTGATCACAGAAGAGCCACACATAGTCATATGCTTTTTAATCAGATGTATGCCTTTGTAGCATTAGTAAGTGGTTTCCAAAAGTGCAATACATATAATGAAAACATACACTAAATTGTCATAATATACTGCTCAGCATTTTCATGGGTTCAACAAGGTGCAGAAAGTGTGTTATATTGCTGTGCTCATAATTTAATATAGCTGCTGCATATTAGCAGATGCTAGATCTCTAGTACAAATGTCTTCTTCCATTATATACCACTGATGCTCGATTGTACTGAGATAAATCTGAGATCAGATTTGCTGATGAGGTTACTGCATTATGTTCACTTTCTGTATGTGTGGTGCAAAACAAAGTCTTTATAAAAAAAATATCCTTTTTTATATATGTATACTGCTACTTTGAAGAGATGCATCTTAAGAAGGTTAATTTATTTCATGGCATTAAAATCAAGGACTGGCTGGGGTGCATCTGCCCCCCTCGGCCTGGTCCCATAGGGGTCTACCTTGGGCTGTGTCACTGGGTCACCTGCATTTTTTTTCCTTTAACATGTTTCTAACAGGCTACTGAGGTGAATCTTGTACCCCAGGCTAAAAATTGCCAGCCCTCCCTTGATTAAGAAATTACTGTACTCATATCAAAGACCCAATAAATAAAGTATTTTTTTCAAAATGCTTTTTCTCCCATCAGCACTAAACCCATTACAATGCTAGCAATTAAACACTGCTTGACTATTTTCCTATTTCACTGAAACAATGTTGTTTTGTTATAACTGGCATTAGGACTGCCTTCCATATTCAATGGGCAAAGAAAATCCATATTGGCATCATTGCATCACTCAGCTGTGAATGTATTGATTAGACTTCATTGGTGATTCTGCACACATGTGGTTGTCCTCTATAGGACCCTTTGTTTAAAACTGTCCAGGTTTACAGGACTGCCATCAATTGGATGTTATTTGGATTGTGGTTGTTTCATTTTTACTGTGCGTTAAAATGCAATCCTAATGATTCATGCAGCTCTTTCTGTTGCCTGCTAAAATACCACTTTAATAGTCACTTAAATAGTGTCTCTAATCAATTCTTCCTCAGCCTATCAAATTGCTCTAGAGAACATCATTTGCACATAGCAATCAATATATATATTCCACCTGCCGTATTTTGTTCTATTATAATACAGAATGTATTGTGTATTTATGTATATTCCTTCTAATCTGTTAAATCTACTTTTGAGTTTGTTAATTTGCGCTCCTTAAAATTTCAACAGGAATGTTATGTTGTGGACAATCCATAGACAATATTTCAAAGAATATAGTTGTAGGTAACTATCTGGATTTTTTGTAAGCCTCTTATTTGCATACTGAAAGAACTGAATTCCATTTAACTTTTAAGGCAAAGTTAATATAAAGTAAAAGTCCTCAAATGTTTCTTATGTTGATTAAAATGAAATATGGTTGTACGTCTATAGGTTTTAAATATGTATCCTATTTATTATTTATTTACAACATTGCTCTTTAGTATGTGAAGTACCTTATTATTGCCTGCCACTCACTATTTATATTACTTTTTAGAAACCAATATTCCTTAAGAGACTGCAACAGCAACATTAACACTAAAAAGATGCAAAATATTCCAATGCCCATCAAAAAATAAAATAAAAACCTAAATGTAGTGTATATGTCATTAAGAGAGGCTCTAATTGTAGTAGCATTTTCAAACAAAACTGTATAGTTCTTGTTTTATCATTGTATAATTCCTCGCAAATTGTCTTTTTATAATGTTTCTTACTATTAAATTAGAAGGGGGTGTACTAAGAAAGTGCAGACAGTGTGGATTTGTATCGCAGAGAAACATTATAATTGTTGTTTGCCAATATTGTAATTAATATAGCAGAAAGTTCTGAATATATTTATTTGCCCACATGTGTATACAATTCATAATTGCTTAAACTAACAATAATAAAGTTTGACAATTTACTGAGAACATATAATTTATCACTACTGTCCAGCTGGTATTTTCTTTTAAAAGCTGCATCCTAATCTGAAATCAACCCACTCACATTCCTCCTACATCACAGTAATATCAAATCACTGGCAATAACATATAGTGTAAGCTCACTAAAAAGATTATGTGTTTATCCCAGCTGTGAAAAGCGAACCAAGGTCAACCTATTATGCCTAAAATATATTTTTTGACAAAAAATATTTGTGCAAAATGAACGACTGGTGTTTATTATCTGTTTAACTAAAAGGAATAACTAATTTGTGCCATTACTTAAGCTGCATGTAATGCTATTGATCTTTAATGAATACTAGCAATTAAAACTAACCCATATTAGGTTCAATTAAGATGTCTTTACCAATATACAAACATAAAATGCAAAACAAACTTTGCTCCCTGACTTTGCTTGACCTGTTAATCAAAGCTTTGGCATCAGGGAATAACATCATATACTTATGATTGTCTTCTCACTATTTTACTGGATATTGTAGCTCAGTTTTATTGTCTGAGTCCTTGCATTTGGATTGTAATGTAGACTTGTGTTCACTGTGTATAAAGAGAGGAAATAGCAACTATTTCTAATTCACCAGGAATTAGCTAATAAGCAACTGTCAAAAGCCATGGCAGTAATGGTCCCTGTGCATGTACAGTAGTGCATGTGCAACATACTTATGTCAGGACCATAATGAGGGCAGTGCATCTGGTGCGACCGCCAAGGGCCGCAAAGCCAAGGGGGCGCCACGGCGCTCGCAATTTGCACAATTGAACTATATAAAATATGCCCTGCTTGCAAGCTTGCTGGGAGAGCCCACCGTATCTTTGTGCAATTTGCCATGCTGCCTATTCCTGCATAGAGGCAGCATGCGACCACTCTCATTACACAGGGGGCGTGCACTGCACCAAGAGGTTAGGGGCGAGCTTGCCCCTAACCTATTGGCTCCTCGTCCACATGATACACGGTTCCTTTACTACACAGATTCCCCAGCTTTTCTGCTGTCTGCAGATTTCTACCCCTCCCCTTCTCTCCCCACCGTATTTCTGTTTACTTGTGTCTATATCTCAGCCCCTGTCTCTTCTCCCCCCTTGTGTTTTCCTCTCTGTCTACAATTTTATATGTCAGGGGTGCACGGAGGATTGTCCGGTTTCCCCCCCGTTTAGGCAGCGCTGTCCTATACAGCAGCCGCAGCACTGTCAAAGAAGCGTCCGCGGCGGTGCTGTATACACTACGCTTCTTTGACAGCGCCGCGGCTGCTGTATTGGACAGTGCCGCTATAGTGGCCATTTAGTTAGCGCAGGGGGGGTTACTGGAGACTCAGAAACCCCCCCTGCGTGCGCCTCTGTATGTGTAGCCTTGCCTCTCCCTTGTGTGTCTGTGCATCTCTGTCTTCTCTATGTCTGTCTTTTTCTTATCACCACTTTGTGTCTGTCTTTAGTTTTGTGCAACTCTGCGACCCTTAGCCATGTTTCTTCTCCCCTGTTGTGTTGTGATCTCTGTCTGCAATTTTGTAAGCATGCCTGTGCATCTCTATGTTATCTCTATATGTCGGTGCATCTCTTACCTCCACTTTGCGTATGTTTTTAATTTTGTGTAACTCTGTTTCCCCCTGTGTCTCTTTGCCAACCCTTTGTTTTATGTTTCTCCCCACCTTCTTCTACCATTTGCCCCCAACACCCAGTTTCCCCCAGTGCCCCTCATAGCTACCCCTTCTTCGCCCCTTCTTATCTTTTTCCTCTTCTTTTCCTGACGTTGATGGAGTCCTGGTGGCTGTCGATCAGAAGAGACGTGGACAAACTTAATTATGGCAGGTAAGCACAATCTTCTTATTTTAATCATTTTCTCGTACATTATGGGGCAGATTCAATTACCAACAATGTTCCTCAGTACATCTTGGCTGTGCATTTTTTTTTTAAACTTTGTTTATTGAAAGCATATAGCTAAAGATCTAGCAATGTAACAATGTAATGCATAGATTACAAGGCTTTCTATTTTCAAATATATCAATCAAAAAAGAACATAAGAACAAAAACAAAAAGATACATATATGGAGAAAGAGGAACTAAAAAGTAGAGTATAGAAAAAGGGCCGGTGTGGGGGATATGGGATGATGTAGGGAGGAGGACCACAAATGTCTTATATACACGGTCAATGTCTTTGGTGATTAGAGGCATCAGTAAAAAGAGATGAGGAAAAATAGGGTGATATCATGGTATCCCCAAGCCAAAATTTCCCAATAAATATTCAATCATGGGACTCTATCTGCTGTGGACATGTAATCTTTATAACAATCAGTGGCCTTGAATTTCAGCCAGAAAAACCATGTGGTGTTAAAATCTGTGACTTTATCATTGGCGGAGGAGATGAAGTCATCCATTGACATATAGTACTCTATTCGGGTATACCAGTCCCTGAGGGATGGAGGATTGTGGCATTTCCATCGGATAGGAATAAGGTGACTGAGCAGTGATTTTTTTAAATACATTAATAGGGATTTTAAACAAGTTAAGGAGCCAGAAAGCTGGTTCTAAAAGAACTTCATAGTTTAGAATAGTCTTAACAGTATGCACTACCTCAATCCAAAATTGCTGAATGCGTGGGAATTCCCATCAAATGTGTAAGTAACTCCCCAGAGCACCTCCAACATATGCCTGAGATATTTGGGTTTATCTTCTGAAATAAACTCGGATGTCTATACCAATGTGTCAATATTTTATATTGTGTTTCCACTACAGAGGTACTGATGCAGCATACATGGGTAAGCTAAAAGACCTTCTGGCATTCTTCTATAAAGATGTTTCTATTGAAATCTCATTTCCATCTTCTGGTGAAATGTGTCAGGGATTGAATCATATTTTCTACAATGAGTTTATATATAGTAGATATGGTGTGGGAAGGGGTAGAAACAGAGACACATCAAGTCTAAAAAACAGTAAGGTCTCTGCTTATTATATGTATTTGATTTGCAGATTGTAAGAAGTGTCGTAGCAGTAATTATCTCCAAAATTCAGAATTGGGTAAATCCCATTTAGATTTAATGCCGGAGAACGAATAGATACCTTTTGAGTCCATCAGCTGGCCCAATCTGAAGACCCCTGTCCGTGACTAATTGTGGAAGGAAGGTAAGTGTGTGCCTGGTGGGACATCTGGGTTTGTTATAAAGGAGGTGAGTGGTGAGAGCTTAGAAGAGATGTAGGGCATGGCTCTTAATAGTTTCCAACATCTAAGCATGGGTGAAATAGACGGGTGAGAAAGCAAGGGTAGATTCGGAAACCAGGGAGTTATTTTAGATAGGGATTGAAGGAAATATTTTTCTATTAAGACCCATTGCTTGCTATATTTTTTCTGGTCCATTCTAAGATCCTGTTTAGCATAATGGCATTGTAATAGCTAGAGATGTGTGGTAGTTGGAGATCCCCTAAACTCTTGAGTCTGAATAAAATTTCTTGTTGTATACAGGGGAGGGTGGGGGGAGGGCTTTTCTACCCAGATAAAGCACTTGTTTACACCCTGTACATCTTGGAGCCATTTTGGAGAGATGTGGATAGCAAGAGTTTGCTTTTCTTATAGGATTTTGAGTAATGTATTAATTTTCATCACATTGATTCTACCAATCCATGACAGGCGTGAAGAGTCCATTTCTCATAATCCACCCTCAATGAAGAGGGAATAGGCAAGAAGTTTGAGTGGAAAATCTGGAATAAGTCTCTGGTCATCCGAACCCCCAAATAATTACGGTGGGACGGATGACAAACAAAGGGGAAGCTTGTCTTCAAGCCTTCAACCACTGGTGAAGAAGTAGTCAGGTTCATAGCTATGGATTTCCTGAAACTGATTTTGAATTTCAAAAATGCCTTAAAAGTATTCTACTTAGTCATCAAGCTAGGGAGCAAAGTTACGGGGTAGGAGATGGATGCCAGCAGCGTCGGCGACTAATGCCAACTTACATTCCCGTTCACCTATTTTAATATCAGAGACATTGTTATTGGCTCTAATCGCCCTCGCAAGAGTCTCCATGCATAGGACAAAAATCAATGGCGATAATGGGCATCCCTGCCTAGTGCTATTCAGGATATCAAATGATTCAAACAAGGAGCCGTTAACCTTAATTCTGGCTGAGAGAGAACTATAAAGCGACAAAATTCTATGAAGACTCAGGTGACCCAAACTCATGTGTCTCAAAAGGCTTGACATGAAATCTCAGTCCAGTCTGTCGAGTGCCTTCTCAGTATCCGTAAATAACAGGATGGTAGGGATATTTCACTGTGTAGAGATATGTATCAGGTTGATTATTTTGAGGGTATTGTCTTGGGCTTCGTGACCAATGACAAAACCAACCTGGTCATTATGTATAAACTTAGGTAGGAGGAATTTTAAACGGTTGGCGAGCATTTTTGCATAAAACTTAACACCTATATTTAGGAGCCAAATAGGTCTGTAGCTTGGATACAGGGATGGGTCCCCCCGTCTTTTGGGAGAACTGTGATATGGGCTTCTAAGGATTGTTTGGAGAATCTTGACGTGGCTAAAACTGCATTAAAAACCTGGAGGAGCAAAGGAACAAGTTGAGTTTTGAAGATCTTAAATAAGATTTGGTAAAGCCATCTGGACCAGGACTCGTTCCCAAAGAAGACAAGTAGATAGCCTGTTCCAGCTCCTGAGATGTAAAAATGGCAGCTCCAATGTTTCCCTATCTTTCGCTGTGAGATGTGGGAATTTAACAGAATTCAAATAGCTATCATTCTCCCTCTGGCGATCCCCTTCCCGAGTTCTCAAATTGAAGCCAGTAATGTTATAAAATTTTGAATAGTAAGAACGGAAAGTGGCGGCTCTTTTCCCTGTTTCAAAATGGGAATATCCACAGTGGTCTTAAATCGATGGATGAATGAGTCTTTGAGTTTGTAGGGATTGAGCCAACATCTTCCCTGATTTATTGCCCCATTGGAAAAAGCGGTTGCAGCATTTCTGATAAGAAAGTTTTATTTTATCAATTAACAAGACATTCAATGCTGTCCTAGTCTCCACCAACTCTGTACATAGCTGCTTAGATAAAGAGAATTTGTGGACAATTTTCAGATCTTTAATTTTTTGTAGAAGGGTTTGAATTTTCTCTACTTTTTGTTTTTTTCATAAAAGTCCCCAATTGAATACATTTACCTCAGATGACATATTTGTGGGCTTTCCATATTGAGATTTTGGAGGTGTCAGGAGTATCATTTATATTGATATATTCTTTGAGAGAGGATTCTAATTGGGATTTACAATAAACATCTTGAAGCAAGCAGTCATTGGGTCTCCAATTCCACTGCCGGAATACCGTCTTTGGTAGGCCAATAGTAGCAGAGGCCAGAGCATGGTCAGACCAGGCTGCTGAGCCAATCCCCGCTTCTGCAAAAGGTGTAAGTGTCTGTGAGCAATAAAAATATAGTCTAATCTAGAGTATACATTATGTGGGTGGAAAAAAAAGTGTAATGCCGGTCAGAAGGGTGGAGGAGTCTCCAGATATCAACAAGCTGGTGGTCATGAAAGGTGCATCTTACCTCATGATATTTTTTCCCTGGAAATCCAGGAGCATCGGACGAGGAGTCATGAAGCAGATCTAGGGTCCAGGGGAAGTCTCCACCAACAATGGTGGTGCCTTCAAGTAGAAGGTCTGCATGCTCCAACACCCTAGAATATTAGGCAGGTTGACCTAGGTTTGGGGCATAGAGATTAATAATGGAAAATTGGTGATTCAAAATTTTACATTTAACCAAAAGACCTCTACCAACTTCTAATCTTTGGGTTGTAATATCTGTCACATGAAGGTGTCGGGCAAACAAAATTGCAACTCCTTTAGATTTATTCTCACAGTTGTTGCTATAAAACACATGAGGGTATTTGGGACATTTCAGAATAGGAGAATGAGGACCAGGTCTAAAATGTGTTTCCTGGATCAATGTGATATCAACCTTGATTGCTCAGTGATATGTAGTCTCCTGAGTAATCCTGAGTCTATATGTAAAAGTAGGAAAATTAAATGTACACAGGTTAAGTAACCGTTTTCAGGACACTTAATAACAGTAGGTCAAATGTGTTCGGGAAAAGAAAGGTTATATGCACATACTGTAGGGGTCACTGGGGAACAGTGACTAAGGCAACCAAGAAATAGTAAAATAAATCAACAAATATCTAGATAACAATACATTATAAAATCAACACTATTATGAAATGTTAAATATATTATAGGCATATAGCTCTGAAAAAAAAGAGCATCACAACAATAATACATAGAATCAGTGTGATCAGATAGATCTGACCACACAACAGGGGAAACCACTGTCCTGTTTGTCCATGTTCCAGCAATCATAGAAGTCATCTTTCTATAGAAAGAAAGGGTAGCCACCTGTATGGAAAAGAGAGACATTATAGAAAAGGAGGGGGAAGAGACAGACCTGGATCTCTGGAGGAACAAGGGCTCTTCTTATGTCTCATTCTTGTCTTAGAACGTTGAACTGTATTCCATTGTATTTCTCCTGTTAATGGATGCAATGTCTACAACTGAGAGAGGGATTCTGCCCAGTCAGAAAGTTTAATCTTAGGTAGATCTAGGGAAGTGCAGCACTGATCCAAGTCAGGTAAAGAACTGAAGATAACAGACTTCCCATCCAGGGTCATCTGGAGTTAAAATTTGAAACCCAACGATACTTCAAGTTGCGTTTACGCAGTCCATCAGTTAAGGGTTTTAAAGCCTTCTGCTGTTGGACGGTATGCAAAGAGAGGTCCGGAAAAATTTGTATGGCATCACCATTGAACTCAAGTTTATCCATGTGGGGCATCTTCCGCACGATATCCTCTTTTTGATTATAATAATGGAGCCGGTATATCACATAGTGGGTTTTTTCTGTAGGCAGCCCCCATGGTCTTAATGCTCAATGAGTTCTGTCAAAGGTAATTAGGGAGTCTGGGGTTTGGCCTAGGATTTCATTGAAGATTTTAGTTAAAGCCTCTATCAGGCCCATTTAAGGAATATCTTCAGGAAGACCCCAAACCCGGATGCTATTGCGTTGGCTTCTATTATAAAAATCATCCAGTCCATACCTCAAGGAGCGTAATTCAGAAGCTTGGGAGAACACTACTTCCTTAAGATTGGAAAGGAGATCTTCCGATGTTTCCTTTTCTTTTTCCAATGAAGTGGCTTGGTTTGTAACATGCAAGATGTCTTCCTTGATAGTAGCCAATTAATATTCTTGATTGTTGCCAATGCTGCTGTGCATTTTTACCGTAATTTTACAAATTATTTTTGGACTTTACAAGCCAGACTTTGGGAATAACAAATTTACTTTGGGCTTTTACAAGCCGGACTTTTGATACAAATTGAATTGGGACTTGGTTTACAGCCATTTTAGGATTAAAAGCTGCTGACAACAGATGAAAACATATGTGGTAAGTATAGGGCATTTATTATTTTTAATTAAAAAACGTGGTATAAATGAGGGTGTTTACTGTCTTTATTGTGGATTTATTATTTTTAATAAATGTATGTGGTGTTAACAAGGGTGTGATGGTTTTTTTAACATTTTCTTTTTTGGAGCTACAGGTTCCAGCCAGCCCTGGGTGTCAGGGCATGTTGGCACTTGTGTTTCTCCAACTGGCAACATGTCCTGGCACCAGCATGGGTATGCTGGTGCTTGTAGTTATACAAGTATCAGCATGCCAACGCTATTTATGGCACCTTGGCTGGCTGGGACTTGTAGTTCCACAAAACAAAATGGCGTCAGTTTATTTTTTTGTATTTTTATTGCCATTTATTACCCTACACCAACCACCCAGGGGTGTAGGAAGAGCCCTAGTGCTTTCAGCACTGGGCTGGTTTTTCCTAGAGAGGAGCCCGATCATTTTTTTCGGCGGACTCCACTCCCTAGGGAATACAGCCCAGCATTGAACAGCCTGGGGTTGGTTTGTCATTATGGTAGGGGGACCCCTGCCGCGTGTCCCCCTGCTATAGTGCCACCAACCCCGGCTGGTTTGCCTAGTGCTGGTTCCGTGAAAATCGGGGGGACCCCATGCAAATGTTTTCCCCGATTTTCAGGTAACCAGCAGTAGTCGGGCAGCACTAGGGTTAATAGTGAATAGAGGGTGACCCCACGCTTTTTTTAAAAAAAAAAAACTTTTATCTATTTTTTACAGTTTTTACAGCTGCCGGAGCTCCGGCTCTATTGCAGAACAGTGTAACAGTGATGTGTTTACAAAACACGCTTCTAGCAAGCAGTGTGTTGTATCTACCGTGTTTGAAAGCAAACTCTCTCTCTCTCTCTGAGTTTGCTTAATCGCAGCTTCATACATTTGAGACTTGTGTAGATGGAGTGTCAAATAGTCAGGAATTTGATCTCTATCGATATTGAAAATAGCGATTTTGACAGAAGCAGAACTCTGGTGATTTTACATGAAATCTCAGCTTCATACATCTGCGAGTTTTAACTCCCCTGAGAAAATCGCTGGATTTGCAAAATCAGACCTTGATACATTTACCCCATGGCGTTGTTTGACTTTGAGCAGCATGCCCCCAAAAAGAAAAATTCTTTTAAAATCCCAAGTGTTTCAATCTAAAATCAATTGTATGAGGGACAGTTTCAGTGACATCTGAACTATTTAGTAGAAAAAAAACCTGGTGCTGTAAATATCTTTTTGCTTAACCTCCAGGTACAGCTGAGGAATTGCTGTTCTGGAGCAATGGAATTGATGGCATGGACACATGATCTCAATTAGTCTACTAAAACCTGATGCATTGATGGCAGAAAATGGACACACATGCAATGCTAACATAGCTGTCATGGCTTTAGTGATCCACTGTGCAACAGGATTCTGGCTGTTACACTTGTAAACACTTGCTCCACAGACAATTTTTGTTTAAAACTATGCATTATTTTCTTGGACCCCTTCTGTATAGACATTTCACCCCAAGCAGCAGCAGCCGAAGTGTGCAAGGATGCCTCTTGTGAATCATGGATTGCATTAGGGGAAGCATTTTAAAATTGGATGCTGGACTATGTACTAATAATGAGGAGGCTGATAATGAAGGTGTTCACAGTGAAGAATGCATGAGTGTCTATCTACACTGCTTCTAGCTGATGCTGGACTTCTTAGTTCTCTGTCTGTCTATAATTTCCAATATTGTTTTAGTACTCTGTTTCAAATTGTAATGCAAGTTGCTGGAGCTACATTAACAAATTATGATGATGATGAAGGTAGGAGGTGCCTATTTCTGCTTCTCATCTCAAAGGCTATAGATTCCTTGACAAATGTACTCTGGGTTGGGATAAAACAATTTCCACATTCAAAAGTTAGATTGTTTGGACTTGTGCCCAAGCATGAATCATGGGCATGAGGTGGTACCACTGGTGGTTGCCTTACTTGGACACATAAATCATTATCTTCATTATCTTGTTCTAGTACGACACATAGCATTTTTAGATCCGCAATTATACCTCTCATCCTGTTGCACATTAGCATGTTCCAAAGAAGCATCCTCAATTTCTATATCTAAATCATCATCATAACTACTTATTTTCACTAGAGATGCTCAGTCTCGGTTCCCCAAGAACCGAACATACCCGAACTTAGCAGATCCGAGTACCAAGCCGAGCCGGCTAGGTACTTTCTCGCTTTTTCGGAATTGATAATAAGGCAAAACGTCATTGTCATGTTTGTCGGATTTCGGATCTCGCGAGTTTTGGATTCTATAAGTACCGACCTCCACAGCGATCTAGCCCCATTTCACAAAGGGACACGGAAGGGGTAGCACAGTCTGTAGAGCAGTTGGGCTGCAACATAGGTAGATCAGAAAGAGGAAAGGTTAGCAGTGTTCTTCAAAATCTACAGTGACATTCAAGGAGAGCTCCATTGCTCCATTGCTTCTAAATATGCAGTCCCATAATGTATAGTGTTATATAGGTAACAAACAAAGAGGAGAGCGCCATTGCTCCATTGCTAATTGTCATTGTTGAAATACAAATACAAGGGCTGGCAGGCTTGGTGTAAATCTGCATTCAAATTGTATGGTGTTTTATACGTTACACACAAATAGGAGAGCGCCATTGCTCCATTGCTAATTGTCATTGCTGAAATACAAATACTAGGGCTGGCAGGCTTGGTCTTCTGAGTTTGCAGTCAAAGTGTATGCTGTTATCAAAATGGATTCACAGCAGTTCACAGAAGAGCAGGAGCACCAAGCAGCTGCTGGCACCAGTCATGATGATAGTAAACCCTCTACGTCATCTGGTAAAGCCTGTGTTAAAGTGCATAGTCAAGATTATCATCACCATTTATTTATATAGCGCCACTCATTCACATCAGTATCTACCCCATTGGAACTTACAGTCTAAATTCCCTAACATACAAACACAGACAGAGAGAGACTAGGGTCAATTTTAATAGCAGCCAATTAACCTACTAGTATGTTTTTGGAGTGTGGGAGGAAACCAGAGCACCCAGAGGAAACTCACGCAAACACGGGGAGAACATACAGACTTCACACAGATAAGGCCATGTTTGGGAATTGTATTCATGACCCCAGCGCTGTGAGGCAGAAGTGCTAACCACTTAGCCACCGTGCAGTCAGGGAAACCAAAATGTAAAAAAAACACCTTTCACCTTGGTCAAGCAAAAAAGACCTGTAATCCAGGCAAAGTTGTCTGCAGAGAAAAAAAATTGGCAACATGCCATTCTACACATGCAGTGGCAAGGAAAGAATGAGGCCTTCGCCTTTCTCTATGAGTGCTAGTTCTGCATCTGTCACTGAGGCATCTTCTTGTAAGGTCAGTCGCGACCAATCAAGACCTTGTCATTTGGACTCCAAAAGTGGTGTCCAAATACTTTTACATGTGAAATCCGAGCTGGAAGAAAACAGTAAGGCATTAGAGGAAAATGTATGTTCAGATTCAGAAATGACACAAATCCCTGAGGAGAGTCTATCCACGAGTGCTATGTGTAATTCTGACCATTCTGATAGTGTATCCATAAAGAAGACGCCTTTCAGCATTTCTGCAGATGTGTGCCTGAACAGCCCAAGTGTAGCCGGTGATACACAAATTGAGAATGCCACTTTGGAATTGCAACAGGATTAGGTTGATATTTGTGTAGCCAATGAGGACACTAATAAGGGTGTTGATGAGGATGATGTTGTTTGTGTAAGTCCTGCACCGGTGAAAGCAGTTCTTGCACGTGATAAGAAGAATGCCATTGTCATAAGATCAAAAAATCCACCTCTTATGTGTAGAATTATTTTTACCCAAATCCTGACAACAGTTGTCTAGCCATTTGTAGCATTTGTAAGCCACAGTCAGTAGAGGTAGGGACCTTAAGCATCTAGGAGCCTCATCCATGTTACGCCTATTAAACTCATTTTATCGCTTATCAATAAAACATTGTAAAATGCGATTGTTGTGGTTCCAAAGCACAAAGATATTTAATTGCAAAATATAGCATGATTTACAGAAATCCATCATTATGCATTAAAGATGTTACAATAAAGCAGGAAATTATAAAAACACTGAATACATTACATTTTCCTTATAGTACTTCACCAAGGCCCAGGGATACAATCATGGTCAAATGTAGTCAGGATCAGAGAGCCAGAACAATGGGCCAGCATGCTTATATGTAGCTTCAGCATAGAAAAAAACATTGATGATGTCACTATGTATACAGATAATACTCAGTGAGGTCTTCATTGGTCCAGGGTTAATGATATCCCAGTGCGCTGCTGGCCATAGGTCAGTTCATTTGATCCTTTCAAAGGGTGAGGTTCAACTTCCCCAACTGTTGTTGACATTTTCTCTTTGAATAACCAGTTCAAACGGACCCACACACAAAGTACTTTTGAGTATTAATCTCATATTGCTTATATCTTGCGACTGCTAGATGAGATCGCTACTCTGTAAAGTAAAAACTGGGTTAATGCTGATGAAATAAGCTTTAATATGAGACCAAACTCTTTACCATAAATGCCTTTACTATAGTATTACCTATGCATATATAAACAGTCTAATACATTTTACTAATAAATAAATATGGATTGGAACCTTAATAAATGTGTATTATTTACAAGTGTAAGTGCGAATGTAAATGTGTATGTTATGAACCCATGCGATTGCATCATAACACGTGGCGTATTAATTAGGGATGTGCACCGGCCACTTGTCTCGTGTTTTGTGTTTTGGATTTGGATTTGCTTGAGGTTTTGGGTTCGGATTTGTTTCGCAAAACACCTGACAAAAGGTTTTGGTTCAGATTTAAGGTTTTGGATTCGGATTTATTTTGAAAAAAAACATAAAAAGTGCTAAAAAACAGTTTTGTGTTTTTTTTTTTTCACTCCTACGCTATTATTAACCTCAATAACATTCAATAGCAATCATTTCCACTAATTTCCAGTCTATTCTGAACACCTCACAATATTGTTTTTAGGCCAAAAGGTTGCACCGAGGTAGCTTGAGCACATAATGCCAAAAAAAGAGGTACAAGATGGAATTGTTCTGGGCCCTCCCTCCCACCCCTCGCGAGATTCGACGCGAGACTTGGACGACAGAGCCTCGTTTTCAATTTTTTGCCCACCGGAAATATCAGAACAGTGCTCGGATCCCGTTCGGATCCGCACTGTTCGGGTGGGCTCGGATTAGCGGTATCCGATCCCGCTCATCTCTAGTATTAATCGCAATCGCACAGTAAAACAATATTAATCAATTTGATTTTCTTCATCCAACTATTTGACTTCGATACGCCATTTGAAGCGAGTACATGGCAAGCTGTTTGGAAAATCAGAAACTTATGCTACAAAAATAATAACAAGCAGTCCATTATCAGCTAGATCCCTTCTCTCACCTACATCTTGATGCCTGCAATCTACACCCACAACACCGTCCTCATGAATAACCTCAGTAGCGAATACCCACTGTTCACTTAACCACAGATATGTGGACAAGTGGAACTGGGCAAACTTAAGATTATATGACTTGTACAGCCCACTGGGTTGGTGATTTGCCTTTACTAGCAGGAACAGCAGCAGCATGTACCCAAGTACGTTACATTTGTCAGAGGCAGACTACTCTGTGTATCACCAACTTCACTAAGAGGCATACAGCTGACAATCTGTTGCAGAAACTAAGGGATGTCATTGCAACATGGCTTATCCCGCTTGGACTCTCCTCAGGATATGTCATTTCTGATAGCGCAACAAATATTGTGAAAGCATTACAGCTGGGTGAATTCCATCACATTCCCTGTTTTGCTCATGTGGAGATGGTGCCCGAGAAGCGGGCGAAGGTACCCGCCATCGCTGTGTCCCTGGAGGGACAGAAGACGTTCCTGGTGCCCCTGGAGGGGCTGAAGAGGTCCCCGATGGTGCCCAGCAGGAAGAAAGAAGAGAAGAAGTACTCACCCGTCCAGCGATCCAGCGGTGAGTATCGTGGCTTCTTTCTTGCAGGTCCTGTGCGCGGGGGAAGGATGAGCCAATCGCGGCTCGCGCCCGGCCATTCAAAAGATTGGCGCCGACGCGAGCCAATCAGCGCTCGCGCCGGCTGATGACGTCACGCCGGCGACTATATAAGTCGCCGGGTGGCGCCATTTTGCCAGAAGTCCGTCGGCGGAGAAGAGAGAGGACGTTTCTGCAAGACGTCCAGCAACAGGACCAGCGGCAGCAGCGGCAGGGGGCCCTTGTAAGGGCCGTGAGCTACCCTGCCGCCCAAAGACTCCAAGCAAGCGGTGATCGCTGGCGGGGAGCCCTTGTCAGGGCTGAGAGCGCCCCCGCCCCAGCTGCAACAGGAGACCCAGCGCCGAACCGGAGAAGAGGCGCCGCCGGCTGGAGGGTCTGGAAGACCCGGAGAAAGAAGCAGAAGACGGCGTGGCAAGTTGAGTATCCTGCGCAGAGCAGGTAAGTATACTCAACGTTAAATTCGGGTACTAGGCCCGGGGCCACGGTCGGGCACAAGGCCCGTGGGCACGCTAAATTAGGGGCACAAGGCCCAGGGACCTGGGCACTAGGCCCCAACGAAGTAGTGGGCCAGTAGGCCATTAGTATATATGATAAAGGGGACAAGCCCCTATTAGCTAGACAGGGGCGTGAGAGCCCAGGTACAAGGGCACAAGGCCCTTAGGTAGTTAGTGGCCTAGAGGCCATAGGAAGGCCAGAGGGCCTGGTTAGGGGCTGGTAGCCCGTAGGCTATTAAGGGCACAAGGCCCTCAGTCAGTTAGGGAGGCCACAGGCCTCAGGCAGGGGCTAGGACCCCTAGGTAGTAGGGCACAAGGCCCTAGTTAGTGGGCTCAGAGCCCTGAGGTAGAGAGGGGGCTGAGGCCCATTAATCAGAGCACAAGGCTCTGTGTGTAGCTGGGCAGAGACCCATGGTGTGTAGGGCATAAGGCCCTGGTGGTGTGTGGTAGAGGCGTGAGAGCCTCGTGAGTGTAGGCGCGGTCCTGTGTGAGGTGAGCACACGTGGTTAGGAGGTACGGTAGAGCGGAGGCTCCTGTGGTGCTGTAGCAACCTGCTGGTTGGCTAGCAGCGGTGTGCTCGGGTAAGTAGCGTGCAAAGTACTGTATACTGTATTTATTCTGTCTGTGCGGCGAGTATAGTTTACATTACGGTATTTTGGGGTGTGCTACATAACTGTGTCCAGGGGCAAGACGTCAGGCCCCCATTAAAGGTAGGCTCTTGTTCCTGTGGTTTTCCTGTGCTAACCCGTGCTGTGGGGACAAGTGTAGTTACCAGCATACACATAGTCAGGGGAGAACACACGCAGTTTCCCTGTCCCTTAGGTCCCCGGGGTCACACTGGTACCCAGAGGGGGTGGCTGAGTGAGTCGGTGGCAGTGCAGCACACCTTGAGGCAGTTCCAGGGGCGGTCGTGGTTCTGATCAAGGGTCCTCAAGGCCGGTTCCGTGCAGGTGGACCTGTGGTTCCGGACGTAGGGACACGTGTGAGATACCCGAGTACAGGCAGTCGGGCGGTTCAGTTCGATCGGCTGTTCCGTGCGGCAGTCGGCCCGCGGGTTAGTGTGCTGTTCTACTGAGCCTCAGCCGGGCTTAAAGAACCCGTACTTAGGGCCTGTGTGTGACTCCATAGCAAGAAGGCAGCTTCTTGGTACGACCTGGGTGAGAGGGTTAGGAACCGCCCTTCGGTTTAGGCTGTGAACACCGGCTGGTGTTCCCCGTAGCGTGTAAGTGAGCAGTTCCGTTAGTACGCCACACCTAGTTAGTCCTAGTGTTTTGACTTAGTTGCGTTGCCGACCATTAGAACGTTGTTAGGGTCGGGTCGCTGTTGCAGTCAGTCCAGTTTGGTGGGTGCCATCTCAGTCTCACGGAGAGCGTAGAGGGAGGCTGTGTGTTCTTGTCATCCGCAGGAGTCGGGAAGGTGCAGGAGAACCGGATCGGAAGTGGGAGTGTCCCGGTGAGTATCACGCTCGATTCCCCTTTCGGTTAGGCCCTCACCGGCAGGTGTGTGAGGTACTTGAGGCGGGATTAGTCCTCGGATTAGTCTTGGCCTTCAGTGCCTGTAGTCAACCGCGTCTTGGCAAGAACAAAGTGAGGAGGCGGCAAAGAGCTTGGACTGACTGTGCCCTTGTTCTTTGCCGTAGTCTCGGACAGCCCTTACCTGGTAGGCACGGCCGTAATCTCTGTCTCTATCTCAGAGGGACGTGATTGGAGGTGACTGCGGCTGCGGATCTGCTGGGATTGGATCGCAGCTGGGAAATTGGAAGCGGACTGGAGGTGACCATCGTTTACAAGGTAAGTTCTTTTGTGTTGCGTCTGTCCCTGTCTTTCCCCGCAGGGGGCGTTACACTCACACAATAAACTTGGTGGTGCAGAGCTTTTTAAAAAATGACAGGGACATACAGGAGATGCTTTCTGTAGCCCGTAAAATATCTGGACATTTCCGACATTTGGCAACAGTGTGTAGGAGATTGCAGCAGCTATAAGAGCAATTTAATTTGCCCTGCCACCAACTGAAGCAAGAGGTTGTGACAAGGTGGAATTCCACCCTGTTTATGCTTCTGCGGATGGAGGAACAGCAAAATGCCATCCACGCTGACTCCACAAGTCATGACATTGGGAAAGTAGGGGGGATGTATTTTAGTCAAGCGAAGTGGAGAATACTTTCCGTGTTGTGCAAGTTGCTGAAACCATCTGAAGTTGTCACCTGTGAAGTGAGTTCAGACACTGCTAGCTTGAGTCAAGTGATTCCCTTAATTCGACTTTTGGAAAAGCAGCTTGAGAAACTGAAGGAGGAGATGAAACAAAGCAATTATGCTAAGTATGTCGGTCTTGTAGAACAAGTACTTTATTCGCTTCTACAGGATCCAAGAGTTATCAAAATCTTGAAAATGTATCACAACATTTTGGCGACTCCTTGATCCTCGGTTTAAGAGCTATGTGTTTTCTTTGTTTAAAACTGACCCAGATCTGAAGAGATGCAAGGAGCTCCTGGTGAGCAAGATGACAGCTCAAGTGTTATGTGACAGGTCGGCATCTCCTCCTTCAGTTTCTCACTCAACTGCTGCTAGAAAAAAACTTAGCTTTCCCCTGAGACCCAGGGATGATGCAGATGACTCAGCATAAAATTTTGACATTTGGTCTGGTCAAAAAGAATTGACCAGAAAACATGACAATTCTGCCATATCTCCACCTGATCCTACTAACAACATCTAAAGGATGGTGGAGGAATATTTTCATGACAGCATAGAAATAGACACATCAGAAAGTCCCTTTACATACTGGGAGAAAAAAGGGAATTTTGAGACCCATGCACCAACTCGCTTTGCACTGCCTATGCTGCCCACCTTCCAATGTGTATGTGGAAAGAGCTTTCAGCCCAGCTGGGAACCTTGTCAGCGATCGGCGTAAGAGGCTACTTCATCAAAATGTGATTTTCATAAAAATGAACTTCAACTTCCACGAGGAAGGCCTTTCCCGCCAATTACATCAAAATACTGAGATTTCTAGAATGGTGGATTCCAGAGGTGATGAATTAATAATGTGTGAGGATGATGTAAAAACTGATGAGGCTGAGGATAATGACAACAACATCTTGCCACAGTTCATTAACTGCACTGTTACCTTAGGTACTTTTGTGGCTGAAGGGCTTGGTTTGTTAAAGTGTGCATGTCATTTTTAAGATCCAACATAAGGGAGGGTGGAAGGGCCCAAGGACAATTCCATCTTGCACCACTTTAAATTTCAGCTACCGCTGTGTGCCAAAGTTACCTACATGTGCTTTATACTGTTGTGTGCTTAGGAAAAATCTTAGACACCCATTGATGATGCAGATAACTCAGCACAACATTTTGACATCTGGTCTTGTCTACTGTAAAATAATTGACCTGAATTAGTGACACCTCTGCTGTAACTCCACCTGACCCTACTATCAACTATCAACATCCAAAGAATGGTGGAAGATTATTTTTAATTTTTTTGAACGGTATAAAGACAACAGTTTTATTAACAAAGAACAACGTTGCTTGCAGAAGTAATGTAAGCATGGATGTCTAAATAGACGTTTATATGTATTACCTTCCACTTTGCTGCTGTTTCATCAAGTGTTTGTAATCTGCACTTTACATCAAAGGTATCTAACTATATTATAATTTTGTGGGAATTGAGGCTAATTTGAAGCTCAGTAATGAACTCGCTTTTTGAGGGGAATTACAATGGCTCTATTTAGTGCATTGTCTGATAAAAGCATGCATCACGGGAAAGTCAGCGCTCGTTGCCATGTATTAGCTGTAATTACCTCTGTTATCCAAGAATTGGGTGGATCAATCAAATGAACCATAACTGGTTTCATGATCCAAGGACAATTACATCTTGCTCCGCTTTTCTATTCTGCCACTGCTGTGTGCCAATGTTTCCTAGATGTGCTAGGAACTGCCGTGTGTTTGAGTCATTGCTCTGTTGCTTAGCATCCAGCCAGGTCACTGCAGTATTTGTCTGAAAGTGTATGAAAATAATATTGTGACCTGTTAGGTGGTCAAAATTGACTGCAAATGACTTGAAATGAGTGTTGTTGAGGTTAATAATGATGTAGGAACAAAAAAAGAGCAAAATTATGTGATTTTAGCATATTTTAGCAATTTTTCTAAAAAATCCAGATTCAAAACAAAACCTAAACCAAAACACACAAGGGCGGTTTTGACAAAACCAAAACACGACGTTAATCTAAATCCAAAACCAAAATCATAACACCGGGGTCAGTGAACATCTCTAATTCTCAAATTTCCAAGCAGGAAAGACATTTATTTGGATGACATTCAGAAGGTCGACAAGATTACATCGACAATTTTAATGTCAACAGTATTAATAGGTCTACAATTGAAATGTAGATAATATTATCTGTTTAGCATAGAGTTATTGTCAACCTAAAAATTCTATCTACATTTGAATTTCGACCTAATAATGCTGTCTACATTCAAATTGTCGACCTAATAATACTGTATAAATTTCAATTGTCGACCTAATAATACTGTTGATGTCATTATTGTTGAATTTCTTACCCTGTCTATATTATGGTGTCAACCATATAAATGTCGATCATGTTGAACATATGTATCCCACCCAGTAAAAGGTAGTAATGAGGTGAAATTCCACACTTTATATGCTTCAGAGATTTTCTCAAACAATTTCAGTTGTGGGGTGGCAGTTTTGTAGAGATCCTTACACTGCAAATGATTGTTAATGCATGCTAATGCTATAAATTGTAATGTAGGAACAAAAAAAAACTCAACATCACTTGATTTTTCTATTTTTTCCAATTTTTATTATAAAAAGTGATAATGGAAAATTTGACGAGGTACTTTTCTGGAACTACAGGTCCTAAGTTGTCCTGGCTGGCATGACCTGCTGGAAGATAGAGTTCTACAATGGTACCTAACAGAAAAGAAAACAGCTTCCACAGCCCTTGTTTACCACTTTATTAAATGCCTAAATCCAGTGGGATTCATTTTTCCTGATATAGTCCATACAAAATTAAAATATAAACCAAAGCGGTTATCGCATGATAGCAACTTTTTACTAATGGAGTATTGACTTCAGGTCATTTACAATACTCATTTGTGTTGCAGCTCCATTAAGAGTAAGTTGCATCTTGTGACAGGATGGACCACCTATGCCACCCTGTCTGTTGTTTCTGGGAACCGGCTAGGCTTAATTTGCCAACGTTCCCTTTTTTTATCCCAAATGCGCCCTCTTGCCACAGTAGGAAGGGCTTACAAATGCTGCCACCATTGGACTCCTTACCGGCATCCAGTACTGGGTTTCTTCTGGGTAACTGACGCTGTGAGTGTACCCCGTTACTGGCAACCTGGGCTGGTACTCGCGACCTCAGAAACAGCCGGAGAAAAGATTAGATTTAGGTTTATAGGAATACAGCAATATTGAAGATGGTTTCAAGCAGGTCTTTGAAGCAAGCAATGTTTATTTGTTCTCACATTGGTTGAAGGTACCAGTGATCAGGTCAGATGAAACAAGAAGAACATTTCAGTGTACAAGACAGTGCTTTTTATACTGATATGGACACAGGCTATTTTTAGAATCAGGATGCAATGTGTTTACACAAACATGGATTTACATGCATTGCAAAGCCAACAATATTTACACTTATCTATGAAATTCTAGAGATGCTGTGATGTCCTGCATCTGGTTTTCAGATGCATAGAATCTAAGAGCCAGTCTTAATTAAAAGTTCCTGCCTTCAATGTTGGACCTTCACACATCAAAAGATCTAATTAGCTGTCACGAATCACCCTATGAATTGAGTTATCAGAACCTGTTGTTGACGAGAGCTTCAGCTATAGCAACCCCCTTTCCCATAGAACCAGATATGTTCGCCGGTACTCGGTTGTCCCCAGGACTTGTTCTTGAGTAGTGATAACTCAACTCCAGTAGGTAGCCACCACAGAGGACTTGACAGTGGGATGCTGAGCAGAGATACTCTTGGACCAGATTAAGTAGGAACACTGAATAGTAACAGGACGCAGTACCAACCTCCACCAGTATTACAGACTGGCAGTGTGGAGTAGAGAATGGTGTAGTACCAGCTGTGGCCTGAGTGAGATGGAGCTATAGAGCAGCAGAGTGTCAGGGAAAATGCCGAAGCAAGATGGAGCAGTAAATCTGTACTGTGAAATACTGCAGATACAGGTGAGTCTGATGGAGCAGATAGCTGGCACCAAGTTCCTGCAGATGGGAGGAGATCTCTCAGGTGAAAAGGCAGAGTTTGAGTCCAAGCAGAAGTCAGGGCCACGAACAAACAAGCAAGGTTGGTATCCAGGCAGAGGTCACAACGGGTATCAATCAGGAAACTGGCAGACAAATCACAGAACCAGGAGCACGGAGAAGCAAGCATCTGAACGCTAAAACCAGCAAAGGCAGAGTGAAGCTGACAGGTATTTAAACCAGTAGTAGCCAATCAGGTCAGGTGTCAGATAGAGCTGCAGGTGAGAGGAGTTCAGGTAATCACACTCAGGCTGAAAACAACACTGCAGCAGCCAAAAAGAGAACAGCAGTTACCTGCTGTTCCTAACATTAGCATGGGGCCCCTCTTCAGACAGTCCAGAATACACATTTCCAAAAAAAAAGGTACAAACCCCAAAAAAGCCACTTCCTCACATCACAACACACAAAAGACTTCCATTCACAAAGGCTTATTGTATTAGATGTATACCTTAAGAATTAATGCATCTCCTCTAGCAAGGTAAACAAGAAACAAATTTCTTCCCTGGTCTCAGAAATTAAAGATTTCCCTTACCAAAATATACATAATATCAAAAATAAATGCATGTGCAATTATTTGAATAAGCACCCTGCGCTATTTCCTTTAAATAAGTTTTACCAGAAGTTATTTATCAGTTATCCAGTCACACATCTATTATATTTTTTTTTATTTTGATTTCTCTGTGGACTACTTAAGAAAAGGACATTCCAATTGGATTTTGCATTCTAAGGTATTTCACACAATGCTGACCATGCTGAGGCTGCTACCACAATAGTATCACAGTGTGGGAATCTCACCCTGCAGGTCTTTGTGTTAAAGTGTGACCACCCCAGTCTGGTATACTCTGGTGCTTATTGCCGTTTCAGCAACGGGCCCCACATTCGTTGTTCCACTACTTTAATAGTAACCAGTCCAGTTTCTAGCACTGGCGCTGGTTACTGATTCTGGAGGGGGGGGGGGGGCATATTTAGTTTATTTTAAATACCATATTTATATAAATAGTAAAATTCATGCTGATGAATGTGATCATCTTTAGTCCAGGCCCAGGACTTGCAAAAATAAGTCTCCTAAAAGCCTATTTTGAGATGCTATAAAGGCTAATGCCATGTGGTGTGCTACACTTACATGTTGTATATGTATTTACATTATATAATTCAGCTTCCGCATATCCTGTCTGACTGACATTCTCAGTGAAATCATACTTTAGTAATCAGTAAGTTCAGCTATACTTTATATTGCTTTACTTTAAATAGGCAACATATGACCACAGAGGGCTTCATTCATTAAGGAGCTTAGAAAAAGATTTGTGGAGTATTTTGCGTAAAATCTCACTGCACATGTCCAGAACCAGATCATATGCCAGTAAACACAGCACTGCCCAATTCATATTCAAGAGGAAAAGGACCCTTACTTCAGCCATGACTTAATTGGTGGAACACGTAAGTGAATGGACGTATGCATGTTGTTAATCTACAGTAAGCTTTGGGCATCACTTATGTACCTGTTTTTCTGTCGTATAACTTGCACCAGCTACAGAAGGGTGATCGAATAGCAATTGTATTGCTGTGTGATGTCACATGACTGATCACCCAAATGCAATTCATTTGATGTGCAAATATTACATTAATTTGATTATTTTTTATGTAGAATTAAATATTTTCTAAACAGTTTAAGTTCAAATCGGGTATAAGAGCCTCCGACTATCTGTCATGTTGCTAAAAGGGATGTAGTCTAGCTGATAATTAGCCTTGTCACCACTGTGGCCCTAGCACCCCCAAGATGATGCTTTTAAATTATTTCAAACTTATGTTTTATTGTCAGTAAAGAAAATAGGAATCATATACACACCCATCTCTCCCATGATGATCCCTAACACTAATCTAACATAGACCACATGTCTATTAGATTGGGCAGCTTCTCCAGCATCAATCTCCCTGCCCACAGGAAACACAACCATTTTAAACCCTAAGCTTCTTACAACTCTACTATGAATAATAGATGTCAAACCCATGTCTTACCCTTGAGTTGTTATCATCCACCTGCACTTGATAAAACTGATTAGGATAGGGGTCTTGTTTTGTCTCTCTGCAAGGCATCATCACAGCCACAACCTGGAGCCTACTACTGCTAGTTACCCATGGTAATTTACTCACTTTGCTACACCAGATTTGTGTCTTGCTGTTAGAGCTTTTTGAATGGGTTAGAAGCCCTAATACCTCAGTACTGGCAGGCATATTCACTTTAGGTTGTATGTGCATGACTTTTATCCTGACAACCTCTTCTGAAATCTCCCTCACATCTTCTAGGGGCTTCATTGTTTCAGACACCACCCTCATGTTGAGTGGTAGCTATTTCAATGTAGGCAGTAAGCTCTGCAATTGCCACCAAATTCATGACAATCCTGTCTATGTTCATTGCTTACTCCCTCCATATCTGCTGGTGGAAGTCGGAAATCCCCAAGTATTCTAGTGTCTGACCCAGCTGCACAGTGGCATTGCATCGTTTGGAAGTAACCATTAAGCAGTTCTTCATGGGGCCTCCTCTTGAAATATGAAATACTGACAGCAGATGCTGCAGGTAATGTAGGCTGGGCATTTTTCCTCACTTAAAACACTCTGCTGCCAGCTGATTCCGTGGAAGGGGGCAAATGCCTATGGTCACCACTGAAGAGACATTTTTCTGTATCTGGGTGCTACCACAATATCCAATGACCATGTAGTAGTGGAAATATCAAAATGAATGCTTTCTCTATTGGAGCTGTCATGTGCTATGTTGAGGATCTATGTCCACTCACACATGCACTACTTTCACAGACACTGCTTATAATGTGACATGAATTGGTACATTGCCTCTAACAGTAGTGGGGACATACCCACAAAGTCTCAATCTCGCAAGATAGTATGGCACTCACTGCAGAAACTATTGTGTTTAAAAGTAGGTTTATCCACCAGATCTGGGAACCCAATATTGCTTTCCAAAACCTAAGCTTGTTAACTGCTGCTAGCTGGACAAAATGATGTTCACTTGTCTAATTACTATGACATTTACTAAACATGCATTTACGGACAGTAACATATGCAATTGGGGAACTCTGATGGAAAGGATACTAGAATACAATAAGCCAAATATCAGTGAAAAGCAGCCTTTGCAAAGATTCATAAAACCCTGGGAGACATAAAAAGGAACATACAGTCAAGTCCATAAATATTGGGACATCGACACAATTCTCATATTTTGGGCATTATACACCACCACAATGGATTTGAAATGAAACAAACAAGATGTGCTTTAACTGCAAACTTTCAGCTTTAATTTGAGGGAATTTACATCTAAATTAGGTGAACAGTGTAGAAATTACAATGGTTTCTATATGTGCCTCCCACTTTTTAAGGGACCAAAAGTAATGGGACAAGCTAAACAATCCTACATCAAATTTTCACTTTTTAATAATTTGTTCCAAATTATAGCCATCACCAGTCAAACTTTTACAGATTGGAATCCCTCTGCTCATTATTTAAACTTTTACAAGTTGGAAACCTAGCACTCACCAGTTAAACATTTACAGGTTGGAATCCCACTCCTCATTAGTTAAACCTTTACAGGTTGGAATCCTAGCACTCACCAGTTAAACCTTTACAGGTTGGAATCACACTCCTCATTAGTTAAACCTTTACAGGTTGGAACCCTAGCACCCACCAGTTAAAGCTTTACAGGTTGGAATCTAACTCCTAGTTTGTTAAACCATGACAGGTTGGAATACCATGTCTCACCAGTTAAACCTTTAAAGGTTGGATTCCCACTCCTCATTAGTTACAACATTTACAGTTTGGAATCCTAGGCATCACCAGTAATCATTTATAGGTTCGAATTCCCCTTCACTAATTAGACCATTATAGGTTGTAATTACCACGCTACTCTTTCTTCCCCTCACTGGTTGGATAGTTATTAACTTTATTGGCTAGAATTCCCTTCAACTACTCTCACTCCATTGTCTAGCAAAAAACCATATTGGTTGGTCCCTATTTTCCTTTATTCATTAATGTTCGAGTGAAACGTTGCAGATTGGAATCCCCCCCCCTCTCCGACAGTTACACTGTGATAAACTTTAAATGGTTGGTTCACATTCCCATCAATAAACATACATGGTTTGGACCCTCATTCATAAGGCTGAAGTTTAAGCAACCCCAATGACTGGGGTATGTTTGGTGTGAGTTGCACAGTAATATAGCCTATTAAGTGCATAGGCTTATGACAGCGGTATGCATGGGTCCAGGGGCTTTTTCCCAGAAAATCGGGTATTGAGTCGACCCTTATATTTATGGGCCTGTTGGGTCGTCATTCATTTAACAGAAGTGATAATATTCCTCTATAAATCCGTGAAATTATCAATTCTCTCTGTCTCCGGTTACAGGACAGAGGATGCAAATTTGAATAATGGGCCAGTCATTTATTTATTGGCCTTCTAAACATCAGTTTGTAAGTGACGGGTCAACTTTTCCCTGCCCGGTTTATATTAGGTGGATTGGGAATAGGGGTATAGGTTGGCCATCCCTCTTACCTTTGCTAGAGGACAAAATGGTAAAGTTGCAGCTTCCTGACACTCTAGTTTTACACCTGGGTGGAAACAATGTTGGTAAGACTAAATTTTTGGCCTTGATTGGTAACATCAGAGAAGATTTGCGTGCTATACATGCACGATGGGATATTGTAATTTTATGTTGTCCTAATATAGTTCCTCGCATGTCTTGGAGGTTTCCCATTCAGCCTTTCATTTTGACTAAATGGTTAAGGAAAATAAATAGTGTCAAGGGACGGGTGGTTAGAGAGTTAGGAGGTATGGATATTTTCCACCCATCCATTAAGACAGACAAAACACACATATTCGATTGGATGGTGTTCACTTGAATAAAGATGGTCTAGTTTTGTTTATTCATGAGATTTATGAGCAATTAGGCTCGCTTGTCAGTTCCCGTGGTAGCGGGCTGGAAACCTGTTAAAGGGTTCCATCTGTGGGTAGGAGAGCAGTGCAGTCAGCGACTAATCACAATGGTGTTTATGCTATTTGGCCACACGTCACTGCCCCTTTCGAAGTAACATCACTCTCGATCCTTCCACGTGGAGGATCCCTTGGCGTTCTTTGCCTGGTTGTCAATGTCGAGTCCAGAAGGGAGCAGTCACGCTGACGCCTGTTTTAGCACCGGCCAATGTTAAGGGGTTATTCCTTGGTTTAGTTTTAATGCCATCTTGCCACTGCACTATTTGGTTAAATGATTGGTTGTTACCTGACTGCGTTTTGCTGTCGCCACCACCATTCGTAATTTTCAATTAATTTGTTATTAATAAATTTTCTACCTTTTTCTAAAAGAAGTTAATACATGTCTGTGTGTTTATTTAGTTTATTAAAGTTCCAATTATAGAATGCGAAGGTTGGTAAGTTGCATG
The DNA here is from genome assembly GCF_038048845.1 of Mixophyes fleayi. Lineage (NCBI taxonomy): Eukaryota > Metazoa > Chordata > Amphibia > Anura > Limnodynastidae > Mixophyes > Mixophyes fleayi. The sequence goes on from NC_134406.1 coordinate 159,770,840, forward strand.
AAGAAAAAGACATTAACCATATGCATTTTATGTTAAGTGAAGCCATTAAGCTGAGGGCACTTAAAAGCAGTGGTTTATGAGTTCCAGGCACATCCCCATTCGGGGTTAAAGTTTCATGATATCCAGCCAAAAGGATCCATGGGGAGTGGCATTGTCTTTTCATATTTCTTCCCATGGAATGCTGGGTCTTTTCTTCCTGCACTTTCTTGGATACCTTCCCTCCCACCCTGCTAGATGTGGTATTGTTGTTGTTAAACAATCTTTTATTACAGAAAAGACGCAGTTGGTATGAGAGCAGTGCAGTCAGCGACTAATCACAATGGCACTTATGCTACTTGGCCGCACGTCACTGCCCCTTTCGAAGTAACATCACTCTTGATCCTTCCGCGCGGAGGATCCCTTGGCGTGCTTTGCATGGCCGTCAATGTTGAGTCCAGAAGGGAGCCGTCACGCTCATGCCTGTTTTAACACCAGCCAATGTGAAGGGATTATTCCTTAGTTTACTTTTAATGCCATCTTCTCATTGCACTATTTGGTTAAATGATTGGTTGTTAGCTGACTTCATTTTGCTCTCACCACCACCATTCGTAATTTTCAATTAATTTGTTATTAATAAAATTACAACCTTTTGCCAAAAGTTAATACATGTCCGCGTGTTTATTTGGTTTATTAAAGTTACAATTATAGAATACGAAAGTTGGTAAGGTGCATGAAGAAAAGACATTGACCATATGCATTTTATTATCTCCTTCCATGTTACAGTCAGTTTTTACCCCTGTAAGGAGATAATATATGCAGAAGAGAAATACATTGGCTATGTTTTCTAGAGTATTATTTTTATTTCTTAACAAAATTGCTGTATATAACAGTTGATAATAAGCAAAACATTGTCTCCATGTACTCTTATCCATTTTTCTGGAACAATTTTGAATCAACTTTCACTTATTTTATTGAACTGTTGAAAAAAAAATATTTTATTGAATTATTGGAAACAAATTACACTAATGGAATATTAGGCTAGCTGTTTGTTTATGTATAAACTAAAATATAATTATTTGGAAAGCAGAAATATCTGAAAATATGCTGTACTGCTGACAAATTATGACTACTGCCACAAAAAATTACACTGAAAAACATGTTAACAACACCATTAAAGATCCATTTGATAAAAATATAAAAAAACATAGATTATCTATAGCCACTTCATTACTGACATTGATAATGTTGTATAATGTAACGTAATGTGATCTTATAAATGACATAATCAGAAAAACAGTTTGATCAATTTTGCCAAATACCCTGTGTTTTTTTATCCTAATGTCACAATCGAGGGTCTGGGAGGACCCATTCTATCTGCTCGAGTTGACGTTACCCTCCTAGAGGAGCAAGTCTAATGGAGAGGGAGTTATTCGCCAGGGACCCCTGCAAGGGAGTTTGGACTAGTGGCTCTCTAACGACAGGACGCGGTTCTCAAGGAGGGCTACAAGTGAGACCAAGAGGAGAACCAGGTAACTGGAGCAGGATGGACGCTGATAGGAACAATTGGGAAGAGATGTGAGTGCGACTGGTGGAGTGATGATCTGCAGGAAGATATGGCACAGAGATCTTGTGGAGCGGGAAGCCCCTGGAGACAGGATCACGAGTAGGTGTGATGATCTGCAGCTAGATAAGGCACAGACGTTCTGGTGAGCCTCTGGAGTCAGGATCACAAGGAGGTGCGATAATCAGAAGCTAGAAAAGGCAGAGAAGTATTGGGAAGCTGGGATGCCCCTGGAGTCAGGATCACCAGGAGGTACAATAATCTGCTGGTTGGTGTGACACAGGTATTAACCCTCTGAAGCAGAATAGTGAACTGTAGCACTGGAGAGCAGGAAGCAGAGACTGGTAGTAACACTCTGCAGCAGGATAAAGAACTGAATCACTGGAGAGCAGAAAGTAGACACTGGTAGTAACACTCTGCAACAGTCAGAGAATTGGAGCCAGAATAGAACACGTCTAGACAGGTGAGGAGACCTGAAGATCTGGCATTCAGGTAAGGAGGTGCTTTAAAAAGACAGGGCTGACAGGCAATTAGCCAATCAATTGAATGTAGGGAGTTTTTAAAAGACCAGGGAGAAAATGTATCAAGGTCAGATTTTGCAAATCGAGTGATTTTCTCGGGAGAGTTGAAACACACAGATGTATGAACCTGAGATTTCATGTAAAATCGCCAGAGTTGTGCTTCTGACAAAATCTCTATTTCCAAAATTGATAAAGTTCAAACTCCCGACTGATTGTCACTCTACCTATACAAGTCTCAAATGATTGAGCAAACTCAGGACAGTGTGCTTTAAAATACGCCAGATACAACACGCTGCTTGCTAGCAGCATGTTTTGTAAACACATCACTATTACACTGTTCTGCAATAGAGCCGGAGCTCTGGCAGCTATAATAAGTGTTAAAAATAGATCAAAGTTTAAAAAAAAGTGTGAGGTCCCCCTTTATTCTACCCTAGTACTGCCAGAATACTGCTGTTTCCATGAAAAATGGGGAAAAAAGTTGCGTGGGGTCCCCCCGATTTTCCCGATTTTCACGGAACCAACACTAGGCAAACCAGCCGGGGTTGGTGGCACTATAGCAGGGGGACACACAGCAGGGGTCCCCCTGCCATAATGACAAACCAACCCTAGGCTGTTCAGCACTGGACTGGATTCCCTAAGGAGAAAAAAACAAGCAGGCCCCCCCTCTAGGGACACCCAGCCCAGTGCTGATAGCACTAGGGCTCTTGCTACACCCCTGGGCGGTGGGTGTAGGGTAATAATGGCGATTATAGTTGAAAAAATAAACAGACGCCATTTTGTTTTATGGAACTACAAGTCCCAGCCGGCCCGGGTGCCATAAATAGTGTGGGCATGCTGATACTTGTATAACTACAAGCACCAGCATACCCATGGCAGCCAGGGCATGTTGGCACTTGGAGAACCACAAATGCCAACATGCCTTGACACCCACGGCTGGATGGGACCTGTAGTTCCACAAAAGAAAATGTTTATAAAATCACAACACCCTCATTAGAACCACTGACATTTAATACAAATAATAAACCCACAATAAAGACAGTAAACACCCTCCTTGATACCACATATTTTATTACAAATAATAAATACCCTATACTTACCACAGATGTTTTCATCTTTTGTCAGCAGCTTTTAATCCTAAATGTCCAAAATATATTTGTATCCAAAGTCCCTGCTTGAAAGTCCAAAATAAATTTGTAGATCCAAAAGTCCCTGCTTCTAATGTCTTCTGTTCTTCTTGGGCAAAAAGCCTGCCTTGTTACTTGCATTCTTCAGCCAGGAGGGCCCCCTTGTTGATAGAAGTCTTTGTTAAAGTAATAATTGAATTTCTTCAGCTAAAGAAACTTTAAAAATACAATTATATTATTGTTTATTTACAAGTGAAAAGCTTGCTCTGTGATAATATTATCACTTCTCAATTTCAGTCTCTGAAATCTCTGCCCGTTCACAGACCAGACAGTTTTTATCAGTAACAAAAGTAGGTTGTATTACAATTCACAAATGTCCTATTACAATTGGCTGAGATTGCATATAGGCGTGTCTTGGTCCTTTTTGCTCCCCTGGATTCAATGGAGATTTTGGAGAAATTCTTGCAAGTCTTTGTTCACCATCACTGATTAGAAACATCTACTCTTTGAATTAACTCCTTCATTCCTGTTCATGTCCCGCTCATCAGCTCACACGCAAGGATCCAATTGACATAATAAAACCACATCAAATTTAAATGATATACTAAAATAAGATAAAACAATGTAAATATTTTCATGCTAATAAATTGGCTTCATCCAAAAAAAAGTCAGTATTTAACTTATGTGCAAAACAGAAAAGTAGTTTGCACCCCTTGCATTGTAACATGGTTTTGTCCAGGAGACTGAAATAAGATACCTCTTCATTTAAGATCCTTAATGAATCAGGCCCAGTTTCTACAAAGACTGTAAAAAAACAAAAAAACAAAAGTAAGCTATTAACATTTAAGATAAATACAAAATCACAGTGTGATATAAAAGTCTCAGGAGAATAAGACAATACAATTAATAGTTCAACATCTAAAGTTCTCTGCTGTTGGTCAGAAATCTGCACATGCATTTTTTTTTTCTTCAAAGCCCATGGACCCCCTTCTCTTTCTGCTGGGCACAAAGGGACCTTCCACTACGAGTGAAAGATGTGGGGGATGGGTCTGTGTTTCTCTGTCCTAACAAAAAAAACCAATAATAGGAATAATTCTTGTCGACATGTAAAATAGTTAACAGACATTTTTAGGTGTGGTTCACAATCACATTGAATATTTTAAAATTATTGGGCTATTAATTCTCTGTTTGTCTAAAGGATTTTAATTGAACAGTCAATAGTGTATACTTCAAATCTTCCTTTTTCTTACTAATATTAATGATCAACTCTAATTTCCACAAATTCTTACTTCAACACTCTAGGGTTGCAATTTGAAGAATGCTTCTCAATGTTTCTGCTAACACTTCAGCTCCAAACTTTAACAGCCATTTATCTATGCTATGCTATGTCCACATATACATATATATATATATATATATATATATATATATATATATATATATAATAATCCTTAAAACATTTACTATTCTTTAGCTTAATCATGAAAAGTGTATATTAATCAACTCACAGGAGAAAATATATAATTAAAATACATAATTAGCAACACAATTATTATTATTATTAATCTTTATTTATAAGGCGCCACAAGGTGTCCATAGCGCTGTATAGGGACAAACGAATTACAATACAATGGGAGACAGCACAGTACAGTAAACAGTAAGCACAGTAACTCAGTAAGCTCAATGCACAGTTAGAGAGGGCGGGGAAGGGGGAGGGAGGATCCGCAAACGACGGGTCCCAAGAAGGAGGGCACGGAAGACAGGGAGACCCCCAGAGGGGGGAGGAGAGAGCAAGAGGGGACGGGGGGTGGAGGACCCTCGAGGAGGAGGGCTAAGTAGCTGGAGAGCAGCTACTTAGTGGTGGAAACCTGAGGAGAGATGGCCCTGCTCAGAGGAGCGTACAATCTAAGGGGAGGGGTGGACAGACAGAGAGACGCAGGGGAGAGAGGAAGAGTAGGGGGACGGAGGCAGAAGATAAGGCAGGAAGTTAAGTGGGAGACTGAAAGGCTTTAAGAAAAACGTGGGTTTTTAGGGCCCGTTTGAAACTGGACAGATTAGGGGAAGTTCTGATGGAGGGAGGGAGCTTGTTCCTGTGGAGGGGGGCAGCGCGGGCGAAGTCTTGGATATGCGCGTGGGAGGAGGTTATAAGGGGGGAAGAGAGGCGAAGGTCAGAGGCAGAACGGAGAGGGCGGGATGGAGCATGAATAGAGAGGAGGGTGGAGATGTAGGGTGCAGTGGAGTTGGTGAGGGCCTTGTAGGTGAGTGTGAGGAGCTTAAAGAGGATTCTGAAGGGGAATGGGAGCCAGTGAAGGGCTAGGTAGAGGGTGGGGGACAGAAGAGGAGCGGCGAGAAAGGAAAATAAGCCTAGTGGCAGTGTTAAGAACAGATCAAAGGGGAGCGAGATGAGAGTGGGGGAGGCCAGTGAGGAGGAGGTTGCAGTAGTCCAGGCGGGAGATGATCAGAGAGTGGATAAGGCATTTGGCGGCATCTTGGGAGAGGAAGGGCCGGATGCGAGCGATGTTACGCAGCTGAAAGCAGCAGGATTTAGCAAGAGAGAGGATGTGGGGGCCAAAGGAGAGAGAGGAGTCGAGGATGACACCAAGGCAGCGAAGTTGGAGGACAGGGGAGATAGAGGTGTTGTCGACAGTGATGGAGAGGTCAGAAGGGGATTGTTACGATCTTGATGCCTTAGTCAGTATTAGCACAGGCTTACCTAGGGCGCGGAGTCTAACGGCCTTCCGGTCTTCACCAAGAACCACCGCAAGGTAGTGTGGGCTTAGCTGCCGAAGAACCGCAGGTCGCGGCCCCCAGATTAGCCTACGTGAATTCCAGGCGTAGTAGGTCTGGAACAGAAACCGGTAGATCCACGGAGGCAATGGGTGCGTGGCAGGATCCAGAGAATAGTCGGTAACACAGCCGGGTCGGTACACAGAAGGTATCAGGTATACGGTGCCAGAGGGAGATCCAGAGAATAGTCGGTCACACAGCCGGGTCGGTACACAGAATGTCTCAGGTATACGGTGCCAGAGGGAGATCCAGAGAATAGTCGGTCACACAGCCGGGTCGGTACACAGGCGGTATCAGGTATACGGTGCCAGAGGGAGATCCAGAGAATAGTCGGTCACACAGCCAGGTAGGTACACAGGAGTAGGAGGAATAGAGGGGTTAACAGGGAGCAGGGTCACAGGAGTCAGGACACAGGAACTGTAGCCAGGAACAGGAAACACATTGCTCTGACACAGGCAGCGTGTCAGAGCAGGGAAGATATAGGAGTTTGAATTCCCCGCCCAGGAGTCACATGATCAGCAGCAGAGAGAAGCAGGAAGTGCGGCAGCGCTAACGGAAGCAGCGCTGAAGACATGGACACCGCTGTCAGCTCCCGCTGACAGCGCAGCGGAACGGGGAAGGTAAGTTCCTAACAGTACCCCCTCCTTCAGGGGTGGCCTCCGGACAACCTATAAGGCTTTAGAGGGAACTTGGTATGGAATTTCTTCAACAAACTCGGAGCATGAAGGTCTCGTGCAGGAATCCAAGAACGCTCTTCAGGACCGTAACCTTTCCAGTCAACCAGGAACTGCAAGGAACCTCTGGAAATCCGAGAATCTAGAATCTCCTTCACCTCAAATTCCTGATCTGGTGCAGAAATAGCAGCAGGAGGTCTTTTTGAAGAGAAGAATTTGTTAACAACAAGTGGTTTGAGAAGGGAAATGTGGAAGACATTGGGAATCCTCAAGGTAGGGGGTAATTTTAATCTAAAGGCCACCGGATTAATGACCTCAATGATCTTGAAGGGACCGATAAATCGGGGAGCGAATTTCCTAGAAGGAACCAACAGGCGAAGATTCCTTGTAGACAACCACACTTGGTCACCAGGAGTGAGTAGTGGAGACGGTCTTCTTCTTTTGTCAAATGCTTTTTTACTGATGGCAGAGGTGTGGAGTAATTTGCGTTTGATAAGATCCCACCTAGACGAGAAGTCCGATAGAAGGGAATCCACTGCAGGAACCCCAGAAGCGGTTAACTCTTTGAAGGGTGGAACTTTAGGATGAAATCCCTGAAGAGCAAAAAAGGGAGAAATGGAGGTAGAGTCGTGTGAATTATTATTGTGGGCGAATTCTGCCCAAGGTAATAAATCAACCCAATCATCATGTTTAGCTGAAATGAAACATCTGAGGAATTTCTCCAATTCTTGATTCGTCCTTTCCGTGAGACCATTACTTTGCGGATGATATGCAGAAGAGAAATTTAACTTAATTCCACAAAGACGAGAAAAGGCCCTCCAAAATCTTGCCACAAACTGAGTTCCTCGATCAGAAACGATAATATCTGGACAGCCGTGTAGGCGGAAAATTTCTTTAATGAAGAGTTGAGCCAGAACAGGAGCAGAAGGGAGACCTTTTAATGCCACAAAATGAGCGGCTCGGGAAAGGCGATCGGTGACCACCCACACTACTGAGAACCCTCTGGAGGAGGGTAAATCTGTGATAAAATCCATGGAGAGATGACTCCAAGGTTGATCCGGAATTGGCAGAGGCTGCAGCAGACCGTATGGAGCCTGACGAGGAAATTTATTCTGAGCGCAAGTGGAACACGCCGTCACAAACTGTCGAACGTCCGAACGGATAGCCGGCCACCAATAACTACGGGAGATAAATTCCAAGGTCTTCTTTATACCGGCATGGCCAGAAAAACGGGAGGCATGAGCCCATTTAAGGAGTTTAGTTTGGAGATGTGGAGGAACCAAAGTCTTCCCGTGAGGAATGATCACCCGAGTAGGAGTAGTAGCCAAAATACATTCTGGATCTAGAATAGACCTAACACTCTCTTCTTCGGTATCCATAGAATCAAAGGAACGAGAGAGGGCATCAGCCTTCTTGTTCTTGGACCCTGGTCTGAAGGTAATGATCATATTGAATCGTGAAAAAAATAACGACCATCTGGCCTGACGGGGATTGAGGCAGGATGCAGTTTGTAGATAAAGCAGATTCTTGTGATCCATAAAAATAGTAACAGGAAATCTGGCTCCCTCCAAATGATGTCTCCAGGCCTCCAAGGCCAATTTGATAGCAAGTAGTTCTCTGTCTCCAATGCCGTAGTTTTTTTCGGTGGATGAGAATTTACGAGAAAAGAAGCCACAGGGAGAAAACTTTCCAGTAGAATTCTTCTGAGACAAAATAGCTCCTACTCCAGTGGAGGATGCGTCAACTTCGAGAAAAAAGGGGAAGGAAGAATCTGGCTGTTGAAGAATAGGTGCCGATATGAAGGCTTCTTTAAGATACTTGAAGGCCTCTACCGCCTCTGGTGGCCAGGTCTTAGCGTTGGCAGATTTCTTGGTCAGGGAAGTGATGGGAGCAATAACAGACGAAAACCCTTTAATAAAGTGGCGGTAATAATTAGAGAATCCAATAAACCGCTGGATGGCCTTAAGTCCAACCGGTTGGGGCCAATCAGAAATCGCCTTTAATTTCTCAGGGTCCATACGTAATCCGGAGCCAGAAACCACGTGACCAAGAAAAGGAAGATGCGTTTTTTCAAAGACACACTTGTCCACATTACAGTACAGATGATGCGACCGAAGGCGTTGGAGAATCAAGGAGACATGATGGCGATGAGTAATAATATCAGGTGAAAAAATAAGAATATCGTCAAGGTAGATGACAACAAATTGATACAGGAAATCCTGAAAGACTTCGTTAATAAAATTTTGAAAAACCGCAGGAGCGTTACAAAGTCCAAATGGCATGACAAGATACTCAAAATGCCCATCGTGCGTATTGAACGCCGTCTTCCATTCATCTCCTTGTTTAATACGGATAAGGTTGTAGGCCCCTTTCAAATCCAGCTTAGAAAAAATTGAAGCTCCCTTGATCCTATCAAAGAGTTCAGAGATTAATGGTAAGGGGTACCTATTCTTTTTCGTTATGGCGTTGAGGCCACGGTAGTCTATGCAAGGACGCAATCCGCCGTCCTTCTTTTTTACGAAAAAGAAGCCTGCTCCTGCTGGTGACGAGGATTTCCGGATAAAACCCCTATTTAGATTCTCCTTAATATATAGGGACATGGCCTCAGATTCGGGTAGAGATAATGGAAATACCCGTCCTCTAGGTGGTGTCTTATCCGGCAACAATTCAATGGAGCAATCCCAAGGTCTATGAGGGGGTAACTTGGAAGCCTCCTTTTCACAAAAGACATCAGAAAACGAATGATATTGAGGAGGAATACCGGAGGGTGTTGGGAGACAGCCCATAGCGGGTCTATGAATCCTGGGAAGACATCGGGAATGACACTCTGAACCCCATGCAAGAACTTCCGGTTTCTGCCAATCTAAGGTGGGGGAGTGAAGTCTGAGCCAAGGTAGGCCTAAGATCAACGGGTTGATAGCCTTTGGAATGACTAAGAAGGAGATTTCCTCAGTGTGCAAGGCTCCAATGCGTAGAGACATGTTAACAGTTCTGTTCTTAATGGATCCTCCAATGATACGACTGCCATCTATAGCTGTAATGGCAATAGGTGGATCTAAGGGTTGCCTAGGCAATGATAACCGCTCTACAATGTCAGCTCGTAAAAAGTTCCCTGCTGCACCGGAGTCAATAAGCGCTGGAAGAGACAATTGCTTATCAGTATATTGCAGAGTAACTTGGATAGAAAAACTAGAATCCATAGGAGAGAGAATGTTCATACCTAACTTAGTCTCTCCGTCAGCAGTTAGGTCCGATCGTTTCCCGGGCGCTTCCCACATTGACTCAGGACATGACCGGGTTCCCCGCAATAAAGGCATAAACGATTCTTGAACCGCCTCTCTCTTTCCTCCTGGGATAAACGTGCTCTTCCCAACTGCATAGGCTCTTCCTCCGGTGTAATAGGACTTTGGAAGCGAGGAGCCAAACGGAAGGTAGATCGACGGGAACTCTCTCTTTCCTGAGTGCGTTCACGGAAACGTATATCAATCTGGTTACAGAGAGAGATCAAGGCATCCAGGTTAGTGGGTAACTCTCGGGCTGCTAGCTCGTCCTTAATACGATCGGACAAGCCTTGCCAAAAGGTGGCCACTAAAGCTTCATTGTTCCAACGAAGTTCGGCCGCCATAGTGCGAAATTGAAGGGCATACTGGCCCAGAGTAAGGGTACCCTGGCGCAGACGGAGGAGTCCAGAAGCTGCACTGGAGACTCGTCCAGGTTCATCAAAGATGCGTCTGAAGGTTTCCAAGAAAGTGGCACAATTATGGAGAATGGGGTCATCATGTTCCCAGAGAGGAGAAGCCCAGGCAAGCGCTTGACCAGACAATAAAGAAATAATATAGGCGACTTTAGTCTTCTGTGTGGGAAAGTTCCCGGGCAAGAGTTCGAATTGAATAGCACACTGGTTCAAGAAGCCTCGGCATTCCTTAGGATCCCCATTGAACTTGGGTGGGTTAGGTATGCGGAGTTGAGAGGTGGTGGGGGCAAATACAGCTGAACCGCTTGGAGCGGGGGCAGGCTGTGGGGCCGGAGCAGGTGGAGGATTAGGAGCTGCCACATGAGCTGCTTGGAGCGTATCCAACCTGTTAGACAGAGTCTGCAGAATCTGTAATAACTGTTCTTGATTTTTCCCCTGTTCCTCAACCTGAACCGCTAAGTTATCCAGTAGTACTCTCGCAGTGGGATTCCCTGTCGCTTCCATCAGTTAGATAAGGGTCAGAGCAAACTGTTACGATCTTGATGCCTTAGTCAGTATTAGCACAGGCTTACCTAGGGTGCGGAGTCTAACGGCCTTCCGGTCTTCACCAAGAACCACCGCAAGGTAGTGTGGGCTTAGCTGCCGAAGAACCGCAGGTCGCGGCCCCCAGATTAGCCTACGTGAATTCCAGGCGTAGTAGGTCTGGAACAGAAACCGGTAGATCCACGGAGGCAATGGGTGCGTGGCAGGATCCAGAGAATAGTCGGTAACACAGCCGGGTCGGTACACAGAAGGTATCAGGTATACGGTGCCAGAGGGAGATCCAGAGAATAGTCGGTCACACAGCCGGGTCGGTACACAGAAGGTCTCAGGTATACGGTGCCAGAGGGAGATCCAGAGAATAGTCGGTCACACAGCCGGGTCGGTACACAGGCGGTATCAGGTATACGGTGCCAGAGGGAGATCCAGAGAATAGTCGGTCACACAGCCAGGTAGGTACACAGGAGTAGGAGGAATAGAGGGGTTAACAGGGAGCAGGGTCACAGGAGTCAGGACACAGGAACTGTAGCCAGGAACAGGAAACACATTGCTCTGACACAGGCAGCGTGTCAGAGCAAGGAAGATATAGGAGTTTGAATTCCCCGCCCAGGAGTCACATGATCAGCAGCAGAGAGAAGCAGGAAGTGCGGCAGCGCTAACGGAAGCAGCGCTGAAGACATGGACACCGCTGTCAGCTCCCGCTGACAGCGCAGCGGAACGGGGAAGGTAAGTTCCTAACAGGGATGAAGTATGAGAGGGAGGAAAAACTATGAGCTCAGTTTTGGCGAGGTTAAGTGATATTAAATATTAATAATTTTAGTATGATCAAAAATGTTATTCATGCACAGCATTTAGAATTATCACAAAATTTAACAATGTCCATCAGGCATGGAAATATCCAAGACCCATAATACATTTCTGACAACTTAACGAATATGGGTTTTTTGTTTTGATTGTTTTTTTTAAATTTACAGTTAACTATTTCTGATATACTAAAGCAGCCTCTGCACCATCTATTGGTTACTTCTGGTATTGCAGTCACTCCCTATTAAACTATTTGTATTCGGATAATCATCCAATTCTTTTATTTTTATCATGTGTCTTTTCAGACATAGCTGTTTCAAAATCACCTAGATCAGATTCAGGTGACTGTAAAACACTTTTTTTTTATCAGTTCTTAGCCATTTCACTCTGTCAAACAATACTTCAGTAAACCAATAACTTTGTTTTCTGATTTTTCAATTTATCATTTTCTGTTTGCACATTATCCAAAATATTTTTATCAAAGGACCCTGCACTTGGAAACTGCTTATCTCAATGATTAGTAATATTCATACTGTCTTACACAAATCACACAAAAACACATTTTTGTTTTGCAGCACCGCAGTTCTACAAACATATAACTTCTATTTCTATCTAAACCTATGGACAATCTATTTCTCATACTTCACTGAGGATTTATCCCCCGCAGTACATAAATCGCTCATTATATTTTATATTCATCTTTATTTTATTTATTTTTTTATTTTGAGAACTGGACCCTGCAGTACACAAGTCCAATTATCTCAAGTTGAATGCGTCCCGCAGTGCGCAATCAATCGATAGTGGCCCCGCAGTTCCACTATCCAGAAAGTCCATTAGGCCTCACATCTGAGAGATAGCCTCAATCTCAACACTGTATTCAGTGACTACGTAGATTTATTAACTCTTTATTTTATCTCTTAACTTCTCAACACTCATTAACACACACTGATACTCAGATAAGCAGTTCACAAAGCAGCTTCCCCTGTACTCAGGCAAATATCATTTATATTGCCTACATTCCAATAACAGAAATACATATGATGTACTGTTTAGCAAAGTAGCAGACAGAAAAATGTAACACTTTAAACTCCTCCTTTTAAATTCTAAAACAGTTACTATAAACAAAAATAATAAGCTAAAAATTCTCATTTCTGCAACACAAATTTCATTGAAAAAAAAAACCAAAATAACCAGTTTGCAATCTATAGTGTACATTCTTTTTCTATTTCAAAAGGATCGGCAATAACTTACCTTCCTTTATAAAAGAGAAAATCTTTGACCATACATTTCAAAACTAGAAATACAAATGTCGCTTTTCCAAATCGAATCATGTTGAGAAATCTGAGCGATTGCCTCCGATTTTGTTAAAGTAATAATTTAATTTCTTCAGCTAAAGAAACTTTAAGAATAAAATTATATCATTGTTTATTTACAAAAGAAAAGCTTGCGCTTTGATAATATTATCACTTCTCAATTTCAGTCTCTGAAATCTCTGCCCGTTCACAGACCAGACAGTTTTTATCAGTAACAAAAGTAGGTTGTATTACAAATTAACAAATGTCCTATTACAATTGGCTGAGATCGCATATGATGATATAGGCGTGTCTTGGTCCTTTTTGCCCCCCTGGATTCAATGGAGATTTTGGAGAAATTCTTGCAAGTCTTTGTTCACCACCTCTGATTAGAAACATCTGTTCTTTGAATTAACTCCTTCATTCCTGTTCATATCTCTCACATTAGCTCACATGCAAGGATCAAATTGACATAATTAAACCACATCAAATTTAAATGATATACTAAAATAAGATAAAACAATGTAAATATTTTCATGCTAATAAATTGGCTTCACCCAAAATAAAACCTCTTTAACATCTTCTTTGCTTCAGCCAGGAGGGCCCCATATTTGTTACATCCAAGATTCGTGTTGCTTGATTGATGAAAAAAAAAAAAAGAGCAGGACCGCCGCAAACAGCTTCTACTAAGTAGAAGCTCCGATACACAATGAGCTTAGCTCATTGCTCTAGGTCTATTTATAGTATTAGGGGATTTTCCCACTCTGTCTTGGGAAACCCCTAATACTATAAATAGAACTACCACAATGAGCTAAGCTCATTGCGCATTGGAGCTTCTACAATGTAGAAGCTCTGATACGCAATGAACTTAGTTCATTGCGCTAGTTCTATATATACTATTAGGCAATGGGAAAATCCTCTAATACTATAAATAGACCAAGTGCAATGAGCTAAGCTCATTACGTATCAGAGCTTCTACCTAGTAGAAGCTGTTTGCGGCGGTCTGTCACTCACAGGATTGTGAGTGCCATTTCTCCTGTGGAGAGCAGACACGCTGAACACAGGAGAGTTGAGGCGGTCTGGAATCCGGCAGCAGTAGCAGATAGGAATCAGCTGAGTGCAGACACGATGAACACAGGAGAGTAGAAGTGGTCTCGAAACCACAATGGTAATAGAAATGATCCATTATTACAAGATAGTGCCAAATTTATTTCCACGTTTCGAAGTGTATTTGATGAACCTGGTCGTGTTATTTCCGCTGCATCCAGCATCCTCCGTATACGTCAGGTTTCTCGTACTGTAGCCCAGTACGTCATTCAATTTCGGATATTAGCCTCTGAACTTCAGTGGAACACTGAAGCTTTAATTGCCGCCTTCTGGCAGGGGCTTTCTGATGAAATTAAAGATGCACTGACTACTCAAGAATTACCTACTTCTCTAGAATATTTGATTTCTCATTGCCTTCGTGTAGACATGAGATTTCGTGAAAGAGAGTCTGAAAAAACAACTTCATATAAAGCACCTCTTCGCTCAAGTCCTCAAGTTCGCCAAGTTCATCTCCGGTAGTACCTATGGAGATAGGTCGCTCCAAATTAACTTCAGAGGAGAGGGACCGAAGAGTAAAAAATAGACTTTGTATCTATTGTGCTGATTCTACTCATATGCTCAATTCATGCCCTAAAAAATTGGAAAATGCCAGGCCCTAACCAGTTCTGGAGAGGTGAAGTTAGGGTCCCTGGAGTCCTCTCCATGTTCTACGAAATTAAAAGTTTCTGGTTTTGATGTTACTGTTTCCTTTGCTAGCAAATCTTTCAGGTCTCAAGCACTTATTGACTCTGGAGCTGCAGGAAATTTTATTTCTAAATCCCTCGTGAATCAATGGTCCCTACCAGTGATTACTTTGAAAATACCAATTACTGTGACTGCTATCGATGGATCACGCATTATTAATGGTCTCATCACCCAGAGTACGTCTCCAGTAACCCTTCAAATTGGTGTATTACACCAGGAGGAAATTTCATTTTTAATTCTTCCTGTTACTACCAGTCCGATTGTATTAGGCCTTCCATGGCTTCAACGTCATTTTCCCCAGATTGACTGGCACACTCCTCAAGTTACGTCTTGGGGGTCTGAGTGTCATCATCGTTGCCTCTCTCAAGTCGTTCCTCTCAAGATACAGAAATCCTCCATTTCACCTTGTTCACCGGGACTTCCTCCTCAGTATGCTTCTTTTGCCGATGTGTTTGATAAACTTCAGTCTGAACGTCTTCCTCCTCATCGTTCGTGGGACTGTCCGATTGATCTTCAACCTGGCAAGACTCCTCCCAGGTGTCGTGTGTATCCACTTTCGTTACCTGAAACTCAAGCCACATCTGAGTACATCAAAGAGAATCTCCAGCGAGGATTTATTCGACCTTCTACCTCTCTCGCTGGAGCAGGTTTTTTCTTCGTAAAAAAGAAAGATGGGTCATTATGTCCTTGCATAGATTTCCGTGGACTTAATGCCATAACTATCAAAAATCGGTATCCCATTCCATTAATTACTGAGTTATTTGATCGTATCAAGGGAGCCCGGATCTTTACCAAGTTGGATCTTCGTGGTGCCTATAATTTAATTCGAATCCGGTCCGGTGACGAATGGAAGACAGCTTTCAACACCAGAGATGGGCATTATGAATATTTAGTAATGCCCTTCGGGTTATGTAATGCCCCCGCTGTTTTCCAGGGTTTCATTAATGAGATCTTCCGGGACTTGTTATATGTTTGTGCCGTCGTCTATCTGAACGACATATTAATCTTTTCTCAGGACCTGTCTTCTCATCATCAACATGTGGCAGAGGTCCTTTCCAGACTCCGAAAAAATTCATTATTCTGCAAGTTAGAAAAATGTTCATTCGAGTTGTCCCAGATTCCATTTCTGGGATATATTGTCTCCGGAGTTGGTCTTCAGATGGATCCAGAAAAGGTGAATGCTGTATTACATTGGCCTCAGCCAACTACTCTTCGTGCAATTCAGCGTTTTTTAGGTTTTGCCAATTACTATAGACGCTTCATTCAAGATTTTTCCTCGATTGCATCTCCTAATGTGGCCCTAACTCGTAAAGGGGCCAATACTAAACAATGGTCCTCTGAGGCCCTTCAAGCTTTCCAGTTTCTCAAAGAGTCCTTCTCCTCTGCTCCTGTTCTTCGACAGCCTGATGTGATGCTTCCCTTCTTCCTAGAGGTAGATGCCTCTAATGTTGGCTTAGGAGCCATTCTCTCCCAAAGATCGGAGCAACAAAAATTCCATCCTTGTGCCTTTTACTCTCGGGGTCTTCTGCCTGCAGAGAAGAATTATACCATCGGGGACAAGGAGTTGCTGGCTATAAAAGTAGCATTAGAGGAATGGAGATATTTGTTGGAAGGAGCTCGTCATCCTGTGACAATTTTTACTGATCATAAAAATTTGTCATATTTACAGTCTGCTCAATGTTTGAATCCTCGTCAAGCAAGATGGTCTCTTTTCTTTTCTCGTTTTGAACTAATCATAACCTTCAAATCAGCTGCAAAAAATAAAAAAGCAGACGCCCTATCTCGAGCTTTTGTGACGTCCTCAGACATTGAAGATGGTCCTAACCACTCTATATTAGACCCCAAATGTGTTTCTCTGGCTGCTTCTTCCACTAAGGTGCTACCATTTGGGAGTACCCTCGTGCCTCCTGCTCTTAGGAAGAAAATCCTTTCGTGGTTTCACTCTTCTCGTTTTTCTGGACATTCTGGTGAACGCAAGACTTTTGAAATTCTTTCTCGAAGTTACTGGTGGCCTTCTATGAGGAGAGATGTCAAAGATTTTGTGGCTGCTTGTGAATTGTGTTCCCAGTTTAAGACTCCCCGCAGAACTCCAGCGGGTTTGCTTCAACCACTGCCCATTCCTTCCAAGCCGTGGACCCATATTAGTATGGACTTTGTTACTGATCTTCCTCCTAGTAAAAAGTGCAATACTATTTGGGTAGTGGTGGATAGATTTTCGAAGATTGCACATTTCGTTCCTTTGACCAGTTTACCTTCTTCATCTACTCTGGCTGATTATTTCATCAAAGAAATCTTCCGTATTCATGGATGTCCTTCCGAGATTGTTTCAGATAGAGGAGTGCAATTCGTTTCCACATTCTGGCGGGCCCTTTGTAAGACCTTGGGTATCCGATTATCACTCTCATCCTCCTACCATCCTCAATCAAACGGACAAACCGAAAGGGTCAATCAAGATATTGAGACTTTTATAAGGATGTTCTCTTCAGCCAACCAAGACAACTGGGTAGATTTGCTTCCATGGGCTGAATTCGCTCATAACAACATGTATCATGAATCATCTTCTAAAACTCCATTCTTTGTGGTTTACGGTCACCATCCGTCTTTTATGGAATTTCCTGCCCTCCCTCCCACCCAAGTTCCTGCTCTAGAGACTGTTTGTCAGACCTTCAAAAATATTTGGTCTCAGGTCAAAACCTGTTTAAAAAAGACATCTGCCAGATATAAGTCTTTTGCAGATAAAAAGAGACGGGCTATTCCACCACTTAAAATCGGAGATCGTGTATGGTTATCAACCAAAAATATTCGTTTGAAGGTCCCATCTATGAAGTTCGCTCCTCGTTTTATTGGTCCATATAGGATCATTCAAGTGATAAATCCAGTTTGTTTCAAACTTCTACTACCTAAGAACCTTCGTATTTCCAATGCCTTCCATGTGTCTTTGCTCAAACCTCTTATCATCAACCGTTTCTCGGTCCCTCCTTCAGCACCTTGGCCAGTCAAGCTCATCAAGAGGAGGACTTTGAGATTACTCACATATTAGATGCAAAAATTTCGCTCGTTCATTGGAAGGGCTTTGGTCCTGAAGAGCGTTCATGGATTAAAGCAGAAGATCTCAACGCTTCAGCTCTTCTTAAGAAAATTTATTCCAAGTTTCCGGACAAACCCGTTTCCATGTGTTCTGTGCCCACCTTTAAAAGGGGGGGTACTGTCACTCACCGGACTGTGAGTGCCATTTCTCCTGTGTTCAGGAACCGTGGCCGTCCGCCATCCTGAGGGTCTGCGCATGTGCAGCCCTTATGAAACCTTCAGTACCTGTTCCTTTTAATTAATTGGATGATCAGGCAACCCTCCCTATTTAAACCACCTGTGATCATTACCTAGTTGCCTGATCTTGGAGTCTCATTCCCCATGAGCCTCTGAAGGTGTTCCTGTGTCTCCTCGTGTATTCAGCTCCAGCTGATTCCTGTCTATAACCATTGTGGTTTCGAGACCACTTCTACTCTCCTGTGTTCATCGTGTCTGCACTCAGCTGATTCCTATCTGCTACTGCTGCCGGATTCCAGACTGCCTCAACTCTCCTGTGTTCAGCGTGTCTGCTCTCCGCTGCCTCCGTTACTACTGCCGGGTTCCAGACCGTCTCAACTCTCCTGTGTTCATCGTGTCAGCTCTCCACCGATTCCTATCTGCTACTGCTGCCGGATTCCAGACCGTCTATACTCTCCTGTGTTCAGCGTGTCTCCCCTCCGCTGCCTTCGCTACTACTGCCGGATTCCAGACCGTCTCTACTCTCCTGTGTTCAGCGTGTCTCCCCTCCGCTGCCTCCGCTACTACTGCCGGATACCAGACCACCTCAACTCTCCCGTGTTCATCATGTTTCCAGTTTTACTTACTACTGCTTCCTGAGTATTGCTCCTTTGATTACCGGTTACTGCACCAACCTGATTACCGCTTCCATCCTCCAGTGGTCTCTCGTCCTGCCGGCGTTCAGCCGTTCAGGTATCCCTGCACTTCTCCTTGACAGCCTGCTCTCCTGAACCGCGGTATGCATACTTTCCATTGACTTTGCTATTGTATTACATATCCGTCTGGACTGTGTTGTGTTCATCTCCGGAGTCTTCCATCTACTGAAGCTATTGTTACTATTGACTTTGTTTCCTATTACCTGGATCTCTATAGTGACTTTGTATACTTCAAGCAGCGCTTGTCAGTTATTATTGTATTGTGGTTATCATCGTGGGATCAAGTTCCGTGTGCCCCGTGTATCCTCTGTATTCCATTCATCTCCTCGTGCCCCTCCTCACATATATTTAGCAGTGGTACAACTTGCTGAACGCAGACCACTGACTCCTGTTTCCCATTGGCACCTGTTTCAAGTATCCTCTCACATAAGCAGTGTTACAACTTGCTGTATGCAGACCACTGACTTCCCCATTACCTACTTGCACCTGGAACCCATTCCTTCACTATAGACAGTGGTACAACTTGCTATACGCAGACCACTGACTTTCACTACTTCCTCTCTACTCCTGGACATTCCTCCTCACTATAGCAGTGGTACAACTTGCTGTACGCAGACCACTGACTCTCCTCACGTTTACTTGTCCATCAGGTTCCTCGTGTTCATACATCTAAGTCATTACCAGTTGCTGCTAGTCATAGACTTTCCTTGAGCATTCTCTCACCATCTGCTGATTCTCCTGTTCCGTTGTCACCCTGCTATCAGAGGACCATAGTACCAGCTATATTACTCTGGTAAGAACATCATCTGGTGATATCCTGGGCAAAGACTCCTAGTGCCAGTGACACGGTCCTTCTCATTTTTTTTTCTTCAATCAAGCAAGAAGAATTGTGGATGTTACAAATATGGGGTCCTCCTGGCTGAAGCAAAGAAGACTTCTATCAACAAGGGGGCCTTCCTGGCTGAAGACTGCAAGCAATAAGAAGGGCTTTGTGCCCAAGAAGAACAGAAGACATTACAAGCAGGGATTTTTGGATCTACAAATTTATTTTGGACTATTCAAGCAGGAACTTTGGATCTACAAATTTATTTTAGACTTTTCAAGCAGGGACTTTGGATACAAATTTATTTTGGGTGACAGCCATTTTAGGATTAAAAGCTGCTGACAACAGATGAAAACATCTGTGGTAAGCATAGGGTATTTATTATTTTTAATAAAATATGTGGTATCAAGGAGGGTGTTTACTGTCTTTATTGTGGGTTTATTATTTTTATTAAATGTTAGTGGTTTTAATGAGGGTGTTGTGATTTTGCAAAGATTTTTTTTGTGGAACTACAGGTCCCAGCCAGCCGTGGGTGTCAGTGCATGTTGGCATTTGTGGTTCTCCAAGTGCCAACATGCCCTGGCTGCCATGGGTATGCTGGTGCTTGTAGTTATACAAGTATCAGCATGCCCACACTATTTATGGTACCCGGGCCGGCTGGGACTTGTAGTTCCACAGAACAAAATGGCGTATGAGTATTTTTTCAACTATAAGTGCCGTTATTACCCTACACCCACCACCCAGGGGTGTAGGAAGAGCCCTAGTGCAATCAGCACTGGGCTGGGTGTCCCTAGAGGGGGGCCCACTATTTTTTTTCGGTGGACCCCACTCCCTAGGGAATGCAAGCCCAGCGCTGAACAGCCTGGGGTTGGATTGTCATTATGGCAGGGGGACACCTGCTGTGTGTCCCCCTGCTATAGGGCCAACAACCCCGGCTGGTTTGCCTAGTGCAGGTTGCATGAAATTCGGGGGAGCCCCATGCAAAATATTTGACCAATTTTCACGGATTCAGCAGTAGTCTAGCAGCACTAGGGTTAATACTGAATAGAGGGGGATCCCCACGCTTTTTCTTTTTTTTTACTTTGATCTATTTTTAATTTTTTTTACAGCTGCCGAACCTCCGGCTGTATTGCAGAACAGTTTAACAGTGATGTGTTTATAGAACACGCTGCTACAACACAGGAGAGTTAGCTAACACAGGAGTGTTTTATATCGCAGCAAAGCGCCAGAGATGACCAGCGATTTTGATGATCAGGGTAAAAATCGCAGCTTGATACATTTGAGAAATTTTGGACTAAAATCATGGGTTATCACCTATTTGCTGCAATTTCAACATCCTGAAAAAATCGTACCTTGATGCATTTACCCTCAGGTGTGCACATGCTCAGTTCAGTCCTTCAAAGATGGCACCTGCCAGTACAAGCTGCAGTGACCCGATGAGGAGAGGAGAGCAGCTGCAAGAGGTAGGTGGGACCTTTTATTATTTATTACATTTGTTTAGGTATTTGGCTGTAGAGAACGCATATTTTGCCTCTCTTTATAAAAAAACATACATAAGGGTTTCTTCTTTGGCTGGATCTGCTGGGCCAATATAGTGAAATTGCCCTAGAGCTGTAGCTTCACCACCCTCTACCAAGGGCATAACAAGAGGTGCAGATGCTATGGGGCACACTGCTGAGTTGCCTGTGTTGTGAAGTGATCAGTGTGAAGAGAGGAGTACCAACAGTAACATACAACAGAGGTTTTATTTGGCATGAAGGTCTCCTTACAACAGAAGCAGGAGTAACTTTCTATTCATACCTATGAATCAACATTGTTTTTCATATTTCCACCTGACATGGGGTTCCAAATAAAATCTTAGTATGGTGCCCAGAAATTTTACTTTCTTTTATTTGTCCATTGTTAACTTTACATACCTCTATGTACCTATATGGTTCTTACATTGTTGGGTTAAATAAAAATATTGTATAATTGTGTTAATATTAATAAACACTCTAATTTATTATTAAGACATTTTTAAATTCCATTGAGTAAAACTTACATTTGATGTTTTCAAATAATAGTCCATACTCAATTTAAGTGGTCTCCTCTTGTGAATTTTGTTGTTGTGTAAAGCAGGACTGTTTCAGAGCTAAAGTAAATTTCAGAGAACTTAATACAGTTTAATTAATGTTTCTCGGAAATTCCCATTGTAGAAAGAATTGGTTGCATTTATCAGTATTGTTTCTGATTCCCAGTGCAACAGCAGAGTTCATTGCATGTCAATGAGCAATCAATAATTCAACTAATTTGTTTAAGTCATAAATTGATGAATTGATCTTTTGTTAGAATATTAATTAGTTAACACAATTTATTAACTACCTGCACTTAATAGTTCTGCCATACACAAAGTGAGGTAATTGCTTTATTTATGAAAAATATTGATATTCTCTAATGCAATATTATATTTATTAACTGATATTTGATATATTTTTGTCAATTTTTCTTTTTCTATATTATTATTATTCATCATATTGAATTCTATGTGCAACATAGATATAAATTAAAAGCAAATGAATGCCCCTTGATAAATTTACATATATATATATATATATATATATATATATATATATATATATATATATATATATATAAATACTGTATATCTGCAACCAAATCAAACTTTGAAAAACACATTACCAGTAATTCATCACATTGCACTTTGTTTTGTAAATTAACACTTTATTTTATTTTCCGCATCTAAAACTAAAATCACTGAACAAGCCAATGCTAATACTGATGCTTTGTAGGCGGAATAGTTTTCTAAGCATATTAATATAAAGAAGTACAGTATATTAAACATAATTTTAGAGGCACAAGTTTTTTCTTTCTAAATAATACTCTATCAAGATACTGCAAGAGAGTATATCAGTGGAAGTGTAACTAGAAGAGATGAATAATGGTTAATAAGTAAGAACAGTGAATTAAATCTAAATTTAAAATGAGAGATGCTCAGGTTTGGCTCCCCGAGAACCAAACACACCCGAACTTAGCAGATCCGAGTACCAAGCCGAGCCGGCTCGGTACTTTCGCGCGTCCTCGGAGTTGAAAATGAGACAAAACGTCATTGTCACGTCGTAGGATTTTGCGAGTTTTGGATTCTATAAGTACCGTCCTCCACGGCGATCCAGCGCCATTTCACAGAGGGACACAGAAGGGGTAGCAGAGTTCTTGGAAGTCTGAACAGCAGTTGGGCAGCATCATAGGTAGAATAGAAAGAGGTGGGGTAGCAGTGTTTTTCAAAGTCTCCGGTGACTCTCAGAAAAGCTCCATTGCCTCTAAATTTGCAGTCCCGTAATGTACAGTGTTATATAGGTAACACACAAAGAGGAGAGAGACATTGCTCCATTGCTAATTGTCATTGCTGAAATACAAATACTAGGGCTGGCAGGCTTGATCTTCTGAATTTGCAGTCAAATTATACGGTGTTATATAGGTAAAACACAAAGAGGAGAGCTCCATTGTTAATTGTCATTGCTGAAATAGAGATAATAGGGCTGGCAATCTTGGTCTAAATCTGCAGTTACATTTTACTGTACCATAGCTCACTCTGAAACAGAAGAGGTGACATGGTTCAATGCTGAAACAGAAATAGTAATAATAGGGCTGTCAGTGTTCTTAAAAGTCTCCAGTGACATTCTACTGTGCCATAGTTCATACAGAAACAGGAGGGGTGGCATTGTTTTTGTCACTCTACTGTCTCAGTCATGATGATACTAATCTCATGTGATAAAGTCTATCTTCAAGTGCATAGTGGTTTTAAGTCAGGGACAAAAATGTAAATAAAATGCTTGTACCTTCTTAAAGAAAAAAAACACCTTCTAATAAAGGTGAAAGTTTACTGTAGAAAAGCATAAAATTGGCAACATGCCTGTCACAATTTTTGGACAATTCTTTTAGACCAGACCAAATGTCAAAATGTTGTGCAGACTCATCTGCATCACCATCTTGGAAAAGCTAAGTTGTTCCTATCAGCAATTTCAAAAGAAACTGAAGGAGGAGACATCATTGTGTCATGTACCACTTGAGATGTCAGCTTGCTGACAAGGAGCACAATGCATCTCTTGAGATATGGGTCAGTTGGAAAGAAAGAAAAGACATAGCTCTTAAACCTAGGATCAAGCACAGTTACCAAAATGTAATGATCCAATTTCAAGATGTTGATAACTCTTGGTTCCTGGTGAAGCGATTAAAGTACTTAATCTACAAGCCCAACATAATTAGCGGAATTGCTTTGTTTCATTTCCTCCTTCAGTTTCTCTTGCTGCTTTTCAAAAAGTCTAATTAGGGGAATCACTTGATTGAAGCTAGCAGTGTCTGCACTCTCTTCACAGGTGACTATTTTGAGAGGTTTCAGCACCTTGCAAAACACGGAAAGTATTCTCCACTGCGCTGGACTAAAGTACATTCCCCCTAACTTTTATTCTCTTGGCAGCTGCTGCATTCTCCTACATGGTGTTGCAGAATCCTGAAAATGACCTTAAATATTTCGGGACACAGACAGCATCGCCTGCATGTCATTGGTCATTTTTTAAAAAGTTCTGTACAACCAAATGGATTGTGTGAGCAAAACAGGGAAAGTGATGGAATTCCTCCTACTGTAATTACTCTAACAATATTGGTGGGGTTATCAGAAATCACATATCCTCAGGAGAGTCCAAGCAGGATAAGCCATGTTTCAATGACATCCCTTAGTTTTAAAATAGGTTGTCAGTGGTATTACCTGTGACCTGCGCCTTGTCTTGTCTCTGATAACCACCTCTCATTCCCGCCTTCAAGACTTCTCCCGTGCTGCTCCCCACTTGTGGAATTCCCTACCATGCTCAATCAGACTTTCCCACAGCTTTCAAATCTTTAGATGCTCTTTGAAAGCCTATCTCTTTTTTAGTGGTGACCTTATCCTCCATAACACTATTCACACTAATGTACCCTCACAACTATCCCAATCTCTACTCTGAGCCACACTCGCTCCTCTTGTTTCAGCTCTGCCCTGTTCCCTTTAGAATGTAAGCTCTCTAATGAGCAGGGTCCTCCATACCCTTTGTTTTCATGTCACCATTAATTTTGTCTGCCTTGTCTGTACTTGTTTTACGTATGTCTTGTTTTATGTATGTCGTTGTATTCCCTACTGTACGGTGCTGTGGAGCACTGTGGTGCCTTACAAATCTACGATGATATTAATAAAAATAATAATAATAATAATAATATGCCTCTTAGTGAAGCAGACGACACACAGAGTAGCCTGCTTCTGAAAAATGTGACGTGCTTTAGTACATACTGCTGCTGTTCCTGCTGGTGAAGGTGAATCACCAACTCAGTGGGCTGTCACAGTCATATAATCTTTAGTTTGCCCAGTTCCACTTGTCCACATATCTGTGATTAAGTGTGCAGTGGGTAGAATGGCATTTTGTAGCCCAATAATTACATTTTTACGAATCTTCTGGTAGAGGTGAGGAATAGCTTTTCTAGTAAAATGGTGTTGTGATGGAATTTTGTAGCGGGGACACAAGACCTCAAGTAATTGTCTAACACCAGCTGCATTAATAAAGGATATTGGATCCAGATCGAATACTAGCATAGTCGCCATGGCGTCTGTGATCTGCTTTGCGACTGGGGGAAAGCTTCATACTTGCTAAGGATTGTTTAACAGTGAATTGTTCTAAACTACTAGTAGTCTTCTTCTTGGTCTGCTTCTGGGTTGAAGATCCATCTCCAGCAGTGGGAGCAGCAGCAGTGGGCCTCATGCTCAAGTATTCTTCTGAGGAGTCCTGGATAAGGGAGGAGTCATCTCGCATTAGCAACTTGGATGCAGGACTAACTCCGATCACTTGTGAGGATATTGATGATGAAGGTGTTGGGGATGTAGATTGCAGGTGCTGGGATCTAGATGAGAGAAGGTAGGTAGCTGATGCTGTACTGCTTGTTGTTATTTTTTTAGCATAAGTTTCTGATTTTCCCAAGATCTTTCCATGAACTCGCTTCAAATGACGAAACATGGATGAGGATCTTAGATGCTTAAAGTCGGTACCTCTACTGACTGTGGCTTTAAAATGCTACAAATGGCTGGACAACTGTTTATCAGAATTTGAGTAAAAATAATTCCACATATAGGTGGATTTTTTGGTCTTATGTCTAGACATGACAATGGCCCTCTTATCACTGGGAAGAACTGCTGCAGTCTTTGTTTGAAAGTGTATAAAATAATATTGTGACCTGAGAGGTGGTCAAAATTGACTGCAAATCAATGTTATTGAGGTTAATAATAATGTAGGAACAAAAAACTAGCAAAATTATGTGATTTTAGCATATTTTACTAAAAAATACAGATCCAAAACCAAAACACACGAGGGCGGTTTTGCCAAAACCAAAACCAAAATGAAAACCAAAACACGAAGCTAATCCAGATCTAAAGCCAAAAACCAAAACCAGAACACGTGGGTCAGTGAACATCTCTATTTAAAATACATATTGTCACGGGCACTAGGAGTCTTTACCCAGGGATCACCAGATGATGGACTTACCAGAGCAGTATAGGTGGTAATATGGTACTCTGTTAGCGGGGTGATCACGGAACAGGAGACAGCAGATGGTAGAGAATGCTCGTGGAAAGTCTATGACTAGCAGCACTGGTAATATATAGGTAATAGTACACGAGGAACTGAATGGACAAAGGAAACGTGAGGGTAGTCAGTGGTCTGCGGATAGCAAGTTGTACCACTGCTATAGTGAGGAGGAATGTCCAGAAGTAACAAGGAGGTGATGAGAGTCAGCGGTCTGCGGATAGCAAGTTGTACCGCTGTCTAGGTGAGGGAACGGAATCCAGGTGGAGGTATCCGGAAAGTCAGTGGTCTGCGTTAGCAAGTTGTACCACTGCTATG
Organism: Mixophyes fleayi; assembly: GCF_038048845.1. Taxonomy (NCBI): domain Eukaryota; kingdom Metazoa; phylum Chordata; class Amphibia; order Anura; family Limnodynastidae; genus Mixophyes; species Mixophyes fleayi. Next base: position 159,797,306 of record NC_134406.1, read on the forward strand.
TGGAAGGATACTGAAAACAGGTGACTCAGGAAACAGGAATCAGTGGTCTGTCTCTAGCAAGTTGTACCACTGAAATATATGTGAGGAGGAGCACGGGGAGATAAATGTAATGCAGAGTATACACGGGCACACTGAACTTTATCCAACGATGATATGCACAAAATAGTAATAACTGAGCAGCACTGCACAAATATACAAAGTCACAAGAACTATCCAGACTAAAAGGTAACACAGTCAAATGATGGCAACAGTCTCAGTGGATAGGCAACTCCAGAGGAGAACAACTCAGTCCAGCAAAGTATGCAATACACCAGCACAGTCAATGATAAGTATGCATACCGTGGTTCAGAAGAGCAGGCTGTCAGAAAGAGGTGCAGGGATACCTGAGCGGCTGGAGGCCGGCAGGATACGAAGTCCCAGGAAAATGGAAGCAGTAACCAAGTAGGTGCAGCGCACAGGTAGGTAGACCAGCAACGATGGAACAATACTCAGGAAGCAGTAGTATATAGAACTGGACACCTGGAGATCACTGAAGAGTAGAAGTGGTATGGCAGAGAAGACAGCAGCGGAGCGTTGATCCAATGCAGACAGGCGAGTTGACACAGGCAGGAACACTGTAGAAGCACGGAGAGCGGATCAGCTGGCTGCAGACACGAGGAGTACTGAAGGGGAGCGATGAGCAGGACACTGCAGATACATGGAGGTAGCGGATAGGAATCAGCAGGTGCAGTCACAATGAAACACGGGAGAGTTGAGGTGAGCTGGAACTGTTGAGCACGGAGGCAGCGGATAGGAATCAGCTGGTGCAGTCACGATGAAACACAGGAGAGTTGAAGTGGTCTGGAAACCACAGGAGAGTTGAAGTGGTCTGGAAACCACAGGAACAACAGGAATCAGCAGGAGCTGAATACACGAGGAAACACAGGAACACCTTCAGAGGCTCATGGGGAATGAGACTCCAAGATCAGGCAACGAGGTATAGACAGCAGGTGCTTTAAATAGGGAGTGTTGCCTGATCAGCCAATTAACTAAAAGGAACATGTACTGAAGGTTTGAAAGGGCTGCACATGCGCAGACCCTCAGGATGGTGGACGGCCACGGTTCCTAAACACACGGGAAGAAGCACTCACAGTCCGGTGAGTGACACATATTCAGATTTTTAGGAAAAAGAAACTTGCTTGATAATATATAACTGTACACATATGTAAGTTGGGAGGGCTGGGTGAATTTTGTGAAGTGAATGGCATGTACATATTAGTACAGCATAACCATACACTCTATTTATTAGGGATAGAGATGAGCAAAGATGTATCGGAATTAGCAAGTAATTTCAGAGACGAGCAACGTTCAGGCAATGCAATCTTTGAGTTTCACTTTTATTTTGTCATTTAGCAAAATGGCTATTCCACATTGTATTTGTAACTTTGGCATTTTAAGAATTTTTTTTCTATATATAGAGCTTGAATGGCAGTGTTAAATGCTTAGTCGTGTAGTTGGGCTATAAAAAGAGAGAAATCCATTTGAAACAAAAATGAAAGGTAGAATTCCACACACAACACTTAAAACCAATTTCCAACAAAGACATATGGAAAATTCTGTGCCAAAATGGAAAATAAGGCAAATATTTTGTGAAACTATTGTATAAATCTCACTCATCTGTAATTAGGGATATTTTATGCAGTAAGTAAATCCCTTGCTGATAAATGGTACAAAAGCTGTGATAGAAATTGGAATTATGTGTGAGAACAGGAATCTATATGTATTATAGTACTAGACTCTTGTGTATGATTTAGCAATGCATTCATGGTAATTGACTAACAGTTATGTCACACAATACATGTATAATATCCCAATGCAGAATTTTTTAGCTGATGTTATTTCTAGAGAGGTGCGCAGACTCTCATGTTTTGGCTTTGATTGTAAAACCATTGTCGCGTTTTGGTTTTGCCCAAAAATCATCATGTGTTTTGTTTTTGAATCTGAATTTAATTAAAAAAATGTGAGAAATAGGCAATAGAACTGTTTTTGCTCCTGCATTGCTATTTATAGCATTAAAATTTATTTACAGTCTATTTTCTAATGATCTCTTAACAACTGTCCAAATTTTCACTAATTTTGGACAAAGGCTGCAGTGAACTGGCTGCCTAAAATTAATGACAGAGCAGTGGCACAAATATGTAGCAGCTTAAACCATACACAATACCTATGAAGCAAAGGGGCACAGTAGTGTGCATAAAGTATACAATGCAGTCACTGAATGCCAAAAATGCCCAGAACTTTTATGTGCCAAAGATAGCCTCTCCTGCACTGACCTTTCATTTACCACCAAATTTAATGTGCGTGCAAAGCATAGTACGTGTTGAAATTCTCCCAGTCATAATGCACAAAAAATGCTCACTCTGCAATGAGAAATCCTGAGAAGGGTCTTAGTGTGGTGAACTATTTTGCTATGACATTCCTGAGTTTTTCCAACAGGTTGACACCAGTAGGTTTCTTAGTTAAACCAGCAATACAAAGTTCTACCTGTGTTTGTGTGGGTTCCCTCTGGGTGCTCCAGTTTCCTCCCAAACTATAAAACATACTAGTAGATTAATTGACTGCTATCAATTTGACCCTAGTCTCTCTGTCTGAGTGTGTGTGTGTATGTTAGGGAATTTAGACTGCAAGCTCCAATGGAGCAGGGAGTGATACGAGTGAATTCACTGAACAGTGCTGCAGAATTAGTGGCCCTATATAAAGAGCTGATGATGAGGATGAGGATGATAATGAGTAGCTTGCCTGTGAATGACCTGACATTGTGTGCTAGCACTTCTATGCTGAAGGATGAGGAGGAAAATAATGAACAATGAAGCATTGTGTGCAAAGCATGCTTCAATCCATATGAAACATGCCAGAACAATGGCTGATAGGATGGCCATTTTAGACAAGTAGATAGAGGTGGGCTGCACCCAGATGAAAAATGGTGTAAGACCACATCCACTATATTGTTACAGCTAGACAGCAAGCATCTTGGAAAGTGAAGAGGCATTAAGAATCAGAGGTCATCAGAAGGAAAGCGGCAATAGTAAACATTTTGAAAAGTAGATAGATAAAGGTGGGCTGCACTCAGAAGATATATGGTGAGAGAAAGACCAAAACCTATATTTTTCCATAGCACAGGAGTTAGTTTTATCAGCATCCAACTTTGCACAGATAAGGTCAGGAACCAAACTCATGACCCCAGCACTGTGAGGCAGAAATGCTAACAACTGAGCTACTGTGTTGCCTATATGTGCATGCAACTTTGCAAATCAACAGTAAACAATCTTATTTTTAAGAAGCATTTGAACAGGATTAGAGCAATTTATTGTAATCAATCTTCATCTCCTACCTATCCATTATATTCCCATAATTGAAGTGGGTGGGGATAGAATAACCTGTAGTCAATCAGATCATCAAAGAGTTCAAAACAAACAGTATATCAGGAGATGCGTTTGCTGATTTTGTGTATTGGCATGTACACTCATGTGAGTATGCTAGCAGGGGTAGAGTTGCATGTAGATCATGCTTACCTTTTTTTTTCATGCCCATAGTTAATAGAATATTGAAAGCGCAATAAATATTACAAATATGATAAATAATGTAACTTACATAACCAATAAGAATAAGAGATTCCTGAATAAAGAGAATGGAACACTTGTTCCTCTGAAATCCAACTTTGTTTTTTTTAGCCCTCTCTTGTTGAAACACTTGATTTTCCTCTAATACTAGTTGGATGTTACTACTAGATGTAGACTTTCATAACTGATAATTTGTAAATGGTATATCCAGATACAGGTTTAATTATTCTTAGTGTAAAATTGCCAAAGAAAGGAAGCACTATTAATTAAATATCTTAAAATAGCAAAATGATAATCAACTTTATGATTAAAGTAGAAAATCTACATTTTTTGTAACACACAAACACTGTTTGTTCCTCTACAGTTGTACAATACAATATACAGAGACCAAAAAGTGTCATATTATTTTTTTTTTCAAGTAAGAGAACAAGAGATGTGAAACACATTATTATCCTTAGTGACATGGGATATCAAAGAGTGACAAAGATAACAATATTGTTCACTATGATGTAAAATTTCGAATATGGCTCATCAATATTACAGAGTGACAAAATAACAATAAGTTTAACAGCTGTTTATACAATAAAGGGTACAAGCCACAAAATATAAAATCACACAATGCTTTGCATTTTGTGGATTTGTCTGGAAATGTGCATGCTAGAAAGAGTAAAAATTTCTCTTCAAGGGGCATGGCCTGGCACTGGCAGTGAGCGGATGAACATGATTGTTGCTCTTTCTACATCCTCTTGAAATCTCTCATCATCGCTCCTTTCCTGCCACCATACTCATCTATAGTGGGCAAAGCAAAGCTCTACTTGACATTTGGGCTGAGTGGGTATGTTTATCGGGCTCCACAACACTGCCAGCCCTGTACTCCACACTTGGGCCTACCATATCGGATCCACATCTGTACTCCTTGAAAGTTCCAGTGGTGTATTTTCTACAGGCTACCTGCCCTGTGGGCTCCTCTTGCCTCCACTAACACACTACCACTGGGTTCCCCTTACCACATACCTTCCTGCACTGTGGACTCCACCAGACCAGCTTCATCCTGCTGCCCACAGCCAGACTTGATTGCTTTGGCACTCCAGACTTCGCACTTGGTGCAAACTTTACCTCTGACACCGCCAGTGACTATCCCTTCATTACAGGACACACTGCCACTTCCCATCCCATACACCACTCACTGGTGCAGCCTACCCTCAGGGCAGGTGTCCTTGTGAGTGAGCACAAACCACCTTCAGTGGAGGCTGTCCACATGACAGTCGGCACCACATACTGAGGAGGATCACCCCCGCACTATATTCGACAAGAGCACAGCATTACCTTCCCTGTGACACTCCAGGTAAGTGCCCTACAGAGCTCCCTATCTGCTTTCAGGTGAAGTCTCCTAGTGCCACTGCACATGTCTCTGCAAAGACACCTTCTCGCTGCTATTATTCTGCCTACACAGTAGTCTGTATGAGCCTGCATCCAACTCAAAAAACAGCTCTCACATCACCAAGCACTGACCCAGAGGGTCCCTTACAGAATTCACGTCCATGCATACAAGGGCTATATGTCTGCATGATAAACAAGTTTCTCAGCAGTGGGAAGTGCTTCTGAATCTATATTCACTCCTTTCTGACATTCTGCCATACTTTACCACACTTAATATACTCAAAGCTTTTAGCTACGTTTGGACTTGCTCCTTACCTATCTGGAGCTCCAGATTTTCCACTTGTTTAAAAGTCCCTTATATGGCACAGCTATGCTATCTGAGCACAACTCACTTACTTGTGCTTCACACGTTTATCTCCTCTTCACATCGTACTGCCGTGTTAAATTTTCTGCTAAGACTGGAATTTCAATGGGATAGATGTTGTAACCACTAGAGCTCCGTCCTGACTGCAAATTAATTTCCCCTTCTTCTGTTGCCTACCCATACTCAGTTATTTCCATTGACATAGCTGTTTTTGAAAGAAGGGAATCTTATATAATTTTGGGTCAAGTTTATTAACTTTCGTGAGTTTTGGTGACACTAATTCTTTTATCAATGTTTCTTAATAATCATTGATACAAAAAAGTACGGTTTTGTATAAACACATTTCAAGAAGCATGAAACATGAAAAACATAAATGTATTCATCTCTTCCAAAAACTACTTTATAAAACACAGAAACATATAACTACATTAATGACTTCTAAACTCCATTTTGTAACCCAGCCTGAATATTTAAACAATTCTATACCACCATTATGTAGAAGACATTGGCAAGACACAATAAAACCTCAGTGGCTGAGATAGCCCATTATTTCTCTCAACAGGACAAGTGCCCTGACCAGTGCCCTTTTCCTCCATCTCCTCTAGGAACAAGGGATGAAGTCCCAGATATGGAGGAGCTCAGCTAGCAAAAAATTGATATGGATCTTAAAAACTCCCTCACAATTAAATTAAATTAAAAAAAAAGTGGGAGAGCTGAGTAAGGACATTTTAGATCTTAACCAGTGAACTTCCGCCCTTGAGACATCTCACTCAACATCAAAAGTTCCAGGTTGAAACTGAGAGAGATCTTTAATACTTCAGCAGAGAACTGGAGATCCTGCAAGATAAAAATGAAGGTCTAGAATATCAAGAAAGGAGAAATAACCTTTGCATCCAGAATGTCCCAGTGACTATTGAACCAAAGGATATAAAGCCTCAATTGGTAAGACTCTTCACGGAACTGGTTCTTTCACTCTCTAACTCACAACTTACTATTGAACTGGCTAATAGTGCTCTTAGACCCAAGCCCAAAAACTCAGACCCCTCAGAGACATCATCTTGAAATTTCTCTCATTTAAAGTCAAGGAGCAGATCATGTCAGCCTCCAGAATATCCAACTTTTGTCCACTTCGAGGGCTCCAAGCTTGAAATATTTCAAAATCTGGCATTAATTTTTGATTGAAAAAGTAACTTTATTTGTATAAAAAGTACAAAAAACACATGACACATTGCATTCAAATGTACACAGTACACCCTAAAACATAATCATTCATACATTTAGTACAATACAAGTCATAGAGTACAATAAATGACATCCTACACTATATATCGAGTACTGCACTAACCATGCAAACTTAAACTATATAATATTTGGAAAAAAACAATGGATGTGAGGGGACGGTAGGTGAGAGGAGTAGGGTGGGGAAGCCACAAGCCCAAAGCTTTATTGAGGACAGATACCAATATGGCAAGGGTGCATAAATGATGCATGACTTTCAATAACACTTTAAACAGTAATTGGGGAATGGGTTAGATGGGGTAAGGGAGAGGGAGCACAAGCCAAAGGTTTTAATGATAAAAAAAACACACATAGGGGGGAGAAGGAGAAGCGGGAGACAACAATCAATCATCTTCCTATTCCTCAGGACTGTGAAGGGTTCTATAAACTCTTAGCAGGCTGTGGATCAGTCTCCGACAATCCTGGAAGGTCATCTCCTCCCGCTTCAAAAGGAGTCGATTCCTGGCAAGCCACATAGCGTCCTTAAAACAGGTCATAAGGCGCCAGGCCTCCTGGATTGCCCCAATGGTGTGGGTCCCAGGAATTAATCCATAAAAGAATGATTGGTATAAAAGGCAAGTCCTGGGCACACTGTCCTTAAATTCATGTTCCAAGGCATCCAACAGTGCCTGTGTGGTGGGGCAGTCCAAAAAAATATGCTGTGCTGTTTCCCTTCTGGTGATACAAAAGGGGCAGTGAACATATCTGCACATGTTCCTGGAGTGCATGAATGTCCTGAGAGGCAGACCCCCCTGAAGCAGGCAGGGGGGTCTGCCTGCTTCAGAGGCAGCCATCCATGCAATGTCTTTATATGTATTAGTCAGCCTCTTAGAGGCCACAATCTCCCATACATGTTTTGCTGTAGCAGCAGGGAGTCCTGGAACAGAATTCATAATGTATTTCACTCTGATGAGCCTGTGGACAGTTTTTGGCTTCCACAAGTCTGGTTTAAGTCCCTCCAGATGGTGCTCCCTCACAAATTGTCCAACATCCAGATAAAAATATGGTGTAGTCCAGTTGTAAGGGATGGAGCTATCCCACTTGTCCCAACCAAGGGTCCTCCAAAGAGGCAGGAGGAAAAAGCGAGACATGGACTTCCCAGCAGTGCAAATGTTCTTTTCAATAAGAGTACTGCAGATGCAGTTACAAATGAAGAATGCTAAGGATATCATTGCGCAGTACCAGTGCTTTCCCTTCGATGGTAATGTCTCTGAGGCTCCACAAGCCAACTTTCTGCCTGATTGTCACCAGTCTCTCTTCCCAACACTTCAGGGCCACCTCTTCTCCACCAAACCAAACTCCAAGAATTTTGATGAAGTCTGACTTGATTGTGAAGGAGAATGCAGCGGAGAATGACAGGTGCCACTGCCTGAAGAGCATCGCCTCTGACTTCCCGCAGTTGACCTTTGCCCCTGAAGATCGGCCGAAGTTCTCACAGGTCTGGACGAGTGCTGTCACCGAATGCTGGTCAGCGCAGAAGACAGTGACGTTGTCCATTTAGAGCGAACATTTGGCCTCTAGTCGGTCTGTATCCGGTGCGGTGATCCCTCTTATCTCTAGTTTTCGCCTGATGCACATCACAAAGAGCTCTATACAACAAACAAAAAGAAGAGGTGAGAGAGGGCAGCCTTGTCTGACCCCAGACATTACAGAAAAGGGGTCAGTCTTCCGGCCATTCCCCAACACCGAGCTGTAAATGTCAAGGTACATCAGGTTTTACATAAGAACAAAACATATCATCCCAGCCAAACCTGCACAAGACACTATGCATAAAATCATGAGAAACACGATCCAAGGCCTTCTCCTGATCAAGACTGACCAGGGCCACGTGTGCTTGGCGATCTTTGATGTAATGGACCGTGTCCCTAAACAGCGTAAGGCTGTCTGCAATCCTGCGACCAGGAATGTCACAAGTCTGATCCAGATGAACAATCTGCCCAATGACAACCTTTAGTCTGTTGGCTAGTACCTTGGTGAGAATCTTGTAGTCCATGTTCAGGAGAGAGATAAGCTGCCGATTTTTAAGGTCACATCTCTCCCCATTGAGCTTATACAGGATCGTGATCAGTTCCTCTCTCAGAGTAGGAGACATTCTGCCTTCCACCACCATTTCCTTGTACAGCTCTAGCAGGTCCAGGCCAATGAGGTCCCACAGCGCTACATAGAGCTCCGCTGCGAGACCGTCACTGCCCGGGGTCCTACCTGGCTTAAAGGATCTAGCTGCAGAGTGCAGCTACCCCAACTATTTGGTACTAATAACCATAGCAAAAATGACCCACAAGAAATAACACTTACTCTTTAAGACCAAGGCTACATGCACCTTTGGGGTTACCTTTTTGGCTATTAGCGAATGACGGTGGCCATCAACATTTAATTGGATCCTTGGATGAAGGCAAATGTCTCCTGCATAGTTTGAACCTCTGATCATCTCCTGACTCCAGACACCTATTGAATGCCTCCAGCACTTATTTTGCATAATGATGTTCATGGTTTTGATGTATTACTACTTTTTCACGTGGGTAAAAATGCCGGTGCTTTGATGAAGCTGAGTTCATGCACACCCTCACCACCTCCCACCACTCCTGAAATATTTTCCGTTTATTAGAGATGGTTTATCCACATATTATACAGGCATCTTCTAGGGCCCTTGATACCACTAGGTACATAAAGGTGTCCACCTTGCTTGTCCCTTTCCCCCTTCATTAAGGTACATATTTAATTAAATGCAAAGTGCCTCTGGTATGGACTCTGCTTTACTGCATTATGTTGCAATACGGTATTTGGTTAAAAAATGCGCAGCTGTGCGTAGTCACAATGTTCACTAGCTAATTTAATATGTCCCTAAGTGTTACGTATGTTCTTGCACTATACTGTTGCTTCTTTTTTTCTTTTGCTCTGAATGGCAAGCACCGCTATCTTGGTAGGTCCCTTCCACACCCCCAGCAACTAGGGGTTACCTGCCCTTTTGGTGGTTGCTATTCCTAATTGTGAGCTCCTTTTGTTTGGGCTTCACCTGAATTGCCAACCTTCCAGTTACTGGTTCCCTAAGCTACTCATTCCCCTTTCCTCCTCCTCCTCCTCCTGTTACCTTATATTCCCTCCTACACTTTCCTCTCTTTTTTCTCCCTGGGACTTCCACCCTTCAGAAACCATCCCCCAGATGGTTTACCATCTTACCAGGCAATATTTTTTTCCACTTTATCGCCTTAAATTTTAAGCAATCTACTATTTTAAGTGTGACATTTCACATTATGGGGTAAATGTATCATACCCCGATTTCTTCAACTCGCGGGAGTAATTTAAGCTGCGAAGACGCCGAACTCCCGTGAGTTGAAGAAACCGGGGTATGATACATTTACCCCTTTGTCTCTTAAAATTCATTCCATTAATATTAAAGGCATGAATACGTCCCAAAAATGTTCTCTTCTTCACGTTAACAAACTGCATACTGATAATGTTTTTTTTAACAGCAATTCCATCTTAAGAGAGTGCATTATCCCTCGTTGTCCTTGAGACAGAATTTCTGCAGTAGTCCATAGCTCTGTCCCTCTGGTTATTTCCAAGTCCTTTTGTGATTCTGAAGGATGGCTCTTTATTCTCCTTGGTAAGGTAGGCTCTCGTGACATAACATTGGCAAACATGTATGCACCCAATGCTGGCCACTATGTATTCTTCCACATCATTTTCCATGAACTTTCTTATCGCACTCCTTGGACAGATCAGGTGCCACCTCTCCTGGCACACACACTATGAGTTCTAAATCTCATACCAAACATATGGCCGAGGAGGTGGCAGTCATATTTCCATCAGTGAAAACTCAGACAATGAAAATCCTGACAAAAAAATCCTGAACGCGAAATTCCCGACTCAGCAATAATTCTGACACATAAAAGGGTGACATGAAGAAGACAAGACTTTAACAGTGACATACAGAATTCTGACACCTCTAAAATACCTACACATGGAATGCTGAGACATATTAATCCCAACATGTTAATAATGTTGACATACCTGTAATGCCGACATACAAAATTATGACACCTTTAAAATACTTACACAAGGATTGCTGACATATAATAATCCCGACATGTTAATAGTGTTGACAAACCTGTAATGCTGTAACATACAATCTTGACATGATTTCAATGTTGACATACAGCTTAACCCTATTATTTAATTAATGTAGGTGTTATATGTCGCACATTAAAAAAAAAAATCCCCATTTAACTCCACTAAAAATCCTGCAACCATGTCTGTATTCATTACTGTAAGGTAAGTGACAATCCAATAATAATTAATACTGATTACATGAGTACATCTATTACATTCTTATAATTTAGGCAACCTTTGAAAGAAAATCAAGTTTTATCATGTCATCATGTCAACTACCATTAATGGAAAAATTTTACACCACATAGCCTTTTCACTATTTTATGTATTAATATGTCCCATTCTGTCATGATCTCTGTTAAAATACTAAGATGCCATTATGAAATATGTATGTATTTTATCTTATCTTTTAACTTATCCGAATAAATAAATTGCAAATCAATGATACTTTTTTGTGCCTCAAACAACTCTTTGTGTCATTAACCAAACTGCCATTTCTCCAAACTGACTGAATTTGCTGATTGTTGTGGTGTAGCTTTTTTTTCCTGATCCAGTTCTTAAGAGCTGACTTTCAAATCTGCTGTTTTCAGACACCTGTTTCTGTTTTTTCTTGTATTTAAACCAAACTTTTTAAAACTAACCCTTTTTCTACTTTATTTCTAAAACTATTTAAATTAGAAAAGATGTCTAGGGAGCGTAGAAGGTATGTTTCTCCACAGGAGCAGACAGAGGAAGAGCTACGTGTGCAAACTTCCAGTGATGAAGAAGTTGAAGAAGTGGACCAGAGCCATATTGTCTCTAAACCCATTGCAGCAGTTGTAACACCTGCCATAAGAAAAGGAGGATGAGGACAAGGAGGACAAGGAGGAAACTGAAGAGGACAATCCAGAAGAGGGTTCCAGCACTGTACACCAAGGGCCACGATTTACCAAGGCAGAAAACAAAGTTTTAGTTTCACAGGTACCAATATGTCAATTTTAACACCCATCATTATGAGTATATTTCTAAGTTTCCCTTGTCCTTATTAAAATTATACCTTAAATAGCCTTATTTAAAGTCGCTTATGTAGCAATGCAATTATAGCTAGCATCTCATGCCAATATATTTTGTAGGCCATTGTAGTTCATTAAGTGTAGATATCTCCATTATTTTTTTAACTCCACTGTAATATGTAATATTTTTTATGAAGCCAATATAATTTTTACATATAATTTTAAATAGTTCATTACTTTTTTGTTTAGACTCTTTTCTTTTCATTGAACATGGTAAAGTTTTATGTATTTTAGTAAGCTGACACATATTTTTTCAAAAAAATGAAGTTCTTAATAAAATATCATGTAATGAATTAAATTTTGTATTTTTTATGTTGTTTTCTACATTTATTGTCATTTATATATTGGTTGTTTGTATAATTTTCAGATTCCCTCATTTAAGGTATTGTGGGTTCATGGCCAGATCCTACTTCCCACTTGTCTCAAAACAGGACCACATATGAGGATGAAGATATGGAAATCAATTTCCAAAGCGGTTACAGCAATACATGGCACATCTAAGAGTGAGGAAACATGTAAGAATTGATTCTAGGATTGCTGGAAAAGCACATAGGGAAAGATAGTCAAGACATCAAGATTGACTGTAGGAGCTGAGGTATCATCTGAACACATCTGATGGAGATATGTCACCTGTGAAAACCCAGAAAAGACCTTCCAAGTCCCAATGTAAGATTTGTAATTATTTTTGTATTCAGACAATACACCCTAGATAATTTTAGAAATCCCATTATCTAAAAAGTAACACATGACATCTCACTAAACACAATCCTAATCTGTAGCATGCTTGTTAATATCCGCAAAGAAATTACAAATAACAGGATATTTTTGTATGGTCATTGTTCATGTGAACAGGAGAATAATTCCTGAATTTCCCAAATCTATTAATACACCTGTGATGAATAAGTAGTTCCTATATAGTTCTATAGTTGATAATTCATGATCTTTATAATTATGTAATGAATCATAGAACAAATTCTCTAATATATATTCAATCTTTTTAATCATTTTCAGCCAAAAAATTCAAGAAAAAATAAATTACAACAAGTGAAGTTAATTAACATAATTATGTGTATTCAAACTAGGGATGTGCACCGGCCACTTTTGGTGTCTCGTGTTTTGTGTTTTGGATTCGGATTTGCTTGAGGTTTTGGGTTCGGATTTGTTTCGCAAAACACCTGACGAAAGGTTTTGGTTCAGATTTAAGGTTTTGGATTCGGATTTATTTTGAAAAAAACATAAAAAGTGCTAAAAAACAGTTTTGTGGGTTTTTTTTTTCACTCCTACGCTATTATTAACCTCAATAACATTTAATAACAATCATTTCCACTAATTTCCAGTCTATTCTGAACACCTCACAATATTGTTTTTAGGCCAAAAGGTTGCACCGAGGTAGCTTGAGCACATAATGCCAAAAAAAGAGGTACAAGATGGAATTGTTCTGGACCCTCCCTCCCACCCCTCGCGAGATTCGACGCGAGACTTGGACGACAGAGCCTCGTTTTCATTTTTTGCCCGCCGGAAATATACGAACAGGATCCCGTTTGGATCCGCACTGTTCGGGTGGGCTCGGATTAGCAGAATCCGAGCCCGCTCATCTCTAATTCAAACCAGAAATAGTTATCTTAATATTTAAATAATTGAATATATCTTTATGTTTTCAGAGACATTGAGATCCAGACATTTTGAGGAGTCGGTCCAACTGCTGGAATTAATCCCAGAGGTGATCTGAAGAATCCTCAACTCCCTCTGTTTCATCCTCACAGGATAATAAAAAAATATTCTATTGTAAGAACAAAACATCATATTAATACATCCAAAGAAAATGATCACTGTCAATATCTGTGAGCCTGTCTCTGCAAAATTCAATACAGGTGTTTCCTGAAGATATCAGAAACTCCACATCAAGCTGAGGGAGCCAAATATCACCAAGAGACTCCAAATGGTATGTCCATGAATATTAAATCTAATGTTTATGAATTATTTAATTTTTCCACATAGTTCTAAAAGGTTACTAATAATTATTTATTATTTTTTATCATTTAGATTTTTTCCTTGACTTTTCAAAATCCACAATGTATTCTGCAAAACAGAACCTTACAAAAAGCAGAAATGTTACCAGAAGCAACTCAACAGGAAGAAGAACATTGTGAGCAAGAAAATGAAAAAGAGCCAGTCCAGCAAGATGGAATAATTGACATTGTTCTTGAAGACCAGCACCAAAATTTGCTTAATCAAAATATTTTTGCCCAATCAATTTTGTCATTGTCAATTCGCCAAGTTGAACAGTCCAGAGAACTGCAAAATATGCAAGTCACTTTAAATCAAATATTGGTGACACAACAACAGTCATGAGCAGCAAGTTTTGCAATGTCTACAAGCTTTCCAATTTTAATCAATGATATCATGCCAGCTCAGCCTGCTTCTGTTGAAACAGCTCAATAATCAACACAAGCAGATGTTATTACACCTGGACAAAGCGCATTATCAACAGAAGAGTCATTAGAGCCATATATTTAATGTGGATTCATGAAGATCAGTATGTTCATGGTTTTCCATGGATTCAAGGTCCAGCCTGATTGACACACAAGCCAGGTATGTCGCTCTCTCACTACACAGTTTCCTTTTCCTGTCTCCAAGGTGTTTTTTTTGTTGTCTTCTTCTTAATAGTTTTACCCTCTTGGCAGGGTCTCCAGCTATGTTCGTCACTGCGTTCAAAATCCATCAGTTGAGTCAAGAAGACCAGTCTTTTCATCACTCCTCCTGTGGATTCAAGGTCCAGCCTTATTGATACACAAGTAAGTTATGTGGCTCTCTCACTATCCACTTTTCTCTTCTTCCCAAAATTGTTGCTATTCCTGTCTCCAGGGGGTAAATGTATCAAGCTGAGAGTTTTCTGGCATGTTTGAAAAGTAGAGATGATGCCTATAGCAACCAATCAGATAGAAGCTATCATTTTGTAGAATGTACTAAATAAATAATAACTAGAATCTGATTGGTTTTTCAAACCCAGCGGAAAACTCTCAGCTTGATACATTTACCCCCAGGTGTTTTAGTTGTTTTGTGTTTTACTCAATCATTTTCCTCTCCGGCTGGGTCTCCGGCTATGTTCATCTCTGCATTGAAAATCCATCAGCTGAGAATAAAGGAGACCAGAATCTTCATGTCCCCTCTTTAGATTCAAGATCTAGCCTGACTGACACAAAAGCAGAGAATGCAATCAATCTGGGTCCATCACATGCCTTTTGGAAGAATACAACTGTGATGGCATAGGACATGGTACATTAGTTATTTTACGTTGGCATACTTGCAAATGATTATAAACATTGTTAATGACAATTTTTGGATATTCCTTATAACTTCACAAGTTTTTGCTTGAATTTTTTTCTTGTCATATACAGTTTCTCCCCAATCTATTTTATTTTACATATGCATTTAAAAATCAGCATTCATGATAACAACTAATCATTTTTTATTTCTTTTTACAGAATATAAGAATTCAAATTCAACATGTAATGATCCAGCATCCATGAAGCAATGCTGAAAACAGGTAACTGAAACTGTACTGAATGGACATTGCATCAATACCATTTCTTAGAGCAACAGAATGAAATTATGTCATTGAGACTGTATTAAATGGAAAGTACAAAAACAGCATTTCTTGGAGCAACAAAATAAAATCAAGTCTGAACTAAAACAAATGTTGAATGTCCTAAGTTCCTTTTAAAAAATGTATTACATTTGCATGTACAACCAAAAATGAGTTTAGAGTACATTTTAAACCTCATGGCAATTAAGACTAATTTTGAAGTTAGCTGGAACAATGTACAGACTTAACCACTATATTTTTTTACCTAACTAATATATTGGTTTGTTTCCTCTTTGTACTATTTAAATGTATACATATATAAAATAAATTGTTTCTTCATCTAAATAGCGCTCTGATCTCAATTATTCTTGTAATGATATGCTTTTCTAAACAATGTATTGTCAATAAAAAATTACATTGTACCTTTCCGGAAATAAAATTTATTTTAAAGGTCTCAGTTGACATTAAGTTAGTGTTCATAATTAAATAGTTATCTTAATTAATTTTGCAGATTTAATAACAAAACAAGCATTTATATACAAGTCCTAAAAATATTTTTTAGTGTAGTACATATAAATAAAGAATGTAATTTGATGTCACATTTATCTTACACAATAATTTCACAATTTTTGACAACTGTTTAAAACTCTTCCTTCCATGTTATGACCTTGCAATTAGTTTATCATCATGCACCAACACATGTAGATATTTACTTTAATAGTGCACTTTGACTCCAGTCTGCTCCTTTGAAGGCAGATTATTTCTTTAACAAACAATCACCTGACAACTTCACTCATCAAACAAAAAATAAATTAACTGATACATGTCACAGTTTTTATTTAGTCAGTAATAATGAACAATTATTTATGCCTTTCAATATATTAATGAAATGAGCTTATATTAATTAGGCTTAATGAGAAATTTGCAAATTATATTTTTACAAATTCAAATTATCACCACTGCTTCAAGAGTCTAAGGTTCAATATGGATTCACCGAATTATTTAAAATTTGTTTTATTGCATCTTAGAGATGTATACTTATAACCTGTATACTTTGTATATTAACATTTGCTCTTTTCATATTAAAAGTCTATTTGGTAAAGTAGTCTACAAGACTGCTGAACTAACACTATATCTTTAGTGGTCATTAAAATGCTAAAATTTACACCTAATCAAATTAAATTTGTATAATTAGTATGAAGCAACATAGTTTAAAGACCCCAGAATATTTAAATATTATTTAATTAAAACACTATAATCATTACTCTGGCATTAGAGAACAAACAAATTGCATTTGACAAAATAAGTTTAACTATTTGCTAGAAATCCAGGTGTCTCAAACATTCACATTTGAATCCGTATATAGCTAGTTAGGTACGAAATGATGATGCTGATTGCAGCGACGACGAGAACACCGACATAAAAATTCCGATTTGCATAATGACTATAAGAAGCAAATGCAGGCATATTAGAAAACTGACAAGAGAAATCGCCGACCTGCTTCTGTTACATTCCGAAGTGTGGCAAAGGCGGCACTTTCTCTGCACGTCAGTTGCCAGAGCAACTTGAAATTTTCTGTATTTAAAACGGCAATGCCAACAGACGTGTGGAATGTGAAATTACTACATTAAATTACCTAGTAGTGTTTAGCTGTTGGCATTGCCATTTTAAATACAGAAAAGTCGCTATGGCAACTTTTTAATAAGCCTGCATTTGCTTCTTATAGTTATTCTTGTCGTCGTAGTCATCAGAATCATTATGATGACTACCACCGAGCTAGTCAACAACAAAAAATACACATCTAAAAATATAAAAATCATTAAAAAAATTGATTGAAAACTATATTTATAGAAGATTTTATTGAAAGAGGTTGTAATAAACAACACTTTCAACGTTATACTTGGACGTTATACTTTATAATGGAATATTTAGGATTTATTTCTAAATGTAACATACACTTTATAAAAATTAAAAAGAATATTTTTCCCCCCGATTTCTATTACATGGGTAGTGATAAAACTGTGTCTCGTTTATTAGTGTTCTGCTTGTGAAACATGTCATGCACTGTTGCAAATTTTAAAATAAATCATGCTACAAAATGAGACAGCCTTTAGTTTTGAAAACACCACTTCTAAATCAAAATACATAACGCATATAATCTTTAATTCAAATACAAGACAATAAATTTTGCTACACCAGAAAAATTATAAGAGAGCATACTGAAGGAATGTTTAATTTCAGATTACAAATGTTTTAAAAATAGCTATAGTTAAATCAATGACGTCTAATTTACACATTATTATGTATTACATTCATTAAGTATGCTTATAATATAAAGTAACATTTTTATACATTTATTAATGGTCGCATTCTAAATCAATGGCATTTAGTTGCGACATGTTAATTAGACAATGCGATGGCAATGAATGATCAACAATAAAATAGATTGTTGCCCTTGCTTGGTGATTGTTGCCCTTGCTGGGTGTTTAAGCTCACATGGTGAGCTTAATACCCAAGCAAGGGCAGAAAAAAACAGAAGTGGCTATTGCGAGAGAAGATATCAAACAAAGTGCCATAACGACTTTGGAGACACCAGCTCAGATTTTTTAATGGGTAATGGCCCAAGTGCATTCTTCTAGCACAAATTGTATGTCGAATCGTGACTTTCACAGACAATCTGTGAAAAGGGTGAGATTTTCAGATAAACGTTTCCCTAAATGACATCCATGTGCCAGAATTTTTTTTAAAAAATGATGGAGTGAAACGTCTGGGAAAATACAGAATTTTTGACAGTGAACGAGTTTTATTATTTGCAACTCTAAGCAATTTAAGAAAACTGCAGGAAGCACCATATTGGGTCATAGATGGCACTTTTAAAATATGCCCAACATTATTCAGACAAATTTACACCATCCATGCACTGGTTGGAACCAATGAGCATACAAGATGCTTTGTTCCATTAGTGTATGCATGGGTTACTTCCCAGCAAAAGCCAGGAGTGCTACAAAAGTTTTACAAGACTTTCAGGAGTATTCATTGGGCTATGATATTGATCTTTCTCTACAGTACATCCTGATGGATTTTGAAATTGCTGCCATTACTGTCACCAGAAGAGAATTTGGAGGCAGCTCTCATAAATGCTGTTTGTTTCATTTGAGACAGAGCCTTTTCAGCAGCATATAGACTGTTGAATTAGCACAACAATATGGCCTGGACACTTATTTTTTTATACTAATGAGACATATGCAAGCCTTTGCATTTCTTTCGGAAATTGAAATTCTTGCAGCTTTTGAAGAATTAAAAATACGTTTACGGGAAAATGCTGAAGCAGTTGTTACATTTTTTAAAGAAGACTATGTGCCTGGAAGTTGATGTGAAAAAACACAGAGCTAATCTAAAAGAACAGCCGCATTGTTTAAACTCAGCATTTGTCTGTGTATGAGAACAATCGTTTGGGGATACCAAAAAAACACAAAATTATTTGGAAAATTGCCATCGGTAGTGGAACAGTATTCTTGACAAAATGAAATTAGGTGTTGATAACTTATTTTGTTAAAGAGCAGACTACTACAGGAGCCAAACTGAAAAAAATTACTGCAAACATTCCGAGGTCATTGTGTCGAAGTCGTATAATTGGATGAACAAAAGTATATTGGTTAATATTGTTTTACCGTGCGATTGCGATCAGTATGCCACGTAACAGATGGCATGGCGCGATCACGCTGTAAAATACGCTCGCACACACTCGCACTCTAACATTTAGTTATTTATATATTTTTATATTATAATGGTTCCATACCTCAGTGATTTATGAGCAGATGGTATTTAGTTTGTAGTTAAATATATATTTTAAGGTTATATGTACACTTTAGTGATATTTAAAGTTCAGGTCACAGGAAACATGTCATGTTTAGTATAATTTTAATCCCTTATTCATCAGCAGTTGTCCGGTTCATTCGCCAAAGAGATCGCACATTGCATACTCTAGTTAACGATGTTAGGGAATAAATGTTTAAACTGTTACTGACTGTGTATTGTGAATAGATTAGCTTACACTGGTTTCTGGGCGGGAGAATCATCTGGAATGTTGACCTCACCCTTGGAGGGGGTTGTTTGAACTAGCCTATGACCTGTTTACACTGGACCCTCCTGAAGCCTGGACCTATAGAAACAAGCCATGTCATCTGCATTGTTTTGTCTGTAACACTGAGTGTATATAATATAGCTTTGCTGGCACTGGCTTCAGTCATTCTCTGACCACAGTATTCTGGAGTGAAGTACTGTAAGCTGGTACCAGCGGAGTGCAGCGAAGGGCGCGGCGGTATGTATGTATATATTTGGTTGTCGGCTGCACTATATTATATTTATGTATTAAACTGCTAAATTTTGCATCTGCTAAATAAATTATTTTGTTTTTTGGAAACACAAGCAATCGCTTAGACAATGCTTATTGGAAAACGATAAAATTACTTTAATAATTGCCATGAGAACAAAAATCAAGAGAAACTGCTTAGCTGATTTGCATAAGAAAGAGAGAAAATTTGGACCCCATGACTTATTTGAGAGGCACAGCCTATAATTTTCATATTTGCAGTACATGAAAATGTTCTCATCAGGATCAATTAAGTTTATGTGGATAATGCAACTTTCTTCAAATATTGCGACCAGGGATTTCAAAGTGATTATAGATGTCAAGGTTCCATTCCTTGAAGTCAAGGTGAATGTGTACTTAGACTAATGTAGGCACTTGAACAATGCTTACCCTTGCACTATCATGTAAAACACCAATGTAATTTTATTTATTTTGTTTTGTTTTGACTATAAAACCATGTGGCTGATGTTATCTTTCTGTAATTAGAGCTGAGGAATAAATTAAACCCAAGGGAGATTAAAAGCTGAGGGTTTCGTACGTAACTATTTGACCACACTGAGGGTTAACTAACCAAGGAGGAGGTGATACCTATGTACAGGTCATAGTGGGGCAGGATCCAGAAAACAAACTATATAAGGATGAGGAGGGGTCAATTAATTCTCTTGGGATCCACACAAGCGGCTCTCCCACCTATTTCCAAATGCTGTGTTATCGCTGTCCAGGTTATGGCTCTGGCCCAAAGTTGTGTGCTTGGAGGTACCCGGTTTCTGAAAACTGTTGAGGGTGTGCTGGTAAAGTCCTGGAGATAATGATGGTGTCAGGTGCCGTCTCCACACTGACACTTGGTGCAGGAGACGGACACCTACACCTTCTTGTCAGCCGCGTCCCGTTACCTAGCAGCGGGACTCTAGGTGTACATCCGCCACAGGGAACGTACTCAAGAACGAGAACGGACCCGGCGCTCCTTCCTTCGCCTGGTGCCTCAGTTCCAAGCTCCAGCAATTCCTCCAGAGCAACCCATGCAAATTTGCCGCTCTCGCCTTTCCCAGGAGGAGCGTGACAGACGCTGGAATCACTGGAATCCAAAAATAGAAGTGACATAGTTAGGAGTGACAGCATGGGTCCTTACATTACCAAAAATTATGTGTATATCATTTATAACTTATAACTAACGACTGAAATGTATTAACAAATTCCATTTTTCTAATAGCATTGTTAATTTGTTTTGCAAAGTATTTGACATACTTTACAGATATTGGATATTATTTCTGTTTTGAATACTATTTCTTTTTTCTCTTTATAGTCATAAAGAAGAATTTTAAAGAAAAAATTGATCTTCACACAACATGGATTTACTATTGATATGTATGTATTGTACATTTCATTCATTTAATAAAGCATTTTTATATTTTAAACTATTTGCTCATAATAAATTTGGAAACACAAATGAAATGTGTGTTGAATGGTTATATTATGTGTATAGGTACATAATTTTATATAATACATTATTTATGTGTACAACATTAAGTTAAAGAAAACATATACTGTATGTATGCAGTCTTTGAACATTTACTGTTAAGATCAAGGACAGTGCAGTGGTGCCCTTAGGGGGGTTGCCTGGATTAATAGTCTGTTTGGCAGGCTGGTGATTACAGTGTTAATAGCCTTACATTGTTTAATATGTTTTTCATTATACTTATTTTGTGTTAAAAAGCATATCAAATAAATACATAGAGTTTCTTTCCCCTGTAAATAAGTTACATTTTCCATACCGGCACTTATAAATTCCTGCATAAACCACTGCATATATACATATGTCAAACACACACACACACACACACACACACACACACACACACACACACACACACCTGATATGCGCATTGTCCCAGTGTCCAGGCTGGAAGACAGGCAAATTCTGTCTCTGAAATTTACAGTGCCGGATGTAAGAAAATAAGGAGAGAGCGCTCTTAATGTAATATAGGTGGGGGGGTGGACTTTAACTTTAATCCTGATGGTGGGGCTAATTTAATATTGGATGGAAAATATATTTTCTTGATGGGGTCTATTTAGTAGTGGAATTATTTTGGTGCTTATTAATTTAAGGTTGTGGGATAGGACTGCATTTTATATTCTTGATGGTCTCTGCCTATATAAAATTCTACCCTTTGGGTTGCATGGGGCTCCTGCCTCCTTCCACAGGGCCATAAATAAATTGCTATGATCCCATACATCTTATGCAGTCGTTTATTTAGATGACATAGTGATTTATACCCCACACTGGAAATTACATATGGCCAAAGAAGAGGCAGTCTTAGCTTCATTCAGGTCTTTAGGAGTAACTGCTAATCCAGAAAACTGTACCATAACTGTGAGAGAAACCAAATATTTTGGGTACATTCTCAGGCAAGGTCAAATAAAACCCCAGCTAGATAGATATGTTAAAGAAAAGTTACCCGGAATACTTAGCCTGGTCTGACTCTGCACTGGCTGCTTGGTCAGACCATTGTATAGGAGAAGAATGAAATAGAAAATTCTGTTCTGTATATGAGTCGGAAATTACTTCCAAGAGAATACAAAATTTGCAACCATTGAGAAGGAGTGTCTCATCATAAAATGGGCTAAAGAAGCTCTGCACAATTGTCTCCTAGGCAGAGAATTTACGACAATGACAAACCATAAACCATTGTGGTGAATGCAGAATAATTAGAAGGTAAATGCTAAGGTAACCCGCTGGTCCTTGGCACTGCAACCTTTCAGGTTCACAGTAGAACATCTGCATAAAAATGCAGATGCACTGTCACGAAAATTTACGCTCCTTGCAAAGTCTGCCCCTCATACTTGGAGATGATAGGGAGAGGGATATGTGACAAAGACTGGTTTGTCACAGGCTTCTAAAAGAGGAGTTAGGTACTTATCTGGGAATTTGCAGAGAAAGGATGTGAAGAGAGTTACACTTTTGTACAGTAGTGCACCTAAGTTAAAGAGATACAGGTGGTAGACATATTTGTGATAAAATAATAGTAAAGTCTGATTTAGCTTACATATTTTTAAGTGATTTAAAAGCATCTCATTCCACAGCTAGCAGCCAGTTGGCAGGGTATGTCTGCAAACAAACAGAGCACATGCAGAGGACTTTTTTAAAGGCAAGACGGGATTGTCATCTGTCCATCAAGTAGGGTCTGTGGAAGGAAGATAAACTATTTAAACAGAGCTGTTCTCTGTTACTTTAACATTATGGTCACAAGAAAAGTGTGTGCAACTATATGGTAAGAATTACTTTGCCATCCTGATAATGAAAAGTAAAAGCAAGGTGTTTGTGTGTTTAGAGATGTCCGCTGACCACCGTGTTTTGGTTTTGGATGTGACTTTGGTTCTATGGTGCGTTCAAGCTTTGGTTTTTATAACTAGTTTGCCAAAAACTCGCAAAAGGTTTTGACTTTGGATTTGGTTTTATAGTATACAGTACAGTATATTTTCTAACGATCCCTTTAAAAGTCTCACAATTTTCACCATGTTTGGCCAAAGTCAGCAGCAAGCTGTAGTAATTAAATACTTTATAATTCTACAATCATTGCATTTGCTTTCTCCCATTCAATTCCAAAATTAATTAAACTGCATAGTGTTGATATCTCCCTTTCATTGCACCCAAACCTCATTCGCATGTTCAGAATTTCTATTACTGTAATTGAATAAATAAATAACCCCATGGACACTGTGAAGATACCGGGTATATCTGGCCCAGTGCTACCCAGTACCTTCTAGGATTCGTATGGTCACTCAGGCAAAATGCAGTTATAAAAATACAACAGTATATTTATTGTTATACAAACAACACTAGAATATTATATACACACAGTAAATAAATGCCAGGCAGATTTACCACATCATCTGTCCCTTACCCCAATAACTTAAGGAGATATAGTCACCTGCTGTCCAGACTTCATGACCCATGGATCCCTCTCAGCTGCATATATAGACTCGAGTTAGAAAACGACAATTCAAAACTCCATCTTGCACCTTCCTGAATGAAATCCAAGCATGAACCCCCCTCCCCCCTGGAGTTGTTCCTTATATATCACAGGTCTAATTTCCACAGTCTTTCCCCTCCCTGGGCAAACCCCTGCGTCTATTCTACTTAACCATTGGTCAGTGCTGGACTAAGGGGGGGGGGGTTGGACTGGGGAGTGAAGATGAGCTGTCCTTTCAGAGAACCTCCCCTGTTAGATGGCCTGTCTGGACTAGCCTGGTGAGAACAATGGACACTAATTAGTTTTCCTACTCAGGCACATGGCAACCTGATCCCTACCCATAATCCCCCTGGCTTCACTTTAAAGACAATGAATAGCAACCTTACTTCAAGTTATCAATATACAATAAACCATATACATATGTACACTGAACTACAATGTCCCCTTAGCCACATGTTATTGGACAATGCAGTTATAGTCTGGTAAACTAGGGAAACAAAAGAAGGCTATAAAAAGTATTTGCTATAATTCACATATCACACTCGTTTTGTTACATTCCTCCCCTACTTTTTTTAGCCCTTGTTTCCCAGTGGCTCCCTAGCCCCAAGTAATCATTTCTTACAAGTCCAAAGTTTCTGGCCTGCTGTGGTTTCTCCTGGGTCTGATGGTAAGGTAGACAGCAGTACACAGTTCCTCTTTCTCCCACCAGGGTCCCATGGCTGCAGCATATCTTCCCACCCAGCTGGAGTGGGGGTTTATGCTGCCCTGTGTCATAAGATGAGTCAACAATAAAACTGGGCCACTCCGGTGCACACATCCATGGTAGGAGAGTTGTAGTCCAACATCCCTTGGGTGCCTTGTCCACCCTTAATTGCCCAACTGCAAATAGTCCCTTGCCCTGTCCTTTGTTTCTGGAGGCCATGCTCCCCTCCCCCACATATCCGAGGGAAAACTGCCAAGTGGCAGGAAAACTTTCTGGCACCTTGTCCGTTTGTTTCTGGCAAAGATCCAATCCCCCCTCCCCCAAACACTCAAGGGACAACTACCAAGTGGCAGGCAAGTGTGGGGGCTCCATTAATTCTTTGCTTATGGGGAATCCTCTGTCCCCCTCCCAAACCACATGTGGGTGCCCCTGTAAGTATGTTGGTGTGCATCTCCCCTCCCCTGCTACCACATCCAACTGTTGCACTACTTCCCTCGCCTCTGGCGCATCGGGGTAGTGTGAATCCTCATTGGACACAGACTTGTCCTCCTGGCAGCAAAACAAAGTGGATGGTCCAGTGCATGCCTCTGGTATTGGGTCCTGGATTCCCAGATTTGGAGCTGGAATGCGAGGCATCAAAGCTGGTGGGGCTGGTGAATCTTGCTGTACTGGTGCCCTCTCAGACACCCACTCAGTCAACATCTCCTCATCTGCCAATTCTGCATAGGGGAAGGCATAAGTGTAATTTTCCCAGGGCCCCATGGTAGTGGCCTCTGACATGACAATTCCTTTATCCTCTCCCATTAATTCTGTCCTACAGTCTGTAATCATGATTTCTGCTGAGATCATATGTTGCGCAAGTTTATGATTCTCTTCTGTCACAATTGGGTACAGCTGTACATCACTTGCCCCGGAGAGCACACATGCGGTATCCTGCGTTACTTCATTAAACAAATTCTTTTCAGGCACAACAGGGATGGATAACTGGTCTTTTCTGTAATTCTGTTCTAACTCAGACACAGTCTCAGGTTCCAATAACACTGGCAAATTATCAGAAGATGCTACTACATGGTACTTACTTGGTAGCTCTTTTCCATCCAAGTCACCAAATGGGAGAATTTCTCCTAATCCTTTCTGAGTAGTCAGAGGTACAACATCCTCACCAAGCAGTTCTTCTCCAGTCTCCCCCAAGATAGTAGCTTGGGCAACTGTATTTAATCCACTGGGATGGACCTCCCCCTGATTAACAGACTGAGCAGCCATCTTTTTAGAGTGTGACAAAAGATATTCCAATTGGCATTTTTCAGTATTCACTCGATAACACTGATCCTGCCACATTTCAGTGTCCGTAAATCCTTGCCGCCATACCTCATCCTCTGCTTCTTCAAAACTCTGTTGCAGACATTGCATTTGTTCCCAGAGAGGTATGTGGGGACCTAAAGTGAGCATCCATTTTCTATAAACACTAAAGGCATTGATGGGATTCTCCTGATCTTTTAACAAATGTTTCAGGATATCCATGCATGTGCAGTACAGGTAAGGTACACCCCTTATCTGGCATTCCACTGTCAGCTCCTCCATACTCATTGTCTCTAGTGGATCTGTAGAATCTGCTAATGGGACAGATTCTATTAATACATTTGCAGGGGATTCATCAGGCATGTCCCTGTGCTGTAATAGTCCATTTACATCTTGTTTGTACTGCTGATTATTGTTGTATTTGGATTCTCCCTTGGTCAGATTCTGCATAGTACAAATAACTTCATGTGTAAAATCATCCCATTCTGGTTCATCCCAAAAATTACAGGCACTTGCCTCCTCTTTCAACATTAGGAACACATCCAACAGGTTCTCCAATTTCTCCTGTAGACTGGCTCCTTCCCACATAATAATCTTTGGGCACTCCTCATCCCAATAATTCAAAATGTGCTGCATTGTGGTGGGGGGGTGCAACACATCCCTATCCCCATCCTGCAGACACTCCCACAGTCCTTCATCCCAGTACACCTTTCTCCTGGTTGTACTGGACTGCTTCATACCTTCCTTTGGGAACTTTTTCAACACTGGGCTGTGATCTTCTCTCTTGTTCCTAGAGCTCACACCCATTTTACTTCCAGGGATCACCTCACTGTGATTTCCTCTCTTTGAGACACGGTTCCATCTTCCGCTCTCCTCTGGCGGGGTGCACTTCCCCTTATCAAATCGGCACTTAGGCGGCATCTTCCCTCGCCTAAAGCCCACAATGCTTTTCGTGACACTTTCTACCTTAAAGCCTTTAGGAGTAAGTTCAGGATAATGTGGTAACTGGTTTCTAGTGCTAACTGCTTTGCAGAGCCCTGGAATGTATCACGATACAGTTCCCCTGCAGCTCTACCCAGATAGGACCTGGGACTGAGTGACCCCACTGCTTGCCACCAAAAATGTGAAGATACCGGGTATATCTGGCCCAGTGCTACCCAGTACCTTCTAGGATTCGTATGGTCACTCAGGCAAAATGCAGTTATAAAAATACAACAGTATATTTATTGTTATACAAACAACACTAGAATATTATATACACACAGTAAATAAATGCCAGGCAGATTTACCACATCATCTGTCCCTTACCCCAATAACTTAAGGAGATATAGTCACCTGCTGTCCAGACTTCATGACCCATGGATCCCTCTCAGCTGCATATATAGACTCGAGTTAGAAAACGACAATTCAAAACTCCATCTTGCACCTTCCTGAATGAAATCCAAACATGAACCCCCCTCCCTCTGGAGTTGTTCCTTATATATCACAGGTCTAATTTCCACAGTCTTTCCCCTCCCTGGGCAAACCCCTGCGTCTATTCTACTTAACCATTGGTCAGTGCTGGACTAAGGGGGGGGGGGGTTGGACAGGGGAGTGAAGATGAGCTGTCCTTTCATTGAACCTCCCCTGTTAGATGGCCTGTCTGGACTAGCCTGGTGAGAACAATGGGCACTAATTAGTTTTCCTACTCAGGCACATGGCAACCTGATCCCTACCCATAATCCCCCTGGCTTCACTTTAAAGACAATGAATAGCAACCTTACTTCAAGTTATCAATATACAATAAACCATATACATATGTACACTGAACTACAATGTCCCCTTAGCCACATGTTATTGGACAATGCAGTTATAGTCTAGTGAGCTGGGGAAACAATAGAAGGCTATAAAAAGTATTTGCTATAATTCACATATCACACTCGTTTTGTCACAGACACCAATTTAAATTTGGCAACATTTTTCACAGTGTTTATTTGAACAAAAATGGTGGTAGAGAGAGCAATGAAATTCAGTTAACAACTAATAGCAAAACCAAACAGTGAAAGGTCAAATTATACCACTGGTCTCAGGATATAATCTTTTATGATTGGCCTGTGCTAAATCTGGCATCAGAGTGCCTATACTCCTTCTGGACCAATTGTAAAGCGCTACGGAATTTGCTAGCGATATATAAATAAATGTTGATGATGATGATGATGATGAACTCACAATGATGTGCCCACACAAAAGTAATGCAAGGCCTATCGTGTGTCTCTCCTGTGATAGGGAAAAAGTAAAATTTGTTATCACAGACAGTAATGCAATAAAACAGATACATTTGCAGGGTGGGGGGAATTATTCATTGCAGCAAACAAAGAGACCCATCATCCACTGGGGTGAAATTATATAGAGAAGCTTAAGACCCTCCCTGTGGATTTAATTAGCTGGGAATGCAGAAGACTTAACTCCTAATGGGTAATTGAATCACACTCACACAAACACATGAGTTTAGGTGCATTTGGCTTATGGTCTCTCTTGACATAATCAACATATACTGCATTACATAGCAGTCAGCTATCATATCTCCATCTCTACATGTATTCTTTGCCAGGGCCAATTTCTGTCCTCTTAATTTCTCAGAATGTGGACTTTTAATTGTAATGTCAAGACATGTTTTGGGCAACCAAATCTGCATCAATGTGAGTATCATACATACTTACTTGTATGGGAAGAGCAGCTATGGGTCTATCTGAACTGTCTTTTGTGCATATTTCTTAAACTTCAATAATAGAACTTATAAATATTATTTATATACATTTCATATTTTTATACATGGGTCTTGGGGCCCACCTCCCCTCAAAGTCTCGGGCAGTCACCTTTACCACAGGGTTGTGGAAGGTGAGGGTTTCAGTCCCACCACCACTGCATTTTCAGGTAACCTGCAGGCTCTCTCTCCCGGAGGCACAGGCACTTCGTGCTCCAAACACCACTGGCCTTCTGGAATCAGACTAAGGGAGCCCGCCCTTCAGGGCTTCCCAAACCAACCATACTATGTCAGATACCACACTTGAGCTTAGCCAAAAGGATGAATCAAGATTTACATTTTAATCTTAAACTGGAAATGGTAACTGGATGTAGAAATACCAATCAAGAAGTGCATAATATTAGTCTTTAAAGTTTTTGCTATGGGTGCAGGCCATCTTCATCTATTTACTTTTATAAATGTCTAACTCCATTCATACCACTGTCTATCCAATGACCTCTGCCTGTTACTGTAGCTTCACTGTCTATGATCGATGCCCTGTAACATTCTAAATGTATAGTGTGTGTAGTCTTTGAATGTTTGCAGTATGAGTGCAAGCCACCTTCATCTGTCAGCATTAATATTTATTTTTATAGTGACAATGTATTTAAAAGCTCCAAAGAAAAAATTGCAGCATTAACCAAAAGGCCGAGCATTATGAAGAACAGATGTAAATATAATAAATAAGTAAATAGTTCAATAAAATATAGATCCATAATTTTACTTAGGCAGAAGTGAAAGTAGAATGATTCTCTCTAAAACATATATTTTTTGTTGTGACCACGAAACATGAATGACAAATAAATATCAAATAACATATAAGATAAACAAAGCTAGGTAAAATACATAGCAGAATCTAGGAAGCTGAAGCAGTAAAATAAACTGGAATGCTAAAACACTCAGTTTTAAGCATTGAACATTAAGTAGAAACCCATGAATTAGAAAAATGAGAACACTCTGCAGTTACGTTGCTACAATGATCCATACATGTAAGATCTGCAGATATGCACTGCTAATAATTATGTATGATTAGTAACAAAATGTATCCACACTCATAAGAAAAAAATATTGAAAAAGATTTGACAAAGGCAGAAAAAAAAGTCTCCAGAATTCTCACAACATAACTATCTAGATAATCTGTTGCAAGGTGCAATAGATTTTGCATTAAAGAAAAATCGCTTTCTTTTGCTGAACCCCAATGTATCACAAATACCCAAATCAGTCAATAGTACAAGGAGTGTAAATGTGGATGAGAATATAAGTAAAAATAAAAATTATTTTAAAAAAGGAAAGAAAAACTACAATAAAAATAAGAAGTATACACAAGATGCCTCTATATATATATATATATATATATATATATATATATATATATATATATATGTCAAAATGTTTCACCAATTCATTGCAGGTTAAAAGGACTATCACAAGAAGACTTTCACTTCTAGAACCCTATTTAGGTGATAAATTAAGAGTACTTTTTTCAGAAAATTAAGAATCTAAAATGTATATTAGCACAAAGTTGTTTTAGACAAACCAATACCCCATCACAGACAATTGGGAACTGGTTACCACCAAAACCACTAGAATGCTTTAAGTGTAATAAGTAGTTTTGCTTGACATGCAATTTTAAGGTAGCTAAATCCACTGTTACAGAAGGTATATTTCCTATTAGAAAATGAATTAATTGCTAGTCAACTTATGTGTTTTTTTTGCTATAATGCCAATGTGGACTACAATATGTTGGTAGGACCACAAGAGCTTTAAAAAACAATTTTTGAGAATACCATTGCAACATCAAAGTGGATTTTCAAACACATAGGCTGGGTATGTGTTTTCAGCCAATTATCGGGACAATCAGATGATAAATGACTGATTGGCTCAATATAACAGTAATGTGTTCCCTGCAACAAGTAACGATTATCGCTCCAAAACATATAATATCATTGAATGAGATTTTAAGTACCATTAGGAATTTTGAGAACCTGCGCTCCCTGTAGGTGAATATGTGGTGATGCTGCCGTGAGGGGCAAAGGGGTATACGGAGTTACAAACTTCCTTTGGTAATCAATAATGTTGTATGACATTGACGCAAAGATTATACATCAGAGATGTACCTATGTCTTATAACCATATGGCTAAGAAATCTGTACTTTCTGTAAAATTTAATTTATTATAACAATGCACATGTGGTGGTGTAATGGTATATATCACAGCTATAGTAAGAGTATCCTAAATAGACATTCATAAACAATGTCCCATATGTGCATATATAGCAATTTATGAAGATGTAAAATAGTTCAGTATTTTATACTTGTATATATCAGTATAGATGCAAAAAGTTCAGGTAGATAAAAAAAAGCAAGTGTTGTTACATAAGCCTTAATGTCCCGCTGATAGTTCAGCGTATAGATGTTAATCATAGATGAAAAGTCTGTTTTCAGTAGTAGTCAAAATATTGAGAAATGCTCCTTATAGGGAAAAAAAGAATAGACTTCAGAAGATTGTATCAGGTGATGGTAATACATAGGTGTCTTCCTTCCCAAGTGGGTATCAGGAATAACAAGCGTAATAAGCGTACCTCCCGTCAGTCTAATACATTGTTGGTCATTGAAAGCAGAAGGCAGGTCCACTAAGATTACACGGTAGCAGGGTAAAAGTAAACCAGACTTACCCTAAATTGGGCTTCTTTGCAGAGACGCTGTGTTTCTTTTGGAGATCCCTCCATGTGGTCTAAAGCATATGAGTAGCCAGATGTGTAAGCCTTGATTGTAGAGCAGTAATAGCCGTGGCTGCGGCTAGGACTAGTGCGCATGCGGCGATGTAGAACAAGAAAGGCCATTCACTATTTACAGGGTTAGGATATTTTCGTGGCAGCTGAACAGGCACTTACTTATACCCGCTGTTTATGAACTTTATTACTTCATTTACCACCCGTTTATCCCTTTATTGAATACTCCAGGACTCTGTATACCCATTAGAGACTTACAACAAAGGAACCATGACCAGGAATAAAGGTCCTTATTTCACAGTATGGAAACATCCATTATTCATAC